>NW_017729032.1:132654662-132665091 GCF_001723915.1 Gavialis gangeticus
AATCAATTCAGCCTTGGGCTTTTTGACTGTCTGTACGTAGCCCCTAGGAGCACAATGAATGAGATGTTTACTGACCTCTTGAAAAAGCCATTAGTTTTCCTAAATATGATAACCTTTTACACAGAGCCTTCCCTCCTGAAGGATCCCAAAGTTCTTCACAAGTGACCTCATTCTTTCTACTAGTCAAGAAGCTCTTGTCAGCTCCCAGACTGACTCCTCCTTCCTGCAGTGTTTTTATTAATACTACTGAAAAATAACAATTCTAGAGTAACAATTACAATTACAATTATAGAATCTAGTCTCAACTTCTTTCCTAAATCTGGACATGTCTATACCATCCCTCATCCTATTCCTTCCTTAGCCCCCAAGCTTTTTCTTTTCTTTTCTGTGACAAACTCAGGAAGGAACCTGTCTTTGTTCCATTGCTCTTAACACATTTTGCTTTGCCAACATTTCTTGTGCGTGCCATAAGCATGGCACCTCTCCAAGACAAAGGACCAAGGTCTGGAAAACAAGAAGTGCAGGCATTATTATTCATTGTCACCTTCTGGGTTGTTTATGAAATGCATGAATCTATGAGTGGCATCAGCTGGAGAGATCAAGCTATGAAAGAAGGGGTTGCTGAGCTAGCAGAAGATGATAAAGAGGTGGGTGACTGCTGTTATCAGCTTGGTATAGGCAAGGCATATTCATAACAAAAGGCAAAGAACATCACAACATCAGTATTTAATGAAGCAGGGTAGGATTTTTTAGAGATCTCTAAGAGGTGTGATCTTTTGCCAGGATGAATTGCTCTAACTTCCTTGAATTTATTTTGATATAAAACAGTTTACACCAGCTAAGATTCTGTCCCCCACAACTTAACTTCCTGAAGACTTAAAATCAAAGCTGTTCTGACATTTATTACCAGATTCAGTGGGTTCAAGTAAACTAAAGGGATCGTACAAATAACATAAAATAAAAATAAATGCTGCCTATAGGGACCAGGGGAAAACTTGCGTGCAGACATCATAGGTATGCTAGAAAATGTCACCCAACCTTATTTTGAAATCTGTATTGGTCTGAGTAGCATCCTTTCTGCTTGGTGCTGAACAAGCATACAAATCAGTTCGGATCATGTCGATCCTGGTTTGTGGAGATGAAACACACTACAGAACAAGCCCAAGATGCACACAAGAACTTTTTGCTTGTTCCATAACTTTAGTGCTTCACAGCGGGAGTTTTGCAGCAAACTGGGGTGCCTTGAGATCTTTTCAAGGATGCTGTGGGGTGCCACACAATGTTAGTACTGTTAGGTCTGCAAATAAGATTTACAAGATAAACCCAGAGATTTCAAATAGGAATCCATAATATGAAAAACATCCTGTCCTAATGTGGTCTTTCTGAGCTTTTTGCAACAGAAAAAAATCACCTATTATTTTTCCATAATCAAACAATGAGATAAAAATCAGAGCTGGCATTTTTCAAGGGGTGCTTTGTGTCTAATGAATGATGCCTTGAATCTAAAAAAGTTGAGAACTACCATATAAATTGCTTACTGGCTATTTTGATAACAAATGGATGATCACCCATCCTCGGGAGAGTCACATGTTCTTAGAAAAAACTAATTAGTCTGCATGTAGTAGTTTCTTCATTATGAAAATCCCTGGCAAGTGTTGATACAGAGAGAAACTGTATCTCTCTTTAAGGTCTTTCCATCTGGAGAGGG
Source organism: Gavialis gangeticus (assembly GCF_001723915.1). NCBI lineage: Eukaryota > Metazoa > Chordata > Crocodylia > Gavialidae > Gavialis > Gavialis gangeticus. Next base: position 132,656,371 of record NW_017729032.1, read on the forward strand.
GAGTTAATATAGTGTTTCCTTTCTCTCTCTCTCTTTCTCTTTTGGTATAGCAAAAGCCAAGCACCTAAAATTTTTGATAGACAAATCTCTTTGTCTCCAGAATCTGGAATAGGGCTTCACAGCAGCCAATCAGATACACAGCTGCAATCAGCAGAGATACAGTACTCACAAATTTCTGATGCATAGTGAGCTAATGCCATAAGGTGATGAATTGAGCATATTGAGGAATATCTCAGTGTAAGATTGTTGTACTGAGGTAGCATTATTAACTCTGGGGTGATGATTTTGTGTTCAGAAAGATACACTGGCAGACAGGTTTCATTATCATTTGAGCAATGTCAAGGCTAATGACATTTGGGAATGTTCAGCAATAATGTTCATTCTCTCTATCTGACATGCATGAGGAACATTGCAACTTCTATACTGTTGAACCATTGTTCAGCCACAGTTGGATCAGACTGACCATCTTTGCTATGAACAAGAGAGTAGCGTAACAGGCTGTATGTATTATATCTGATGTGAAGAAGTTGAGAACATTTCTTGTTTGATAGGTGGACAGAAGAAGATCCTGGGACCCAGGCCAGGTTATTATCTTGTGACATGATTATTATCAAATTAGTTAGATGCATATTGGTGTTTTATTTAATATTTAAATAAATGATACAGGGTCAAATTCTACAGTCCCCATTACAGACAAACTTCCACAGAATTCCAAGGATTTTTTTTGTTTTGTTTTGCTTAAAACAATAGGAACCCATATGGTCCATAATTCAAATGGTTATAAAATAAATGTGTAGTAGAAAAAAGATAGGTCAATTGGTAGAATTTTTTCCCATTTGAATATTCAGTAAAATTGAAAGGCAGCTTTTTATTATTGTTGTTGTTGTTGTTGTTATTATTATTACTATTATTGTGTTTTAAAATAATTATAATTATATTTTTATTATTATCTATTATGTTCAGGTTTGTTTGGTTGTTTGTATAGTTCATGTCATTAGCCTGGGAAATGCATTGCCAGAGTGTAACATCAAACAACCACTTAGAAAGATCTGAAAAGAGTAGACAATAAGTTGTATAATATATAGGCTACTGAGTAAAGATTTGAGGAAAGAACTAAAAGCTTTGGGGGAAAAAAGTATAGACCTTTCTGATTTTGAATGAAATTTAACAAGGACAAATGCCAAGTCCTGTATTTAGGAGAGAACAATTGTAGGCCTCAGTACAAACTTAGGAGTGGTTGACTAGGCTACAGCATTACGGAAAAGGATCTGGAGGTTGCAGTGGACCTTGAGTTGAACAATAGTGTGTTTTTATTAGGAAAAAAAATTAAAAGATGGTTAACACTGGGTTTTATTTATAGCAATGTTACTTGTAAATTAAGAGAAGTGAGCTTTCTGCTCTATTTAGTACTGGTGAGACTGCACCTGGAGTTCTGTGTTAAGTTTTGGGCTTTGCACTTCAAGAAAGATGCAGACAGACCACCAGGAGAGGTTGTGGAATGTCCAGTCTTGGACATTTTTAAGAGCAGGTTAGACAGACACTTGACTAATATGGCTTAGTCAGTGATGACTTTGAGCAGGGAGCTGCATGAATGATGCCAGAAGCCCAACTTTTATGTGATTCACTGTATAAGAATTTCTAATCATTCAGGTTTTGGGAAAACTTAACTACCTTCTTCAAGGCTTCTTGCTCCTCCTTCCTACATTATGGTGTTCTGAAGCATCTGATAGGAGCCACTGCTAGAGACAGAAGAAGGTTGTGGACAAAGATTAGACTTACTAGACCAGGAGTGACATGCACAGCAGTTTGCCTAGGCTGGGAGTAGCACATGCAACCATTCATTGTTCCAGAGCCACATGAGAAGCCTGGTTTAAATAACTCAGAGTGGGGAAGGGACAGGTGGGATTGAAAGGGGGTTGGCAGGGTCTAGGGTGGGGGCTGGCGGGTCTGAAGTGGAGGTTTTGCAGCTGGTGAGAGGCTAAAAGTAGGCTAGTCAGGGTTGGGGATAGGGTGAGCTGGCACAGCCCTAGAGCCAAGATAAGTACCTAGGCTTTCCCAGTCTGAGGGCTGCACTGTAAACATTTACAGGCTTTTTGGAGATGAGGTTAACCTTTTCCTTGATCAAGTTAAGCTGATCCTAATCTAAGGTAAAAATAACATAGATCAGGTGTGCCTTTTTTTGCCAAATTAAACCTCCTGAACCCTACATGATTAGGCATTTAGATGGCCTAAACCTGGTTAGGGTGATATAAGCGTAACACCTGTATGTACCTGAAAAGAAGAGACTAATCATTGCCCTGTCTTGATAAGTATGTCTTTACCCCTATTTCTAAGAAGCAAGTGAGTTAAGGGGGTGGAAAAAACAACTGAAAACCTGTGGTAGTCATATATGTTGCCAGTTCATAATGTGAAAGCTAAACAATGTGGAGTATTTTTCATATTCCAGTTTTTGAAGTGAATATGCAGTCAGTAATAAAACAGAAAGCAAGAGTTCTGCATCTGCATAATGACAAGCTGATTTAGGAAATTATGTATAGTCTCACTAAAGTCATAGTGACTAAGTACTTTCTTGACTCAGGCTTGAACACAGTGGTTTTGGTTATTTGTTTCAATAAATGTGTAATATGAAAAGCACTCTTACACTAAGAATGTCTTCACAGCTGAGTCAGTAACTGCCAAATACTTACACTTTATGTTGTTGTTTGACCATAATATTGTTTATTTTCAGAATGAAAGAGTGCAATGTATGTGTTATTAACGCTCCTTAATACTCTATACATGTCTTTTTTATCTGAAGATCAAGTGAAAGGTATTTTACACTGCTAGGCATGATAGGAGCAAAGGTAAAATGCAACAAATTAGCACCTGGTGTTGAAATAAAACAAGAAGCTCTACTCTGAAAAAAAGAATAGGAAGAGAATATCATTCACCTTTATCTTCCTACTCTCTCCTGATGGTTAAAAAAAAGTTTATGAACAGAGCAAAAGCCTCTCTTTTTGCCTCCTCTCATTTTGTATGTTGAAAGAAACCATCAATAGCTGTAAGCTGAAGTCAAGCTGAAATGTCACTCAGCACCAAAAAAAAAGGGGAAAAGGGTGAAGGCAGAAAGTCAAACCATTTGCCTAATCCTTAAGACAACAGGTAGTGCAGACTGAATCATCCTACTGCATATCAATGCTGTCATCAATTTATTATTTTTTCTTCAGAGATAATGACAGATAGAAGACACCCAAATAATTCAGGTGGCAATGGAGGAGGCTGATGTTATCTGTATGTTCCAGGCTACAACTATGCATACAGCCAAACAGAGTATTTCGATAAGTATGTTTGAGAAAAATAAATGTGCAACCATATTGTGATTTCTCACTAAAGTTGCTATAGGCATGGGCATATCTATTTTTAGCAAAAAATCATAGCCAAAGACACTCCACCTTATTATATCTCCCACCAACACTGCTCTCTACTGAAAACTTTCAAACTGAGGTCATGGCATTGCTCAAATACAATTATCTGGAATAAATATAACTCATATACATGCCAGCTTTGGCATAGTAAATGGATCTACAAAGGCAGACACATATGCACACACAGAGTTTATTTCCGCAAATCCAGTGACCCTAGTGTTGTGTCATTCCTTTGCCAACAACCATGCTTTACCTTATACCACTACAATTACAGTGCAACCTCATTATAACCCCCCACCCGCTTATAACAATCCCCTAAGTTTAACCTTTCAGTAACAAGAAGCTTTTTATGATGCAGTGATTTGACTATTAGTCTGTAAACCTAACACTGTCTTTTAACAACATTTTTCTTGGTGGTAGGCAGGTGTCAATATTATAGTGTTGCACCGTAAACTATTTTCAAGTGAACGCATTCCATTCAGCAATAAAGTCTCTGCAAGGGTAGCTGCCTTAGATGTTTGGCCAGAACAACTTGGGGTGCCAGCTTCAAAGTGCTCAGAACAACCGCACTTGCAATTGTACATGCCCCAGCAGATTACTGTGCTTCTTTACGGTCCAGCAGTTGTCACACTAGAAAGTGTGGCACTGTTCTTAACAGTGTGCTGAGACTCATAACAGGCTGCACAACTAGATGTATTCCCTGTGTTCTCAGGTATTAGACCGAGTAATGTCAGAAGATAGATCCTAGCATTACTGGCAATAGAGGCAAGAGATGATGAAAATCACCTGATCAATCAACTGTTAACTGAAGACCCAAACAAACAGAGGCTTAAGAGACTTAAAAGTAGTAAACTGTTTGTACATGAAGCCCACAACCTCTTGAAAGAGACTGAGGATGCTGACCAAAATCTATGAGCAGCAACGGAGAGGGATGACTGCTGGGAAAGGTGAGACCTATTCCTACAACGTTTTATACAAACACCAAATGAGTCTCCCATTGGGCATGAGCTGGACAGAGAAAATTGGGTCAAGCTGAACAGACTGGAATCTGGATATAGATGCTTCAAAAAGACACTTCAAAAAATGAACATCTTGGATAGCCCCCCACCCCCCCGGTGAATGCAGAATCCAACAAACAGCACAGCATTTGTTCAAAAGCTGCAGTATCTACAAATGTCCAGACAGGGTAGATGGAATCTACACATTGAGCAATAATACCAGACAGCAGCTCATAGATTTGGAAGTTGATATCTGATGCCATATGAAAGAAGAAGTGAATACTCTTCAGTCTTCACAGTGTTGATGAAAACAGCATCTAATTTTGTAAAAACTGGAAAAGTTAAGAATCCAACTCTGAGGGTAAAAAGGCAAGGAAGAGAAGAAATCAGGTCTTTAAGCCACACCCTATCTTCTATCTTTCCCTTGCTTTGGGGTTAGGGTTTTACCCTGCACCACTACTATACTTAACTATAGACTAGGGTATGTGTAATTATTTAAATATACATGTCCTGGTACAGCTTTCTTGATTTTTAACCACTGGGAAAGGAAAAACTGAAGATGGAGAAAAATTATCTGTTGAGATTGTCTTCTATGTGACATATTGTTCCCCTACAGGAATGTGAAAACCTGAGCCCCTCAAAAATATGTTGTAGTTTATAATAGGACTTTCTATGTGTTTATCAATGTTAGGTTCATTTACCATAGTTGAAAATCATTTAGAGATACAGATTTTAAGCAGGCAATCCATCAAAATCTGTATCTTCTGTTTAAGATTAAACGCAAAGCATTAACTGGCAATATATAAATACAGTATATGACAGAGACAGATCACAGGGCAGATTGTTTCTTGGGTATTAGTTTCATTGACTTTAATATTAATGGGCCTATGTTAATTTAAACCAACCAACGTATAGATTTTTCCTTTGATTCTTCTAAAATGAACTTGGAATTTCTCTCCCTCACAAGAAAAAAGCACATCATGCCTTACAAACCTTGCAATCTCTTTGTGGCAGAGAACTTTTGGTGCCTGCTACTTTAAGACCTGAGCCAAGCAGCCAGCAGATGCTTGATTGTGGGAGCCATACTAGATCCCTGACTGCCTATATAAACAGATCAGTTCCCTGCTGGCAGGCTAGGTAGCAATATTGCTTGGCTATAAGGCTTCATGGAACACCATGGAGGTAAGGGAAGGAGCTTAAGGGGAAGGATTGGAAGCTACTGGTCCTGGGCATGACCTAAAACTGCACCCTGCTGGGAGTGGGTGGCCTGGTAGGGCTCTCAGTGGTGCAGGAGCCCCCAGGAAATGCCAGGCCAGTGATCACCCTGGTAAAAGGAGGATAAGGGTGCCATAACCCTAACCCACACCTTGAGGTGGGTTTGTGTAACAATAGAGGCAGTTGGTGGCCAGGCATGGCTCTGGCTACCTGAGCTCTGTGGGGTGCGAGACCCTGAGGAGGGAGAGTGGGGGCCAGGCATGGCTGCAGCCACCTGAGCCCATTGGGGAGGAAAACCCTGTGGCTCTGAGTGAGGGGGGTGTTGTGGGGTTCTGAGTGAAGGAGATTAGGCCCAGATATGTTTTTAGATGCCTGAGGCTGTAATTTGGGCCAGAGGCTGAGTAAATGGGGCTCAGCCCAAGAGAGAGGGGGGAGTCCTGACTCCAGTAAGTCCTCCACTGCTGGGAGGCTGAGTGTAGGTCAAAAACAAGATCTTTAGTGGGCACAATGACATGCTGCTCCAGGGGGAGTGCAAGTCCCCATGAGACCCTGGAGCACCAGTCATGGTGTGTGTCACCCCAGCTCCCACAAATGGGTGGGTCACCTGCTAGTAGGGTCAGAAGGCAGGTGCCAGGAGCGAGAGTGGGGCTAGAGGCTCAGAGGCCTGATGTAGAATACCTTCAGCTGGTTAATACTGAGGCCAGGACCAGAATGGTCAAAAGGGCCAGAGGCCCACTGTGAGGGATGCCTACAGCTGAGGGTCTGGGGTCCTGACTGGCCTTGGAAGTGAGGTCAGGGCCTGTGTGGCCAAAGGTCCTGGGGGGGACCATGCAGGAGAGGGGAAATGGTTTCAGGGAGCTAGGCAGCCTGAATGAAGGCAGGGTATGCTGATGGAATGGATGGGTCTTATAGGGGTCTGAACTGGAGGATTCTGGGGCCCAGTGTGGGGCTGGTGAGATTAACAGCTGGATGCCTTCTGCAAGACATGGGCTGCAGTGTAGGGGAGGTACAGAGCCATAGATAGTGCCCCCTGGCATCAGGGCAAGAATGGGCAGCCTCCCACCTTAATTAACTTCATAATCAATTAAGAACAAGGCATGGCAGATGAGTCAGGTGGGTGGCATGCCCAAAGGCAAGTGGGGAAACTAGTACTGTAGTTGGTTGGGGAGCCCCACTTTGCCTTACTCTTAAAATCACTAGAGGAACAGCGACCTTCTATGTGTGTCCTTCCACTTCATACAACCTGGGGATCTTTGCACAGAAAGGAAATCTGCTGGCTGTATATTCCTCTATGATCCCCCTTATGCATAGAGAAATTGGTGTCTAGAAGTTATTGGCTGTATGTTCTTTACCCTTCTGTATAACTTGTGCATCGGGGACAATATATACTCTACAACTTTGATCTCATAAGGTTGATGACCTAGCCTTCCCATCTTCCTGTACTTGGTGGGCTTCCTCTGGGTGAGTGGTGATCCTGAGTCATCAGTCTTAGAAACAGTGATGTTAACCAGTATAGCTGAATGCCAAAATCCCCAATCCTTTTCTTAAGAAAAAAAAAAAAAGGAACCCCAAACAAGCTCGCTTGCTCGCGCTCTCTCTCTCTCATTTGGGGATTTTTTTTTTTTTTTTAAATTGAAGAAAAGCAGGATCCCTGGTAATTACATTCTGCCTACCTAAATTCCCAGCAAGTCCTATTAGATGTGGTAGCCCTGTCCTACATAAACCATAGTATGGCCAACCCTAATCATTTAAAAATCACTTCTTAAAATGTCACAACCTTTAAATTAATTTTTTGGTTCCTGCTGCCTTTTGTTCCCATTAGGTTTAGGTTTTCATGACTTTTCTCTAGTATCATGAAGACTATAACATTTTTACAAATGAAAGCTAAGATCTACATATGTAGATGAATTTAGCAGCTGGACCATTAAGAAAACACCAAATATAGTTAAAGTTGGCAAGATTAAAATTGTTAACATTATTAAAACTGTTAGCAACTGTACTCAGAGAGGTGGGTGCACTTCAGCAGCTGGAGAACTGATCCCGAAATATCCCTTTCCTTATTTCCAAAGTTATGTTAATACTAAAATAATAAACACCAAATTCTGCTATCCAGTACATGCCCATGATTAACAGTGAGATTGGTGAGAATCAGATGACCCTCTAAGGGCAGATTTGTCTATAACTTTGTTATAGCATTTTAAGATCTTTGGCTCTCCTGGGTGCAATAGACTTGCAAAATTATTAATAACATTAGAGTGAACAAGAAAGCTATCTTAAATTATTTTCTACAAGATTAGAGAGAGAGAAAATGACAATTTCTTAATAATATAACAAGATTAAAAGAAGACTGCTGAAATCCCATTTAACTGTAGATTACACTAACGCTGTTTCAGAAATGCCCATTATTAAGCCAAACTGATTAATAATACTGGCCATCATCTTTCTCATTTCTTTTCACCACTAACTCAGATGACTTTAGTGGTGTTACCTCAGATTTCTTCAGTACTAATTGAAATCAGAATCAAGTTCATCCTTAGGGAGAAAAAAAACAAGAGAATTTCCCCATCTTTCTGATGCATGGTAAAGACCTATCCATGTATAACTGTAATGCCAGTCTTTTAGAATATGCCAATCAGTTCCCAAATCTGTATTTGGTCAGAAAAAATCTTCCCAATTATGCTCCCAACTTTCTTGATGGAGAATGATATTAATTTCATCAATTTAAGGTGGAAAAAAAATTAATATTATTCTTAAAAATGCAGGTACCACTACAAACCTCTAGATTAAATTTTTCTTTGATTACCTGATCCCAACTTTCAGTATTTCTATATTTGTCAAATATGTTGCTTAGTACTTGACCTCTTCTATATGTTTATTTAGTACTCTTGCTCTCTGTGGCTAGGGGCAGAAGTTACACAAACTAGTTTAAGTGATCAGAAACTGATTTAAACCTGTAACAGAACAGAAGCTCAGTGCACATAAACCAGTACCAAAATGACTGAAACTGGCTTAAGGTAAACCTGGTTGAATGTAGTATCAGACTTAACTGACTTGGGTCAAACCGGTTTATGAAACTTCTGTCCCAGACCGCTTCCCAATTCAAG
>NW_017729032.1:132665251-132699005 GCF_001723915.1 Gavialis gangeticus
CCCCCCCCCCCCCGACCACCACCTAAGGCAAACCCTGGCTGGGGCCTGGGACCAGGGAGGGGAGTTAGACACCCCTCCACCCCACCCCACTCTAACTGCTAGCTGCAATGTTAGACTACACATCCCTGAGGCACCTGGGAGCAAGAAGAGGAAGTGATGAGCAACCCTGGAGAGTCCTGCTGCTGTAATTCTGGACTGCAAATCCCAGACACCTCCAGGTAGCAGGAACAGGATGTGAGCACAAAGGCAGAGACCCATGTTGTAGTACTCCCCAGCTTTTGACCACAGCCACTGTAGACATATAGCTGCATTTTCAGAATCAAAGGTAAATCTCTGTTCACTTCTGTTTTCAATTTGATCTCTACAGATTAGACTAACCTGCAAAGACTAAATTGATTCAGCCTTGAGCTTTTTGACTCTCTGTACCTAGCCTATAAGTCCAGTGATAGCATCTGGTGAGGTAGGCTCTAATTTATGAAAGCTCATGCATCTCTGAATGAGTTAATCTAAGATCTTTGGCAGATGTTAGACTTAAAACAGGATTAACCAGTTAATCACATCGCAAAAAGTAACCCAGCCACATGTTCATTAAATTAATAGTGTGATACAAAGGGAAATAAGTCAGAAAATTGTGCCACAACATGTGTGAAATAATCTTCTGACTGGCTTCCACTGTACCTTAAATTGAATTTGTAGCAAAGTCCTTACCATGCAGCCTGATTCTGGCTACATGGTAGGATTCTGGGATCAGTCCCAGTATAATCTTGAATTGACTACAGAGCTGTCCTGGGTCTGAGCCAGTTGATTGGCAGTCGCAGCCTTGGGATCACACTAGAAAGAGGAATAGGTTCCACTGCACTATTAAGTGAAAGTGTGTCGGGGGCCTAGGATGCCACTTTGCCCTGTGTTTGTTCTTGTATATTCATAATTTACCTATCAGTGACATGCCCTTTTTTTCACCTGCCTGTTTTAAAAAAAAAAAAACAAAAAAAAAGGGGGGGGGAATATTTACTCACTTAAACTTCAATAAAGAAACTAGATGAAACAGCTTAAAATCAAACAAAATGTATGAACCTAGTAATGTATCAAAAAGACTTTATTTGGAGTTTTCTTCAAGACCTGAGCTACTGGTTTGGTCTTTGAGGTTTTTCAGGTGTTGGAGTGAGGTAAGATGGAAATCAAAGATAGCTGATGCAAAAAATGAATATAATTGTGTACCTCCTTTTTTTATTTTGTGCTGTTGATGTTTATGAAAATAAAATACAATTTAATACAAAGTGGAGAAACAGTACTACTATGCAATATAAAGCTAACAATGATTTACTTGGATTTTTGCCTGATTTTTTTTTTTTTTTTTTTTTTTTTTTTTTTTTTTTTTTTTTTGTTTTGTTTTGTTTTTTTTTTTTGAACAACTTCAGGATCAGATCTCCTACATTCTCAGCTCTAAATCAAGATATCTGCCTTGCAGTTGTTATAACCCACAGATATCAACTGTACTTGAATATTTTGTGTTATGTTATTTGTTTCTCCCTTTTGTTAAATAGGCTAATAAATATAATGGGGACTTTAAATTTTCTTAAATTAGCAACAAACTATACCAGCCACTTATACATATCACTGACAGTTACTCTGATTGTGTCCAGAGACGGACGGACAGACAGACAGACATAGCAACATTTCATTTTAATTATGAATTTTGGAGTTTTTTTATTGGAGAATTTGTGGTTTTTATTATTTTTTTTTTACATCAGAGAAAACCAGGATCCCTGGTTATGTCCCACTGAGCCAAGACCGCACACAGTACATATGCAATTAAGAGCAAATTTCCCTTAAGATCAGGTGTTGCTACATCAAATCTAAATAAGTGCAAGATGGGGTATGAAAAGCAAACTAGAAAATGGAAGAAATGCAGGGGCAGGTATTTATCCTGTGAAACTAGTATTTATTTTGTATACCAGCAAACATAAAAATATAAATGTTGGAAGCTCACAAAATACTTGATATTCTAGAAAAAATCTTGACTTGTTCCAATTTTACCTAGAATAGCTTTTTTTTTTTTTTTTTTTTTTTTTTTTTTTTTCTTAGCTTATTTTAAAATCATTCGTGGCTTTTATCATGCTTTAAATAACACTACAGAAAGGGGATGCTAGACATAAATAAATGTTAGACGAATTTCTCCACTCACTTTCACTCGCACCAAACTAAATTTGTTATTCAATTTCATAGCAAGTCCTCTTTAACAGAAAAAGTAGTTCACTATTCAGAAACCTGAGAGTAATTTGAATGGCTATGTTTTATAATATATCACTGCATGCACTTTATTATTTTTGTTGTTTTCTTATTAAAGAGGAGACTAGGAGATGAAATTCTGAAAGCCTGTTCTTGAAAGATTTCCTGCTAGATTGCAGAAGCACATCAGCCCTGGATAACTCAAATCTCTCTTGTACCTCAGAAAACCACCTGGATTCGGTGTACATCATAGGAATTAGGACAAATACCAGATTTAGCACAGAATTTACTGACTTCTTAGCAAAACCTTCACACTTAAGTCTTGCTATCATTTTAAATGAGTTCCATTGTAATGGTGTATCTATTGACTAGCAGTTTCTGAATAGACTCTAGTTTCATTTGGTAGTTCCCTGAGGGAGTTTTATCACTGTTCTGATGTACAGTAACCTGATAAGCTTTAATTTAGCACCCGTATATCACCATTTAACCTTTACAGATGCCTACAGACTACCGTCAGTGTAGTGGTTTTTGTAATGATGGCATGCACACCAGTAGTTGACACGGATTAACCATGTATTTTTTGCTACAAAATTACATCTTATGCCCTACAGTCTTGCTAAATCCTAGCTAACAGCAGTTTCATCATCCAAAGGGCTAGCTGTTTACAAATTATAAGGTTTCTAGGAGGGTAAATTTATTTAAACAAATTCTACAAAATGGTCAAATTTAAGACATCAACATTATTGTTCACAGAAGTCTGGGATTGTATGATACACGTGTCACTTTATTTAGTGAGGAAATATCTAGATAGCATTATGTTCCAAAATTGCATTCAATAGGTTTTTTTTTTGGTAAAGAGAAACACATGCGGTATATTTGTCATGTTAATATTTTTTCATTAATGTTATTTTAAAAGAATATCATGTTAGTAGAGAACATATACATATTAATGTACGTAAAATTTAAAAACTAATTTATTTATCAGATGGAAAAGAGCATATGGGTAGCAATGAAAAAAGATATGCTGGTGCTATAATTAGATACTTTTAATTTTTACATTTTTGGCCTCCTGATTTTTATCACAGACAGTATCAGAACACAAATCCAAAAGGTATGAAATAATTGTAATGATGCTTATTGAAACAATGTCTGATTTAGAAACTTCAGTTTGCTTATAATGAAGGTGTGCTTCCTGCTCTATAAGTCTTGCCTTCATATGTCAAAGCAGTAATGTTCTATGAAGTATGAGTATTGTGAGCTTTATCTAGTAGTTTAATTCTGGTTGCTTCATTCATGGCCATGTTGTGCTATTGTACTCAAAAACAAACAATAATACTCCATTGTGCATGAAGTCCTACTGATTTTTAATGGGGCTGCTCACATAGTAAAGGTGCTGCTATTCACTGTGCCACAACTGACCCAAGATCTACTAGAGACCACATCTGACAAAGTTATTTGTTCTGAGCAAGCAACTAGAAAGGTAGAGCCTATACTGCAAAAAATCCACTGGAGGTAGATTTTTGTCTCTAAGGCTAAATATTCAGGAGGTTAAATTGGGTTCAAAATGGCTGCCGGATTTTAAACTAGCCTGTCCTGTGCCGCTCTTACACTTACACACCCAGTCTCAGTGACCAACAGTCAGTCTAAACCTGTAAGTTAACAGAAGTTCCATGAACACAAACTGGTCCAAAATAGCAGAACCTAGTTTAAGATGAGCCTGGATTTATGTCATATTAGACTTATTTGATTTAGATCAATCTGGTGCATGGAACTTCTGTCCACCTCCTCTATGCAAACCTGGGGCTTGAAAAACCAAGCCACTGGCTCTAGCCCAGGGGCTGCTCTTTTCACTCCCCTCTTTACCCACACTGGTCCATGTTTTTGCCCCCTGGCCCCTTGCTCCCCCTACAGCCAGTGCTTTCAACCTCCATCCCACAAGCTGCTCTGAGTGCAGCCACTTTTATCAGAATTTGCTGCTGGAGCTGAGCAAGTAAGCCCTGGTAGGTGGAGGGATGGGAGGGGGCAGGCACAACCCATGGGTGGGGTTAGGGGGGGCAGGTGTAACCCACAAGGGGTGGGGAGGAAGCACAAACCATGACAACCCCCACCTCACCCATGGGTTGTTCCTCCCTCTCACCTCCTTGCAGGTCACACCTGTCCCCCACCCCCTGTGGGCTGTGCCTGCTCACCCCATTCTTTGAAGGTCACACCTGCTCCCTTTCACCCATCACATTTTGTGCCTGGTCCCCCACCCCACCCATGTGTTATGCCTGACTTCCTACCTCACCCGTGGGTCATGCCTGCCCCCTCATCCCACCCATGGGTTGGGCTTACTCACTCTACCCCTCATGGGTTGCACCTGTCACTCTAGGCAAAACACAGGTCACTCCTGCCCCCCCTCTGCCAAAAGAACCCCCCCCATCCCCTCCAGCATGATGGACTCTCAACCCCCTGGTTAGAACCCCCCCATCCTGACTTACCTGATATCAGGTAGCCATTTTGAATTGATTTAACCTCTCCCAAATGTCTGCACTTAGCCTAAGGAGAGCTTCATTAAAATCAATGAGACTGTGCACAGGAGTTTGCCCGTGCCCTTATGGACCCATGAAGGATGAGGGTTTCAGTGATAAAAATGAGTTCTATCTAGGTGACATGAATGTGTCTTGGTAATATAGGTGACATGAAAGTTACATTTTCATATCATCTGGCAATTAGATATTTCAGTAAAAATATCTTTCATGATTTGTTTCAGCTATGGAAATTCAATCAAGAAAGGCACACAAAGATGAGTGATATCCAGGAAACCTGCCATAGAGGCCAGTGCAGCTGTAGCATAGTCAAGTAATTGGCGTGTTGTATAAAATTGCAATATGTCCAGTAATGCATTCATAGCATGCACGCACACACATCTCCACACACAAGCATGTACTCTATAAGACACATAAGTGATATCACATAAAATATCTGTTGATTTTAATTTAGAGCAGATTTAGTCTTATCACAGTTCAAAATATTTTAGTGATTGATACTTAGAATCTTTTTCAATTCTTTCCTTATCTGATTGTAACAATATTGACTGCTTTTGCTTTTGTTCAGCCCACCAGCATTAAAAATATATATATCAGACCTAACAAACTATAGATCTTGATCATAATCATAACAGGAAAGAGCTATTTTCAGCAACATTGATTGGTTGCTAATCTATTTGTGTGCAGGTAGGTGTAGAGGGAATAAGCAAACACATTTTAGTAGATTTTTTTTTATTGTGATTCATAGTGATGAGAAAACTTTGGATCCTGGAGTACCAGGAAGGAGTGTGCACAGTTTCATTGACTTTTCTACATCTGGTAGTAAAGTATAGCAATCACTTTCTTGAAGGAGTGGGGTGAAAACTTCAATCCCTGAACTGATTAGTGTTTCCTAATCCAAAATTGTAAACACAGGCATATAGTATGACTTTTGCAAAAAAAAGATATATTTATGTTATACGTCCTATGGCTGGCCTTTCCCACTGACACAAAAGAATTTCTTCACATGCATATATGTTTGGCTTGAGTGATTACAGCAACTGTTGAGTTGATTCAGAGCCATCACCCCGTGTAGAAACCTTCATTTAGTGACATCCTGAAGTTGGATAATGATTACAAAACCTGTTTAACTTTTCCTCAGCATATTTTTCATGAAAGGGCCTAGACTTTGAATAGCAAATGTATGAATAGATATATCAAGTCCTGGAACCATAATACTTATGAGCAAGGATCCTAGTTTTCTCTGATATTCCCCCACCTCAATTTTTGGATTTAAAAAAGTAACTCATGATTTTTCCACGATTAAAGTGAAACACCACTATATTTAATCTCTCTCTATATATTAGAAGTGTTTCATTTTAATCATGGAAAAATGTGGATTTGGGGTTACTTTTTTATCTGAAAATTGGGGGTGGTGGGACCATTTATCAGAGAAAACCAGGATCTTTGCTTATAAAGTATAAACCTATGAAGTTATGTCTTTCCAAGTCTGGCTGGCTGAAACTATAGCTGAGAGGTGTGGCCTGTCCCTATTCATTTAACTATGGTGTTGATTCTAGAGTGTAATGATGATAATTGAGCTATCAACACTGGTAAGCTGTGTGTTTAAAAAAACCCCAACAAAACAACTCCCCCCCCCCCCCAAAAAAAAACAACAACCACACACACACACACACACACACACACACGAAAGAGGGAGGATTAACTGAAGACCACCAAAAAGATATAAACCAATCTCCCTCCTCAGCATCACCTACAAACTCTACAAACATCTTATCCTGCAGTGAATTTCAGCCTTGGTAGATTCTAAACTTTCATAAGACCAAGCAGGTTTTAAACTGGGTCAATCCTGCACAGGCCAACTACTAAACCTCACACAGCATATTGAAGATAGTTTCCAACAGAAGTTGATTACTGGTGTTTGTTGACTGATCTGCTGCATACAATACTGTCCAATACTACATCACAATCCACAAAATGTACCTAATGATTGATGATGTAGATCTAAGCCAGACCATCCACAGCTTCTTGGAGAACAGGCACTTCTACATGGAACTAAATGACCAGAAAAGCAGATAGCATTCCCAAAAGAACAGCTTAACATGACACAGTGTGCTCACCCCACTTTTATTCAACATCTACATTACTGATCAACCACTTACTGTGAAATGTCAGCATTTCGTCTATGCTAATGATCTCTGTATTACCACACAGCAGAAGAATTTTGAGGACACAGAGAAGATCCAGGAGAAGGCACTGAATGAGATGTCAGATTATTACCTAAATAATTATCTCAAACCCAACTCTAGCAAAACCCAAATATGCGCTTTCCATCTCAGAAACCAGGATGCAGAATGACACCTGAATGTCACCTAGGGTGACCAGAGTCTTGAACATCAGAAACACCTGGTCTACTTAGTGATAACACTGGACTGTACATTTTGTTACAAGAAGCACATATTAGATACCAAAGCCAAGGCTAATACATGAAACAGCATTCGGCATAAGTTTGCAAATTCCAAGTGGGAAGCACATCTATCCATCCACCCTACGCACTTCTGCCTTAGCACTTTGTTTTTCTGTGGCTGAATATGCTGACGCCACTTGGGGACACTCAAATCACAGTAAACATTGACACCACCCTCAATGATACATACAAAATTACAACTGCCACCTGCTATCTGGACATTGTTATGAGCTTTGCCCGTCACTTTGGGATAAGCTCATTTTTTAGGGGTACAATTCTGGGGTTTCTGTAATTCTATCAATGTGCTGCTTGTGTCACTTGTGTTTCTATATTGAGCTGTCTTTCTCCCTTCTGCAAGTTCTCACCCGCAGTGGAGCTACCTTGCAGGATTTAGTTTCAATGGGGCTGGGTTCCTCCAACCACTAAATCATATATGTGCACACACACAGATTAATAGGGCACACACACAGATTAATAGGGCACGCCTGAGCCAGGCTGGATTATCAGCATATACAGGCTGACCCCCTCATATGC
The DNA here is from genome assembly GCF_001723915.1 of Gavialis gangeticus. Taxonomy (NCBI): domain Eukaryota; kingdom Metazoa; phylum Chordata; order Crocodylia; family Gavialidae; genus Gavialis; species Gavialis gangeticus. Next base: position 132,673,010 of record NW_017729032.1, read on the forward strand.
CGTGGACCCACTTCATCAAAGCAACAATAAAATGCATTCAGACACATGCACACAAGCTAATAGAGTATGTCTGAGTGTGCTGGGTTATTCAACATTGACAGGCTGACACCCTCATATGCCTCAAACTCAGCTCATGAGGGCAACGATAAAATACAGTCAGACATAAACACACCAGTTAATAGAGCATATCTGAGTCAGGCCAGGTTACTCCACATTTCCAGCTGATACCCTTATATGCCTTGAACTCAATTCATCCCCCTGACCCCCTTCCAAGCTCTTGTTACAATGATCCTAGTAGTAACTCACTTGATAAACAGACCCTACAGTAGTTTGGGACATTACAGGGATCTTTGGCATAGGTAAAAGAAGCACTGCTGCAGAGCAAATGGGGAGGTCAAGGAGCAGGAAGAGTAAATGAGGTTCAGAGAGAAAGTGTAGCAACCAGCTTGATCATAAAATCATTTATTGCCAGGTATATAAACTTATGATGACACCAGTAGTAATAACCATGCAAGAGAGACAAATAAACAAAGCATGTACAATATTATATGGTTTCAATTGGGTGTTTAGGGAAGTCTAACTCAAGTTTAATCAGCAAAAGTCAGGGTTGAAAAGCTGTGTCAGGTTTAGAAAACTGTGCCTGGAGTAAGAGAGCAACAGTTAGGTTCCTGGAGTCAGAAAGACAGAAAGAGAGAGTTGGAGTCTCAACACTCAGTGAAGCTTGAACCATTTGAGGTTCCCAGGTGTTTGCTGGAGTTTGCAGACAGGCAGAGTCCTCAGCACAATCAGTGAAGGTGTTCCAGACAGGGAAATAGAACTGGTGCAGTGTTTGGATCCAAGCACCAGGGCAGAAACTTGAGCTTGGGTAGGGGTTTTTGTAGAGAACTAAAAATAGCTCAAGGGAGAACACTAGGTTTGTTCATGGGTAAATGATGGCTCATATGCTGGATAATAAGAACTGATCACTCCTGGCATTACTCTGAGGGAGCTCACAATACAGACAGGCAGATTCAGTGTTTTGGGTACCAATGAAGTCATTACCAGAATTGGCCTGATAAATGCTGAGCTCGGTATACGTAGACATGGGTTAGTTATGTCTCCTGACAAACACACCTGTGTTCTGCCTCCCAGCAGGAAAAACCCTGACACCTAGGTCCCATCTCTCCACCGTGGGAGCCAGGACAGTTGGGAAACTCAAGCATGAGGGCCCAGAGGCAATGAGGCTCCTCCAGTTCTCTAGGAGAAGGAGGGATCGGGGGGAGGGCAGAGAAGGGTGGTTGCTAGGGAGAAATCCCATTCCCGCTATGCCTCACTGCAGCGGTGCTCATTCATACTTTCTCTGCCAAATAGTGCCTGGTGGATCACCAGTAAAAATGCAGTTTTACCTCTTGGTTACACCTGGGCTTTGGGGCTTGAAAAAAGCTTTCAGTGTATGTCAGGGTCTGTTTGGATTAGGGTTTGCATCAGGTAGATCTGACTAAACATACTAGCTTCTCTCAGGAAAGCAATACAATCCCTTGCAGGATGGGGTGGCCAGGTGTCAATTATCCAGATGTATAGCCCACTCAATGTAACACAGACTGATATGCAACAGCAATAGGGGGTCCCAACCCTGGTGCCTCTGCTTCATTCTGGGTCACTGGCGTAGGGAGCGCTTGCAAGGCTTGAGGTCAGTGGGGAGCATTAATAAATCAGTGTCATCATTCTTCAATCTGGACAATCATTGAGCTAACAGCATGCTGAGTATTAGAGTTGGCAACTGTATCCTTCCCCATGAGCATGCCCCAATTTACCAAGGAGCCACATTAGATTCTTCCTTCACCTATAAACGTCATATTCAGAAGGGCAGCAATAGTCTCTGCATGGGTAGCTGCCTTAAGGCATTTGGCTAGCATGACATGGGATGCCAGCTTCAAGTGCTCAGAACTACTGCACTTGCAGTGGTTTATGCCCCAGCAGATTACTGTACTCTGGTATGGTCCAGAAGTTGTTGCATTAAAAAACTCAACACTGTACTTAACAGTGTACATGTATATTTTCTTTGTATGGTGTCTAGCCTAGCAAGGAAGTGAATAAAGAAAACAATGATCAATTTAATCCATTATTTCTAAAATTATACTTTTTTTTTCTTTTCAGGGGGTAGTCCTAATGTTTGAGAATTCTTCCAGGGCAATTAAGGAAATTGCCTATATGTGTACCTGAAAACAGAGTACAGTGTGGCACTTAACTTAGTTGCTAGAAAATCAGTTTTGTGAGCCTCCAACTCATACTAACAAACAGTTACTTATGGGATAATTCACACCTACTTGACTAGAACTAATCCTTTGACTGAAAGAATGCCAGAATCAGTTCTCCCCAAGGTGAGTAAAGGGTTTTCATTTCAGTCTTTTTCCTTGGAGCATTAATGTATGTGAAAAAAACAAAAAAAACCCCAAAAACAACAACGTATGTGTTACACTGACTGTCATTTGAATGCTTTAGGAAGCTTTGCATGAGGATGCTTCTTACTGATCAAAGAAAAAATGTGTAAAATAGCCAAAAGAACTGTCTGCAGTTCAGAGAGCTTTACTTATCAAACCCTGTATCAGCTAGAAGGAATTACATATAATAGTCACTCAAAGAGTTCTGTAACTGTGATGGAACAACACATTTTGGATTAAATTCACATGCATGCACAAAGTCTATGTGCAACCTGTGTAAACTTGTGCTGACCAGGGAAATTTTATGAACTACATCCTCAGCTCAGTGCACCAATATATGTCCCTATTGATTTTTACACATCTACAGGAATGTATAAACCAATTTCTTCTTTGTCTTTTGAGAAATATATTTTTAAGCTCAGTAGGCTCTTTCCATTTTTTATAGTTACAAGAAAGGGAGCAAGAGGAGTTTAGATGAGTAGATGCATCATTTTGGAAATAAATAACAAGTAACAAAAACAAACACTTTGAACCATGTAGAAACTATGGGCCAAATTCTGTCATCCTTATTCACACAAATTGGTACCTTATTCCTCAAGTCTTCCTATCAAGTTGAATCATACTATGTGGGTATGTCTACACAAGACTAATCTACTGTGCAGTAAATTGTCACCATTTAACCATAAGTAGCAGATACTGGCAGTAAATTAGGTTAATGCGTAGTGTTACTGGCAATAAATTAAGTTAATGCATAGATTAACTGTGCATTTGCTACTGAGAAGAACCACTCCTTGGAGTGATTAGTTATTCTTGCAGCTATTGTCCTATTGTCCTATTCTTTTTTAATCTTTCACTTGTCTCATGAATCAGTTGTTTATGTTCACTTCCACTTTCCCTCATACTTATTTTCTCATATTGTTCTCTTGTTTTCTATTATCTTTTTAATGTTTCTGAAAGCAGAAGGAAAACAAATTCCTGATTCTCTCTCTATATTTGACAAGATAAAGCAAAGGAGGATTATCACTAAAACAAGTTTTAGTTCTTCCAGACACAGGGAACGCTACTGGAATTTTCTTTCATTTTGAATTCAAAAGTTCTTGAGATTAGTTTTTAGCCATCTGTTGGATCAAGAATTGGCAAAGTCTCTGTCACCTTTGACAAACTTAGCTCATGTGTCTGGAACAACAAGCTCTGAAACGTGATAGACAGACAAGCCTGTGTCTGTCTGTCAAGCTTGTGTCCTCACTACCCTCCTTAATGGCTGTGTAAGCTGATTCATGTACTCCAAGAAGGAATGGAAATTGACCAGCTTCTACCTTCTCTTTCTCAAAAAAAAAATCCTTGGATTTACTTGGTACCAATGGATCACCAACAACGAGATCCTTGAGATGACCAGTCTTCAGTCTATGCAGACTGTGTTGGATGTTTACACGCTTCACTGGCTGGGATATATAAAGCACATGCCTCAAGATCCTCTTCTGAAAGCTGTGCTGGTTTGTCCAACTCAAGAACCTCCTGCAACACAGAGGAAGGACAAAGTTCCAATACAGCAACAAGGTCAAGCAAGGTGTCATGAAATTCCACATTCCCGCTGACAACTGGGAGAACCCTGCCCACAACTGCTTAGTGTGAAGATGACAGGTCAAAGCTGGTGCAGTCACTATGAAGAGCCATCAGAGACCCCAGGATAAGGCCCTTGGGTAAGCCAGGAAGCAAAGTGTGCTTCAATCTCCACCTGACAAGTAGATCTGTAGCCACTGTGGGAAGGCTTGCTGCTCAGTCATCAGGCTCTTCTCCCACACCACGGCCAAGCACCATTGACTGACTGGCTTCATCTCATTTCCTTTCATCTGCCAAGATGTTCAACATTTGGATCAAGGTGTTTGCTTTTAAATCCCTATGAAATTCATTTTCAGTTTTGAGATATTGTTAGTTCTAAAACACTTAAAGGTGGATCTGTGTCTAACATTTTAAATTCCATATTATACCAAAGTTTGGAAATAGGGATACATATTTTGATAGTTAATTTCATTTTGTGCCCATCTCTGGTACTGCATATATTAATTACATAATATATTGGATTGGTGTAGAGAACTCTCAGCCAAAGCTAAAAAATTAGTAAGATGTCATGGTTCCTACATGTAATGGAAATATGATGTGTTTCAAAGGTTCAACTAGTTTCATAGATTTAGGGTCGGAAGGGACCTAGTAGATCTTCTAGCCCGACCCCCTGCCAGGGCGGGAGAACAACAAAACCCCAAAACAAAAACAGGACTCAAATGAGTCCAGCCAGGTAGGCATCCAGCCCCTTCTTAAAGACCCCCAGGGTAGGGGCCAGCACCACTTCCCTTGGAAGTTGGTTCCAGCTCCTAGCCGCCCTAACTGTGAAGTAGTTTTTGCGGATGTCCAATCTATACCTCCTCTCCATCAACTTGTGCCCATTACTCCTTGTTATGCCAGCGGGCGCTAGGGGAAACAGCGTCTCCCCCAAACCCTTCTGGTCCCCCCTAGTGAGTTTATAGACGGTCACCAGGTCCCCCCTCAGCCTTCTCTTGTGGAGGCTGAATAGGTTCAGGTCCCGCAGTCTCTCACTGTAGGGTCTGCCCTGTTGTCCCCGGATCATGCGGGTGGCCCTCCTCTGGACCCTCTCCATGTTGTCCACATCCCTCTTGAAATGGGGCGCACAGAACTGGACACAATACTCCAGCTGTGGCCTGACCAGCGTCGCGTAGAGGGGGAGGATCACCTCCTTGGCTCTACTCGAGATGCACCTGTGGATGCACGACAAGGTCCGGTTAGCCCTGCCAACCATGACCTCGCATTGTCGGCCCATGTTCATCTTGGAGTCAATAATGACTCCAAGATCTCTTTCTGCCTCCGTGCTCTCAAGTAGGGAGTTCCCCATTGTGTAAGTGTGCTGCTGGTTCCTACTGCCCAAGTGCAGCACCCTGATAGTTAATAATTATCTAATTATTAACTGATAGTTAATAATTATCCATCAGTTTCATATAAGTAGCTTCAAGGATTTAATGTGAATATGTCCGAAGACAAGTATATTCCTGGTGCATCCAAAATAATGGAGTCTTTTTTCCAGGGTATTAGGGCATTTTATCTATAAACTGTTTTGTTAATCCTCACTATTACAAAAAAACAGTAATACCACTATGTCACTGAATTGTAGTTGAGTAAGTCCTCTGTTTTAACCATATTTTATTATCTAAAAGCTTTTTTGGTGGGAGGTGGAAGTAGGCAAGGGAAGAAAGAGAGAAAGAGCATGAGTGCCTTTGTGTTCTTATTTTATAATGAAAAAAATAATATAAAGTCTGTGCCAAGCTTAGGTTTTCTTAGATGCATAGCTTTACTATTTCTGTAGTCAAAGGAGATCCATCACATGTGTGTTAGGACCTGGTTACAATTCACAGTGGGTGTTTCTATATGAGATGCCATAATTTGCAGTAGCCTATTCTACTGCACATTACCACATAATGGCAAAAACTGTGCTAATGTGCATTAGAACTAGTCTACTATGCATTGAGCATCACAAAAAAAACATTTGCTTTTCCTACTACACATTAGTGAAGGCACTAAACTTAATGCACAGTCACAAACGTGCATTAATGAATGTGTAGATAATTCCACTATGCTCCCACTATGAGCCACAGAAATGTTGATCAATGTTAATTCTAGGTTGAGTTTAGAGCAGTCACAATTCAGGGTAGCATGAACCTGGCGGACTGAAATTTAAGAATCCCCCATTCTGGGCTTTTCCCCTACCCCCAAGGTCTCCCCACTTGCCCTTTGGGGCCCAGTGTGCTCGATCTGAACCAGCGGGGCAGCAGGGGTGCATGAAGTATTTACACTAGGGTGAAGCCCAGTGTGGCTGCACCTTCATACAACAGGAACTGGGTAACATGGATCAGAAATAATCCAGCTCTTGAGTGGCATAACTTTGAGCCTCATAATGAGTGCTTAAAACCAAGGACAAATCAGGGGTTAAGAGCTCAGAAGCCACCAAAAATTAGCAAGTAACAAGGCCCTTAGAAAATGTTTTCCAGCTCCTAGGCACTTAGAAAGGCTACTGAAGACAGTTAGCTCTGTTCCTTTCTTTGCCATTACAGGCCATTCAGAGGTAATTAGAGTTATTTTAAATAGGTTTGAAAATGTAAAAACCAGGTGCATGCCTGCCTCAAGTTACTTAGTTAGTTTTAATGGGAAAAAGATTAAGCCTCCATATTGAAGCTTTTCTCCTTTTCTAGATTAACCCACTGGAGAATTCCTAGGAAGAGAAGTTTCAAATGAAGCCTGTGTTCTCAGGGCGGGAATGTTTCTTTATTCACTAATGAACTAGAAAAATGTGGGACTTCAAAGAAGTTCCACTCCATTTCACTCAGATCTTTTAGCAGTCTATAGACTCTCAACAACACATCTGATGAAGTATCACCACAAAGGTATTGGCAAAGCTTGTATTTTTAACTCCATGTCAAAAATACAGTCATAATGATCACTGTTTTTTGGGGTTAGAGATATTATAATAAATCTTTGCCTCACTGGGGCAAAGATTTATGGGCAAATATATCTTTGGGGATGGTGTTTTTCATCAAATCTCCCTAAGCTGAGATTCATCCCTTTCCAGATTTATTTGTGAAAGGGTGACCCATTGCCCAGGATTTAGAGATAAAGTTTTAGCCTCTCTAATGTTCATTTTAGGGGCCATTGGCACAAATTGGGCTTATCTTTCCCAGACATGAACACAGAATGCATACGCTTGGTCTTTAACAAATAATAAATAATAATGCAAGTCTGTCTGCTGTTTGTAGGTTCAGTGCCTCTGATAAGGACTACAGAAGGATACCTTGAAAAAAGTCTGGGAAGGCTTAGTTCTTTTATATTTAAAGCCATTAGCCAAACTGTTTATCACTTCCAGCCATCTCTGCAGCTGAATTTTTTTTGCGTTAAGAAAGAAGAGAGAGTGAAAGCTAGGCATTGGTTCTGTATATCTGGAAATATTAGTTTCTTATGGTCTAATTCATTAATTACTGAGTGAACTTCCCAGCCAGAACTCCATTCTCTTTTCTCTCCCCTTAGTAAATAGTAAGTGATGGCCAGGAATCCTGGTTTTCTCCGATATAAAAAAATCCCTCACTTTCAGTGTAAAAAAAGTAACTCCAAATCCATATTTTTCCATGAGTTAAATGAAATACCACTAATATATAGATATGTATATAGTTAGAGTATAGTAAAAATTCTTACTTTTTTAAACAAAAAATTAGGGATTTTTTTTAATTAGAGAAAACCAGGATCCTTGGTGATGGCACATATCCCATGTGTTTCCCTAGGGACAAGTAGCAATGGCACAACTTGTGCCATTGCTACTTGTCCCTGGGGAATGCCCATGCCATGCACACTCTGGCTTTCAGCAAGTTACCCTGGGTGGGGTATGGAGGCTGGGGCCAAGCAGCCTTACCTGGGGTCCTGATAGCCTCTGGGAGCTGTAGTTGTGGTGCTCCTGCAGCAGGAAGCCTGGCTGGCAGCTGGAGTGTGACTCCAGCCAGCCAGGCTTTGGTTTTAGGTGGTATGCACTACCCCACTTTTTCCTGAGTGGTGCATAGAGCCCTGCCACATACGCCACCCCACTATTTTTTTTACATTGTTTTTTTTTGACCCTGAGATAGACAAAGCAGTAGTGTGAGGAATACTTGCTGCAAAGCAGCAGCATGGAAAATGCCTACGTATGCAATGTGTGGCACCACAGATGGGTCTGCAGCATCACTTCCACACATCCATGCTCATCTGGATGCACCCCTACAGTGCTTTCACTCAGTCTACAAAGATAGGCAGGGAATCTATCCAGAAGTAACTTCCACACAAGGAAAACGTAAGGTATGTTAAAGGGAGGAATTACTTTTCCAGTTCCTTTGTGTAAAAACTATCACAAACATAGCCTTTCTTAGACATCAGTAGATTGGGAACAAGCAAACAACTCAGTACTTCACCTCTAATTATGATCTGATTTACCCAAAGTCTCAGGATAAGGACCAGCTGTTCTTGGTGACCTTTCTAGATTTACCAACCAACTTTGGTAACAATGTGTCAGGGCCTCTAATCAAGCATGCCCAGCTGGGCCAAGCACTTGAGCTATCACACCTTCCTCTGATTCCTGGCTAATGAGATTACCCCAGTTTTCTGCAACTGGACTATTCCTGAAAGCTCTGCTCCCTCCTTTTAAGCATACCTTCAGTCTCAGGAAGAAGAGAAAAGAGAATTTCCCATGTATGTGCACAAGGCCAGGTAAGTTATAAAATGTTAAGAGAGCAAATAACATGACTAATGGGTACAAGGAAGAGGTGCTCTCTCTTACCTTTTAGCCCAATAGATGAGTGGTAGAAGCACTTATTCAGGAAGCTAGAGACTCAGATTCTAGGCCTCCCCTCACTCAGAGGGGACTTGAACCTGCACCTTCTGCAAAGTGCTGTAACTACAAGGCTATATGCCAGGCATTCTCCAGACTCTTCTTCAGCACCCCTCTTAACTGCAGACAAGTTCAGTTCCCTGCTGTAGCTCATGGTGCTTCACAGGAAGTGCTGTAAGTGAGCAGGGATCCTGGTTTTCTCTGATTTAAAAAAATTCCCATTTTTTTGAATTCAGAAAAGTAACCCAAAATCCACATTTTCCATGATTATAATGAAACACCACTATAAAATGAAATCAGACGCACACACACATACATAATCACAGGAAAATGAAGATGTACTTGTTTTTAATGAGAACATTGGGGATTTTTTTTTTTATCAGGGAAAACTAGGATCCCTGGCCATGGGTTACAGCAATCCCCCAGACTCAACAGACACTTGCTGTTGAGTCCCAGGGCTTGGGGGATCCAGCTGCAACTTGGAGCTGGTATGAGTCTACAGCCACTCTCCCCTAGCTGCACCCCGCCTGCCTCCAAGCCCTAGTACTATCTTCAGAATGGGAGCTGGGGGAGGGAGCAGAGGGAGTTCCATCTGGAGTTTTTTTCAGCCAACACTAGAGGGTGGAGTGGGTGCACTGCAGCTCCTCCATCTCAGGGCTGTAATCCACCTGCCCCATCTTCCAGCAACAGCTGGAAAAAACTCTAGATAGAACTCCCTTTGCTCCCTTTTTCACCTCCCATTCTGAACTAGACTGCATCCTCCCAGCCCTACTCACGGTGTGTGTTTCATAAGTTAATGAAAGCACTCTGCTTTGGAGCACCTTCATTAGAATCCTCATCTAATGAAGGTTCAGACTGTCATGCGATCAAGCCATTTTAAAATGCTTTGCACTTCAGGAAGGGCACGGCTGTAGAATGCTTTCAAGGGGAAGTTCATGGGACAAACATGACTTCTGTCTACACCTCCTGAGTACAAACTGAAAGCTACTCTGAAAGTGACATGACTATAGATCTAAGTCTAGCCCTCAAATATTTGACCTTTTCTTTTCTAAACCAGAATCAAAGAAAGGATAAGATTCTGAGCATGGAAATAACTGTTATCAGAGAACAGAAAATTAATGAACAATAAAGTTGTGTGTTTTCCCTTTAAGGCCCATCAGCTGTGGTATTATTAGAAGTAGTTTCTGTAAAAACCCCATTCATATGAGGATATTACTTCTTTTTTGTTCAGATTATGCTGAGTTGAATCTTGATTCAATCTTAAAGTTCCTTTCCAGTGTATCAGGCAAATTGTATCCCTAAATGGCAAAAAGAAAAAAAATATCCTAATTTACAATAGTATAAATTAAGGCAATATATGACACCTCAAAATCGGTGGTGCTCAAACTTCCAGCCCCAAAGACCAGAGGAGAAGTGCAGGGCCAGTCCACAGGCTTGACTCAGCATGGGTGGCACATGGGGTCAGTCTGCAGGGATAATTCAATGAGCAAACCTGGCTGCACAAAACAGCCCAATCTCATAAATGGCCTTACCCCACATGTCATATCTGGCCATGCAATGGCCTGACCCTGTGTGTCATCCCCACCAAGGATACAATCAAGCATGTAGAGCCATGTTGTGTAGCCTGTGGGTTTCCCCATGGATCCAGAAATGTGATAGCAAGGGAACAGCAATACACACTACCACTGCTCCCCTGCCACCAAATGGGAAACCCACAGGTTGGATGCTATGGCCTCATAGGTTGGATCTGGTCTACAGGCCAGAGGTTGAACACCACTGCTCTAAATTTACTTATATGTTCCATAAAAAGTAGATAAATGGATGTACATTATATTTAGATATTTGACTTCCATGTATAATGTATTTACCCAAACCCAGAAGGAATTCAAATTTAAGACAATCCCCCAATACTAAGTTTCAAGACATGGAGAATTATAAATTTATAATTTTCCATGTATATAATCTAATTATTGGAAGGTTTTCTTACATTTGTACCCTCCCACCCCCACCCCAGAAACACGGCTGCAGCAGGAAAACAGTGGATGCACTGCAGGCAGTGAAGAAAGAAGAGGCAGGAAACCAGGCGTCAGGAAAAACTGACCCCAATAGACAGTCAGAGGGCACCAGCAGTGGGGGGAAGAAAATGGGGAAGAAAGCAGTGGTCATAGGGCAGGTTGCAGGGAGGCATCTGCAGGTATCTGCCCCTTCTACTGCTTTTCCTAGCTGATATGGGATCATGGGGAGCCCCAGAGTCACTCCTGACTTGTTCCTGCCCCACACTGCCAGGAGCAGGGCTTGGTTGGGGACAGTGCATGGGTTCCTTCTTCACTGCCCAACTCGTCTCCCTCCTTCCCCATCTCCCTCACTGTTCAGGAACAGACTGGAAGGATTAATCTGTATGCTGCCATAGCCACCTCCTGCATCATGGGGAATGAGTGTTTCTGGGGCTCTTTCCATGCCTATGTCAGCTGGGAGTCATACAACTACATCTGGGAATAGTTGGGAGTGGATGTGTAGGGAACCCAGTTTGACTATGGACTGCAGCAGCAGTGTGAAGTTTCCTGCTTCCACAGTCTGCTCTCTGCCACTATGGAAGACAGGGGAGGGCAGCTGGGCAAGCTGGGATTCCTGCAAAGCCGGAGGGATCCTAGCTTGCCCAGCTCCCCTCCCCTGTCTTCCTTAGTGTAAAAGCCGGAGGGATTCCAGCTTCCAGCTGGAGGAGTCTGATACTCAATTCTAATGAGGCTTTGATTTCCACATGGGGGGGGCAAGGAAGGGAACCTCTTCTTGGAATCAAATAAATATGGTAGTATAAAAAATGAGTATAGAATGGAATTAGACAAGAAAATATATCTAATTCATTCTTGACTCCAGCCTTTGATACAGTATCCCACCCCATACTGGTGAACAAATTAAGAGGTTGTGACTTGGATGATTACACAGTCCAGTGGGTGGCAAATTGGCTAGAGGGTCATATCCAGAAAGTGGTGGTGGACAGGTTGGTATTGACCTGGAAGGACGTGGGCAGTGGGGTCCTGCAGGGCTCGGTCCTTGGACCGATACTCTTCAATGTCTTCATCGATGACTTGGACAAGGGAATGAAGTATACTCTGTCCAAGTTTGCAGACGATACAAAACTGTGAGGAGAAGTGGACATACTGGAGGGCAGGGAACAACTACAGGCAGACCTGGAAAGTTTGGGCAAATGGGCAGAAAACAATAGAATGTGATTTAACAAGGAGAAATTCAAGGTGCTGCACCTAGGGAGGAAAAATGTCTAGCACACCTACTGCCTAGGAAATTACCTGATTGGCAGCACGGAAGCAGAAAGGGATCTTGGAGTCCTAGTGGACTCCAAGATGAACATGAGTTGTCAGTGTGACAAAGTCATCAGTAAAGCTAACAGCACTTTATCGTGCATCAGCAGATGCATGACAAATAGAACCAAGGAGGTGGTACTTCCCCTCTATGCAGCACTGGTTGGAGTACTGCATCCAGTTTTGGGTGCCACACTTTAAGAGGGATGTGGATAACCTGGAGAGGGTCCAGAGAACAGCCACTCATGTAGTTAAGGGCTTGCAGGCCAAGCCCTATGAGGAGAGACTAGAGCACCTGGACCTCTTCAGCTTCCGCAAAAGAAGGTTGAGAATTGACCTTGTGGCTGCCTATAAATTCATCATGGGAGCGCAGAAGGGAATAGGTGAGGGTCTACTCATCAAGGTGCCCCTAGGGGTTACAAGAAATAATGGCCATAAGCTAGCAGAGAGCAGATTTAGACTGGACATTAGGAAGAACTTCTTCACAGTTAGAGTGGCCAAAATCTGGAATGGGCTTCTAAGGGAGGTGGTGCTCTCTCCTACCATGGGGGTCTTCAAAAGGAAGTTAGATAGGCATCTGGCTGGGGTCATCTGAACCCAGCACTCTTTCCTGCCTATGCAGGGGGTCAGACTCGATGACCTATTGAGGTCCCTTCCGACCCTAACAGCTATGAATCAAAATTCTTGTAATTGACTAATGCAAGTCTATGATGTTGTCTTTTCAAGGCCACAGACTTGGATTTTTGTTGGTTGGAATCCATAGTTCAGAACTTACTGGTGAAGGTGAAGGGGACTGTAACCTCTTCAGATGCTAAAAGTATAAAGTTTTATAAAGTAAAAAATCTCCTCCCCTTCCCTAACTTGGGCTACCTGCTGATATTGGGTTTTATAATCTTTACCACTCCTGCAACTTAAGCAAATAAAGCTTACTGGATGTTAAGCTGAAACTAATTCACTTTCTGCCTAGAATTCAGGATGACTTTTAGAGCCAAACCAGTCTGGTTTTTGGTCATAAGCAAATAATGCTTCCCACTCAGGATCTACTCCAGCCCCATTGAATCAATGGAGAGTGTAATGGGGCCCCACTAAATTTCAGAACCTCTCCCCACTTCCCCTGGCCCCAAACCTTAAAAGAAAAGTTTCCTAAAAACTATAAGCAAAGCTTCCAGTTAAAAATTATATATTCAGTTACATGCAGTTTTGCCATTATAATGTTTTGCCTTTTACTGCATATTAAATATAAATTTATATTTCATTTTTAATTACCCAACAGAATCTAGTTCATGGTTCCTGGTACTCATGACCAGGGATCCTGGTTTTCTCTGCTTTAAAAACAAAACAACCCCAATTTCTGGTTATAACCCCCCCCCAAATCCACAATTTCCGTGATTACCATGAAACACTACTATATATACATCTATAGATATATATATCCACTATCTATATTTATAGATATCTATAGATATATACATAGTGGTGTTTCATTATAATCATGAAAAATGTGAAGATATATGCACACACACACACACTAGGGCCTTACAATATGAGGGGCCTCTAGATAAGAAAAAAAACTGAATATTTTTGTTCTAATATGACAAAAATATACATATATATGGCTCCACAGTTATTATTCATATTGAATTCATAAGTTTGTGCAGAAGTAACAATAATTCATCTTAAATTTTTGTGAAAATCCATTTTCATGGATTTGTGGATTATTTTTATCCTGTGGGGATTCTTAAATGGACATAGTTTAGGGCCTCAGCATGTCATAATTGGCACTGCATTCAGCCCATATTTACAAACTGTGTAATTGTAGGTCCCTTTGTCTTTGGAAGGCCGAGTTTCTGAGATATTTCTCTCTACAGTCCCATAGTTAGTCTGCTGGCCAATTTTTGGGTGAGGGGGGAGGGTTGTTTTGTTTTGTTTTGTTTTGTTTTGTTTTGTACTGCCACGGTGGAGGAGTAGGCAGGATGTCCCCTCTCACTTCAGTCTATGTTCCAGAGGTCAGCAAAGAAACATTGGTCCAGTCAACATGATAACCCCAGCACGAGGTGGATATCCTTTAGGGCATTGTGTACCATGCTGTTAGTTTTCAAAAGAGCCTATTCATCTCTCATATTGCAGCTTAGCAGAAGTCCCCTCAGAATAGTGGAAGAATATTTAATTTTTGTAGACCTGCAGAATAAATCTGGATCCACATTTTCTTATAGGCTTAATTTAGCAGTATGGAAATACCTGTTTCCTTCCAGTCCAAGGTTCCTGATTTCAATTTCTCAAACCACAAGAGTTTTATTTTGAGAACAGCAAGAAATTAAAACTATTTTCTGGATCACTTGAGTTCATTATCTGAAAAATATAATTTGTTAACAAAATCTGGTTTTGGTTTCTAATCCCAAAGATTCTGAGAATCACCTTTCTCATGCATTTCCCCTAGTAAGAATAATTTTTTTAAGCAATGTAAATATCTGGCACTGTCTTCACTAGCATTTGCATAAAAATACTATGCTCAAGCTTCTGAACATAGACTCTAATTCTCTCACTATTTTATTGAGCTGGAAATCTTCCATATTTCCATAAATGGCTATTTTACCATTTACATTTTTTCTCTTTCTAATCAGGAAGCCTCTTCACTGCTTTTTTATTTTCTATGAGCACTTTCTTTTACATTTTCATTCTCAATGCCAGTTTTACTTCTGTTTTCCTATACATAAAGAGTAAAACTTTTATTTTCCAACCTTTATTTCAGATTAAGGATGAACAACATATATCATAGTTTATCAAAACAGCTCATATACTCTCAGTGAGTTTCTAGGCACTGACTACAATACAATATGCTATTTGATGGTCTAAATTCACAGAGCATATGCCTTCTCTCACCTATTGTCCAGATGCTCTGTATTCACTCATCTATTAGCAAGAGTCATACATATCCAGCAGTGACTTGATACTTCAGAGGAAGGGAAGATTACACTGCAAAAAAAGGAAAAGGAATATGTAGTATTATGTAGGAAACCTCCATTGACCTCATTTTGGCTACAGTCCTTGTCATAAGTACAGACAGCCAGGTTTGATGTGGAAAGTTAAGAAACATAGTAGCATAGGTGATGCATAGGGTGGGCATGGAGAGGTATGTGCCCATCCTGAGATTGGTCTTCACTGGCCGGGGAGTGGGAGGTGATGGCTGGTGCCCCTCTGAGATTGTGGGGGTGCTTAGAGAAGTGTCGGTGGCAGTTCCAGTTTTGCCGCCGACACTTCCAGTTGGCTGGGGGACCCCCTCCGGTCAGCTATTGGCCACTGGTGCTCCCCCCCCGTATCAGGAGGCACCCGTCGCACATGCTTAGTAGTCTGCCAAATTAGGACTGAAGGTACTGGAATAGTGAGAAAGTTTCTGTCATTTGGGAATTCTACATAATGCTTTTGTTGCATAGAATTCCCACCATGGATACTTTAAAAGAATGTGTAAGCAGCTGTCTGGTGCTCAGCTTTTGGCAAGGTAGGAACTTCAGCCAGTGTTACTTGGAGGGATAAAATAAGCAATGTATTTAGGCTAAGGACCTTGGAGACGAAAGCCCAGGATCTGCTCTCCATTGCCTAGATATGAAACAGAAACAGTCACATGACTAGTTAAGGTAAAAATTATAAATTGTCACAGGAGTAGGCACCAGAATTTGGGACTCCCACTCCCAGGGGAATGCCCTAACCCAGGGGCAGGCAATTATTTTGGGCGGAGGGCCTCATACTAAGTTTTGGCAAGCCATCGAGGGCTGCATGACAGGCAAATAAATATTAACTTTCTAAATTTTTTAGGGGCCCTGTGGGCTAGATAGAATAGGCTGGTGGGCTGCATCTGGCCCGTGGGCTGCATTTTGCCCACACCTGCCCTAACCAGTAGACTAGAATCATGTTGCTTCATAGCTCTTTTTCAGGTCCAATGGATTTTTTATTCTGTGCTTCAATGTCCAATTTCAACAGGAGGGTTGGAGAGAATCTTTACCCCAGACAGACTATAGCCTTGTGGTTTGGACGTGCTCCTGGAAGGTGGGTGCGGTGAATCATAACTATCTCAGACTGAGAAGAGCCTAGGACTCAGGCTTCTTGCTCCTTAAGCAAGCACTTTAATGACTCAGAACTACTCCAACTCATAGCTTTTTTTTGGAAGTTAAGGCTGAATTAAATGCTGTCAACAAGTGCTGAGAGCACATAAACTGGATCAAGTCCCACATGGGTACCTCATTCCTTTGCTCCTCATTGGGGCTTAAGTAGGGTCCATGGGCACCTACATATGTGCTGGGTGTCTGCTCCAGTACATGCTAATTAGCACTCTCCAGAAGTTTCTATGTCACATGTATTCAGTGTCCCTGTGCTTCAAAATGGCAGCAGGGCAACTTTAACTAAAACTTGTCAAATGAGCTTTAATTAAAGGACCCCAGCACCATTTTGAAGCATGGGGTTCAGAATACATGTGGGCACTTTAATTAGAATGGCTGTCAAGTGTGCTGCTCTAATTAAAGGATGCTACTGTCCCACCCTGGAGCACATGTAAAGATGCCCCAAATGCCTAGCTACACAGACTCATGCAATTCTTCATAGCCATATAAACAGTACCTCACAGTTTATATGGCTATTAAGCAAGGATTATCTGTGTACTTGTTCACAATAAATTATGAAGTATTAAAAATAAAAGATACATTTCCCCCTCTTCTATAAACATTTTTCCCTATTCTATAAACTCCAAAATCTTATATCTGACTCTGCCTTACTATACGTTTGTGTTGTAACTCTTCTTAAAATAACAGTTCCTAAGAAATATAATTCCAGTGGGGCATTGTTTCTTCTTTAAAATAGGTTGCTGAAAAATCTAGGATGTTGGCTCAGATTCTGATCTCAATTACTTTGGGATAACTCTGAAATAACTCATTTGAAGGAACTGGAGTTAGCATAAAATTCTACTAGAATTAACAGAGATAAGAATCAGTCTACTTATATAAAGCCTTTATCTTCCCTCCTTAAAATAAAACCTGTGGGAGGCAGCTTGGGGAATAGTGATTTCTTTGAAAATCCCCTTATGTAGATCACTGCTTATCATTCTCCCTTCCCAAAAAATGCTAGGCTAGGTCAAAACCCTAACTCAGCAAATCTGAAGGGGTCCCAGACATTTCTTATGAACAGTATTGTGTCTTGTGACTTCTCATCCCAGTCCCCTAACAATAGGTTTGTGGTTTTTCTTCAATTGATTTGGGCTTAATGGAAAAGATGATAAAGCTTAATAAAGGGAAGCTGCATAAAGCTAGCTTAGGGGAACCACTTTATTACTCATTCATCTTGTCTCTTTTGCCTCCTTTAGTGCAGACCTGGCATCACCTGCTACCTATGAGGTCCAGAGGATATGTAAGAAAAATGATGTGGCAGGTGCAGTTCAGCTGATCTCCTATGACTCTGGAAGTATGAATACAAAAAGTCGATGCTATGGATGGCCTCCATCACACACACACATATATAAGTGGAAGGTAACAATCCAAATCTACATTTTCATACAAGCTAAGCAGCTTACAGACATAGCAACTGTTTCCACAATATCCAGTGTATTTTAAACTTTCTTGTTTCACCTTTGATATATTTTTAGTGATTTAGGAATTACTTATTGATTTCTAACTGCTTATGCACATAACTGTATTGCAGGAATGCTAAGTCAAATAAGCACAACATTGATTTCAGTGGAATAACTTCTAATATTAATTTGTCCCTGTTTTCTCTTTTCAAGTAGTACTTACAGGGCACATCAACATGAGATGTTTACTGTGCAGTAGACTAATTAGCTGTGCATTAAATGTCACACATCTACACATGTGCCCCTATTAGGTTGGAGTAAACTAATTAACTGTGCAACAGGACAGTACTTGTAAATACTATAAGTATTTGTAATTTTTTTTTTACTGGCTAGTTGGGACATGAGGATGCTTTAGTGTGGGGGCTGCCTGCCAGCTAGACCCTACACTGAAGCATCCTCATGCCCCAGCTAGCCCATCTGCAGCATGGTGAACTGTGCAGAACAGCCCTGGGCTGGCAGGCTAACTCCCAGGACCTCCTGCCAGTTGGGGCTGCTCCAACCTGGATCAGTTTGCTGCAGTCCCAGGCACACGTGTAGATCGTGCATCCAAAAGCAATAAACTCCAGTGCTATAAGCACCAGAGCTTATTTCATCACACCAATATGCATGTTAAGAGGTGCATATTAATATTAATATGCAATATTAAGAGGTAGCAGGAAGTTATCCTTCTCCCCCTGACTTCAAATCCTCCCCAGTACATCATGTTTCTTTTCACCCAGATGACAAACACAGCATAGCTATTAAAGAAATTAATAGTATCAGGTAACATTTATTTGGTAGTAATTTTTTTTCATTAATAAAATGTCTTAGTAACCAAGCACCTCATGCAATGAAGACAAAAACTTATTACAACAGTAAGAGTATCTAAGACCATACATGTCAGTAAAACATAGAAATTAATATATTTTCTTATTCAATTTTAAGTCCATTATAGGAAAGTGTACGAAATTGTATTAAAGCATAAAACCATTCATACACTGAAGAGGAAGCAAGTTCCAGTGTCCAGGGCACTAAGGAGGAACTTACGAGACTTATGTTCTTGTTCCTTTTCTGGCACTAATCTGCAGTATGACTTTCAACATATCATTTTGCTTCTCCATACTTCTGCTTCCCCTACTATCCTTTGCCTCTGTTTCCTTTTAGATAAAAAGCTCCTCAGGACCAGGACTGGCAGTACATTGTACATCAGTATATTGCCTGGCAGAATGAACCCCTTATTTTGGAGACTGCCTCTTTGGAACGTGAGGTAACCTGAAGAATATCATTCATAATTCCCAGGCAACAAAACTATGTTGGTGTGGATTTGAGGTACAGACAAATGTGATTTCTGTACCTTGCTCATTTTCCTTTGTTTGTGTTACTGAGTGTATTCCATATCGCAAGAGTTTCCCTTTCTTTTACATTAAACCTTAACTCTGGATTTTTTAGGTGCATATTGTGTTTTGGAAATAATTAGAAACACCCTGTGTTCAATTCTGAATCATAAATATGTTCTCTCAATCTTAATTGTATCTCTATGTAGCTTTTGTCCTTCTGTAGTCTCAACATCTTCTTAAAAGATGTAGAAATTTCATTCATGTACACTAAAGAAGTCCAAAGTCATTCTATCATGAAAATATGCTGTGTTAACTTCTCCCTCTCCCTTTAAAAAAAAAGCAATTTAGAAGGCCAGAATAGTCACAAAAGCTCTGGCGATTGTATCCTGTTTTGGAACACACCCACCAACTAAGCTGCATCTGCAGCGACTTGCCACTGTCACGGGCATGCAAAGCAGCTGGTGTATATGTTAAAGTTTCCCCCCTTTTCTGCCCTTCCTGTTCAGGAGACTCAGTGTAATTAATCATTTGCTTTTAAGAATGATATTAAGGTTCAGCTGTAATTTTTGCTGGTTTTCTTTGTATAGCTAAGTTTCTCTCTCAGTATGGGGTAAGTAGGAAATCTGCTCCTTCAAAGAAATCTATTTAGAAGTACTCTTTTTCAAAAAAGCCATTACCTCCCATTTTTCCACATTGTAAGTGGCAGTCACCTATGCTTTTGAAAGGTGAACAGTGCCAATGTAAGAAATAAGCAATAGGAAACAATGGCCATCTTTGCTAAGGGCAGACTGTGGCCTCAGTCTTATCCAGAACAAAAGGACACAGAGATCATTTTAGATTATGGCAGCTCTTTACGGGAATCTTTGAAGATTATTGTTCAGCTTTTGCTGAAGGGTGAACTTTCAGTTATGAATATGAGCAAAAAATACCATTCATTCTTAAAAAAAACCCTGTAAGTAGCTCTCAGTTAAGGTTTTAGTAAGCTTTAACTATACTGGAAGTTTGAAGAGACAGCACTACTTATATGAAGGTCAGGGACAAATTTTTAATAGATCTAACGCCAAGTGCTAAGTTTCTGAAAGGATTCATTTTAATTAATTTTAAATCAAAATAATTAACAGGCTTATTTATAAATTCCCTGAAGAGTCATTCTCTACTCAAAAATATGTGCTGTGTAGGAGATTATCAAATAAGAGCATCAAGTTCAATTCTTGAACTCATATAATTTATGACAGGAAAGCAGATAGTTACTTTCTCTGCAGCAGGTACAATTGGAAACAGGGTTATATTGGGTATAGAGGGATAGACACCTGTATTACTTTCATGATTTATCAGTCTTATGTAAGTAACAGCAACTGGAAATCTACTCTAATCCAGTTCAGGGATAACGGATGAATCTCTCCCCCTACCCCATCTATTGCATTGTGCATTTATAGATACCAATGAGATATCAAAGCACCCTTAATTGAGTATGTCTATAGGTGAAATATGTTTCATGTCTCAGTGAGTTAATCTAAACATTAGAAGGTGCTAAGTCACTACTATACATTCTTCTTTCACACCCCTATGTCAGGCCTCTACTGGATGTTTGGAGTGATGGGAAGATTCCCAGGTTTAATGACATTGTTATTTATTAGATCCATTTGAACTATTCATTACAAATAATGTTTGTTCAGAATGTAGTCCCTTTGCTAGTTAGTAAATTAATTATTAACCAATCACATAGGCTGTTTAAAGATGTGAAAACAACAAAAAACAGAACTTTACTTTCAGCCCAGTGCACCCCCACATCAAGCACAGAGCATGCCCGGAAGAGGCATCATGTTACTTTGACCCGGCTTCCCCAGTGCCTGTAAAGCTTCAGTGGGGATTTTTGGTGCTTTTATCTAATAGATGAGTGAATCAGCTTTAGATAAAGGCACCAAAAAGCACACAGTCAACTCTGACAGTCACAAGACCCTAACCTGCCACACCTTGGGCAAGGGGACAAATGGTGGACAATATCCTGCTGCTGCAAAGGCTGTTAAAATATGCTCAAGGGATCTAAGGAAGAGGGCTATGCCCCTGATTACCTATGGTCCTCCAAAAGTCTGCACCAATCTGACCATGGGATTTATATGCAAGAAAAATCTTGCTAATTTGAAGTTTCCAGAACAAACAGTGAAATTTAAAAAATGTATAATTTAAGCATTTATCTCTGGTATTATTAAAAAAAATCCTCATTTTTTTCACAAGGCTTCATTTAACTCATTAGAAGGAATTAATATTTCATTTACTAGTCAGTGTGTCATTCTACAATACAATCATTTATACTGTCATTTATACTGTCAAGACATACCACCTTTCTTGCTTTGTTGATGAATATTCACTTATTGTGTAATCTTCCTCCAGGGGGTAAATCTTCTTGGTGATTTGAAAACTGGAACTATAGAGCCATGGTATTCTAAAATATACAAAATCAGTTTTAACAGTATCTTTTCACAGGTTTTTGAATGCCATCATTTACATTTACTTTATGCCTGAAATAATTGCTTGTTATTTAACAGTCCCTTGAGCTCTGAAATGGAAATATTGGCTTACTGCTAGCACTGACAGTTTTTCAGGTCTCTTCATGAGATGCACCGTTTTCTTTCTTTCCTTTTAAATCTTCACTAATGCAATCTAGTCTCAGCATTTTGTGGTGTGTTATGTTCCAACCAATTTATTTTGTGCTTGCATGTCTTTGTGTTAGCTTTCAGATTCATGCCTAAACATTCTGGAGGCAAGATTGGTCATGACAAGATAATTTTTCTCCACAAGGAAGGTGTTTAGGAGATGTAGAGCACTGCAAATTTTTCAGAATATTTTCCCCAGTGTGCCATCAGCTTATTATTATTCTCATTATCCATGTCTTTTATAGACCTGAAAGATCTTATGAGGATAAGAACCAAGATCTGGCAGGCACCTTGTACACGCAAAAGGAAAAGGTGGCTGCTCTCCGAAAGACCTTCCAAGTCAAGCAGTAGCTGAATCAGCATTTTACTGGAGCTAAGGCTTTGGCTTTTTCTAAGTATCATTTCAAACTTGTGCTGGGAAAACCTGATCTTGTTGAAAAATGGAATTTAACATGGAATTTTTTTGAGTTTATTTTTTTTTTAAATGTTCTTTGTTCTGGTTCTTGAAAATGTTGCTGTTCACCCTCACATACTGCATGGCCTCAAATAAGAAACACCTTGTTTGGGAAAGGCAGAATGAAGGCTAAATGGGGAAGAGTCTACTTGGCAGTTTCAGTCACCCTTCCTTTCCTGCCCACCTAATAGCTAGAGGATTGACCCTCTCACATATACTGCCAAATTGGCAGGGACTTTTAGCTGACCAGAAAAATTTGGCAGTGGCTATGAGAAGGTTAAACCTCTAACTTTGGAGTGAGCAGCAGACTCCACCCCTCCTCCATGTGGCCAGATGGAGCATGGGCCCTGACAGGGCCATGACACCATTCCTGCAGTCCTATGCCTCCTTCTAGTGAGAAAATTAGTTTCTTTGCTTAAAAACACCCTCACAATTTGGGATGGCTAATTTTGGGGTACAGGTACTTGTAAAATATGAATAAATGCAGGAAATATAAATATAAAAGGAAATATATAAATACACACACACAATTAAATCCCAGTTATCCAGGATATTACTAAACACTTTATTAACCAGAATTTCTGGTTGGCCAGCCGGACAGAGAGGAGTGGGGATAAAGCTTGCATGTGGTCACCACTACCCACCATGCTGCGCTGCCACTGCTCTGCATGTGGCCATCACCACCCCCCAAACCTTGCTCTGCGTGCGGCTGCCGTCATGCCCCACCCTTGCTCTGTGTCTGATTGGAAACCCTGTGCCCTCAGGTAACCGGCATTTTTACATTACTGGCACCCCCCCATTCCCCATTTTTGCCAGATATCAGGGATTTTACTGTGTGTGTGTATGTGCGCGTGTGCATGTGTGTATATGTATGTAATTGCTTAAGCAAATATTAAATGACTAAGCAGTAACAACTGTGCCATCTGCTACATTTGTAGATGCACTTTTTCAGTATCGTCTGGTGGCCACATCTACATGACACATTTACTGTGGAGTAGATTAACTCCACTGTAAATGTGGTGCATCTAGACATGTGCCCGTATTTGCCTGGAGTAAACTAATTAACTCCACAGCAGGATAGTGCTTGTAAATATAAGTACTATCCTGCTGTGGAGCTTTTTACTCCATGGCAGCCCACATGTAGATACTGCCCTGGCTGGCTGGAACACAATGATGCTTCAGTGTGCGGCTGTCTGCCGGCCAGCACTGCACTAGAGCACTCTTGTGCCCCAGTTATCCCCTCCACAGCACATTGAGCTGTGGAGGAGCAACCACTGGCTGGCAGGCTGACCCCCAGAATCCCCTGCCAGCTGGGGTTGCTCCAGCCCAGATGATTGTGCTGCTGTCCTGGGTGTACATTTAAGTGGTGCACTTGGGAGCAATAAACTCTGGAGCAATAAGCACCTCAGTTTATTGCTTCACATTCATTGCATGTGTAGATTCTCTTAAGTTGGGCAGAAGTCAGTAGGAATTTCACTGATGGCTTTTGTTATAGGAAGTCATTACCCTTATAAATCACAGTTTCCCTGCTTGTTTCTGCCTAATAGAACTTGAGTGAATGGCAATTTGCGGAAGATAGTTTCTACATCATACTTGTATAAGCTAATTTGAACTGGGCATTTTTAGAACAATCATTAGTCCTATTAATCTGATATTAAAGCCTATATTCACAGCTTAGGGAGCTTTTTCTTAGCCCATAAACATCTTGTGCATCTACACAAGATGCTTTACCGCACAGTAGAATAGTTTATTGTTCAGTAAGTGTACACATCTACACGTACACATGTTTACTTCCCAGTAAACTGCTCTACTCATAAATAAATTTGCTATGTGCAAATGCAAATAGCAAATTTACTCACAAGTAGTTACTGTGCAGTAGCACATGTGTAGATGCCAGCTCCACCACTGAGGGGGGGGGCAATCTCAAGCTAGCCCTAGGGCCCCAGGGCTGAGAGCCTTTCCTGGCCCAGGGTTGGGCTGGTTCCATGGCAGACCCAGGCCCAGGCTTTAAAAGTTGCAGGCATTGTAAGCCCTGGAGCACATGCAGGTAGTCTGTGACCACACCTGGGCACTGTGTTCCCCTTGGCCTGGGTGCTGACAGGCCTGGCAGGTGCCATACAGCTTCTAGGGCTGCACCATCCGTCCAGACCCACAGGGTGATGCAGGCACCTGCCAAGCCTGTCAGCACCCAGGCCAAGATGCAGGCAGCTTGTGGCCACTGGGCCCAGCTCCAGATGGCATCAGGCAACCCGCAGCAGCCTGCCAGGCCATGCAAGTACTGCATGGCACCGCCTTGCCATGCAGCTGCTAGTCCCTTGCCATGCCCCTTTGCTTGGTGTTACAAGGAGCTGCCCAGGCCCAGCAACACTGGAACTGCTGTGTGGAGGCCCACAGAGCCATTCCAGGAGCCACAATTCTGTCCTTGTCGATGCAGCACACTGCCTTTCAAGGTCACAGAAGGAAACTGAGGTCCTTATGGCACTGTGAAGTGAGGCTGACATGGAAAAGCAGTTCATGCAGGATGGGTGCTCCATTGCACATGTTTAAGAGGAGCTGTTAGGCTGAATGTTGGAGCACAGGCACGACCAGTCAGCATGGTAGCACTGCATAAAGGTTAAGGTCCTGCGGACACAGCAGGTCACCATCAGTGACTAGGGGTCGATGCCCTTTATGTGGCAACTAGATGCCACCCTCACACCCCAGGACCCAGGCTTTAGCTGTGCTGTGTACTGCAGCAGAGGCAGCTGGCCTAAGCCTCTGCTATGGCTTGGCACCCACAGTGACATATCACTGGGGGAGGGCCCCTTGACCTGCCAGCAATCTATCCCACTGAGCTCCCTGTCCCCAGTGCCCTCTAACAGCATGGGGAGTCCCGGCCACTGTCTACTGCACCAGCTCCATGACCTCAGCCCCAGCCGCAAGGCCTGGCTGGCCATATCACCACCAGCTGCCAGCAGCAATAGTTCCTCCTTGGGGGGGGGGAGGAGGGGGGGCTGTCCAGGCAGTGGCATGCCATACCCCTGCAACTGAGAACACTGCCAGGAGTTGCACACCATCACTGCCAGTGGGGTCAACCTGAGCTTCAAGGCATGCCAGCCCCAGCCCAGCCCCTGCCTCCAGACCCAGCTGTGGCTCCAGCCTCTGCCCCAACTCCCCACCCAGCCTTCCCAAGCTCCCCTGGGTTACCCCCACTCAGCATGCAGGGAGGTGGGAGACAGTGAAAAACTTTATTGAGCAGCCTGTGCCCTCACAGCCAGGTGGACATGGGCCTCTCACACACTGAGGAATGCATTAATGCTAATTGCGATGTTCTCCTTGGCTGCAGGGTGCAGGAATGTGGAGAAAAAACACAGGTAACCCTCCAGGTGGAGGCAGACATTTCAGGGCAGTGCAGGCTTGCCCACTGCACCGTTGAAGCTCAGGGCCCATGCCAGATACATAGGTAAATCCAGGGCTCCATGGCCATCAGTAGTACAAGGGCATAGTGGTTCAGGCACCCCTCAGTTTTCACAAACAGCTCCTCATGCTGCACTTGGGACATGTGTGGCAGGGGCATTCTGGAGGTGAAGAGTGGCTGGGGGGCGCGGCCCAGGGTACCTCCCTGGAGAGGGAAAGTGGGGGAGCAGGTAGCTCCATGTTCTAGTTTCTGGGACCCCATGTCCTGCAAAGTATGCTGGGCAATTTGGTGGTTGCGCCAGAGGAGAAAGCGGAACTCTTTAACCAATACTTCACTTCTGTTTTCTTGTGCAGGGACAGGGACTTCCCTGCTGTGATGCCAAACAGACTCGAGGGGAACGCCTCCACACCTCAGGTTG
>NW_017729032.1:132699806-132710527 GCF_001723915.1 Gavialis gangeticus
GGGGAGACACTGTTTCCCCTAGCGCCCCCTGGCATGACAAGGAAAAATGGACACAAATTATTGGAGAGTAGGTTTAGATTGGACATCCGCAAGAACTATTTCACAGTTAGGGTGGCTAGGAGGTGGAACCAACTTCCAAGGGAAGTGGTGCTGGTTCCCACCCTGGGGATCTTTAAGAAGAGGCTTGATGCCTACCTGGCTGGACTCATTTCAGTCCAGTTTTTTTTGTTTGTTTTTTTTTTCTCCCGCCCAGGCGGGGGGTCGGACTTGAAGATCTACAAGGTCCCTTCCGACCCTACTTCTATGATTCTATGATTCTATGCCTTCCAAGCTGAAGCATCATGGACTTGGCAGCATCACAGGAGACAGGGTGGCCTGCACAAGAAGAAGGTGGGGCAGAGGGTCTGCAGCTGGAGCTGCAGCAGCAGGTGCTGCTGGGCCAGGGACTGCATGGCTGAGTTACCATTGTCTGTGGGCACCCGTGCATGCACAACCTCTGATCTGAGGCTGGGCAGCACATAGCCCCAGTACAGAACATCTTATCTCAGAAATGTTGCAACCTCTCACAAACAGGTTCTTTCTCCTGGTTCTGAAGGTCCTGCAGCTGCATGCAGAGGAAAGGCTGCAGTTGGCAGCCTGGATGAGCTGTCAGGGTCACTGATGCCCTTGGCTGAGGCCCTGCAGATGCACCAGCTCTACAGGAGGAGGGCCCAGGACTGGGGCCTCCTCCTGGACTGGCTGGTGACAGCCTCGGAGAACCAGCTGGTGGACGTGCAGTCATGGTGGGAGAAGGATATGACCCAGAAAGACACATGGGAAGCAGAGGATGTCACCTGCGAGGATGTGTGAGATTGGTACAAGGAGGCATGGGACTGGGTGGACCAGGAATTTAGGGTGAAGCTCCTGGCCCTGGAGTACAGCATATGGAGGCCCTGGAGCATCAGGCTGTGCTTTCAGCCAGGGCAGTGGAGCTGAGAGTGGAGGACTGCTGGGGGCTGGATATCATCCTGGCTCTGGCAGTCACCTTTGTGCCACCCACTACCCTGCTCCTGACTGTAGCTTTTCCTGCCCCTTGGCAGATGCCCGCCACCCAGCAGCAGGCTCTGCTGTGGTCCTGGGCAGAGATCCAGTGCCATCTCCACCCACAAGGAACCCCAGCCCCTGCCCCAAGTCCCCCGCCACCCAGCCCCCCAGCCTGGGCCCAGCCATGCCACTCACCTTGGCTTCCTGTAGTTGCAGAACAGGAGATGCCTGCAGTAGAGCCAGGACCTCATGCCAGCATTGGTGACCCTGGCCATTGGCTGCTGGAGGGGGAGCTGCCTGCACCAGCTCCCTGCACCAGGAGACTTGCAGCTACTTTCACCCTTGGATGGGCCCCCAGCTCACTGGATTCACTGTGGAATGCATACCCATGAAGGAAGGGCCAGAGGCTGGGGTGCTGGCCACCTGTCCCAGGGCTCCACCACTTAGATATCCCCATGCCATGGCTCCCCACCCCGGGTGGGCGCACACACAACCACAGCACTTGAAAATGGTATGCAGAGGGGAAAGGGTGGTAGGTAGGATGGTTGGCTCCAGGGCTCTGTTGTTGGGGAGGTAGGGGGTGTCTGTTTGTGTGAGAACAATGAAGTGTTTTTAGAGAACTGTTCACAGTAACTGTGATGCTGGGAGTGGGTGGTAGGGGAGAGGTCTGTGGGTGGCTGTCCATGAGGGCTATAGCAGGGAGTGCACAAGGAGGTGGTCAGCCAGTGTCTCTTGCACCCAATGCCCTGGCCACCCAGGTGGGTGTCTGGCTCACCCACCTTGGTGGGGAGGCCCACTGCTGTTACTACTAACACAGCTGGTACTGTCACTGCCATGTGTCCTCTTTGCACTGCACTTAATGCAGATGGTGAGGTGCACCAGAGTTCCTTCAGCCAGATGAAGACACACACCAAAAAGGCATAGGTCCAGCCCAGGCAGCTGTTGAAGTAGGCCTTCTGGGGGTCCAGCTGGGTGATATATGTCTACATGAGTCAGGGGACGAGTACATGGGTATGGTCCCCAGTGAGGAGGGGTGGGACTACCACATTGCCCAGCTGGAGGTCTGGCATCCCTGGTGTGAAGCAGCTGCCTGCACCAGGGCTTGCAGGGTGGAGTTGTAGAAGATGCAGGTGTCATGGGCACAGCCTTCCCAGACAGCACTCGCATTTGTGAAGGTACTACAATGGTTGACAATGGCCTGGAGCATGATGGAGTGGAAGCCATGCCAGCTGTAGTAAGGATGGTTGCCATGGGGTGGTAAGTGACAGGGAGGTCCCGTCTAGGGCCCCAATGCACTGGAGGGATCCCAGGGCCTGAAACCCCGCTACCACTGACAGGGGATCATACACATGGTGCACCATTTGCCCCAGTGCATCCTGTAGGGAGCTCCACACCTCCAGGATGGCATCCCTGGTGGTGGCCTTGCCCACACTGAAGAGGTGGTTGATGTAGTGGAGGCTGGTGGGCATGGCCAGCTTCAGCAGGGTAATGGCCATATGGGTGCCCACAGGGAGGGGCTGTTGCATGGCAGTATCCTTCCACTCCAGGTGCAGCTGAAGCTGTCCCAGTAGGTCCACAAAGGTGCCTTAGGTCATATGGAATGCTTCCAGGCACTGCGTGGCATCCCAGGTGGCCTAGACAATGTGAAGCCACTAGTTCTGGTTGGCCGGGTGGGCCCAGAGGTGGCAGGACTGGAAACCCAAGAGGGTGTGTACAGCCCTGGCAGTGGTGTCCAGGAGTGCAACATCAGCATCCCTGCCAGCATCCAGCCAGAAGGACAGGGTCTGGGTAGCATCTGCATTGTGGCAGGGGACCTGAGATGGAGTGCTGAGGCCAGCCAGGCAGTCATTGTGTGTGGGGGAGCCAGCAGAACCAAGTCTGCTGTGGGCCAGACAGTGGTCACTGTAGCAGGCCACCAGGGCCAGCATGGTGGCCAGGAGCCCAGGGCACTGGGCATTGTTGCCAGGGGCAAGGGAGGGGCAGGGACAGGGGCAGGGGCAGGAACTGGAGCAGCCGTAGCGTGGGTAGACTAAGACTCTGGCACGAGAACTGCCATGTGCTGTCCCTGTGCTGTGCATGTTGTTCCTGGCCAAAAAAGCAGCTGGCCGGGGAACATGGAGTGTGCTTCCTTTTTAAGATGGTCTCTGGCTGCAGACAGCTATGGCCAGAGCCTCCATCTCCCCCTGGTGGCAGCAGGGGTCTGCACCAGGAAGCAACAGCAGTTTGCTGCTAGGAGCAAATGCACATGTAGATGCACCCAGAACAAAGTTCAGAGATCCATGTCTATGGTCCTAGGAGAAATCCGAAAAACTTCATGAAATAAGAAATAGTAACAGTTTATCCCATGAACAGATAATGAAATAGAATAGAATACTAACTGTTCAAAGTCTGTCTGAACAGCTATCCCAGGATTGCATCATTGAATCAATGACAAAAAAATGAACTCACTAAATCACTACTCACTAAATCTTACTTAGAAGGGTAATGTGTGTGCATGGTAGTTCCAGGATATTTTTGTTGCAAGACCAACAGTGGGGCAACTTTTATTCAACTGGTCAGTATCTTCAGTATTCATTTTTATTTTTCTATATATACTGACAGAAACTTTTATAATGTGGAAAGCACTAACACTAGTGAACTACAACTGTTTTTTTCATTATTTAACCAGTTTCAAAGTCCCACTGCTGTGTTTTATTTAACTCCCCGTTCTAATCAATTTTCCCTTTTTTATTAAGAAGATACAGAGCTATATTCTCTCTTTATCTTTCATTTAAACATTGAAAGTGAAAAAATATGTCTATAAAACACAATGCAGTTTACCTTCTAATTTAAGACCATTTAAGCTCCATTTTATTATCTGACTGCACAGACCAGTAATCAGCAATATTTTTCATAGATTTCATAGACATTAGGGCTGGAAGGGACCTCATAAGGTCATTGGGTCAAGCCCCTTGCCCAAGGGGCAGGAAATCAGCTAGGTTCAAATGATCCCAGCAAGATAAGTGTCCAAATGTTTCTTAAAAGTGTCCAGAGTAGGTGCTTGCACCACCTTTGCGGGGATCCTGTTCCAGGCCTTGGGGGCTCAGACAGTAAAGTTTTTCCTTATGTCTAGCCTAAAACAGTTTTTCAGGAGTGTGTGACCATTGGACTTTGTCATCCTTTGGGGTGCTCTGGTGAACAGGCATTTCCCCAGATTGTGATGTACACCCCTTATGTACTTATAGGCTGCCACCAAGTCACCCCTAAGCCTGGGCTTCTCCTGGCTGAAGACTCCCATAGCTCACAGCCTCTCTTCATAAGGCCTGATCTCTTGCCCTCTGATCATGCCCATGGCTCTCCTCTGGACTCTTTCAAGTTTCTCCACATCCTTCCTGAATTGTGGAGCCTAGAATTGGATGCAGTATTCCAGCTGCAGCCTCACCAGGGCTGGGTATAGTAGGAGGATGAGATTCTGGATCTTGCTCAAGGTGTATCTGTAGATGCAAGCCAGAGTTTTGTTTGCTATACCAGCTGTGGTATCACATTGGTGGTTCATGTTTATCTTGTGGTCAATCATGACCCCCAAGTCTCTTTCAGTCATGGTGCTAGTGAGTGTAACAATGCTAAGCCTATAAGTGATACGGATTCCCCCCCTCACCCCAAGGTGGAGCACCTTGCATTTCTCTGTATTGAATTCCATCAGATTTTCATCCACGCACTTTGCAAGACTATCAAGGTCAGCCTGGATCACCAACTGATCCTCAAGTGTGGGTACTCTTCCCCAGAGTTTGGTGTCATCAGTGAACTTAGCTAGTCTGCTTCTGACACCCTTGCCCATATTGTTTCAGCATCTGGCCAGAATGACCTAGGTCCAGTTAAAGGTTGGTTAGTATGAAGACTCAAGTGCTGTCACCACTGATGCTTTTTGTTACCACCTGGTCACAGCACAGGCAAAGCTTCCTAATTTCCAGCTGTGGCACAGTGCAAGCTAAGCCCTCTGCCACAGAAGACTCCTGCTACCAGATACTGCCAAAGCCCCCAGGTCCATGGGCCAGATCCAGTGGTTCCATGGAAAAGATTCAGCCCACAGACCATTAGCTTATACAAAACAGAATTTACTTCAGAACCAAATCTTGGTTTACAGAGTTCAAAATCTATTTTATACATGTCTTCATGAGCTGGGCCTTCACTCTCATACATTCTTCTTACCTTGACTTACCTTGACAGCTACACTCCTCAGCAAAGTGACAGTGAGACACCAAGGTTAGCTTCTGGGGAACTGCTTTTGTCTGGAGTCCAGGAAAGGTATTCCATTCCATTAGAAATCAGAATGAGCTCTTAATTAAAGTGAGGACCCAACTCATTTATTTTCTTTTCTACAGCTTCATTAGACTGCTCCAGCTATATAACCTTGGAGACCAAAACAAGAACAAAACCAACTATACATTTTTCTTACACAGCTAGATGGCATAAGTGGGGAGACAAAAGGATAATACAAATCCTTTTGACTGCTTTGTTTTACAGAATTGTTTCAGTGCCCAGATACTATGATAAGGGACATAACATACATGCACAGGTTACAGAAAATACATAGATAGGCTTGCAATTTTTCTATTTCATTTTCATAGCAAATATACTCCAGCAGCAAAATTAATTCACAGCACAGAACATCATGCTGTGGCCATCAGATGCTTCCCAGTTTCATTTCTTCCTCTCTAGTTCTATGGTGTTTCAGCTTCACAGGTTCCAGTGCATTTCTGCCCCATTTTGCTCCATTTTGAGCCACTTAAGAGACACCAATGGTACATTTACATGTTCATTAATATGCAATAGTTACTGGGCATTTAGTTTAGTACTTGCTTAATGAAGTAGTAACTAAATGTGCAGTAGCTACAGTTACTAAGCAGTATCACTGGCGCACAGCTTTTTCATGACAGTTACAGTGCAGTAGCCTAATAACACTGTGTAGTACCTTATTAGCATGGTTTCTGACTGGCACGCTACTGTGAAGTGTTATTAGGCTACCATGCAGTAAGCATTTCATATAGATGCACCCAAACTCGTATTGCTCTCACCTAGATTTCTGTTTCATATACTTATTTTGCTTGAATTTAGGCTTATTTAGCATTAACACAGATATCCCTTTAAACCAACACACTTTCCCAATTACTCCAGTATGAGACATTTCTATATTTGCCTTTCCTTTTGTGTTGTTTCATGATCAGTTGCTTAACGTTTCTCTTTTCCACTGCATGTTAAATATACCTATGGTTCTCAAAAGATTTTATCAGCCTTCAGCCATCCTTTAGCTCTTCATTTTTTCCCCAATATAACATCTCAAATAATATATTCTCCCCCCTCCCCCCAATCAATTTCAATAACTATTAGTGTGGAAAGACTTATGGGTAATTCCAAAATCAATATATCAAGCATGTGTGTGCATGACACAGATCCTGCAAGTGGAGGGCAGACATGGCCCTACATATTTCTTACGTATGCATTGAGTTCTCTCATTATAAGAAGCTTTCTCTCAAGCCCTAGGCCTATTCAGTTATTCACAGAAAATAAACAACTTTTTCCTCAGTGTGAGCTGAAGTTTGGGCAGACAGTACATTACCTTGTAGTTTTCACTTGCTTTCACTATTTTTTTTAAATGACACAATCTGTCATCAAAAGTATATTTATGTTTTTTATATCATCACCAGACAGGTTTGCTTTATTCTTTTTTGTGGGGAAGGGGAGAGGAGGAGTAGGGTGTACTTACCTCATCTTAATTAACTCCACCTGGCTTGAGACTCTCCCTTTCAAGAATCTGCATCAATGCCATTATACAGGCACAGCAGGAGAAAGCCACAAATCTAGTGAAATTAAATCACTCACCATAGAAACATCTTGAACAATAGCATGAGGACATGGAACTAACCAATCATGTTCAGACACATGGAAGAAGGAAAAAAGTTGCAACAAAGATAAGTGTACAGCAGCAGCGGCGGCAGCAACCAAATACACAAAAGAGAAAAAAATATTCATTGAAAATAAATATATCTTCTGGTAAAGCGTTTTTCAAATTGTACCCATCCTCCAGTCCTCTCCATTGCTAGTGCAGATACAAAAATATAACAACTGAGGCCAATGGTTAGCAGGAAAAAAAAACAATACTAAAGGAAAATACCTTTAACAATTATTATCCCTTTAGAGTGTGGTCCAGTCACATGCAAAACACCACTAAAAGGGATGTGAGCCCTCCATAAGAGCTGTTCAACATGTCAGCTTCATGGCCCTCTAATGTTGTTGGAAAAAATGGCATAATTCCTTGTGACTTCATTTGTGCAGAATTATGCCCTTAGGATGATGAAGAGAAAGTATATGGGGTGCACTTTGATTACATATATAATCATTTAGTGCTTAACAAAGAGGAAAACAACAGACCCTAGGAGGAGGAACATGCTGTCAATTGTAAAGTCCTTCTCCTTATGAAAGTAACAGAAAAAACAATACAAAAAAAAAATTCTAGTTATAGCTTTTCTGCTTTTTGGAAACGTAATTACTTAACATATAGCCCCAGAATGAAAAGAACAATTCTTACAAAAGGTCTTTTCCCCTGCCTCCCCCCCGCCTTTAAAACAAATGTAAAGTTTCCCCATATTTTTTATAAAAATACTTGTTTAAGAACTAAGTGGGCATGTCCACATGTGTGCCCAACTGTGCAGTTGCTACTGCACAGTCATTTAGTACTTGCTTTAGCTGCACAGGTTGTTTCTGACCTTACTGCACAATAGCTCATTGCTACTGCCCAGTAGCAGCAGCATCACAGTTCATGCCCACCAATACCACATCGCCATAGCTATGAGCTACATCATAGTAGCTCATTGCTACAGTGAAGTAGCATCTTATGTAGACATACCCAGTAGGGTGCTAAAAGAGACTCTGGTGATCAAGTCATATTACGCTAGACTTGTTTGCAGTAGGTGCATTTACCCATGGTATTAGTGTAATGCAATAAACTCTGCTGCGGTTTACACTGGAGTCAGCTGCTTCTAGGCACAGTGTTTATATGTGTGGGATAACAGCAGTCTGAGCTGGAATGTTACAGAGTCCAAGGGATGAGCCCCAGGCAGCAGCATCAGGTGGCAGAGGGGCTGGCTGGGCCACTAGGGTGGTACAGGGTAGAGTTAGACAGCAGGCAGTCCCCAGCACCCTCATGGCCCAGTCAGCCACAATCACCATCTACACATTCATTTCGGCGGAGTAATTTACTCCACCATAGGATAGTACTGCCCCTGACCGTATGGAGTTATTTTCTGCACCCTAATACTTGCACGTGTTATTTTGGGTGGAGGGCCACTTAGTGGGTTTTGGCGAGGCATCAAGGGCCGCATGACAGGCAGCTGGGGCAGATAAATATTAACTTTCTAAATTTTTTAGAGGCCCTGTGGGCCGGATGGAATGGCCTGGTGGGCCGCATCTGGCCTATGGGCCACATTTTTCCCACCCCAAGTCTGCAGCAAAGCGCTCATGTAGATGCAACCAGTGAATAGCACAATATCCTGTCAGTAGTCCTATTAATAACATTAAACCACTAAGTATGATAAGGGAAACACTGTGGCAAGTACTACCTGTTGTTAATTTTTTGAAACATCATTATAAATTCATTCTTCCTGATTCTTCAAATCAGCAAAAACTGTGAGCATTCATTTTCAGCGTGTATTTTTAATTCTGAAGTTTTTCATTCTGGAAAGTATTTAATAGCAGGGTCTGATGACCATCCCCCACCCCCTATAAATCTACATATAATTCAAAGGCCAAAAAGAGGAAAAGGAGAGAGCTATACGAACAATTTACTAGAATAGGTTAATAATTAGCAACAAGTAATTTATTCAGGATTTTGCCTTCTATTTCTTCTTGAGGAGTTAGAGCATGTTTTCATCAAATATATTCACTGCCCAATTACTGTTTTATTGTTATATTTAACTCTATAACTCACAAATTTTGGGGATTTTTATTTTTATTCTTCCAGTACACTGCCACAATACTATGAAATGAATGTTTGTAACAGATACATTTTATTTCATAAATATACAGAGAAAATTAACACAAAATGAAGGTAGATATAGCTGAAGTATATTGGCTTTTTAATCAAAATCACCAATATTTCTGAAGCATCATTCAGTGTTTCCAGTGATAGTTTCCAATGACTTTCATATAGTTCTCAGGAATAGGGGCCCAAACCACACAGAGACATTGACTGCTGCTTCTGTAGTAACAGCAAAGAGATCATTACAAAAAGTTATTTATCAAGGCATTTAATATAATCTGTAAATCAAAGTACAGTAGATTGTCTAAACAGTAATTTTGTAAACTAGTGGCCCTGTAGATTTTAGATAGATTTTTAAGGTAGATTTTAATTTAGATTTTAGGTATTTTTTCCAGCAGTACGCACATTATATTTACTTTAAATACATGTGTGTGCACGTGTATTTATATATAAATAACTATTTATATTTCCTGTGATTTGGAGTTGTCTTCTGCCTAAGGCTCTTCTCTCTTACATCAGTTCTTTTTCTCTGATGTTCTTTTTATGTCAAATCATTTAAGATAACATAGAAACACATGTAAAGTTCCTACATGAATAAACTGAATATTTAATGGTTCAGTACCCTGACCTTTTAAATTGCAATGCAGGACAATGAACACACTTCGTTAAATTCAGAGACTAGTGGGTGTGCACATTCTAAGTAGTTTAGCAAGGGAAAGGCAAAGTCAAGTTAGAACAAATATTCAACTCCCAAAGGGCCTGTTACTGAAATCAAATTATAAGCTTGGACTGATCATAACTTATTCCCTGAAAAACTTCACGCTGTGCAAGAATATTTTATGCACTTGGATAAACATATTACAAAGAACCAAGTGTTTAGCATCAAGGTGCCAATCAATCACGATAGGCTTCCCAGATGCATACACATGCAGCCCACACATCAGACTTCATATTGCATCAGACCCTTTGAGTACTTAAATCTGTTGTCCAATTTCATACAGAATGACTTAAAACTAAATCCATCCAGCAAACCAGTGGCTAAGATTCCACATTGCTGCTGAACCACCTCCTTCTACTCCCCCTTTTTCGTTTCACACACCTGTATGACACTATCAGGAACAGTACTTCTTCTCATTTAGAATGACAGCATTATTTTTGGATCTGCTAACTCAGTTGCACAGACAACTTGTTAGTTCTCAGATTTCTTGAAAAATTATCAAAGCTGAAAATTGGTTTTTAAATAAAGGAAAAAAAGATGAGATTGGACATGTCCAGGAACAGTAGTAAAAATTACCTTGATTTTGTTGGAGACCTTTTCAAGACGTTTACAATAAAATTTGGGTTGAAGAATTACTAAATGTTATTCTTTATATTTAATACAAGCTGTTATTGACTTAATGAAAAAGGTTATCTTAATAGAACACAAATATGTTGTTGCAAAACACATCTTAAATGCAGCTATGTGATAGGAGAGAAGTCAGTGTTCTTTTATCAGAGGTCAACATGTTAAGTCCTCTCTTTAGAACAAGATTGAACTATTATTAAAGCTATAAAAAAAGGAACTAATTCACCAATGCTGTAATATCTGTTGGAAAATTGCACCTTATAGCTAGATGATATACTTTCTGCATAACTAAAACCATTCTATTTTTTATATATATAAAATAGAATATTCTACATTGAG
>NW_017729032.1:132710617-132711574 GCF_001723915.1 Gavialis gangeticus
CCACCCCAGCTCCTGGTGCTTTAAAAAGAACCCCTACTCACCGGCTGCTCCCTAGTGGGGGGACAATCCCCGGTGCCCCCCACTGCCCCATGGTGCGTGAGGAGCTCTGCCATGAGCCCCCCAACCACCACCTGCTCTCCCAGCCCTGCCATGGCTGCCCCACCCA
The DNA here is from genome assembly GCF_001723915.1 of Gavialis gangeticus. NCBI lineage: Eukaryota > Metazoa > Chordata > Crocodylia > Gavialidae > Gavialis > Gavialis gangeticus. Next base: position 132,710,784 of record NW_017729032.1, read on the forward strand.
CCCCAGCTCCAGCCCTTTAAGAAAAAAACCAAAAAACCAAAAACCCCAGGACTCACTAGTTCCTGCCTAGCGGGGGACAATCCCTGCTGCCTCCCACCACATGGGAGGCTCTTACACAAGCCCCCTGAAGCCCCAAGGCTGATGCAGGAGCTGGTGAGTCCCTGGATTTTTTCATTCTTTTTTTATAAATGGCCAGAGCTGAGGTGGGCAGGGGAGCCATGGGGGAACTGGTGAAGCAGGGAGGGGGTTCAGGGGGCTCAGACAGGGCCCCCCATGCAGCATGGGAAAGTGGAGGGAAGTGGGGATCACCCCCCCACTTGGCAGCACCTGGTGAGTCTGGGGTATTTTTTTAAAGCACTGGGAGCTGTGGCAGGTGGGGCAGCCGTGGGGGGGGCTGGGAGAGCAGGCAGAAGATGGAGCGTGGTAGGGTTTCCTCTATAGTCCCCTCCCTCCACCTCCAGGCACCCCCTCTTCCACCCCCAACTTACCAGCTCCAAGTCCAGCTCCAGTTTCCTGCTGCAGCAGGCAGGGACTGCTTGAATCACCAATGCTCTCCTAATCTTTGGAAAAGATTCAGAGAGCTTCATATTGATTCAGACCTTTTTATTAGTCCCCTGATTTGATTCGGATTTGGAGATTCGGCCACTGAATTGGGCTGAATCTCCTCCAAATCCAATCAGGACCTGAAGCTTTGCACAGCCCTAATATGTATGTATATACATATATATATATGTGTACACACTCATGCAAACAGTACATATAATTGCATACACAAACACTTTTCAACTTAA
>NW_017729032.1:132716574-132720271 GCF_001723915.1 Gavialis gangeticus
CTGATTCAGGGGACAGTGATTCAATTTGGTGATTTGAATCACTGTCCTGAATCGATCTGGCTGAATCTCTGAATCACTCAAGCCCATCCCATGCCTGCTTTCCCAGCCCCAGCAATGGCTACCCTGACTGCCCAAGCTCCCAGCACTTTGAAAAAAACAACAACTCAGACTCACCCGGTGCTGCTGGGTGGCGGGGGCGATCTCTGCTGCCCCCACTGCCCCATGCTGTGTGTGGGGCTCTGCATGAGCCCCCCAGCCCCACCCTACTGTCCCACCCTCATGGCTGCCCCACCCACCCCAGCTCCAGCCCTTTAAGAAAAAAACCAAAAAACCAAAAACCCCAGGACTCACTAGTTCCTGCCTAGCGGGGGACAATCCCTGCTGCCTCCCACCACATGGGAGGCTCTTACACAAGCCCCCTGAAGCCCCAAGGCTGATGCAGGAGCTGGTGAGTCCCTGGATTTTTTCATTCTTTTTTTATAAATGGCCAGAGCTGAGGTGGGCAGGGGAGCCATGGGGGAACTGGTGAAGCAGGGAGGGGGTTCAGGGGGCTCAGACAGGGCCCCCCATGCAGCATGGGAAAGTGGAGGGAAGTGGGGATCACCCCCCCACTTGGCAGCACCTGGTGAGTCTGGGGTATTTTTTTAAAGCACTGGGAGCTGTGGCAGGTGGGGCAGCCGTGGGGGGGGCTGGGAGAGCAGGCAGAAGATGGAGCGTGGTAGGGTTTCCTCTATAGTCCCCTCCCTCCACCTCCAGGCACCCCCTCTTCCACCCCCAACTTACCAGCTCCAAGTCCAGCTCCAGTTTCCTGCTGCAGCAGGCAGGGACTGCTTGAATCACCAATGCTCTCCTAATCTTTGGAAAAGATTCAGAGAGCTTCATATTGATTCAGACCTTTTTATTAGTCCCCTGATTTGATTCGGATTTGGAGATTCGGCCACTGAATTGGGCTGAATCTCCTCCAAATCCAATCAGGACCTGAAGCTTTGCACAGCCCTAATATGTATGTATATACATATATATATATGTGTACACACTCATGCAAACAGTACATATAATTGCATACACAAACACTTTTCAACTTAAGATATAGATGTATATATCTGTATGACTTCAGTTCACTTGAAAGCATAGCTGTTTAATACTGTTTAATATTGGGTAGTCTCCAAATTACACTGGAGTGGAGTTTTTAAATAATATTTATCCGATTAAGTGCAGTAGAAAAAATACTGCTTCAACAAGAAATCTTGACATTTTAAGTGTCCAAAGTCTTATATGACATAATGTATTAACATTTTATCTCTTTTTCCTAATAGTATGGTTACTGTTATTCACTGATTATGTTTTTGTTATTAATATGGTGAACCTCCATGGGACTGCCTTTTAAATAAGAGTTTGTCTGGTGTCTCACCAGCTCCTAATTGATGTCCATTAGTACCATTTTAATAAACATAGTTATGAAATAAAAAATAATAAAATGTGTTGTTTCTTAAGAGTAGTTTACCTGGAATTTCAACTCACACAAAGGGTGCATGCATACTTACTTTAAGCCATTTAGATTGTGTCCCATTTGTGCAAATGTATGTCAGTGCTGAAAGCTGTGCCAAGACTCCAATTTAAGTAAGTCAGGGTGGTGGGGAGGGGAAAGTGGGAGGGTAGTGGGTCCATGTGGGGGAGTTGTTGGTTCTGCAGGCTCTGATAGGTCTGCAAGGGGAGCTGGTGGGTCTGCAGAGGAGGTTGCTGCATCAGCAGTGGGGCTAGGAGGCTAAAAATAGCCTGGTCAGAATCAGAGGACTGGGAATAACATAGCCCAGGGCATGGGGTGAGCAGCTGGGCTTTTCTAGACCCAGGACTCTGCTGAAAATGCATACAAGCATTCATTAAACCTGGGTATCCCTTTCTTAGTTTGGGTTACCCTGATTTTGATCTAAATTACCTTATAAACTGAATTAATTTAAATTGGGTTGAGTACACCATTTTTTGACAATTAAACCCTCTGCAAACCTGTACAATTGAGCATTTAGATCAACCTAACCCTAATACTTGTATGTATTCCTAATCTTTTCATTTGGTTTGATCACTACATTGGAACAGGGAAGACGTGGTTCAAATTCCTACAAGTTGACTAAGACTTAGAACCTGAGCTAGCTCTTTGAAATCAAGGGTGCGTCTACATATGCTGATTTAAGGCACTTTTTAAGGCACGTTAAGGGTTTACATGTGCACACCTTTAATGCACCTTAACAATGGTGATTTTAGGCTATTCATTCATAAATTTGTTGCCTGCAAAGGCAGGCATCAAATTTATGTGCAAATAGCTAAAGTACCTTAATGCACATGCAGATGTTCTAAGGTGCATTAACACTGTGTATGTTGACTGAATTGGGACTAACTTTAGTCTGCATGTCTACACATGCCCTCACTAAGGTGCATTAATGCAGTGTGCGGACAGACTTGGGACTAAAGTTAGTCCCAAGTTGTTGGTCTGCACACTGCATTAATGTGCCTTAGTGAGGCCATGTGTAGACACACACCTAAATCACCTTAATATGCATTAGGGAAATGTGATTAAGTTTTGACGCATGTAGAAGCACATGTAGCTGTGCTCTAAGACACCTAAACTCCACTTAACTTCTGATTAGGCACTTCTGAGATCAAAACAAATCTGTTTTTTCAGTTTCCATTAAAAACTTCTTGTTTTTTCCTAGTAAAGAATGGGGAAAAAATAAATTCTTGAAACCTTTAGTGTGATCTAAAACTCTTGCCTGTCCATGTCAAAATATAATGTTTCCGAAGAATTGTTCTAAATGTATATGTGATAAGTAATGCATATATTAACTTTCAGGCAATATTTAGCCATGCAGCATGTGTACACATTGGTCAAATTATCTTCATTAGCCATGGAAATCAGAAAATGAAAATCAGGTCATGTTGAAATATGAATATGAAATGAAATGTAATGTTAGCTAACTTGCTATTAAACACAATTTTGTATAGACATGGTTAATATTGTGCTGGTCAGTCCTAGATAACCCTATTTCAAGTAGGGTTTACCACAATCAGCTATCATAATGCTAAAAAGCTGGTCATTTTCACTGGCTGCAAAATTGTATATAAGTCTTACTAATTAAATTATCTTCTGTGATAATCATCTTTCATGGACTGCGTCTAGTAAGAAGCCATGGTAGATACATACAACAGTCCTTTTTGGCTTTGTATGCTACAACTAATTGAAGATTATTTTGGAAGTTAAGGGTCAGATAAACCATTCATACCAATGTTTATTCTCGAAGGTATTTGATGATAACAATTATATTCATTTTTAATAATCAATATCAAAAACATTACTAAAAGAAGTGAGTTTCTGTTACTTCGGTGGAGTTAACTCTCACTTTCAGTATCTGAAACTTCTCTATGATCTTTTTGTACTGTGACAATAAATAAATGCTCACTTGTTATGTTTTAAACATTTGCTTATAAGGTAACATTTTGTAAAATATGTTTTTTCAGTTTAATGAACATATAAAGGGTGTTAACCTATGTTCCACCTTTTACAACAAATCTTATAACCAGGGATCCTGGTTTTCTCTGATAAAAAAATCCCCAATATTAAGATTTTAAAAGTAATCCAAGATCTACATTTATCTTTGATTAAAATTAAATGCCACTAATATATATATATACTTATATATATATA
>NW_017729032.1:132725271-132740661 GCF_001723915.1 Gavialis gangeticus
TATTTCAGTTATATCTACTTTTGTTTTGTGTTCATTTTCTCTGCATATTTATGAAATAAAATGTATGTTACAAACTTTCATTAACCATGAATTTCATAGTAGTGTGGCAGTGTACTGGAATAATAAAAATAAAAAATCCCAGAAATGTGTGAATAGAGGCACACCTAAATCACCTATATATATATAGGTGATTTAGGTGTGCCTCTATTCACACATTTCTGGGATTTTTTATTTTTATTATTCCAGTACACTGCCACACTACTATGAAATTCATGGTTAATGAAAGTTTGTAACATACATTTTATTTCATAAATATGCAGAGAAAATGAACACAAAACAAAAGTAGATATAACTGAAATATATTAGCTTTATAGTCAAAATCACCAACATTTCTGAAGCATCATTCAGTGTTTCCAGTGATAGTTTACAGTTACTTTCATATAGCTCTAAGGAATAGGGGCCCAAACCACACACAGACATTGACTGTTATGACATGCTTCTGTCATAACAGCAAAGAAATAATTTTAAAAAGTTATTGATCAAGGAGTTTAATATAATCTTTAAATCAAAGTACAGTCAAAAAATGATATTACTACATTCATCTTACTGACTTCAGTTGGTTGTGGATGAGGCCCTAAACTGTGAGAGAGAGCCTGGTCTTCTGCTTCCTCACCCCCTGCTCTAAGCACAGGACCACACTGTCTTCTACTTAGAGGTGCTCAGAAATGTTTGTATGTAGACATTAAATAGAGGACCACAGAGTACACAGAAATTACCTCAATATTTTCTCAGATTTTGATGTATTTTGAAGCTTCAGAGGCAGAAGTTTTAATTAAACAGTCCTGTAAATAAAATAATATGAAATATTCCTTTTGTCATGGGGAAAATAGACTTCTACTATGAAAAAAGATATTTTTTTAATATATGACTTTGGGGCATCATAACTAGCATGGCATCAGTGTTGGTCCATAATGAGCTTTCTTTTTTGTAAGGAAAGGTACTTTCATTAGAATAAGATGTATACCAGATTAGAGTAAGACATGGTACAAAAGTAATCTCTAGCTGGTAAATTATACTCACATGCACTCATATATAGTGCATGAACTATAGATAGCTCATGCACTATATATATATATATATATATATATATATAGTGCTGTTTCATTTTAATCACAGAAGTATGTGGATTTGGGGTTTTTAAATTTAAAAAATGAGGATTTTTTTAATCAGACAAAACTAGGATCACTGCTTATAACACATCTTACATTTTGTTCCGAAGCTTTTGTTTCAAAGTTTGCACATACATGTATTTGTGTGTGTGTATGTTTGGTTACATGTAGATGTTACACTTATATCAACCTAACTAGGGTTAAATCACTAGGGTTAAATCAATCTAAGTGTTGATCTGTACAAACGTTTGGGGAGGTTAACTGGGGCAAAAAATGGCCAGGGCTGCATTCCTCTTACCCAGCTCCCTGACCTAGCTATTTTTAGCCTCGCACCCTCCCAATGCCTCACAGACAACCCTCCCAACAAACCCACCAACCACCTCCGCCATGGACCCACCATCCTCCCTATCAAATGTCTGTATGCAATGATTGCAGTTTCTGCGCATTTGTCTAGGATGGTTTAGACAGGAATGGTTCTGTGCTGAGGCGGGGGTTGGACAAGATACAACTTATCTTACAAAAAGGTAAGGTCCCTCCCAAACTTACTTCTCTATGAGTCTATACTTTTGTACTGTTTTTTTCAATTTATACTCTATACGCCTCTTGTTTTTTTCAGTTAGTATACAGATTTCTAACACGTTCAGCAGACTGATCCACTATTTTCTTTTTTTTGTCTTCCCTGTCTCCATCTGTCCCTGTGTTTAGGCCTCTGTTCAGGTTACTGTGGTTTCTCCAGCCTTCTGTAGTTAACAGGCACGTGTAGTCTAAAGAGCCCTTTCCACATAAGTGCTAGAATGATTTTTTTCTAATTTGTGTTCAGTGCTGTTATTTCCTTATGAATACCTGGATTCATTTTGCCCTTTTGACAGCAGCCATGTTTTGTGATGACAGTTTTATTATTCTGGCGGTTTACTTGTCTATCACTCCCAGATCCTTTCAATTTCTGTATTTTAGACCATGAGCCTATTTGTCATGTATTTTTTATTTCTATTTATAATTGAAAATTGTAAAACTGAAAAATGGTGAATTCAAAGAAGACCTCTTTTTTCTGTCAACCACAAAATTTGGTAAACCCAAACTTTAGCTCAGAATAAAATTGATTTCTGATTTTTTTTAGAACTGACATAAAAACAGTCTGCCATTCTATATACCCACATGTAAAGTTTGAATGTCACCTTAAACAACCAAAAATGTCTTCTGCAATGAAGGTACTTGACTTTTTTAAAGGTTAACTCTTACTCATCAAAATGCTAACAATAAAATGTAACAAGTTAGCATTTTTTAAATTCTTTTTTTAAAAACAAGGTGGAAACATGACTTGAACAGTCACAATAATTTTAGTCAGCAGTCAGAGGAGGATAATGCCAATTGCAAATGCTAAGCAAGCAGGCATGTCCAAAAACACATCTCTCTTTAGATTTAGGCACCAACCTTGAGCTCCGAGTTAGGCATATATGCATGATCAGGATTCAGTTAAACTGGGAAACAGTTTTGAATTAGACATTTAAGTCATTTCTTTGCACAGTGATAATGGCTCGTTTTCTTTTAAAGAAAGGTCATGGTAATAGTAGTATGATCCACCTTTTGTATAATAGATGGCATTCTCCAATCTCCATCCCTCCTAGTGAAACTGTAAAAACAGTGCACAAATGAAGGAAAAAATCCTGAAGCACTGAAAAGGCATGACAGAGCATGAGTCTGCAGCTCAGTAATGATAGCACTTATCACTAAAATCATATTGGTAAATATTAGCAAAGAAACACAATCTGGTCCAGATGGTCAGTAGCAGTTATCAAAAAAGCCTCTTTAGCTCAGACAGTAGGTACCATTCATACAAAGAATATATATATTTTTAAAAGGGATAAGAATTCGTAAAAATGTTTCCAGTGTAGGTTAGTAGAGTCTTTATCAGAAAAGCATCTCACATATGACAGTGTGCAGAACTAGACTAAATTGCTAGTGTCACATCTGCCTGCTCCCACAATCTCTTTAAATCAAACATATCCCTAGAATTCAGCCTAAGCATAAGGATTTTATAAAAAACACAATGTTCAATATCATTTAATCACTCCCTAAAGATGTTTAATACCTAATAAATATGTCAAGAAGCATTTTTAATTTCCTGCCACATTGCTGGCCCTCTCCTCTAGCAAAAACAATAACACAATAAAAAGCAGAAGCTGGCAAGAAAATATAAAGGGCTAATGGTGTTAGGAAAGGTAACTACTCTTGAAAAGTATCTCTTCATGCAATAAATGTAAGCAAATAAAAATTTTTTTAAAAGTTTTTAAGTAATGCTTTGTAGTAACTTTCTGAAATATGAATTAAGATGTATTGATGTAATCATTGCATATTATTTAATTACCAATTATTAAAAACATATATTGAAGGCTTAACCACTATGTATTAGGTACCTACATTTAACATAAGAGTTAAACCACAGTAAATGTGCTTTTAATAATCAGGTGGTATTTAAGCACATGCTATAGAAATTCCCACACCACAAATGACCAAAAATCCATCTAGTCTGGCTAATGTCACATGTTCAAGAAGGAAATGTAAAACAGTCATTTTCCACACTATAATGCAATATTATTCTAATGAAAAAGGGAAAAAAACACCCAAAAAACTTGATCTCTGCTGTTGATCACCCTATATCTTAAATGGCCTAAATTTTTAATTCGATATTCAGATATTCCCAATCACTAACTGTGGTCAACCTTTTGACAAGTAATAAGCAGGCTGGTCAGAAAGCAATTCTAGCTTGAAAGGGGGTTGAGGGGTGAGGAGAGAGAGGTTTTGAAATTTGTCCTTCATTATGACGTGCAATGAAAACAACATCTTTCAGAACATTTTACAAACAATGAATGATATAAACAAAATACCCTATACGTAGGATCATCCCACTTAGAAGGGATACAGGAGTTTCTAATTTCAGACCCTGCTCTTTCAGGTTCAGAGCAGGGACTTGAACCTTGCTATGTGCAATGTGAGTGACCTAGCCCCTAGCCATTTTAAAACTCTTGCTTGTTCTTCCTCTTTCAAAAACTTATCCCAGCAACCTGTACCAAACTTGAGTGCCCATACCACTTTTTGTAGTTATAGGTAACCAAAGCACCAGTGGCCTTGAAGATCACTGAGAGCATTAAGGAGCTGAAAATTCCTTCAGCCTACCCTGTCTCTATGCTGTGAGGGCTCTTTCATTTGGCTATCATTATTGTGGTCACCAGCTACAGCAGTATGAAATAACTGAGCAGAGAAAGCTGAGAAGCTAAATACCAAGTAGTAGTCCTATATACTGCAACTGAGGTAGCTGGGTCTGAAACCGACTACTTTCAGAAACAAACCAAGAAATATAATGTCCTCTCTATAAACTGCCCTCTACCTCCTCCTAATCTTTTTTTCTCCTGTTGCACATTCCTCTGTCCACTCAGAGTAAAATTTATATATTTTTTCTGTTACTTAATTCACTACAATCTGAACACTCTTCTTAAAATATTATACAATATTAATCACAATTGCACATACAAAACAACCTTTTAATAATGGCAATAATCAGGAAATCTTATTTATTCACTCTATAATCTGCATATTATAGGGAAGGTGACTCATTTCATGTACAGGAAAAAAGTAGAACTAGTAAGATATGCAAATGGTATTAATCCTTTTGTAGACTTTTCTGCCCTTTTCCCCCAATCATCTTCTTACCTAGAACCACTTGCACAGTTACAATCTAATTTTAGGCAGAATCTGAAATTCTGGCCCTATAGAATTTGACGGTAAATTTAGCAAGACATTACAAAGTTGCATCATTTCTTCTTTCCATACAACGCACGAGTGGCTACACTGATAATACACTGGATCTGATTCATATTAATTAGAGTTAATAAGAGGGGTTTTTTCTGCTGACATGGATGTAATTTAGATGAGGCCCAAATTTGAAACTGACACTGATTTAATGCTATCATGTAAAACTTGCTTTCCCATTCTTTGTACGACTAACATAAATCTTGCATTTTTCTACACTGTCTTCCCTTAAATGAAATATTTCAAATATGTTACTGTTTTGAGGAAGATACATTATAAACACTATTTGAATAATTATCTGCTGTCTTCTTTCAACATTTCCTGTAAAGCAAGCGGAGTGACCAGTGTCAACAGGCAACATATTAAAAGCTATTTATTTCCAATTTAGAATGGTTTCTGTTACCCCCAGGGACACTATTTGTATCTGGTGAGAACATTAGCAGATCATGCTATTTCATCTGACAGCTCCTGATTTTAAACAGGGGGGAGAAAAAGCAGAAATAATGGATGTGCATGAGCTTAAAAGCTAGTGAACTTATCAATCACAGTAAACAACTATATTTTAGGAAGCAAATAGTAGTACTTTGCAAACGAAGGTGGGGAAGGGAGGGAAAGGCAATAGCTTTTTTTGTCCAGATCAGTGTTCCTAGTATTCTTGCATCAGAGTACTTTTGTTAGCATTAATTATTATATAAAACTCTCTATAGCCTACAGAAAATGCATCGTACCATTATACCACAGACAGATCAAACTGTGAAGTCCTAACTTAGCTTTTGCTTAGACAAGATGTTTTTAAATTCAATGGCAAATTATTTAAGTAAGAACTGAGCAAAGAGGTATAAAATGTAAGGCTCAGTTTATAAAACCCAATTTTATTTTCAAAACTATATTGAAAGACTAAAAACTATTAATCTGAATAAAATATTCACTTTCTATCTTACTGATATTATACATTTATGTTTCTGAACTAGTTTTTGTTCCCTGTATTCATTTTGTTTGGCACTTATTTGCAGCAGGTAAATTCAGGCCAGTGAAAACATTTAATTTGGATTTAGGCCATATGCTTTTCTTACAATAATTAGCTTACATTTCTAAATAGGATTTCATTGTGCAAGAGACAATTGGAATTTTTTTTTCAAAATTTAGGCAATTTCTAAATTTTGCATTTTACTTAAAAAACATAATCAAAATTAGTCATTTACATAAAAGTAATTGATTTTTTAAAATGAAAAATCATTTAATTAACTTCTTAACCAGTTCTATTGCTTTATGATTTAATGCCTCTCAATATTGTAATTCTGAATGTCAAACCTGCTCTCATAGGACTAGTATCCCTGTTAGATAGGAACTTTTTTAGACTTCTCTGACAGTATATAGAAGGTTTAAAGTGAGTGTATAACTTCTTAATTTAAGGTAACTAAAGAGAGCAAAACGTCCTTAGTGCAACTGGTCAAAGTCATAGATCTGGATTAATTGGTTTATCATTAGCAGATTACTTTTACAAACTATTATTTGCTAAAATAGAACAAAAAATAAAAGTAACAGTATCCCTTTCTTAGGAAATAGCACATCATTATTTACTTTACAGGTGGATCTACACAAGATGCTGTAAGACACATTAGCCTAAAATTAAGGCATATTAAGGCATGTGTCTACACATGTCAACTCTTAATGAACTTTAAAATGGTGAATTTAGGCACAAATAGTTAAAGTGCATTAACGAACATGTTGACGCATTAAAGTGCATTAATGGTGTATGTGTGGACAAAGTCAATCCACACAAAGCATTAATGTGCCTTAATGCCTGCAAGTATAGATGCCTGGCTAAACCTGCTTAATGAGCATTAAGGTAATGCACATTAAATTTAGGTGTGCTGAATGCACATATAGACATGCCCAAAGTGTCTGAATAGTACGGTCCATTAGTCTGCTCCATAGTAGTGATGGTCTTCAGAGTTACATAACTAACAAGCCTCCATCAGTAATTGGGTGTACTTTCAATTCTTTTTTCTCATAGCAGTGATAACACTTGCAACTGAGTCATTTACCCAATAGTTGAATGGGGGTTAATATATATTAATATCCAAATCAGTGATTTGGATGAGGGGGTGCAAAGCACCCTGTTCAAGTTTGCTGATGACACTAAGATGTGGGGGGATGTGGGCACAATAGAGGGGAGCAACAGGCTACAGTTGGACCTAGATAGGTTACAAGGATGGGCGGAGGAGAACAGGATGGGGTTTAACACAGACAAGTGTAAGGTGATGCACCTGGGGAGGAACAATCGGCACCATACATACAGGCTGGGGAACTCCCCTCTTGTCAGCACGGAGGTGGAAAAGGATCTGGGAGTCATTATTGACTCCAAGATGAACATGAGTCGGCAATGTGGGGAGGCGGCTAGGAAGGCCAACTGCACCTTGTCATGCATCCACAGATGCATCTCGAGCAGGTCCAAGGAGGTGATCCTCCCCCTCTATGCGGCACTGGTCAGGCCGCAGCTGGAGTACTGCGTCCAGTTCTGGGCGCCGCACTTTAAGAGGGATGTGGACAGCATCGAGAGGGTCCAGAGGAGGGCCACTCGTATGATCAAGGGACAGCAGGGTAGGTCCTATGAGGAAAGGTTGCGGGACCTGAACCTGTTCAGCCTTCAAAAGAGAAGGCTGAGGGGGGATCTTGTGGCCTGTTATAAACTGGTTAGGGGGGATCAGCAGGCGCTGGGGGAGTCCCTGTTCCCCCGAGCGCCGCAAGGAGTGACCAGGAACAATGGTCACAAGCTGGCGGAGGGAAGGTTTAAGTTGGACATCAGGAGGCGCTACTTCACGGTCAGGGCGGCTAGGGTCTGGAACCAGCTTCCAAGTGAGGTGGTGCAGGCTCCCACCCTGGGGGTTTTTAAGAGGAGGTTGGATGACCACCTTACTGGGGTCATTTGACCCCAGTGCTCTTCCTGCCATGGCAGGGGGGCGGACTAGGTGATCTCCTCAGGTCCCTTCCGACCCTAGAAACTATGAAACTATGAAACTATATGTGTGTGTGTGTGTGTGTGTGTGTGTGTAATATGTGTTATACTTTTATAGAGAGATATGTAATGGCTTCTTGTGATCACTAGGAAAATCTATTGGTTTTGGACCCTTCTTATGTAGCATATTAAAGCTGATACCAGCCAGTTCCTTAAGTGGAGCGTCAAAGTAGGTTAATAGTCAATGAACTCAGAGCCATGCATGCAAGTATCTCTGGGTGCCTCTTAAAGGAAACTAAGCTTTTTATCACTAAAATAACAAAATTCCTGATACAGAAAATTAAAGAGATTAGTCATTGACATGATGCCAGACATTATCACTGACTAGTGGCATACATCAGATTTACAATACATTCACTACATATTACCATAGAAAAGAACAAGTGACAACTATGAATGTGATGTCTTTCTTTTGGTTATACTTTCAGCTTCTGCTTGCTCTCTGTTAAAAACTGACTGACATTGTAACCCCCAAGTGGTCAAATCCAACCGTTCTTTTGCCAAAAGAGTTTCCAAGTCTGAATTCCATGTGGGAAAGAGCTTTTATGGCCTTAAAACATTTGTCTTTAGAAGAGTCACTAATGTAGCACTGAATTACCCTAAGTAGCTGCTTTCCCTCTTATTGATAGGGTACACTTTCATTTTTCTCTAAAGCAATTAAAATAGAAAACTGCAAAATAAATGAATTACTGAAAGAAATAGATGAAGAAAAGGAAATTTATAAAAAAAATAAAAGAGTCTGGGGTTTCAGAAAATTGAACTCTTTTTTTGTAATGCCATTCGATTTAGAAGCCCTAATTTCTGCAAGTCCATTGATCTGACAAAGTAGGCTCTGTGTGTGTGAGCTTAAGTCTCTCTAAACCAATTAGTCTCCAAGGTGCTACCCTACCCTGCTGTTGCCCCAAGACAGATATATTTAGCACAATATTTATACTGAAATTTAACAAGTATTTGTGTTTCTTTTGCTTCACTGTCTCACTGGAAATGAAAACCAAGGGTTTTGTTTTGTTTTGTTTTTTTTCAAGTTAAACTCCTATTACCCAGATTTGGATTCTTTTACTTACACTGACTGCATCTACATGTGTGATTCATTCAAAGCAATATGCTTTAGAGCAGTTTGAACTGAAATAAACTACTCCTAGATGCAGCATCTACATGTGTGCCTGGGACAGCAGAAATTAGACACACAGCAGATGAGTTTATGCCAGGGCTGGGGATGCAGGGGGTCAGCCCCAGGCTCTGGGTGGTAATGTCAGGGAGTGGACAGTCTGGCTGGAACACAAGGGTGCTGAAAGTGCAGAGCCTTATAGTTAGGCAGCTGGCAGGAGTCTGGCCCCTGCTGTTTGGGCTGACTGGGCACAATTTACACCCACAGTCAGCATCTACACATGAGCTTAACCACAGTTAAATGCTCCACCATAAGATAGTACTGCCTCCAATCGTCTTATGGTGGTGTTAATTAATTTACTGCAGTCAAATACTGTCAAAAGTGTAGACAGTGATGCTTTCCTCTGAAGCTAATTAGTCTACTCTGTAGTAAAGCACACTGGCTATTACCTTGCTCCAAAAGTAGACCCATTGATCTCAGAGGGACCTCAAACTAACAGAGAATTAAAGAAGAGGGACACTATGAAACATATACAATTTGTCTATAAAAAATCTCCATAAGAACATTTCTAGTTTACCTCAGTGTTTAGCAAGAACTAAGCACTCTGCATTGTCCCAACATGCTAAAATTTCAATTTGTGTATTGAATGAGCCAATTTTTATGCTGACAGTCTAACTATTCCTGCTATCTATGAGCTACTGGTCAGTAAGCAACATCTGGCCAGCTCTAAAAACCACAGGTGTCAAATGTGACTGTGAGGTGAGTCCACGTGTTTTTCCACTTAATTATTGACCTTTTCTAGTAATTCGATTGATCCAAATGTGTCTGTCAGACAGCATGATAGATATTCCCAGATGCAACTCAGATTAATAATATTAGTCACTTTACCTTACTGAAATTTAATTGAAGTATACAGTAGTTAATGACATCTAAAACAAACATGATCAGCAAGCACATTAGACCTTTTTTCTCATCACTCTCAAAGGTAATGCGAGTGAAAAACTTGTGTTTAAGGTTTCCCAAACTTATAGGACAAGGTTTTCAGTTTGCGAAATTGATTAAGTCAGTTTGAGTTTGTAAACCAAACTTTACCTCTAATTTTAAAGCCATATTTATCCACATATGTCTGCCCAAGAAGAGCAAAACAACAAGAACAACACCAATAATAACAATACCACCTAAACCAAACCACTAAAAGCCCTATTGAGAGAATAGGTATAGATGAACTCTGAATTCCCAAGAAGTAGATAAATAAATTGGTAGCCATGTTTCTACAGTGCTTTGTTTCATTAGAATTTCCTTTTGTCACACACACATCTATCCAAACACCAACCACTTAGTTATGAAAACACACAAACACACACACACACATGTCTGCTCTACTTCTTTAAAAAAAAAAAGCTATAAGCAGAACATTTACATTTGTGTGGATCTTCAGAACTTTCAGTGCTGATTTTGAAATAGACAAAAAAAAGTTTGCCTGTCTCTATGTTTCATTATTGTACCAGTTGCACACCTGGCTCACCTGCCTGCAGTGGCATGGGTAGCTAGGCTGCACCCACGCTGGCCAGCTGTATTCCAACCAGAAGCATGCAGCTGATTGGCCTGGAACCCCAAGGCATCAGGCCAAAAGCACGTCACAAGCAGAAGCAAAGGGAGTGAAAGCTGGGGAACCGGAAATGGGCCCAGCCATACTTGCTCGTGCAGGAATGCTTGAGGAACAACTTGGTGCTCTCTCTGCTGTAGGTGGCTAGAAAGAGGCACTGGACATCCTCCTAGTGGTAAGTAGGCAGCCTGCCACCCTCTCTGTGGCAGGGAAGAAAACAGCTTCCTTCATCATGGCTGGGATGCCTAGGGTAACCAGGAACCTTCTTTACCCTGCAAGCACCCCAGAGATGCTGCTGGACCCTCTCCCAACATGGGAAGCCAGGCAGCCTCACCAGTGCTGAACTGAGGGGAACAATCACTTCCCTCAATCTGTTCATCTCCCTACTCACTATTTGCCACTTTTGGCTGGTGTAGGTAGTAGAGCCCCTGCATAGCAGCCCTTGGTAATTCTTCTTTCCCAATGGAGTAGGCTAGGTGGAATCTCCCCTGATTTGGTTTTCCAGCAGCTGAGACTGTTGCTCACTTGCAGTTTCAGTTAATATTTAGTAGTTAAGATTTTATTTAAGCTTGTGTATTTGTCCCTTTGTTTTTTATTATAAACCCTGCTTTAAGTTAATGTGGGTTGCAAGTGGGTAAATTTCATGTTAGAACACCCAGTTAGTATATATTTTCCCAAGTTTCTAGGTAGGGCTATGAGCCAGATTTACAAAGTTGGTGATAAAACCCATATTTTGAACCCAGCCCTTGTTATTGCCATACAGTGCCTAATAGAATGGCTACACATACAATTAAGCGCAATCTGATAAAACATGAATTAAAATTAGAAAACGAGGCTGTAAAAATAAATAATAAAAGAATGAATTTTTAGAAAGTTAGAAAATGAGTGTTTGTCGCAGAAAGTGTCCCAGTTCTTCTGTTAATTGCACTGCTAACCTTGGGGAATTTAAACTAGAAACTCCATTTAGGCCTTCAAAACTGAATCAAAAGCAAGTGGAAAAGGAAATGGATAACATATGTTGAAGCTCCTAGAGATCTGGACTCTTCATTTTTGGTGCATCAAACACAGTTTGAAATCTCTCTTTTTTTTTAACCCCAAGGTCACTTTGGGTGCCTATACACATGCAGGTGGGGTAGGGGAGTTTTAATTAGAGAGGTCTCAGGGGCTGTTCTAATTAAAACAGATGGAGTGCCTCATGTATTCAATATCCCAGGTTTCAAAATGGCAGCAGGGGCAGTTTAACTAAAGATCAATGAACAAGCTTTAGTTAAAGTGCCCCCACCACCACTTTGAAATACAGGACACTGAATATATGAGACACTGCCACACACTGGAGTGCTCTCCAGCAGACTCAATTAACTGAATCTGCTCCAATGCCTTCTCAGCAGAATGTGTCAGAGCACGTGTATGGATGATGACTATTTCCAAATACATACTCAATCCCTCCCCAGCTCTGGCACCAGTGAATGAGAGTAATTTTTTAACCAAGATAATTTATGGCTCTTGTTTATCTTCTAGAGGAGAGAAAAACAAGAGTAGGCATTTTTTCCTATACCCAAAAGGAAGAAGTTACATCCAGGCAAACACTAAAGCCTGCATCTAAGGAACTCTTCCATATACTAAACAGTCTACATGCAAAATTATGTTTTTAGAGAACCTTGTAAATCAACCTAAAAATGAGCCCACAGGGGCTCTGAGAAGGATTCTATATGGTATAGCTGATGGGAAGGTTAATATTACATATCAAAATAGAAGGCTTCTCCATCCACCCTTCCAAATTACTTTTTTACTCTAAGAAACCAAGGGAAATTAACTGCAAACTTGTATACATCAATTAATGAAGCATTAAAGCTGTGCAGTTTAAAAATAACCCACTAAACTAAAAATGCAACAGTCAGGTTCTTTATAGCAGCATTAACTTAGCTAGACTGAACATAGATACTTTCTATTTTAGTTTTTTATTTCAAAATATGTAATATAAACATTGTAGCTATATAACTGAGAGAAAACAGCATTTTATTTCTTCACATCTTAGTATTTTAGCAGATGTAGATGGTCTAATAGCCTACTGAAGATTCTCCAGTAGAGAGAATATTGATTACAGAGTATGTATAAAAAGCATACTATATTTTACCTATCCATGTCAAACCTGGCTGTCTGTTACAGGTCTTGCGACTCACATACTTTAGATAGTAAACCAGGGACAGAAGAACGGGACTAAACCTATATTAAGGGGACAACTTAGCCTATGATAGGGAAAACTATGCCCTAGCTGTTCATTAAATAGTATGGCCAAGCAACCAATTCTATATACCAATACATGCCAAAAGTTTTACGGATTCATAATACACTTTGAGACAAGGACATTAAGACCTTCTCACTCCCTTACAAACTTGTCCTTTAATGAAAAGGGCACTTTTTGTCTGAATGATTTTCCAACTTCTTTCCCAAATATACAGTGGGTGCAGCTAGTCAATTGTACAGTAACCATCTTGTGTAATTAGCTGCACAGTAGTCTTCTCAGTGTCTACACATGCACCTCTGTTAAGCTGAAGTAACATAATTTTTTCTGCAGTAGAAAATAATTTTCTCTCCAGACATTGACTGGGGCACAAGGGTGCTTCAGTGTGGAGCCTACTGGCTAGCCCCACACTGAAGTTCTCTTGTGCCCCAGCCAGCCCCTCTGCAGTACATTGAATTGTGGGGGAGCAGCCTCAGTCCAGAAGGCTGACCTCTGGAGCCTCCTGCCAGCTGGGGTTTCTTTGCCCAGTATCCATGTGCTGCACCTGAATAAATTGCAGAACTTATTGCTCTGGAGTTAATTGCTCCTGGGTGCATGTTCAAACAGTGCACCCAGAAACAATTAAATCTGGATCAATAAGCTCCACAGTTAATTCAGGCACCAAAATTGCACATGTAGATACACCCAGTTTGTCAAATATAAGGTATCAACAAAACAAAGCAAAGCAAAGTGAAAAACTTGCAATAATGAAACACATTCTAAACCCCCAAAGGAAGAGAGGAGCTACATAGAGTGGTAAAAAACTGTAGAACTAGGTGTGAAAAGATAATTGAAAAAAAGAGAGAGAAAGAATGCATATCAGGAAAACTGTCTGATTCAAGGAAGTATTATAATGTGAAATAGTCTCCCAAGAGAAGCAACAGCATCACCAACACTTGATATATGTAAAAGTAGACTAGAAAAAACATTATAGAGTGCACTATAAAAAGAATCTTACACTGGGAGGGCCATGGACTGGGTAATCTAATTGGTCCTTTCCATCTATAATTTTTCTTCTTTCATTTTCAGAAAGCATGTAGAATGTAAGTCCAAACCCTTCTTTTCATCCAGCATGATAACTGTGAAACTTATTCTTCCACTAATGTAATAGACAATAGAAGTTACAAATGTACCAACAGATTTATTTTTAAACTGGACAATTAACAACTCTGCTGAGGACTTGCACACACAGCCAAGATGTATGCTCTGAACCCCTTGAAAGAAAAGTTTATTAAAGAAGTTGATGCAGTACAGGAAAGTCTATGTCTGTATATAGAATTTGTATACAGTGCAAGTTAAGCCTCCTGTAAAAATCTGTTTCTTGCTCAAGTCTGTTCTATATGAAATATACAAAAAAGCTTGGACCAGAGATCAGCACCCAATCTTCCTACTCCAACACGTGCACTAACCACACAACAATGAAACTATACTCCTATTTGTTCTCTCTTTCTGGTCCAGTTAAATTTTTGTATTTTTAGTGTAAAACTTTTCAAATGGAAGGGTGTGCATCCTCTGCCCAATCTATAGCCTGGTAGTTAGAGAACTCTTCTCAGAGTTCTGTCTGAATCCCCTCAAACTGGGAAAAGTTTTGAATCCAGTTCTCCCAAATTATGAAGAAATGTTTTAAGCACTAATGGCATTTATAGATGTGTTCTGGGAGTGAGAGGGGAGGGGAAAGGGGACACTTTAATGAAAGTCCCTGGAGCATCTCAGCATTCCTGAGCTTAAAATTGGGTCATTTTAACTAAAGCTCGTTCAAAGAGCTTTAATTAAAGCACTCCCACTACTATTTTTAAGCACAGGAACACTGATACTTGAGATGCTGGAGTCTGCTGGAGCATGGTAATTACCATGCTCCAGCAGACTCAATCGAGCCTGCTCTGATGCAGTGCAACTACAACTCATCAGAGCAGCCTTGCTGTTCATGTATAGGTGCCATAAGATACTCAAGCCATCTCCTTCAGCTGTACTTGAATGAAAGTGGCTATCATCCCTGTGCTTTGTGCAGAGCTCATTCCTTGTAATCCTGTTTTAGGTATACTAACAGTGTTATCTACTAGATCAGTGGTGTTCAATTTTTTCATACCACAGGGCAGATAAGTGGGGTGGGGCTGGTCTAATCTGTGGTTTAGATCATGCCCCACATGCCAGGATCTGGCCCTAGGTCCAGTACTGCCCCCGCCCTGCTCTGGGCACTGGGATTAGGCCCTATGGCCTGATGCTGCCCTGCCATACTTGGATCAAGTGATGATTCAGGGTACAGGGCATGGGGCTCCTCATGGGTCTGAAAATTTGGCAGCAGTGAAGTGGGGAAGGAGGGCACAAAAGCCCCCATGGCTCACTAAAAGCATCTGGGAACATCTAGCTAAAAGGGAGGCATACACCCAATGGAAGGGAGGG
>NW_017729032.1:132742510-132745361 GCF_001723915.1 Gavialis gangeticus
CCCTTCTGACCCTACTAACTATGAAACTATGAAACTAAGTGGTGCCATTGTCTTCTGCCAAATTTTCAGACCTATGGGGAGCCCCATGGGCAGCTTATGCAGTGCTGCAAGCTGGATCTGGTTTGTGGGCTTGGGGTTGAGCACCTCTATATTAGATGTAATCCTTCTGAGAAGATAGGTGTACAGAGACTTAACTTGAGGATTCTGAGTGGTTTATTACAGTGCTGAGCTGATCAGCCCTGATAGGGTGGCAGCATTTCTGACTCGGACAGAATCAACATTTTGGACATCTGATAATCCTCGTTGGCAAAAAAGTGCTAAGACTCAGCTAGTGATTTTTAGGATAGTGGTTTTAGACTTAAGCAAGTACATTCTACCAAAGTCCCATTGTAGACACCAAAATCTTTCCATAGATTTAGTCCTAACTCCACTAGGATCCTATGAAAATTGCAATCCTTATTCTGAAGGAATTGGCTTAAGATACAAGAATAGAAAACATACTAGGCCTGTTTATATAATTTACAGACATCTATAAATGACTTTAAGTTTACAAAATAATGTCAACAGGGATAGTATAGGTTATTGAACAATTAGGTGATATATTTTTGAAGTACATTCCTTTTAATTTATTTCAAAGAGCTATCACTTAATAAAAAATGTTCTATTTAATAGCCCTAGTTCTTTTTTTTCACAAATCCAGTTGCAATTAATTATAAAGTGTTTCTGCTAAAAAGTACAGATCAATGGTTATTATTCAGTAACTAAAATATAAAATAGTTCCAGGTGCTGCTCAGAAATTACCATGGCTTCAGCATCACATATGCACAAGAAGTGTATCACCTCTTCCCTCTTGCCAAAAAGATCAATTAATACTTAAACCTCTTAAAGTTCTCTGAATGCAACTCACGTCTAAGGGCTTGGTCTTGTATCAGTATGTGTTTTAAAGTAAGTGTATAATAGAGATTAGTACCTCTTGTGTAATATTGTATGCATTGCATTTTGTTACATTTATTATACAAATTGAAATGAATAATAATATGCAGTTTAACATCCCATGAATATATTTTAGTATTCTACAGCAGTAGTTAATATGCTAACCAACTTTACTGAAAGGCATACAGATGTGGAAGGAGTCTATCTAGGGACTTTAATTATCACCTTGTCAAATTCAAATTATTATCTTGTGAGTTCATTTCCATAAAGTATCCCCTTTGCTGTTAGATGATTTAACATGTGTCTGCCTTTTCTTATCTTATTTGTATCTATCTGGAAGCTCCAGACCTTTCAAAGTAGGCTAGCTTCTCTGCTGGATCATGATGTTTACCATAACTGATTTTGTCAACTAGAATTTGCTACTCTGTTTTGGCAAAAAGATGGGTTTGTAAAATATGGAGGGGAACTGGGGACTGGTACCACCAATGAAGTTTCATAAATCAGGCTAGGACTTCAATTCTTAAAGGGAAAAATCAAGGTGCTAGGGGAATGATTTATTTGACTAAATTCCGGAGACAGTCATTCTTGGTTGGTAAATCATTTCAGAATTCAGGAAGTCTGTAGCGATTCCAAGTTAAACAATTGGAAGGACATGACAGTCTGTGCTGGCCCATATCACAAGAGGGAAGGAGAAAAACATGTGCATAGGAAATGCTGACACCAGTATTTCTGTAACTTGTTGAAGGAATTGAATCCTCTCTTGACAAGCGAGGATGTCCACAGAGGAACGTGTTTCCAGTTCATGGGCTACATCCTGAAAATCTAGTACAAGGTTTGCAATTGGGGAAGAATAAAATACAGACTAAATTGAAACGAAAATAGGATTCAGTTATATAAACTGAAAATTAATTTGATGTATGGATATAGTAAGCATATTAAAAGATGAGATTTTGTATTTGAAGGGGAAAAAGAGAGAAAATTAGTCATTACTGACAGGTTTTATATCTCTTGTCATGGCATGGGCTGGATCCATTTGGTGTGTTTTGGGCCATAGGAAGTTTGCCTCAACCTTATCACCAGAGGCAAACTTCCTACGCCCCTTCATAAAACCTGCCAACATATCTCCACCACCCCCACAATTACTACACCCCACAACAGAACCATCACCATTCCTGGATCTTACACCTGCACCTCCAGAAATGTTATATATCTCATCCAGTGCATAAAATGCCCTGGTGGAAAATACATAGGAAAAACCAAACAACTGTGCACCAGAATGACCGTGCACCAAAAACCTATCAAAGACAAGAATACCCAACTACCTGTGGTTACACATTTCTCACAAGAAAACCACTGTCTCTCCAATCTCTCAGTTCTAATCTTCAAAGAAAATTTACACAACACCTTTCACAGACAAGCCTACAAACTTCATGTCATCAATGAGGCTGATGAAACTACTAGACACAAAGTCATGGACTAAACATAGACATTGGATTTATGACACATTGTAACCTGCCTAACATCTGGCTCCACAGGTACCTCTCTACTGTTTAATAACAACATTCATTCTCCTCCACCTGGCCCCTCCCCTCCCCCACCACCTGTCTCTCATCCATTGACTACCTCATATTACATTTTCACTGACTGGCTTTCTGACTACTGATACTAGCTTCTGTCTTCTTTACTATCTCATCCAGGAAGAGCACAGAGCAACTGCAGATGCTTTCTCAACCTGACAAAGGTATCTGTACCTGAAAGCTTGCAAAGAAGAATTTTTCAAACTATTTGAGTTGGTTAAATATAAGATGTCAGATTTACCCTGTCATGGGATGGGGTCCTCAAGGATGGCTGTGTTACCCCTAGTGTCCCTTAACTGTGCCAATACAGCCTGCTGGGTACTCTTTATTCTCGCCCACCT
>NW_017729032.1:132750361-132752610 GCF_001723915.1 Gavialis gangeticus
ACTATTTGAGTTGGTTAAATATAAGATGTCAGATTTACCCTGTCATGGGATGGGGTCCTCAAGGATGGCTGTGTTACCCCTAGTGTCCCTTAACTGTGCCAATACAGCCTGCTGGGTACTCTTTATTCTCGCCCACCTCATCTTGATGTCATTGTAATGAGTAGGGAGGCTGCCTTTAAGCCTACTTGGGCATGGTCCTGATGGACTTCCTTGAACCCCATGGGTCCAAGACCCCTTGTGTGTCCCATTCAGAATAGACGTCCTGGGGACACCCCAGCCTTATGGGCTATATGCGTGGCTCCAACCATCCCTTTACCATGCCCCAAGCCTTGCAGATGCCATTGACAGGGCTGGTTTAGGCCCTGATGTGATTTGGCCACCTTGTCTTCTCTGGGCTCTCTGCAGTCCTGTCTCCACAGCTCACTGGTGCCTGGGCTCTCTGCAGCCCTTTCTCCATGCCTCACTGGCATCTGACCTCTCTGCAGCCCTGTCTCCACGCCTCGCTGGTGCCAAGGTCTAAGCACCCCAAATGCCGTGCCCTCACTGTCACTGGGATCTATGCACCCCAAATGCCATTCCCTCTCTGGTGCCAGGGTCCCCACACTGCAGTGGGCCCCCAGTGAGGCCTCCTCCTTCCCCAAATAGCCTCACCCAAACCACTGGTGTTATAAACAGCAAACGAACATAAGCCCCTGGGCTATAACATAATACAAAAGACCAGGGTGTGCTCTGCCCCTTTAAAAGCATCAAACTTCATCCCCTGCACTAAGTGTCTAGTAGGCAAGGGTATCTACAGAGCTCATGGAGCCTCATTAGCCCTAGGTGCAGCATATCAGGCAATTGCTGCTTCACTGGGCACTTTCTCCCTGGATGCTTCTTCCCTTCTCACTGCTAGCAGAGAACTGCCCTCCCTAGTTCCAGTCTGGGGTTTATATGGGCCCAGGGCCCTGCCCCTTGTGGTCAGCTAACCGTGTGCAGGTGCAGGCTAATTTGCCCTCTGGTTTGTTGCCCCAGTAACCTGCACCTGGGCTTCTGTCTTTCTCTTTGGGCTCTCTCCCCAAGCAGTTTCTGCTCTTCTAGGAACAGGGCACTTTAGTGCCCTGCAACATACCCAAAGAACATTGTCTGCCTATGTCCTTAGATCAGGGCAGACAGTTATTTCAGGTGGAGGGCCACTTACCAAATTTTGGCGAGCTGTTCAGGGTTGCATGTGTAGCCTCACCCCTTGACAATTTCCCCACTCCTGGGTAAGTCCCACCCCTAACCCCTGACCTTTTCCATCAGAAGTTCCTCCCCTTGCCCTAGAAATACTCATTTTGGGAGGGAGGGTGCTACAATCATGAAACTGGAAAAAAATCCAAATCATATACAAAAAAACCCAAACATCTACTTTAATTTATTTTAATTTTATTTAAAAATATTTTTGCACTGACTTATGTACTTGCAAAGTGTATCTAGAGGTGACTGCATAATTGCTAAAAATATAGGCCTACTTATGTTGTGTATGGACAGTAAGGGGTTGTATGTGGGGAAGGTTGTTGGGGAATGGGGTGTGTATGTGGTGGGATCTGGGTATGGTGGGTGGGTGTGGAGGGGTGTAGGGTATATGGAGGAGTGGGGACTGTGGGAAGGTGTGAGGTTATGCCATGTGGGTAGGAGAGAAAGAGAGAGATGTGGCCAGGTCACTGGCTCCATTCTGTGTGGGCCTCACATGATGCAGTCAGGTAGACTCCTCACCCAAGATACGCTCCTGCTGCCCCACCCTGGGTCCCCACTGACCCCAGGGCACCCACACAGGCTCTGCATTCCTACCCACCACCATCACTACCCCGCCATTTCCTTGATTTCCCTACCACATGCTCACCTGCCACTGCTGCTAACACCACCACTTCCCACCTGCCACTGACACCACTCCCCTTGCTGCTTCCCTCACCACCACGTCCTGCATGGACCCCCAACTGCTCCCCAATTTGCTGCCACTTCCTGCATCCCCTCTGCCACTGCTGCTTTCCTCTTCCCCCCAGCCCCCAGAGCTTCTTGCTCTGGCTCCAGCCTGGCCCAGCCAGCACCACCCAGTTCCCAGCTACTAGGCTGATCACAGTGGTTTCCCCCCACCCTCCATCTGATCTTATCTGCCTTTCCACTCAGGTGGAGGGAGGCAGGGAACAACCCCAAGGTCACAAGGCCAGAAGCAGAGGCTTCTGGTTGGGGACTGGAGGGGGGGGGGGGGGGTGCCGGGGGGGGGGGGG
>NW_017729032.1:132752707-132752969 GCF_001723915.1 Gavialis gangeticus
CTGGAGGTGGGGGGGGGGGCTGCTGAGGGGGGGGTGCAACCGGGCTGACCTTGCTGTTCAGCTGCTTGGTCTAGCCACTGGCTCCCCCTGGGTCCTGCTGCTGCTGGCACGTGTCTTCTACAACAGGCAGCCAGGGGCAGAAGAAAAATAATTTTCTAAAAATTTTAGGGGCTCTTGAGGCTGGATAGAATGGCCTAGCAGGGTTAGAGCTGACCTATGGGCCATATACAGACAGCATCGAGAGGGTCCAGAGGAGGGCCAG
>NW_017729032.1:132757969-132758386 GCF_001723915.1 Gavialis gangeticus
CCATTTCCTTGATTTCCCTACCACATGCTCACCTGCCACTGCTGCTAACACCACCACTTCCCACCTGCCACTGACACCACTCCCCTTGCTGCTTCCCTCACCACCACGTCCTGCATGGACCCCCAACTGCTCCCCAATTTGCTGCCACTTCCTGCATCCCCTCTGCCACTGCTGCTTTCCTCTTCCCCCCAGCCCCCAGAGCTTCTTGCTCTGGCTCCAGCCTGGCCCAGCCAGCACCACCCAGTTCCCAGCTACTAGGCTGATCACAGTGGTTTCCCCCCACCCTCCATCTGATCTTATCTGCCTTTCCACTCAGGTGGAGGGAGGCAGGGAACAACCCCAAGGTCACAAGGCCAGAAGCAGAGGCTTCTGGTTGGGGACTGGAGGGGGGGGGGGGGGGTGCCGGGGGGGGGGGGG
>NW_017729032.1:132759329-132768917 GCF_001723915.1 Gavialis gangeticus
ACGGTCACAAGCTGGCAGAGGGTAGGTTTAGGTTAGACATCAGGAGGCGCTATTTCACGGTCAGGGCGGCTAGGGTCTGGAACCAACTTCCAAGAGAGGTGGTGCAGGCTCCTACCCGGGGGTTTTTAAGAGGAGGTTAGATGAACACCTTGCTGGGGTCGTTTGACCCCAGTACTCTTTCCTGCCATGGCAGGGGGTCAGACTAGATGATCTGCTCAGGTCCCTTCTGACCCTAGAAACTATGAAACTATGAAACTATATTTTGCCCTTCCCTACCTTACACCAACACAGCTACAACCTATAGCTTTGGCACCCTAAGAAATTCTTGCCTCTTGCATAAGCCTAGTAATGAAATTCACCTTGTTTGAAGAAGTTCAAACTGTATCTTAGAAAATGTAATGAACTTTGCTATTTTTTCTCTCAAAGCAGAACAAAAACAATGTGTAGGATTAATAAAAGCCATTGTATATTTAGAGAAAAAAAGGAAGAAAAATGGCAGGTCTAATTATAAAAATAGATTTAGTAATTTCTGCCTTGTAAATATTTTCATATATGTAGGGCATGTCTACATGTGTATTTAAGTGTGCCTAAATTTAATGTGACTTTGCTTAAGATTCATTAAGGCAATTTAGGTGCATGTCTACATGTGGATGTACTAATGTACATTAAGGTGCATTAAATTTAGATGCAAATAGCTAAGTTGCATTAGCACATATGCAGATGTGCTAATGCGCACTAACACAGTGTGTGTCCATTGACACACACTGTGCTAACATGAATTAGCATGTCTACATGTGCATTAATGCAACTTAGCTATTCACTCTTAAATTTGATACTTGCTTTATGCAGGTATCAAATTTAGACTTATGTAACTTTAAATTAACGTTTTTAAGGCACATCAAGGGCATGCACATGTAGACTTGGGCCCTTAATGTGCCTTAAAAATGGTGATTTTTAGGTTTAGCCCACTTAAAAAGGGAACTTGTAGATGTATCCACTGATTTTTAAAACAGAGTGACTATGAAGGGCATACTTCTATTTTATACAGAAATTGTTTACTTGTGTATGTCTGAGCTACCATATGAAATGATCATTGTGATTCTTGCCTCGATGATTATCTGCACAGAGATAAAACTAGAAAAAAAGTGATGTTACTCTTCCAAAGTCCATCTGCAACATAAACTTCATCCAAATGAGATATGATTCAAAGTATATTGTGTAGATGTTAAAAATATAATTATCCAGACCCTATGTGTTTTTGGAGTGACTTCCTTTTTGTTGGGGTTCATATGTATGCCAACTCTGGAGCCCCAGAACCTGGCACAATAAGCAAGGGAAGTTCCCACTTTTATATTAAAAATCATAGAGGTTAGGGTCACAAGTTAACAGGCCAAAGGGGAAGAACGGGTAAAAGGAAAAGAAACAACAACACTGTGATAACATACACTCAGCACTTTAATTCCCCCCCACCACACACATGCACAGCCACACCTCCAGAGGTGTCCCCAAACAAGCCTTTAGTCCCTAGAGCACTCAAACAGTAGCTTGTGGTTTCCTCCTAGTTTGAATCTAGCTCCTTCAGTCCACAGTCCTGGCTGACTGAGCCAGTAAGACCTCCTGCTCCAGTGCACAATCCTCGGTGTAAGGCTGACCAGATTCCATGTGCACACTGCTCTCTCTTCCCTTTACTCCAGCCTCATTTCTTCTTCCTATTTTCCTTGTCCATCAGCCCCTGGGTGTTTCTGGGAATTGCAATATAAATTAACAGTCAGCACATCTCTGCAGAGTGCTCCCTGGTTCCTTCTGCTGTTAGACACATTACATTCACATTACATATGTATCCATTGGCTTGGCTGGGCTGCTTGGGCTTAATTTTCTTGAGATTCTTGAGGGCTTGAGATTCTATACTCCACTGAGCTGCTTGAGTTTGGCTTCTTTTTGCTAACTCTTTTATGAGGTACTTTGATGAACAGTAAAATAGCTAATACATTAAATTTGGTGTTTCCAACTTCAGTGAAAATGGGTGCTGCATGTGACACTGGCATGCAGCTGCTGGGATGCATACTACACATGTCACATACTGTGTTTACAGTCCCCAATGAGTTCCACCCTGCTGCAGAATCAGCACTACCCCCACTCCATCCATCCCTCAGGCAGACACCCTTCACTCAGAAAAGGCTGGGGAGTGGGATGGTGAGTTCCATTCCAGCATTTAAATTGCTGTTATGACTTAAAAGACAACTGATTCAGTGTCCTGTCTGGAAAACAGTAATCATTAATTTGTATGATAGAGTGGCTTTAAGACCACCCCATAAATGAAATAAACTTTTCAATGAGTACAGTATGTTACTGTCACACTGGTTTATTGAATAAAACCTTCTTTGGTATTTTTCCTGAAACTCTTTCTTATTTGATTGATATCAAATAAGATATCAATCTTATATTCCTAGTAATATTGACGGGTGCCTATACATATGCTTGTGTATAGGCACCCATGGGGAGGGGGAACATTTTAATTAGAGCAGTTCCTGAAGAGCTGCTCTAATTAAAGTGCTGCTACAGGATGCTTTAAATAAAGCTCCTGACCATTTTTAAACCTGAAGGGGTTTATATATGTGATCCTGTGGGAAAGCTAAATTGTTCTAATTATTCAAGTCTGCTCTTATGCGTTCTAATTAGAACACATCAGAGCATGTGTATAGGCACACGATGAAGCCAAAAGAAAAAAGGGAGCAGGTTTGTTTTAGCCTGGAGAGCTCAATAAAAAGTCTGAATGTATTGATTTAATTAAGTTCCAATAGGAATATAATGTATGTATCCTATATTACAAGGAAAAATGCAGATTTCTAAATACTGTGGTAAAAGAAACACCTGTGTGATAAAAAAAAATCTTTTTCCTATAATGTGGTGTCAAGTGGTATTTTAAAGACATATGTTGGACACTCATTAGCACATGCTTAGGAGTAGCAGTACTCCTAAAGTGTGTGCTGATAAGTTACAGGTTTTATCCCTGTTTCTTTCTCTTCCCAGTATTGTAAAGAGAACCATTGATTTCTTCCAACTGACAAGCAGTCAAGTATAAAAAAAACCCCTTTACCTACCTTTACAGTAATTCCTGGTAATTCTTTCCCAAGGGTTTTTCTGTAAAGCAGACATTGATTTAGACTTCTTTAGTTGGATTCGCCAAAACAATAGCTTTTTATTGCCTTTTATTTCCCAGAATAAAACCAATGATAATAATAACAACAGCAACAAACAACAATTATAATAATATTAACAACAAGAATAATAATAATACACCCCCCAAAAAAAAATTACATGAAACCAGGTGGATAATCAAACTTTTTGAATTTTCCAACAGTATTTTTATCACTTGTATTAATTCTAGTCTGTTAGGTTTCTCAGTCTGGATTTATCAATAGAGAGTAATTAAGTGTAATATGCAACAGAAACAGAATCCAAGTAAGTCTAACAATAGTTGAATGGGATTATTTGTTTTTCTTCCTTCTTTAAAAAATGTTGTCTTGGTTTACAAAAGGAGAACAGAAAAAAATGGAAATACATCAAAAAAAATTACACTGTTGTTGGCATTTTGGATGAAGTAAATACAGCACTCAAGAGGAAGTCATTTTAGAATCAGGTACTTGGCTCCCTTGAGAAAGCTATCATTCACCCTTGAGGATCTGGCTGAAGTTTTAGGCTCCTTTTAGAACAAACTAAAATAACTTAATCATCTCATTACTCTTTACTTTCTCCTAAGACTCCCTGAAATTAAGTACACTAGTGGTTTTTAACCTTTTTGGACTTGTACTCTTCAGTGGACTCAAGGCACCCTTATTGGACTTGAGGGACCCCCTCATTGAACTCAAGGCACTCCTCCATTACTATTGTAAATTGAGTAGCACCCAGATGCAAAAACAAATGTATATATTATGTTGTTTACATCCTTGCAGCAGGGTAGGCAATGGGGATAGAGGATTGACAAGATAGGGAACAGCCTGAGCCTGCATTTATCTACTTAGCCTCCTCACGCTTGGCTTATCACTTCACACCTCAGGGCATCCTTCAACAGATCTGGCAACACCTTGGGGTACCTTGGGACCCTGGTTGAGAATCACTGAACTACACCATATGCTGAAGCAAATAGGAGCTGTGTACAGGAATGACTGGCCTCCTTCTTCCTCACATGGTGTCACAGGAAGAAGATGGTCCCTAACATTTATATGTTGCAATTAACTCAGGTATACAATTTTCTTTTTTTTTTCCATCCTTGGAAGTTCTGTAGTGGATTGAGGAGAGTACATAGAGGAAAAGAAACAAAAATCTTTCAGACAATAGTATTGAGCATTGACTTCTCATTTGCTTTTTACTGATCTTTTGAAATAACATTTCTTTATTCACCCTTCCTTTCACAGTTCATGAAGCTTGTTTCCAGTAAGACAGTGATATCACTAATTTCCTACTTCTCACATCATTCTCAACATCCTCAACTTAGCTGTTGGTCACTCAGTTTTTTTGTCCAAGACAGTAACCCACAACACTAAATGTAAAAAGAGAGGACAGAAGCTATACTAACTCTTTTGAGGTAATTAAATACACAATAATTAGTTTGCATATGCAGCATATCTAAAAATAAAAAAAATCATACTGAATATGGCTTTTAAATTCAAAGGTTGAACTTGATTTTACCCCACTGGTATAGATATTTCTTCGTCTCCAGATTCACAGAGGAAGGAAAGGGATTCTGTGCGACTCCTGACAGTGGAAACCAGCCCAAAGATATATTGATTCTTCATCTTCTTCCTTTGCATTAGATGGAGATAGCCTTTTTCTGTGGTTGTAAGGGATCTGACTAAAGCAATAGTCTCCAAATGCAGTATAGGAAATTTAAATTGGAGATTAGGATGGATTTTCTGACTATGAAGGTGATTAAACACTGGAAGAGGGGAGGTTGTGGAATCTCCATCCCAGGAAAATTTCAAGACCAAGCTAAAGAGACACTTTCCTGGGATGGGTTAGTCATGGATGATCCTGACCTGAGCAAGGGGCTGGACTTTGTAAGGTCCCTTCCAGCTCCCTTCCAGCTTCACTTTCCCATGATCCTGTGAACTCAATCTTTGCCTTTCAAGCTCTGATGTTTACGCAACTAAACCCCTCACAGACAGCCATTCTACCACTATCTGTGAAAGTAAAAGTAGACTTACAAATGGAGAAGTTAGAAGGTGGTAAAATAAGGTATAAATTAATTGGTAGGTGGGAGTTACATCTTTTTTAGCCCCTTGGCATGTAAGCTACACCTACTTTGATATTAAAGGAATGTGTGGAAGTAACTCAAAGAAATTCTAAGTGGGAACAAGGCTACTTAACTAATCTATCACCTCCTATTTCGCTTCTCTAGAGCTGCATAAACAAGTTATTCATTCTAAATAGCGAGAAAAAAAGTTAAATTGTACTAGCTTTGACTTCTTCAACCCCCTTCTAAACTTAACCCTAAAACTATCAGATACATTTTCAGCATACTGTTTGGAGAACCTAAGGTGAATTGCATTGTGTGACACACATGGTGCTCACAGACTTCATTTTAACAGCTTCTATTAATGTTAACAGAGATCACATGACAAATGCCAACATTCAAGAGGAAAATTTCCCCTATAGATTTGGAGGTGGGGGTGGAGGGAGGGAAAAAGAAGAAAAGCCAAAGGGAAGGAATGAGGGAAGAAATCATGCAAGTGTTCTTTTATTGCTTATTCATTCTTCTTCATTCAATCATTCTGATGCAGTAACTAGTTCAGCCCCAGGCTCCCCTTATGTGCACGACAGAAAAGCAATCCCATTCAGAAGACTGTGAGTTATTGATCTCATGCTGAACGTTACGTTCGGTTCACCAGCCCCGTCAGCCCCCTCCCATGGAAAGCTTATGTTTCCCACCAACTCAGTTGAATGCTATTCAACTGTTTTGGAAGGAAAGGGGTGGGGGGCTATGGGTCAAGGGCAGAGGCATCTCAGCTTTCACTTCAGACTTCAGGACATGCTCTGGGTCATGATGAAGGGCAAGTCTGCCAGGCATTAATAGTACAAGCTCTGAGGATCTTGTTCGCCAAAAGGGCAAACGGTACATGGTTGCTTCACTTTCTAATGTAGTTGTGAGAAAATGAGCCATAAAGCGATACTTTGTTAATGTACATTAGATTTATTTTATCCATTCACATTAATGAACAAAGTTTTTTTGCTAAAACACTTTATGGTTCATTTATTTAGCTTAATATCCTCATTTGAAGAAATATGCAGAGATTTGTTTTTAATCACTGAGAAGATTAAAGTCGAAACTTAAATTAAAAATGTAATTTTTTTATAATCTATTTCATTGTTTAAAAGTACCTACAGTGTTCCTTTACGTGTTCTGATAATTATGCATAGTACTATTCTATGTGTTGGCACCCCATAGTCTCAATTAAATGTTATAACTATTTAATGAAAGGCAACAGGGATTTTTCAGTTTTTAGTTATTAGCATAACCCAGAATCAAAGCTCTTGATCCACTCAGACTGCTTAATAAGTTAAGAAATGAAACGGTTGGTCATTATAGTTTTATGAGACCTTTTCATGACAGAAGAATAATTGTGTCATGATTATAATTTCCCATATATTATGCTGTAAGAGGATAAAGGGTGGGGTTTTTGTTTTTCTTTTCTTTTTTTTTTTGTCTCTTACAATACTGGATTTATCAGATTTATCCAAATCTACTTCTGTTGTGGAAGAGCTACTCTTCCTACATGAAGGACTGGAACAGCCATTTATGGCAGTCATAGAACTAGACAAAAGCAATTTTTTTTTAATGATCAGAGGAATAAAAATGAATAATAAAAGAGAAAAACAATGAAAGTAGGAGTGCATATTTTACCACATTCTACAGCTGATGCATTTACAGAAGCTCCCTTACTGTCTTTACCTTAATGCAAATTTATTGTGCCTGAGCAATGACTACCATAAAAATGTCATTCCTCAATCATGTTGATATAGTCAGTCATGCTCATGAAATGAAGAATCAGAAACAGGACCTTTTTTTCTTTGTTCTTAACTTCAGTTGGTAGAATTATACACTGAATAATATTCATTGCAAATTTAGTCTTTTTGTGTTCATGGATTCATATTGATACTTACCAATGTATTTATTCATAAGAATTGATTGAATAGATTATGCAGACTTATATCAACCATGTGCTGCTCTCAAACTATTCACCATTACTACTATTTATTCATTATTCCTGTTATGTGATTGGTCAGGTAAAGTTTACGGTGTTATTTTGGCCCCTGATTGGATGGCTGAAATTTTTCACATAGGAGAAGGCCAAATAAACGAATACCTAATAATGCACTTCATATGCAAATGAGTACTAAAAGCATGTATAATCATATAAAATTAAAAATACTCACAAACTAGAAAAAATGTAGCCCTTTTATATTGGAGTAATTCAGACTCTGATTTAATTAATGAAAACTATAATGAAACCACTGCATTATTTGACCTGATCTTTACTGAGGTAGAAATTCTTCCATCAGTTCCATTGGATTAATATGAAATAAATGCTAAAAAAAGGTGTGATAAGGGAGTGCAGTTTCCATGCTCCAAATACTAGTTTTTCCCTACCTGCTGACTATAATTGTATTGTGAACAGGGGTAGTCAAAATGAACATGACCATTTTATCATTACCATGTTTTCCTCGAGTGGGTGCAGCACTAGTCCCTAGTTTTAGTGATTTATCCACCTGTTGTTTTAAGCATCTTTTAGATAGGAGCTATCTCTTTACATGAGTTTATATACAAAGGATCCCTGAGTCCAGACAAGGTATATAGATACTATATGAAAACATGTTGGGTGGAGAAGATATTCTATTAAAAAACTCTTAGGTGCAGTATCTGGATATTCTACAGCCAAATTAGAAGCAGAGATGCAAGTCAAATGGATAAATACATGTCTGTTCTGATTTATATATTTCTTCAAATGACAGTAGTCAGTCTAATGTGAAGTGCTAAATAAGACAGCAATGTGTTGGCCATTAATCCCTTTACCATCAACTAGAACATAAATTAATTGTACTGTTTTGGTAAATGTGGCATGAAAGTGAAAAGGAAAAATAAATACAATTGCCTGATCTGCCTATTCCACATCTCTTGTTATGTCACTACTAATAAGTGGCATAGAACTACCTAGTTGGTAGGTCAGAAACACACATCAGGCTTATCATATTATTTTCACATAACTTATATTAATGCAAAAGGTCCCCAAAATATAATTCCTTGGTATTATTTCTTTAATCTAGGCACCAGACCCCACAAATATTATTCTTGATGAGTCTTGCAGAAGATTCCTGTGACCTCTGGACAGCATGTAATATATAACATTTTTTTCTGGGGCTGTGAACACGCATTTTCTGCACCCACTCTAGGTTTAGGCAGATAATTTTAGGTTGCCTAAACCTAGATTGGCAGCAACATGTACAGCAATTCACTGCTGCAAAGACCAGTGTTCACAGCCATTTGCTGCTGCAAGGAGTGCCATGGGGAGAGGCTTTGGTAAAGTATTACAGGATGGTGACAGGGTCTGGCAGGATCATGGGAACTGGTGGGTCTGCAGGAGGGGCACTGGTGGGTCTGCAGGGGGTTGGAAAGTCTGCAGTGGGTCCATGGGTGGGAGATAGAGGTTAGAATCATAGAAGTAGGGTTGGAAGGGACCTTGTAGATTTTCAAGTCCAGTTTCTCCCCCAAACCCTTCTGGTCCCCTCTAGTGAGTTTATAGACAGTCACCAGGTCCCCCCTCAGCCTTCTCTTGTGAAGGCTGAACAGGTTTAGGTCCCACAGTCTCTCATTGTAGGGTCTGCCCTGTTGTCCCCGGATCATGCGGGTGGCCCTCCTCTGGACCCTTTCAATGTTGTCCACATCCCTTCTGAAATGGGGCACACAGAACTGGATGCAGTACTCCAGTTGTGGCCTGACCAGCGTCGCATAGAGGGGGAGGATCACCTCCCTGGCTTTACTTGAGATGCACCTGTGGATGCACGACAAGGTCCGGTTAGCCCTGCCAACCGTGACCTCGCATTGTTGGCCCATGTTCATCTTGGAGTCAATAATGACTTCAAGATCCCTTTCTGCCTCTGTGCTCTCTAGAAGGGAGTTTCCCATTCTATAAGTGTGCTGCTGGTTTCTACTGCCTAAGTGCAGCACCCTGCACTTGTCAGTATTGAGACGCATCCTGTTTATATTAGCCCACTTTTGTAACCTATCCAGATCTTGTTGCAATCTTTCCCTCCCTACTAGCGCGCTCACTTCACCCCAAATTTTGGTATCATCAGAGAATTTAATCAGGTTGTTTTTCACCCGTCGTCCAAATCGCTGATGAAGAAATTGAACAGTGCAGGCCCAAGGACCGAGCCCTGGTGGACTCTGCTGCCCACTTCCCCCCAAGTTGAATATGACCCATCCATCACCACCCTCTGAGTAAGACCCTTCAGCCAATCTGCAATCCATCTGACTGTGTAGGCATCAACGCCACAGTCGCCTAGTTTTTTAATGAGGATGGGGTGGGAGAC
>NW_017729032.1:132769190-132775614 GCF_001723915.1 Gavialis gangeticus
TCCGCTTTCTCCTCTGGTGCAACCACCAGATTGCCCAGCGTACTTTGCAGGGGCCCTACATTACCCGGTGCCTTCTTCATCCTCCCTATGTATTTGAAAAAGAACTTTTTATTATCCTTGATCTTGGACGCTAGTCCTAGCTCTATGTCTGCCTTAGCTTTCCTGACAGCCCCCCTACAGGCCCGAGCAGAGGAGGTATACTCCTCTTTGGAGATAGCACCCCTGTTCCACTGGCATACACCACCTTTTTGGTAAGCAGGCATTCCCGGATGTGCTTGGTGAGCCAGGTGGCCTTTCAGGCACACTTGCCCCCCTTGCTTCTTGTTGGGATGGACTCCCCTTGGGCCCTGGGTATCATTTCCTTAAGGAACGACCACTCATCCTGGACATTGAGTTCCCTGCCCTCAAGGACCCCAGCGCCTCACCCACTAGTATCCTCAACTTGTTGAAGTTGGCCCTCCTAAAGTCTAGGGCTAGTGTCTTGCTGCAGGCCCTTGACACCCTGAGCTGGATGGTGAATTCTAGCAAGTGATGATCGTTGTGCAGTCAGAATGGGGGAGGAGACTTGGAGGCTACAAATAGCTCAGTCAGGGTTGGGAGGTTGTTAATAGCAAAGCCCCAGGTTTAGAATGAGCAGCTGGGTTTACCCAGACCCGGGGCTGTGCTGCAACTGCATATGGGTATCTGAGAGTTCCAGTTAACTCCTTCCTAGATTGGATTAATCATTGTTGATCTAAGTTAGTGCACCTCAGGAGGTGCACTAATTTAGATCCAGTGCACCATTCTTTGGTAAAATTAAACTCTCTGAATGCCTGAATAATCAGGCATTTAGATTGGCACGACCTTGGTTAGGATGATCTAAATGTAACACTAGTATATACCTTGGGATAATATATTCCACTTTATCCTATAGATTAACTGCAACCCAGTCTTTCAAACAAATAAATATTTTTTTTTCAGATTTCAACATCTGTCACTATAGAACTCTGCATGAATATTAGTAAAATAGAGCTAAGTAGAGAGACCTCAGTTTTTCAGTTTGAACTAAGTTTCCAGAAATATGGGACTATAGCTTTTGGTGACCAGTAATTTCAAACAGAGAGAGTACAGAAAATAAAATGCTCCCAAACCTAGATCTATGCTTCATGTATCCAACCAGTAGATAAAACAGTGTCTTAAATAGCTGTTAAGCTACTTGCACACTGAGCTCAGCAAATAATGGAGCACGGAGATAGGATTTTCCATTTGCAATGAGAAGTAAACACACTTGTTTTCTAAAGCAGGGGAAATGATGACAAGAGTGCATATGGTATAAAGAAAAGAATGTGAGGTAGGCACATCAAACTCTTAATAGTGATTCTTTTTGCACCCTCTATAGTGAATGATGACTGTGCAGTTAAGTTAAATAACGATAAACTTTTCTGTCATCTTGATTATTAGTAAATTTCCTCACAGCTTCCATTCTGATTCTGTTTCTGAAATGTATCTTTCTTTTTCAGTTCATTGTTGTGCTTGCCTTTTTACTATTTCTTGTAGCTTTGTTCTATATTTGAACCACCCTGTGTAAAAAGAAAGTCTATTTGAATTGCCTGTAGGCTAGTGCCCTCTTTAACTTCAGACCATGACCTCTTGTTTTGCTGCTAGTTACTATCTCAGACTGCTTGCTGGTATCAATTTGTTTCTTCTTCATTCAAAATCAGTCAGTCACTTGATCTCTTATAGAACCCTTCCTGAAAACTTCTTTGACCACTTCAAAAAGAAAGGAAAAACAAAACAAAACAACCTGCCAAGTTCCTATATGAAATTAAATATATCATTGAAAAGCAACAACAAACATATCTTTAGAGCTAGAAACTGATTTTAGTTTGGATAAGTATGACTCACAGGTTAGCATTTAAGGTATGAATAAGCTCCAGAGAAGAACCAAGTTATGCAATATTTCTGAGTTAAAGGCCAGTCCTCAGCCCTTCATAAAAGGAGTATGTCAGGTAAGATGCAAAATTATCTTAAATCATTAAGAATCTGTAATCAATAAGAATATTTTCATCTGTATAAGAAAACAGAATTTTAAACTCATTCTTTTATGCTAGAAATGTAAGGACTTTAATACAAAATAAAATGATGGAATGCTCAATGTTATAGGAAAACTTCATCATCAAAGGAAAATCAAAGGAACCTTGTTACAAAAATTTTGGCTAGGGACAGACATTCAAAAAGCCTGAGCCTGAATTGATTCAATCTTTTCAGGTTAGTCTAACCTGGCTAGGCTAAACCAGTTTGTAACCTTACAGACATCCCCCTTGGACTGAAAAAATGCAGGCACATGCTTGCAGTGGCTCAAGCTGGAAGCTTGCAGGAAGCTCGAGCAGCCCTCCCTTCCCTTCCAGATTGCTGAAATAAGTGGGGCGTGGCCAGGCCCAATCCCACTATGATTAGGGAGGGGTTCCCCCTCCTCGTGACCAACCCAGCAGGGAAAAGATAACACAGTGATTATCACCCCATTAAGAAAACAACAGAGAAACATTACCAGCTACCTGTTGATTCTGCTTGTATCCCATTTGCCACAACACAAACCATAGCCAGCATGTGGTCTGCTAGCTAATGGTGAGAGGTGTCTGTGTAAGGCAGAGGGAACAGTGGAATCCCTGTTTGGGAGCATGCTGGAAGAGTCTGATTTAACTTAAACCTACAAGAGGTCTGGGACAGACATTGCATAAACCAATTTGACCCAAATCAGTTAAGTCTGATAATACATTCCACCAGGTTTATCTCAAACTACTTTCAGCCCTTTTTAAACTGGTTTATGTGCACTGACCATCTGTTCTGTTACAGGTTCAAACTAGTGTCTGATCACTTAAGCCACTTTATGTGTAATGTCTGTCTCTAGCCTTAAAGTAACAACACTGAATTACGTGAACCTCAGTTATTTGTGCTTAAAACTTACTGTTTGATGAAAAAAATAAGAACACAATAAATAGTTGGCAACATATTTCTTTTAATTATTTGAATGAACACACTTAATTCACAGTCTCATCCTTTTTGTTCCATTCTTATGAATTTTTGGGTGATCTGGTTTTACTATCAAAATATTTGTAGACAGCGCCTATGAGTACTGTACTTTCTAATATGCATGGAATGCAAATATGGTATTTGTTTCCAGGAGTAGTCACACTGTAATTCACTTTTTTAAAAAGTTACAAACATCCAGTAAGGTAACAAGAACAATACTTTGTCATTTATTTGACCAATTACTACTAAGCAATAAGGCTTGAATAATGAATGCTAAATCATAGTTTAAAGAATGAATAAAACAAATGCATTCAAGGAAATAGCTGTTTGCTGACATTCTACTACTAAAAGAAGATGAAATTAACTGAATGAATTATTTATTATGAATATGTGTTTACTTCTAATGATAGTTCTGTCTTGCCAGAATTCAGCCTGGGAAAATTATGTGGACTAATAGGATTTGATATACCTCATTGAATTCTATTTAAGTTTCTTATTCCAGCCTCCCTGCCTCTTCCTCAGCTGTAGAGGGTTACACTGGGTCTTTCAATAATTACACAGACAACACATATTCTTAAATCACTAGATTGCCATCTGATACTTTTCATCTTCTCTAAGGTTCTTATTGTAACAGGTCAGAAACCAGAACTTCATGCAAAAGAACAATGGCATCACTAGTGTATTATGGACTGGCAGAATATATGCACAAGCATATACTCAAAAGTATAGTATGCTATCCCAGTATAGGAGTGATTGTAATTAATAAGATGATATAATACCAGTTTGGGGGGAAACCTTAGAAAAGGTCTATTGGGGACTAGATGCTTCTAGAAACCTAAGCCCAGTAGATTGGTTTGTATAGATAAGAAAATAAGGCACTACTTTCTTGACAAACCTGATTTATGGGAATAATACATATCTGACTAGGGCATTCATTTTATACACACACACACACACACACACACACACACACAAACACACACACACACAAGCATATGCAAGTATTTTGCTAAATATTATAACTGTATAGTTTGTATAATGATTTAAAACCCTTTCATTTTGCTCTTGATTTCCTAGTTCAGTGTATCTTCAGCTAATTGTCATTTATATCATTTTAACCTATATTTTGCAATAGAATGTTGTGGTGTATTTACTCCCACTCAGGCCAGATCTATCTGAATTATTAATGTGTTCTAATTTAGTGCTTAAATGTCCCAATCAGGACTGGACTCCATGCATGACGTGCTTCCAAGGCACAAAATAAATATGCACAAAAAGACCAGTATTGTCCCTGTATTTTACTCATTTTTCTGGATTCCCATTTTTCTGAAACTTCATTTTCATGATTTTGATTACAAAGGTCGAACATTTTGAAATGGCACTTTGACATTAATACTTAAGTATAAAAATGACAGCTGATAGCCACCCTTTTCCCTAGTGAAATGGCGATTTATTACACATGCTTTGGCAGGGGGCTCCAAGACCAACACTAATTAAAGTGCCTGCAGTGTCTTGTGTATCAGTGTCCCTGCACTTCAAAATGGCAGGAGGGGGTGCTCTAAGCTCATTCAATAAGCTTCATGTAAAGCGCCCCTGCCACCATTTTGAAGCGCAGGGATGCTGATACACAAAACTCTAATTAGCACACTCCAACAGACTTGATTAATCGAGTCTTTTCTGACTCATTGTAATTCCAGCACATCGCAGCAGCCTCC
The DNA here is from genome assembly GCF_001723915.1 of Gavialis gangeticus. Lineage (NCBI taxonomy): Eukaryota > Metazoa > Chordata > Crocodylia > Gavialidae > Gavialis > Gavialis gangeticus. Next base: position 132,773,915 of record NW_017729032.1, read on the forward strand.
ACACATGTTTACAGGCACCCAAAGCATGTCTGAAATACACATTGTTTATTTCCAGTAATACCTCTCTGTTCAATAATTCAGTAAATGCACAGTACTAAAAGAATGCAAGCAAATTAATCATGTCCCTTACAAGTTACACACTATACTTTTAGATGACTCATAATTCTATCTTGTGCATTTATATCCAAAGCAGTTCTTCCAACTACATTCAGGCTTTCAAGTCAGTAATTCTGAATCTTCCTTTAATCCTTAGCTACTTTTAGAAAAATACATTTACCTGCCTCTGTTACTTCCTTACCCTTAGCGAGTTATCGAAAACCTCTGCCACTGGCTCTTCTATTTCCCTGAAGATACCTCAGTACCATTTATCTGAGCTTGGTGCTTTAGCATCCCTTAATTATTCTAATTTTGTCAACATTTTATATGATCTGGCACTCATAAAATTCTTGTTGTATTTCACTTTCCCAGAAAATATATTCCAGACTTTGGGTTATGGCCTACAGCTGCTCTCATAAATATTGAGGCAAAGAATTCATTCATGTTAAATCACCTTATAGAGATGTGCAAAGTTATTCACAACACTCAGAAGAACTTCAAAATTCATATTTCTGCCAGTTTCCGCACAAATAGAATATGCAAAAATGCTGGTTCAACTTCTTTGTCAATATATTTTGAAGTTATGGAAAATGCAGTCAAATGTGATCCTACTCTGGCTTTAAGAGTAAATTCAAATATTTTGTACCAATCTGCTGAGAGTTGTAAAACTTGAGGCCCCCGTTTTACTATGGGTGTGTTGATATTAACTGAAGCCTAGTTCCCCATAGTGACATGGGCATAGTGATGCTTGGTATTGCCAGAGCTTCATAGTTTCATAGTAGGTAGGGTTGGAAAGGACCTGAGCAGATCATCAAGTCTGAACCCCTGCCATGCCAGGAAAAAGTACTGAGGTCAAACGACCCCAGCAAGGTGTTCGTCTAGCCTTATCTTAAAGACCCCCAGGGTAGAAGCCAGCACCACTTTGCTTGGAAGTTGGTTCCAGATCCTAGCCGCCCTGACAGTGAAGTAGTGCCTCCTGATGTCTAGTCTGAATCTACCCTCTGCCAGCTTGTGACTGTTATTCCAAGTCACTCCTGGTAGTGCTTGGGGGAACAGGGACTCCCCCAATGCCTGCTGGGCCCCCCTGACTAGTTTGTAACAGGCCACTAGATCCCCCCTCAGCCTTCTCTTGTGGAGGCTGAACAGGATCAGGTCCAATAGCCTCCCCTTATAGGACCTGCCCTGCTGCCCCCTGATCATGCAAGTGGGCCTCCACTGGACCCTCTCCATGTTGTCCACATCCCTCCTGAAGTGCATCTCCCAGAACTGGACACAGTACTCTAACAGTGTCCTGACCAGTGTCACATATAGGGGGAGGATCACCTCCTTGGACCTGCTAGAGATGCATTTGTGGATGCATGACAAGGTATGGTTGGTGTTCCTGACTGCACCCCCACACTCCCGGACCATGTTCATCTTGGCATCAGTAGTGATTCCAAGATCCTTTTCTGCCTCTGCACTGATAAGAGATTGTTCCCCAGCTTTTAGGTATGCTGCTGGTTCTTCCTCCCCAGGTGCATCACCTTGTACTTGACAGTGTTGAAACCCATCCTGTTCTCATCCTGTTCTCATCTGTCCACCCCTGTAACCTGTCTAGGTCTGAT
>NW_017729032.1:132775972-132785874 GCF_001723915.1 Gavialis gangeticus
GTCGCCTGTAAGCATAACCTCCCCCGCTGGCCCCTTGTGGACATGCGCCAGGATAATTCTCTCAGAAAGCTTACCCAGAATCAAGGTAAGACTAACTGGCTTATAGTTTCATGGGTCCTTCTTCCTCCCTTTTTTGAAGATGGGAACCATGTTGGCCCTCTTCCAGTCCTCTGGCACCACACCAGAGCACCACGAGTGCTCGTAAAGCCTTGCCAGGGGTCCCGCAACTACCTCAGCTAATTTTCTCAGCACTCTGGGGTGGAGATTGTCAGGGCCAGCTGATTTAAATATGTCCAGTCCCTTCAGAAGTTTCCTGACTAAATCCTCACTGACCCTTGGCCTGGGTGCACCTCCCCTGGAGCCTGAGGGAGTCCTGGTGGGGGGCGGGGGCTGATCTGGTCCCTGCTCAGGAAAATGGAGGCAAACCAATTGTTAAATAGTTTAGCTTTGTTGTGTGGTGTGATGACCAGATTTCCTAGCATGTCTTGCAGGGGCCCCACATTACCTGGTACCTTCTTTTTGCCCCCTATGTATTTAAAAAAGGACTTCTTGTTGTCCTTGATCCTGGTAGCTGGTCACAGTTCCATCTCCACATTGGCCTTCCTGATCGCCCCCCTGCAGCCCTGAGCAACTGCAATATAGTCCTCCATGGTGATGGCCCCTCCCTTCCATTGGGTGTACACCTCCCTTTTAGCTAGATGTTCCCAGATGCTTTTGGTGAGCCATGGGGGCTTTTGTGCCCTCCTGCCCCCTTTGATCCATGTTGGGAGTACCTCCCTTTGGGCTTGGAAGATCGTCTCCTTAAGGAGCGACCACTCTTCTTGGAAACCCAACTCCCCTCCCTTCTGGGATCTCAGTGCTTCCCCGACTATCTCCTTACCTCACTGAAGTCTGCCCTCCTGAAGTCTAGGGCTGCTGCCTTGCTGTAGGCCTTTGCCACCCTGTGCTGGATGGTGAATTCCAGCAGGTGATGATCGCTGTCACCCAGGTGGTCGAGCACCTGCAGCCCCTTCACCAGGTTGTTGCCCGTGGCCAGCACCAGGTCCAACAGGGCATCTCCCCTGGTGGGGCTGTGCACCTTCTGGGTTAGATGGAAGTCCTGTATTTTGGCTAGGAACCTACGTAAGTGGTCAGACCTGGCTGACTGCCCTTCTCAGCAGATGTCTGGAAAGTTCAGGGCACCCATGATGACCACGTCCTTTAATGTAACTATCTCCATGAGGTGACTTAAGAATTCCTGGTCTAGCTCTTCCCCTTGGTTGGGTGGTCTGTAGTAGACCCCCACTGTTAAGTCCCTTTCCCCTCAACTGCCTTGTATTCTAACCCAGAGCACTTCAGTGTGCCCCTCCTCTGACCTTGTGCTAACTGTCAGGTGCCCAGCTCTAGTACTGTAATTGACTGTACCAAGTTAGGCATCTATGCCCCATTACAATGTGCGCATCTACACGTGTCACTATGGCGATATTGTTTCTGTGCTGTAATTTAGTAGTTCCAAAAGCTAATACTAAATCATTGAGCAGTAGCAGCCTGTACTGTTCTGTATGCACAGCGCATGGTTATTTTTAGCAGCTACTTCACTGTAGCAGCATACTATACCAAGGGAGTGCATCACTATGGCAAAGTAGCTGCTAGACATGTGTAGATGCTGGAGGATGCTATGTTGCCGTAGCACGTTGCTATGGTGACATAGCATCATGTGTAGACATGCCCAATGAATAGAGGAAATTAGATGCCTAAGTATGGAATTCATAAGAAGTAGTATGCTGAGCAGGAAGATGCCAAAGCCATTCAATAGAAAATGCAGGATAGAGGGGTGTGTCTAAAGTGTTTCCTCTTGGACTTCAGTGGGTGTGTCTACACAAGACACTAACTGCACAGTAGCCTAATAACAGTGCACAACCCGTGCTAATATGCTATTGCACAGCAGTATTAGGCACAGTTAGCATCTTTAAAAGCCTGAGTGCCGGTGCTACTGCACAGTAGAAACAGTTACTGTGCATTGATTTAGTTATCCAAGTACGAAACTTAATGTGCAGTAACTGTGGTGCAGTAATAAATGTGCAGACACACCCCGTAGATGTGTCTACATACATATTAGATTCAGAAGCAGTTTACTTACAAGTAAACTACTCACAAATAAATGCTCCTGGGTAGGTGTCCAAAAGTGCAGGGAAGCGGGAGCAGATTTGCTGCTAATCGCTAATCTCAATATACAAGTTACAGGAAAAAGGGTTAGGCCTTCTTGGAAGATGGCATCAAAATAAAACACAGTATTCTGGGACCAACAGAAAATTTTTATACCAATAAAGACAAACAAAAAGCTGCAAGTTCACAGAATGCAAAAATTTAATAAGACACATTTGATACCAACCTTGTCTAGAGAATGGGTAGCATATAGTGAGTTAACTTTTACAAACAGCGTAGCAAGTTAACTTTTACAAACAATTCCCCAGAAGAACCCACTGAATTGTGCACTGGAAGTTTTGTAAACAATGGAAACTCATTTTTTTTTCCTGTTAAAAGGAAATTAGAATATATATATATAAATTTCTTAGTTAGTAAAACACTATCTGACTTTGTTCAAGACCATATAAAATAAAACCTCCACAAACACATATGTTTGTTTAGTCTGAAAGAGCTCCTCTTGAAATATCTACTAGATATCTGAATTATCAAAATAGTGTCTTTACATTTTGCCTGTTACATTCTTGTATTACAATATAAAAATGACTTACAAGCCATGAATATAAGTAATCTGAAGCGTGTGGAGTTCTTGTTAATTTTGGATTTAATACATAATGAAAAGTGTCCAAATAACATGAAGCTTCCAGTTGACCAATTCTGAAGAGTAGCTATGTGGAAAACAGCTACTGTGCAGATGTTTAGAAAATACACACTGAGCCTAAGTGAATGAAACACAAAGATCATATTATCCCCCTGTAATTTATCAGCTCTTTATTGAACTGGGGGCAGAGGGAGTATCTGGCAGATCTTTAATTGATGATCTGCTTCTATAAATGGAGAATAAGGTGACATGAAATGGGAGAAACAGAACTTTGCGTTATTAAATGAGGGGTATTTTTTCTTTTTAGTAAATCCAAGTTTCTCCTTTTGTAAATTTTATTATGAATATCTGTTCACCTGTTTTGAAGACAAGAAGAATATAGAAGACCAAATTGAAAGCATGTCTCTGGCTACTCTTTCTGTTTGGAACGGAATGGAAAATTAAATGGAATGGAAATTAAATTTCCATTTTATTGTACATTTTCTGACATATAGTATATATTATTTGTCCTGAATAGATTTTTCAAAAGTTAATACTTTAAAATATTTTGGGAATAAAAATCCTGAAATATTTTGGCTTGCCATTGTTTCCATGGGTTTATAGCTGGGTTGGTCTCAGAAAGGAGGTGCTCCTCTCCCCTTTAGCAATAGTCTGGAGTTTTCTTTTTTTTTGTATTAATAGATAACACAGCCTCAGTAAAGTGCTGTCTGCTGGCATTTGTCTGGCTGCTGTCTTTGGTCCCACAAACTGGACTCTTGGCTTCCAAAGATAGTGCAACTCTACAAAACAGCCTAGTTGAACTCCCTTATACTCTCTTATAGAAGTCCAGGCTTATGTGTTTTTATCCTTTGAGGGACATTTGACTGATGAAACATAAGGCGGCCTCCAGAAAAGTTTCTAATATAACTGAAATACACACAAATCTAGACCCAGGCAAAACAAAAGAAGACCTGAATGCAGTTTTCTGCCTCAGATTCTTCACCACCATTGAGTGTTCAGTAGGGTGATATCAGACTCCTTGATAAGTGCTTTCAACCTCCTTTCTCTTCTTTGACATCATTTCTCTTCTGAGCCTTTTAGTCGATTGCCCAATACCTCTTTTGGTTTCTTGTCTCTTCTTTTTCCTCTTCTCTCCCCCTCAAAAGTAGGAGATATTTTCTTTGATAACCTGAAGACCTATTTGTCAAATGACTGGCAGTGAGCCATTTTAGATAAACACCTAACCAAGTAATCCTTTGCTTCTTTATCAGCCTCCATGGTCACACTTCCTTTTCTTTTTTCCTGAGTGATAGCCAGCTCTGTGCCAGGGATATTTCTAAGTATGTAGTGCATCATCAAGGGTTAATGCCCTCTTTATTAACCTGTTTGAGGTTTCAATCTAATAGTCAGGTAAAGAAAACAACAAAAAACAAAACATGATATTGTTTGAAATCAGAAACTGATTTTTGGGAATACTTACATTTATAAAAAAATATTAAAACTAATAATATATCAAGCATAAGTTGTCCTAGATCCTTCATTCAAAAACGGAGACAATTTTTCTGTCCCAGTGAGCATGCATGATTCATGTCCTTTTCCATAATTTCTTAGGTTATAATTAGTGTGTAAATGAAAGCCTCCATTCTATTTTTATTAAAGACAATAAAGGCAGAATTCCTAGGCAAGAGTCTGATTGGGCCTTTAATCTACTTCATTATATATGGGTGCAGTCCTACCAATGCTTTCTTACTTGAGTAATTCTACGGAATAGGACTACCTGCCATAATAAATGAAAATTGCAGAATTAGGACATATCCATGTCAAAAATGATTTTAAAAACCTAACTGGAGTTTGGATACTCAAACCATTTTGAGACACTAAGATGAAAGTAAAAGAAGAAGAATTTTTTCCATCATTTCCCAGTATAATTTGTGTATAACATATAAATATAATGTTCCTTTCTATTCTTGACACACGCTTACTATTACACTGAGTGAACCCATTCAGATGGCAGTATCTATTCTTGTTATAATCTTTTTCACAAGAATGAGGGATCACATTTCTGGAGATGAATCCATCATATTCTAATTCTCTAATTTACTTAACAAATAGTATAAGAATAGAAAAGTGATTCAGAGTAAATCCATTTTCATAAAAGAATAATTGTAAATGAAAAAAATGGGCAAGAAGATCACTCTTATAACAATCCTAGGACTGCATGGCAAAAATAATCATTGTATCCTATAACAAAAATGATAATAAGACTAAAAGGAGACATAAAAGGAGGTAGTTTTCCTGAAACTAATAGGGCCAGATTCTATTCCACCTATTAGATGTATAAATTGGCTTGGGTGCCCAAGGATATAGACCAGTTTTCTCAAACTTTTTTGACTCAAGGTTTCCAATACTAGATTTAAGGTACCCCTTGGAAAATGTCAGTTGTTAGTTTTCACTTGGTTTTTATCTACAAAAGAACAATTCTTCTTTTGCAAAGAGATCAGAAAAACCAAAACAAGTAACATTGTATTTAAGATGATGGATTCCTATTTAAAATCTCTGGTTTTATCTTGTGAATCATGTTTGTACATCTAACAGTACTAACATTGCGTAGCACTCTGTGATATTCCAGGGTGCCAAGGCACCCTGGTTGAGAATCAGTGGTATAGACAGGTGTAACGACAGTAGTGCTATCAGAGCATGCTGATAGAAACTGTTAGAAAGCAACTGTTAAGTCTGCATGATTCTACAGTAATACTAATATGGCAAAACCACTCCAACTTTAATCCTGCTTCATTCAGGATCAAGGTTAGTCCGAAGTAGCTAACTTGTATAGTTACAGGATCATGCAGAGATAGCAGATCTCTATCACTGTGTTTAAGAGCTGCAGCATCCCTCCTCCCCTAAAGCAGCTAAAACGTGTATTTGTCTATAATCTAATTATTTATCAGCCTGTTGGTATTTAAGTAGATTTAGGCACCTAAATATGATCCTATTCCATCCTGATCAAGTCCCTGAAAACTTCAGGTGGGTGGATCCTTTTCCACACTGTTTCTTTGTAACTCTTAAGGGTAAGATGAAGACTTTTACAAAGTAGATACATAAATTGTTTTCACAAACAGGGTGAAATATAATAGCACTTAGGGCTTTGTTACACATTAATTTTAGGCAGTTCAGGGAGCTCTTAACCCCTGGATTGCCCACACATTAAGAAATCAAAACTAGCTTAAAGCACTCTTTAGGCATCTTAAAATTATGCCACTCAAGGGCAGGTTTATCTCTAATCCATGCTATGCATTCTATGTTCTACAAAAGTGTGGCCAATCACCAGAGGTAAGCTGCCCAAGTTTCATTCCTTCAGTATTTCAGGATGAAGTATCCCCTCTTTGCATCCTTCTGTTCTGTATACACAAACTTTCCACCGCCTACTGCCTGGGGGCGGGGGGACTCTACTGTCCAAAGGGTAGTACTGGCACCCAGCCAGTTCCCCCTCCTGTCCCTAGGAGTGTGACCTGGCCAGGCAACTCACAGGGTCACAGACTGCTCTGGAAAGGAGGGATAGGAAGAGTGAAGGGGGAACAAGGTAAGGGGGCAGACTGGGGTCCCCATGAGTTGATGCTTCTCTCTCAGGGCAGGGGCAATGTCCCCATGAGCTGTGACTACCCAATCCCAATTCCAATCCTAATACCAATTCACATCCCAATACGAATCACTTCTGGACACACCTCATCAGTTACCAACTACAGAAGTGATCCCTGGAAGTACTAATCCCAGTCCCAATCCCAATTTATTAAAATATAAGACTTTCTTTAACTTACTTTTTATTACTTTAAATTATTATTTTTTAAACTTTTTAATTTGATCTTTTAGTGCCAGACACTTTAAACACACCTCAATGCCCAGGAAAACTAAGTCATGTCCATTACACCCAGGAATGAAATACAGATTTATGTCATATTCCTCCACACCTGGAGCCAGTTCCTGACCATGTGAGTCAACAGTGTAAGATGGACAGGCTTAAGGATTCTCTGAGTAGCACTAACTTTGAAGCAAAGAGGAAAGGACCTTTAGACATTATATTTCATTCCAGCAGCTTTATGTCAACAGAGTAGCAAAACAACCAGAACTTATTTCAGGCAGGGTTTGGCTCTAGGGTCCACAAACCTTAGCTGTTGTCCTGGGATGAGAAGCCAAAGTATAAAAGCAATTAATGGATCATATCAAATGTCCTGTTTATTTTCAGAAATGTTAATAATTTAGAAGCCATATGAACTTTTATCATGACTTACCTAATAGTTACATGCTTAATATTATTTGCATTAACATAGTGCCTAGGGCCATTTGTAGATGACACAGGGGGGTTAAATTGAAGTGCTGTTTTTTTTAAAAACACCGCTTCAGTTTAGGGTGAAGTAAATCCCTCCCTTAAACACCCATGTGGGAGCCCACTCCTTACCTGCCTCTCCAGTGGCAGGGAGGGGAGAGTGAGCTGCTGGAGGGCTAAGCAGGCCCTGAGCTGGGGGGGGGAAGTTGCTTCCCTCTGTGCCAGCGGCAGCCTCCCTCAGATAGCACCCACCCGCAGGCACCTGGCTCAGGCAGTCCTGGAGGGCACTGCAGCTGTGGAGGGAAGCATTGGGACCCCATGCAGCTCAGACAGGCAGGCAGACTCCAGGGAAGAAGAGAAAAGAAAGATCAGGCTTGCCGCTTTTTTTCTCCCCTTCAGTGCAGCCTGCCTTCCTGGGCTGCTGTCAGGCTGCCAGCTGGGGCTGTCTCCACAGCTCCTGAGTCACATGGAGCCCAGTGATTCCCTTCACAGCTGTAAGTTAGCAAACTAAAACTTCTCAGAGGTGTTTTAATTTGCTGTGCCCCAAAGTCATTTAAGGTGCATTATACCACTGAATTTGCTACAGTGGCTGGAATTAACACCAAATACGTCGCCGAATTTGCAAACTCGTGCAAACAGCAACACCATTAAAGGGATTTAACCTTCTTTAATGTGTCATCTACAAATGCTCTTAGAGACTTACTATTGAGCCAGAACTTCATTTTCTTAAATGCTGTATAGACTGAATAAAAATATAAAACAGTCATCATCAAATTTAGGATGATTTTGCTACTTTGTATAGCATAAAAGCTTCTGTGCACCTCTTACCCTTTTAAAGTAACAAAAATTTGCATCAAAATATGGTTCCTGTTGTAATTGTATCATAATCTAACTGGAGGATAAGAGACAATAGATAGAGATTCATACAGGGAACACCTACATCTGGTCCATGGTGTATACACTCTGAAGCACACCCAGCCTGCATGCTGTCATGCTGTGTCATGGATAGCTAGGTCTGAGGCCACTCAAGGATTGAGGTGTCCACTACGGAGGAACTAGCAGAATCCAGGGACAAGCTAGGTCAGATAGCCAGGAGGTCAGTCCAAGAGCAGAGTCTAGGAACATGTCAAATTAGGAAGCTGGGAAATCAAACAGATTGTAGAGAGCACAAGCCAGAGATAACATCAAAGTTCTTTGGGATCAGGTTGAGCCCTGTTTCCAGACACTTCCCATTCCAGCTCAGGAGCTTTTTGGAAGAAGTACAGGGTCAACTGACCCCGTCCAGCCACTCTGACAGAGAATGGGTAGAGGGATAAGCCATGATAAAGGCTTCAGACCAGTCTTGCCCATTCTGGGAAGTAAGCTTTAGGATGGCAGGCTTGGATGAGCAGCTGTGCTAATCATACTGAGGCCAAAACCTGGTACCTGATCCTGCTTGTCCATGCTAGTGAAACCACTCTGGGGGGATTCTACTGCAGCTACTCTTGAGATTTTTGCCTCTGTGCTGCTTGAGAAGAGGCATGGAGGATTGTCCTGGTAGTGACCTCACTGACACATTTCCTAGAATTATTGCATGTAAGCAAGACATGTGGACTGAGAATGCTTGGGAACTTCCCACCCTAAATTAACTGGATACACAGTATAGACATATCTACATAAAGCAAAGAAGAACAGATTATATTAGTCAATGTTATAAGTGGCAGCATCAGTACATCAGAGGCACAACTTTTACCAAGTTTTTTGTAGACCACAGAAAAAGAGAGCGTTTTAAGTAGGGATTTGAAGAACATTAATATGTTGCCCTGAGGGGTCAGGCCAATGCTCAGGATCTCAATATTGCGCTGTTAGACAGGAGGGCATGGTGTACAACTGCACATGCACACATAAAAATCAATTAAGCACACACTCACTAGGTGCATACACCCCTATTAGGCATACACACTCATACTAGCAGCTCAGATACAAACACATTCAAAATAATTAGTCTAGGTTCATGCACACCTATCACCAATTTAAGCCCATACACGCTACACACACCAAATTTAGACATAATCAGTTACCAGTTACCAACACCTGCACATCCAATACACATATGTGGATTATTAATTTATATACCACACACACAATGATATCTATATATGTGTAGTCACTAATTTATATACATACCACCCACCTACACATACACACAGGTGAGTTCCTAAGTTGGGTGTTGTGATGTGTATGTATGTATGTGCTTGGTGTACTTGGGATACCTGGGGAAAGGTTAAGGTAAGAAAGTAGAAGTGTAGGAGGTTAAAGTTACCAGGACTAGGATTAGAACCGGTAGACTCCAGGGGCCTGGGCTGAAGAACTGAGGCTCAGGGGTAACTTTAGGTTAATTGATCTTAATTCATTAAAAGACAATGCCCAAAGCCTGCAGAACAGGGAAGCATGCCCGCACAGAATCTGGGAATGGAGCCAGAGCTACAGGGGAGCTGAAAAGGTAGATGGGGAGAGGAGGGAAAATGGGACTAAGGGAATGTGTGGGTGTTAAAGAGGGGCTCTGAGTGTGGGGAGCCAGAGGATGGCTCCAGGGCAGCTAGAGATGTTGCAGAGTGGCAGTAGGTGCTGGAAGCTGGAGAGAACTGCAGGACAGCTAATAGGAGCTGGGAAGCTGCAGGTTGGGGGGAGATTACAGAAGGTGCAGGGGGGGAAACCTAAAAATAGAGAGACGGGCAGCAGAAAAATCACAGAAAAAGCAGCAGGGACAGCTGAAAAGCAAGGAGAGGTTGAGAGGTGACAGAAAAGGGGAGATGGAATTTGGAGGAGATTGGGAAA
>NW_017729032.1:132790874-132796220 GCF_001723915.1 Gavialis gangeticus
TCCTAGGTGAGGTCCATGGTTCCTGGATGAATCAATGCGAGGTGATGGCTCAGTCATTACAGGCCATTCAGTAGAGGCCTGCTACCATTGTATTTCAATCATTTCCAATCATACTTATTCATCGGGGAACCAATTTACATGGGAGGGATACATGACTTGTACAGTTGCGACACACAGGGGATGCCCGGTCAGAGGATACAAGATGGAGATTTGACATATAAAATGGAAACTTGACATAACTATGCTTCACTTACAAACACAGGCCTAAACCATACAATATCCATATGAAACAATAAAAATCAATACAAAAATGATAATAATACTATATACAACAGTAAAAATCAATACAAACCTAATAATAATACAATATAAAACAGTGGATATCCAAAACTTTGCTACCAAAATAAAAATGTTTAAAGCTTATCCTAAGTTTGAGCTCACTTATACTTATCTACAGGGAATAGAGAGGGAGAGAAAAAGTCAGAAATGGTTCAGGAAGGGGAGGGAATGCAATAAAAAAAAAAGAAACTGGTGGTTTTGGTACAAATATTGCAATTCTGCAGATGTTTACAACAGAATGCTTAAAAGCCATGCCTGAGGGGCAGCATGGGAGATGGTGTAAAACTCATTGTTTGAAAATTTAAACAAGTAGATTATAAAGGTTGGGCCAATCAGAAACTGGTGACATTTGACGAGGAAATGAGAGAAGATAGGGTAGAAATAGCATACCCAGACTCTTTACAGATATTGATTAGAATCATACGGAATGGGGACCCTGTGGAAGGAAGCAAAAAGAGAGATGACTGATTGAGATGACAGACTAAGACTTTTTTAAGTAGTTCTTTGACAGGATAAAAATAGAATATTATATAGATATAGATACATAGAGAGAGATATATAGATATCTATATCTATATATATAATCAAGAAAAAAAGAGAGATGACTGAGATGACAGACTAAGATTTTTTAAGCAGTTCTTTGAAAGGATAAAAAGTAGAACATTGCATAGATATAGCTATAGATGTTACCATATTTCCAGTTCCAAAAAAGACGACATCTGTCAAGTGGGGAATGGGTATCTCATTGTGGGGGGCAGTGATATGCCAGTGCCCTGCCCCTGCCCACTCTGTTGCCCCTCACTCCCAAGCCACAGCCCCCACAGCCCTGCTACTGCCCCTCACTCCTGACCTAGAGACCCCAGCCCTGCCAGTGCCCCTCACTCCAAAACTGCAATACCCTGTCCCCCTTGGGCCATGCTGGTGCCCCTCACTCCCAACCCACAGCACCCCCGATCCATGCTGGTGCCCCTCACTTCTGACCCATGGCCTCATGGCAGAGCTACCTAGGTCTTGCGTACTACTTCATCCTCTTCCTCCTTGGTATGTCAGCCAATTTGACAGAATTCATCTTGCTTCTAACGTGCATGTGTGCACACACACACACTTTGGTAGTATACTGTATATCTATCTATCTCTATATACATATAGATATGTAAAAAGCATGCATAGATATACTTCAGAGATATATGGGTATCCCTATTTATTATATATATAAAGCATGATCAGTTGTAATAGGGCAGTGATATGCCAGAAAAAAGCATGATCAATTCTGTCAAAATGGCTGACATAACAAAAAAGGAAGAGAATGAAGTGTTAGGTAAGTAATATGGATAGGAAAATACCAAGAATTACAGTTCCTGTGCCATGCAAGAAGCAAAAGCAAAACTGAATGGAATGCTAGGTTGGCAGTAAAATTGGAGACAATAAAGCTAGTATTGTAAAGTGAAAGAGCCAGAGGAAGATGAATAGTAAGGGAGGGAATGAGCATGGATAATGCATATATCAGGAGATAGGATAGGGGTCACTGGGTTAAGTGGAAGTACTAGAAGAGGAAAGCAGTTGAAAATGTTTTTTATCTGTGATAAGAGAGAAGAAGAGAGAGTTTTAGAATGCCAGTCAAAAGGATGGCATGTTGAATTTTGTTCATTTTATGATGGACATTCTGTTCTCTGTCTTTGATCAGTCTGTCTCTCACAAGAGAATTTCCAGGAGAAGCCTTTTTTAAGAAGATCTGAGGAATGAGTTAAAACTGGTATAATGGTGGATGGGACTACAAGCACAGGATGAAATTAAGTCAGTAAAGTAGTGTTTAACTGGTAGGATAGAAGAACTGAAGGAGAAGGGAACAAAGGGCCAGAGAAGGAATAGAAGAAATCACCATTGATGTAACTGGGGGCAGGGAACTTTTGATAGATGAGAGGGGTAAACAGATAAGAGTGAAAGGGAGTGAAATACAAGGATAATCAATAATAAACTGTCATACATAATGGAAGACAGGAAAGAGTGGGTGGGGAGGAAGAGGCCAAAAGGAAACCAGAGGTCATCTGTGATAATGTCCAGGAAGTCATAGATTGGGAAAGAGGGGAAAGGGGAAGGTGAAAACTTAAGGAAACAGAGAATAAAAACAACAAACATCTCCACATTCCCACATGGTCTGCTTTATGGAGGAGAGTGTGAGGAAAGGCAAAACTTTTGGGAAAGCAATTGAGGAGACAATATCAGACAAAGGAATTTGTGTGACCTAGGAACTGGATGGAGCAAAATCAAAGTGGCTGTTCATGGCTATGAACTTTCTAAAGGTAATGCAGGTGTGGGTGAATAGCACAACAAGGACAAATGTGGTGGTGGCAACTGGATTGTGGTGTGGATAGAGGGAAACTAGAATTAGAGCAAATGCTACCCAATATATAGAAAAGTATAGCTGTGGGACCATTTTGAAGGTACAAAAAGGGAGATAGAAAGGGAAGAAGAATAGGACCTGGTGAAAACTGGAGATATAATAACTAGGAAGAGATGGGGAAAGGAGAAGAAGCGGGGGGAGAATATATATTCTCCCATATATATTATATGGATGAGTGATATGTCAAGAACCAGGAGTAACTAGCACATGGATAAGAAAACAAACAAAAAACAAAAAACATTAATAAGATCTGACAATATGCAACTAGTCTTGTTCTGTGCACTCCTCATAGATAGATAGATATCTGTTTATAATATAAGCTTTTCATGTCTCTGGAAAATGTGTAAAATGTGCAAGTGAGACATTCTACAGAGGCATACCCTCTGGCAGAAGCATACTCTACGTATGTCCACAAAGAAGAATAAAATGAGCCAATTTAAGATTCTTATACTCTCTTGGTTTTGATTATGTATAACTGGATCCATCCCCTTGCAGTAAACAGTGAAAGCTAACTGGCTCTCCAATATAGAGACTCTCTCATTTCTTTTCCCTTTGGATCTAAAACTACGCTGATTACACTTTGAAAAGAAAATTAGGATAGGTATAAAGGGAAATGTTTCTACAGTTTAAATCATAAAAGGAAGTTCACAGACAAAAGCAGTCACTCTTCCAACCAAGTTTACAACAACAAAATAATTGGGGATAATTTACAACAAACCAAATTTACCATGATGAAATAATAAAGGGGACAAATGCAAGAGGTCAGAGTTTGAAGGACCAGATGAAGATTCATGACAGGAAAAAGAGAAGTCGTAGAGGTAGGTCTTCAAATAGACAATGAGACACCAGTGACGGAAACCTGCAGAGGAACCTCCTCTGAGCAATAGATATGTTGTCTTCTATGATTAAATGACTGCCTCTGTAGATGTAGGGAAAGCAGTGGATGTGATATACCTTGACCCTAGTAAAGCTTTTAATATGGTCTGCCACAACATTCTTGCAAGCAAGCTAAAGAAGTATGGGTTTGATGAACAGACTGTAAGATGGATAAAAACCTGGCTGGATCATCAACAGGGATCCTGGTTTTCTCTGATAAAAAAAATCCCCAATTTTGAGATTAAAAGAAGGAACCCAAAATCCACATTTTTCCATGATTAAAATGAAACACTCCTAGAGAGACAGAGAGAGACAGAGAGAGATTAGTGGTGTTTCATTTTAATCATGGAAAAATCTGGATTTTGGGTTACTTTAAATCCAAAAATTGGGGATGTTTTTAATAGAGAAAACCAGGATCCCTGATCATCAGACTCAATGGATATTAATCAATGGGTTGATATCAAATTGGCAGCTGGTTTCAAGTGTAGTAATCCAGGGATAAGTCCTGCACTGGTTTTTTTCAATATCTTCACCAATGACCTGCACTTAGGACAGAACAATCCCATGCAGGCTGGGGACTGGCTGGCTAAGTAGCATCTCTGCAGAAAAGAAGCTGGGAATTACTGTGGACATTAAACTGAATACGAGCCAACAGTGTGCCCTTGTTCTGAAGAAGGCTAATGGCACACTGGGCTGCATTAGTAGGAGAGTCAGCAGCAGATTGAGGGAAGTGATTCTTCCCCTCTATTCCACACTGGTGAGGCAACATCTAAAGTACTGTGCCCAGGTTTGGATATCTCCTCTACAGATATGGATAAACTGGAGTACAGCAGAGGAGAAAGAAAATGATTTGGGGGCTGTGGCACATGATTTATGAGTAGAGGCTGAGGGAACTGGGTTTATTTAGTCTGAAGAAAAGAAGACAGAGGTGATATAATAGCAGCCTTCAACTACATGACGGCTGGTTCCAAAGTGGATGGAGCTAGAGTGCTTTCATTGGTGTCAGATGACAGAAAAAGGAGCAATGGTCTCAAGTTGCAGCAAGGAAAGCTTAAGTGAGATATTAGGAAAAGCTTTCTCACTAGGAGGATAGTAAACCATTGGAACAGTTTACCCAGAAAGATTGCGGGAGCTCCATTCTTGGAGGGTTTTAAGACCTGGCTAGACAAAGCCTTGGCTGGGCTGATCTAGTTGGGGTTGGTCCTGTTTTGAGCAAGGAATTGGACTATATGACCTCCTGAGGTCCATTGCAATCCTCATTTTCTATGATTATATGTTTTTAAATTTGTCATAGACCCTTCAAAGGGAAGTTAGAGTTCATGAGATGGTTACATTTGTTTTGAAACAGATGTCTAAAAGATGACCCTTCCTCCTGGGGAAACTGAAACCTTACAGGAAACACCTGATACACAAAAAATCTATTTCTGAATCCTCCCTGTACTAAATAGATATCATTCTGTTGTTTGCAGAGTCCATGTTGCTGTCAGTAGATAGTGTTTTGGCCTCTTTTAAGCCATGAAGTTGAGTAACAGTATACTACCAAGGTGTTTTCACTCCTAGAAATAAGTAAAAACTTCATGATTTGCTTTTAAAACTACCAAACTCCTCAATGCTGTGATTTCATGAGCCATACTTACAGTAAGAGTTAATGTGAGTTTGAGGTCCTACACCACTAATCTTTTTACCCCCATGTAGTATGAAGGTGAGGCTCTTCTCTGTCAATTTTGGCA
>NW_017729032.1:132801220-132803183 GCF_001723915.1 Gavialis gangeticus
ATCTATTTCTGAATCCTCCCTGTACTAAATAGATATCATTCTGTTGTTTGCAGAGTCCATGTTGCTGTCAGTAGATAGTGTTTTGGCCTCTTTTAAGCCATGAAGTTGAGTAACAGTATACTACCAAGGTGTTTTCACTCCTAGAAATAAGTAAAAACTTCATGATTTGCTTTTAAAACTACCAAACTCCTCAATGCTGTGATTTCATGAGCCATACTTACAGTAAGAGTTAATGTGAGTTTGAGGTCCTACACCACTAATCTTTTTACCCCCATGTAGTATGAAGGTGAGGCTCTTCTCTGTCAGTTTTGGCATAAAAATCTGGAAAGGTTTTTTGCTGAATTAGTAGACTGGAAAACAGAAATATTATGCTGAACGAGCCTTCACAGTTCAGATACAGCATGGGTAAGGGACCTAGAAATATGGGACTGACTGACAGGAACTCCCAGATCAAGAAAGGATATTACTGAATCTGTCATGCAGTGTTAACTAGATGTCCCTGGTAGGCATTACATTTTTGGCATGATTAACATGGTGATTGTGCCATAAATTACAGCATGACACATTTAGCCAGTTATGATGTCACAAAATATCAAAACAAGCACAAACATTCTCTACATACACAGTGCATCTACATGTCACCCTATGGTGATATAACCATATGCTATGTTGCTGTACAGCATGCTATGGTAATGTATTGATCAAGTGGGTCTACACACAATGGTGACATAGCAGCAAAAACTACCCATGTACCATGCACACAGTGCAGTAACTACCCATACTGCACCATGTTGTAGTACAGTGGCTGTCACCTGGGGGTATGAATACCCCTAGGGGTACTTAAAAGGATTGTAGGGGGTACATAGAACTCTGCATGACTGCACACAGCCACAGTGCAGAAGGCAGGCAGCCAGGAGTGCAGCCTGGCTATGTGGATTGGAGCCGGGTCTGGCTGGTAAGTTTGTTGTGGGGGGAGAAAGTGGAGCTGGGGTACTGGCTGCCCAGCTGGGGTGCGGCATGGGACTAAGCCACATTGAGGGGGGAGAGGGCAGTGGCTTATACCACTATGTGCAGTCTGGGAAGGCACAAGGAGTGTCTGTCCCTTGATTTGCACATGGGGGAAACACTGGTGAGGCTGGAGGGTGCTGCTCAGAGCTGGGAACAGCTCGGTGGGGCTGGGAGGAGCTCCTGGATGGGCAGAGGGCTGCCCCTTCCCACAGCCCCACCTGGCCTGAGCACCACGGGCCCTGGGGGCTGCATACAGCAGGGTCTGCCCTGAGCACAGCGCCCAGGTCTTGTCCCCAGGTGGGCTGCAGAGCCTGCTCAGGCACAGCCTGACTCACAACTTGGCCCCTCTGCTCTGGTCCACGCGCACCTGTGGAGACTGGAGGGGAAGAAGCGGTGGCACCACCTGGCAAGGAAGACCCAGGGCAGAGGCTGGGAGGGTCTCGGGGCAGCTCCTGCCCACCTGCTCCAACCCCAATGGTTCCTGCAGGTGTGGGTAAAGCACAGGGCAGAACCAGGAGTGGCAGGAGCAGAGACTCTGCCTCGGCCTGTGCAGGGAGCAGGGCCCAGGGCAGCAGCACAAAAGGGGTGGCACCAGCCATGTCTGGGCAGGGCACAGGCAGGCACCGCTGCCACACACAACTCGACCCTTCAGGCTCCTACCTCAGGTTCCTCCTGCGCTCAGTGTGGGTGGTGCAGCCTGCCTAGCCCCAGCCCCACTCCCTCCCTCACTGTGGAGACCTACAGGAGCATGGCTGGAGGGACTGGGGCTGCAGCCACTCTAGAATTTGCTGTAGCCCCCACCCAAACCACTCCTAGCACTGCTGCTGCCCAGCCCAAGCACAGTCCATCCCAGCCCCCACTGGGAAGAGCCCAGTGTCCCAGCCCACACCAGCAGCTTGCCCCCCCCATACAGATCTGGGTGCACAAGCCCCCCATGCCCTCCCAGAGCACACAT
>NW_017729032.1:132808183-132808813 GCF_001723915.1 Gavialis gangeticus
GGCACCAGCCATGTCTGGGCAGGGCACAGGCAGGCACCACTGCCACACACAGCTCGACCCTTCAGGCTCCTACCTCAGGTTCCCCCTGCGCTCAGTGTGGGTGGTGCAGCCTGCCTAGCCCCAACCCCACTCCCTCCCTCACTGTGGAGACCTACAGGAGCATGGCTGGAGGGACTGGGGCTGCAGCCACTCTAGAATTTGCTGTAGCCCCCACCCAAACCACTCCTAGCACTGCTGCTGCCCAGCCCAAGCACAGTCCATCCCAGCCCCCACTGGGAAGAGCCCAGTGTCCCAGCCCACACCAGCAGCTTGCCCCCCCCATACAGATCTGGGTGCACAAGCCCCCCATGCCCTCCCAGAGCACACATAGTGGCAAGAGCCACCCCCCCACACACTTAGCTCAGTCCCATGCCATCTCCCAGCTGGGCAGCCCTTGCCCTTGCCCCACTCCCTCCCCCAACACTGGGGCCTCTATCTGCCCCCTCCACCCTCACCCCACATGCAGATCTGGGGGCAAATGCCCTCCATACCCTCCCAGGTTAAGTGTGGCAGCAGGAGCCATCCCTCCTCCCTGTGTCCCCCCAAATGAGCTACTCACAGGTCTGTCCCATGGCCCATTCCAGCCGGGCA
>NW_017729032.1:132813813-132820924 GCF_001723915.1 Gavialis gangeticus
CCCAGCTGGGCAGCCCTTGCCCTTGCCCCACTCCCTCCCCCAACACTGGGGCCTCTATCTGCCCCCTCCACCCTCACCCCACATGCAGATCTGGGGGCAAATGCCCTCCATACCCTCCCAGGTTAAGTGTGGCAGCAGGAGCCATCCCTCCTCCCTGTGTCCCCCCAAATGAGCTACTCACAGGTCTGTCCCATGGCCCATTCCAGCTGGGCAGTGCCTGCCCCTGCCACACTCCCTCCCTCACCATGGGGCTTCAAACTGTACCCCCGCACTTAAAACAAGAAAAAAAATAAAAAGGGGTACATGAGGTGAAACTTTGATACAGAAGGGGTACACTTGTTTAATAAGGCTGAAAACTCCTGCTTTAGTATTTCCAAATGGAAGTATTAAAGCATCGTGCTGTAGCAATGTCACCATATGGGAATGTGTAGATGCACCCATTATGTAGGACACTTCTGTAGCTGGTTTGTATTACATTATGTTATTCTATCCATTTTTTTCTCTTGAACAGGAATGAAAACAACAGAGAAGTCTAACTGGTGACTAGAACTGGACAATAAATTTTGGGAAATAGCACAAATTCTGAAAACTGGAATTTTTAGAAAAATAAAACTATGACATTCAAGAATAGTTTCAACAACAAGAATGGTGAAGGGAAATTTTTGAAAATATCAAATTGTTTTGCTTTGATATTTCTAAAAGGAAATGCTTCGAAATATAATTTTCATTTCAAAATGACAAAACTTGAAAAGAAAAGGGATTAAAATGTTTTAACAACCTGATCCTAAAATTAAATATATATTTAGACTAAATTTTTTTAGTTGAAACATTTTTTCTCCAAGAAATGTATTTTTTTTTCAGAACATCTGGAGCTGATTTCTTGGCAGGCCAACCAAGCTAGAAAAATACTATACTCTAAGTCTGTACTTCCACTAGGCTATTACGATGAACTTTGTTTCTAGCCTTTATCAGAGAGAAGTATTGCACTCTTTCAGTATCTCACAGAAAGTCACTTTCTTCAGGAGACTCAAGGATATTTACATTAAGGGAAAAAGAGGATCCCGTGATCCAAAACACTACTGCAGACTATAACCTATCAGCTGCCTTTGTCCTTTTCTGTTTGTTTGGGGGGTTTTTTCCCCCCTGACACTGTGGTGCAGAACACAGAAAAACTGAGTTTGATGTTGCAAGAAAGTTGGAAGGACAAAAAGAGATGTTCTACTGTTTTCTATCTAGCATATGTTATTCATTCACTTAATTCAATGGCAGATCAGAACCCAGAAAATTCAATCAATCATTAGGTCATGAAGTACAAAAAAGAAACAACTATGTCAGTAAGGAAATTTAATACCTAACCAAGATGATGCCTCAGTTACCAAATCACCTAGGGGAAACAAATCACCTTCCTACTGTCCTTGTGGACTGTGAAGACATAAGAAAATAGAGAGAGACTTGTAAAAATCATAGGACTCAACATTATGTGGGAGGAGATAAAGAATCTTCTATTAAAAACTGGAATATAGTACAAGGTGGTAATTACAAAAGGAGATACAGGGTAGAGAGATGATAGAAGAGATGCAACCAACACTGAAATTCCGACTGGGGTTCATAAAGTATTCTTTCATGATTCTTTTTTCTTCTTTTTTTTGTTAATAACAGTGCAGGACATGCAAGGGTTCTCCCTGCTCCCCACCTGCTGGTTCACTCCCAACCCCATTTAGCTCCAGTCACTCACTTGCCATGCCTTTGATATTCCTTGTTGTTGATCAAGAGAGGCTCTTGAGGGACAATAGTCACCTAGAAAATATCAAAGAGGTCTTTAAGGGATAATGAGAGGCTGCTCTGTCTGACTTGACCAGCCACACCTGCAGCCTTTTTGCCTCCTCATGGTACTTCCCCTTTAAGGAGCTGCACCCATAGTTTGAGTCACTTGTTAGGGTCTCAGCTGTCACAGCCTTGGCCCCTTTTATCTCTTTCGCCACATCCTTCAACTGGGCCTACTGTTCAAGACCTCAGTGTCCAGGGCTCAGTCTTGCCCTGACAGCACTCCTCCTTTTCTGAGGGTCCACCACCAGCACCTTAATAGACTCTGCCCTTCTGTCTTAGGGGCGAGACCCATGGCGATTACTGCCAGGGGAACGTGCTAAAGCACTGCTGTCTTCTTCGTTCCTATAGCCACAACTCATTCTCCACTATTTAAACATGACATAAACACCAGCACAATGACTATGAAACAAAATTCTCCCAAACCTGGGTTAATCCTTCCCTCTGAGCTATGAGTTCCCCTTGCCTGCTTCTTCTCAGCTCTCTCTGGGACTGCTTGGGCCCCTGCCCAGCCTGCCTTCTATGGCAGCCTTGTAGAAGAGCTCCTTTCTCTGCAGCCTGCAGGGCTAGATTGCCATTTTCAGCTCAGGGACAGGGCTTTTATATTTTTCAGTCCAGCCCCCTTTTAGCCATCTGATTGGTCCCTTTTTGCCCCTCTTTCCCCAGGGTAAGGTGCAGTTAATTGCTTCATTACCTGCCTGATCCCTGTTTCTTTACCTATAAGCCATCCTAGTAACAAGGACAGGGGTTCCTTCTTACAGAAAGCATTACTTTTTAACTGTACAAAATGCATGGTTTTGTTGGACTTGATTTGGGATCTAATAATGTACCTATGTTTGAACTAGACTGTGTTGAAACCTTTTTCAATAAACAATATGAGAAGGAGCCTCTTCTGCACCAGGATTAACTCTGCTTGATTCATTGGAGTTATGTCAGATTAAATGACAGAAGAAATAAATCTAAGGCCTCTACCCTAAATATTTACAATATAAATTGATTAAAAACTGGGGGGTAGAAAATGGTGGAGAATAAGAGGGAAGGAAATAAGAAAGCAAAGAAAAGCAATATGATTGATTGGAGAAGTTTGTAATTGCATGCGATTTTCATGCATAGCCTTTTCACTTAATTTATTTCTAGGAGAGTACAGAAAGGAGGGCAGGTAGAGTGGGAACG
The DNA here is from genome assembly GCF_001723915.1 of Gavialis gangeticus. NCBI lineage: Eukaryota > Metazoa > Chordata > Crocodylia > Gavialidae > Gavialis > Gavialis gangeticus. The sequence goes on from NW_017729032.1 coordinate 132,816,811, forward strand.
TTTTTAAAATTCTTTTTTAATATGTTTGATTGATGCAGAATGATCAAGAATAAAATGTTTGTCTCACTGGGAATGGATATAGTAGATTTATTTTTGTTTTGCTGTGGATTAGGAAAATGTTTAAATATTTTGTTTGAATCAACATTAATCTTTTCTTTTTTTTTAAATCTCTGTGGTGCCCATATTATTGTTGTAGTTCCATGTCCTTTTTGGCCTGAATTCTGTTCTTTAGGCTCTGTTCCCAGTTTCCTATGACTGTGAATGTCAACCAGGGGGAGAGACAGACCATACTACACAATGGGAGACATAATGAAGGCTGAGAGCATTAGCTCATAGGAAGAAGGGGTCTAAAGGCATAACAGATAGATCTGGAACTTTACAGTGAGGTACAACAGTAGGTCAGTCAGATGCACAGATCAATGAAACCAGAAATTAAACCTTTGACTTGAGTTGATTTGGGAAGCAGAGAAACTTTCTGAGATAAAATTAAATTAAGTCCAAATACTCTATGGAAAAAATGTTTTGTTTTAAAGAAATGGTTTAAACAGAAACCTAGAGAAAAGCACATTACATGTCAGAGAGGATGTCCAAGGGCAATGATCAGTGATGAAAGGACCAACAAATGGGAGTTTGAAGTGTTATGCAGTTGCCAATTAGTTATGTTGCTGAGGAAAATGAATAGACCAAAGAGATCTGCACAGAATAAAAAGAATTAAAGTGGGAGGGGTCCAGTTGTGCTAAATCTTTTAGACAAATAGGTAACATTTGATCCAGATAATGAAGAAAATATCAAAGTATTTTGAAGATAGATTAGATATGACGAAAAAGAAGGATTTTTGTGGCATTTTTAACAGACAAAATAATTGATTTAAGGATGCTATAGGCAATAGAGAGGACCAGACTGATACAGAATTCAAAGTTCTACCTAAACCTAGATAAGGTGTACCTGTTTCTGTAGCCAATGACAGAAACTGCATGTTGGAAACCAAGGTATATAATTAGTTTATTCTGTCAAGGGAGGGAAAAGTCTTAAGGTTCACTAATTGTGGGGGGCAGTAGAAGAATTCTGAAAGAGGTAGAACACATAAGAAAAGAGCCAAGAGAGCATAATCTTTGGTTCACAAGCAGTAGAAAGTTAACCAAAACTGTCTTGCTATCTCTGAATCCCCGAAGAGCTGACTGTATAATTATTGCACCCTATTTGCAGTAATCAAAGTCACTAATTAAAAAAGCTACAATACAGAGAAATGTTGGATCATGTTCAAACAGCAAAACATGATAATGGCAAATTATTTATAGTGATTACAATGATAGTTTTATATTTAGCAAACCTAGCTAAGCCTTAACCCAACTATAGTTTCTCAACTATTCTTTTGTTATTTTCCCTACATGTCTCTGTGACATGTAGATATGTATTTAGACTATATATTAATTTTATTTGAGCAAGGGTGATTTAATGTTAGAGTTGTGTGGAACTCATGAATGTAGTTCTGTTAGCCTTTGGGCAAAACCCTTCACAAACTTACTTCAAATGAATTTCCTAGGGCAGGCTGAAGGGATTCTTATTAAAAAAAGCAAAAACCTTAGAACATCATTTTTTTTTATATAAACAGGGCCAAAAACTGCCTTTAAGAATCACAGTTTAATCACAGTGAAGCAGACACACACTTTACCATGGAAAAAATATTTATGGGCCAACAGCAACTTTGGAAACTTTAACAGCACTGAAGTATGGAGGAAAACATCTGAGGACCTCGGGTGCACTGTTCCTGATTACAGCATGATTTGAAATTCTGAACCAGAGTGCCCAAGGTCTTGATAAGTGATTGGTTAACTTCAGATGGGTTAGATACTCTACAAAAATAAGTATCTAAAATTTCAGATTGTTATCCAAAGCCCAAGAAAATTCCTTTTCAGTGAAAACCTAGATACCAAATTTTGCATGAATAAGAACATAAGGAATGTCATACTGGGTTAGGCTAATGGTCTTTCTAGTTCAGTATTCTGTCTCAGACAGTGTCAAAAATGGATGCTAGAGAGAAAGAGAGAGAGCACTGAACTAGATATCACTCAAGTGATCTATCCCCTATTCAATATCCTCCCTAGTATCCACAATTTTTGGTTAAAAGATGCCAGAGGAAACATCTCCAATCCTACTGTTCAATAGCCATTAATAGAACTATCATCCATGAATTTATCCAGTCCCTTTTTAAACCTGGTATGTTATCAACTCCACCACCTCCTGTAACAATGAATTCCTTAAGTTAGCTATATATTACATTTTTTTGCCCATTCACTTAGCTTTTGGAGATTTTTCTGTAGCTGCTCTCCATCAGCTTGGGAGTTGACTATGTGCAATAAATGAGTATCATTTACAACCTTGGAGATTCCACTGTGCACCCCCATTTCTAGGTCTGATGAAAATGTTGAACAAAATAGGGCCCACAACAGTTTCCTGTTGGATCCCACTATTGCCTTCCCTCCATCCTGAGAAGTGACCATTTAGCCCTACCCTTTGCTTCCTATCTTTTAACAAGCTCCTTTAGATTCAATTAAATATCATGACATGCAGAAATGAACAAAAGTATTACTAAGATGTTATTCAAACACAAAACATCAACTTATGCACATATTTATTTTGGAGTTTCAAGTTATGTCTTAGCTTGCTTCTTATTTAATCTGAATTGGTTTACCCAAAACCACCCTCCTGTTGATGGCTCTTTTACACACACGCACACACTATATTCATTTAAGCAGTTGCAAAAGTCCAATTAACTTTTCCAAATCAAAAATTAAATGTAAAAATTCCTAAGTATATTCCATCTAGCTATAGAACAAACTAAACTCACTCACATCCCACTAATTTAAACTGAAGGCAGACATTACATTGAAATCTCAGAAAAGTGCAGTACTCAAAACATTAAACGAAATGGCTGCGTCCACACAAATGTGGGCATCAACATACCTTGTGTCTCTGCTACTTGTCCGTGGGGAATGCCCATGTAGCATGCCCTTTGGCATGTGGCAGGTTATTCTGGGCAATTGTGCTGGTCCCAGCAGCCATATCTGGAGGCCTGGGGGCCTCAGGGAGCTGCAGCCATGGCTCTCTTGCAGCCAGGAGCCTGGACAGCAGCCAGAGAAGGGCTCTGGCCAGCCACGCCCTGGTTTTAGGCAGTGTATGCTGCTCCATGTGCTGCCCCACTTTTTTAAGGCATAACTTTTTTTTTTTACCCCAGGATTTTCTGGGGTCAAAAACCACCCCCTGCAATGCAAAGTAGCAGAGCAAGGAATGCCTGCATGTGCAGTGTGTGGCACTGCAGATGAGTCTGTAGCATCACGCTGCACATCTGCACTTGTCTAGACACGGCTAAAGAGACCTGATGAAGAATGTCTTGCATTTGAAAGTTTGTGTAATTTTTTCCCAACTACATAATTGGCCTAAGAAATCACCCTAAGAAATCTTTGCCTGTTACATAATTTCTGGAATATCATGACTACTGCATCACTCTTACACTACCATAAAAAAGAAAGATGTTGTGATTACAGTATGGCTGGCAAAAGCCCTTTTGTATTTATTGTAGGTGTTCTAGATTTGCGTATGAAATATACCCAATGCTCCTCTACTCAGTACAAAATTATGAACAAATTAACACACAAGTCTTTAACAGTGGTTGATTTTGCTTTTCCATTTCAGAATTGAAAATGTGTGAATTAGCATAGGAAATCCCTTAGTAAACGCTAAACAATATTTTTTTTTTTTGTCTATTATATGTATTGTGTCTTTAAAATCTATTAGGCTTCCTTCTTTAAAGCTATTCTTTAAAAAAACCCACCTTTTGTGTTTTATCTAATTATCTAATAGATTAATAAAACTAGAGCTCATTAAATTCAGAGCAAGGAAGAGGGAAAAGGTGTTGCTAGAACTTAATTAGCAGGATACAAAGATACCAATTAACACCTAGATCTCAAAAAGAAAAAACTTTTTCATGTGCTATAGTCAAAAATAAATTCGCAGCTGGTTACACATACTTAAGTGGCATGCAACTAAATTTGGTTTTTGTGTTGATATTAAGTCCAGAGGATCATGTAAAGGAGAAAAAAAAACCAGCTTCCC
>NW_017729032.1:132825924-132832570 GCF_001723915.1 Gavialis gangeticus
GCAGCTGGTTACACATACTTAAGTGGCATGCAACTAAATTTGGTTTTTGTGTTGATATTAAGTCCAGAGGATCATGTAAAGGAGAAAAAAAACCCAGCTTCCCCTGGGTAGCAACTGAGATTCCATTTTATTAATATGAGCACCGTCTCTTTAGGTATTCAGATTAACAGCAGTGTAATTATGGAAAAACTACACTACAAAAATGGCTAAGAATGATATCATCTTTTTCTACCAGATGCACTACACTAATGTGTGCCAACAATAATTTTAAATATACAATTTGTAATTAACACCTCTGCCAAGCTAGCAAACAATTATTTTCTTTAAAAGATAATAAATTGGCTGCTAAAAATAAGATCATTCTTCATTTTTTCTCTAGTTTGGGTTATGTGAAAAGTTCTAAAGGTCACTGAATTTCCAGTAGTAAAATGGATCATATGTAACCACCACAGAATTGGAATTGAAATGAGTAAGAATTACATCCTAAAAAGGATTTAGGCACTTAAATCAGGGATTCAGAGTGAATCCAAGATCCAACATTAGTCAGCAAGCATTCGTCTAATCAATGAATACAATTAAGTATCTTAGAAAGGTGATTAAAAATGACTCCTATAACTACATGTCAGTCATGGCAACTGAGACTGTGCCTGACACTGTCCATTAGAAATTCTGTGTGTTTGAAATGTTCTGCTCTTTTTGAACTGTACTCTTTAAGGTGCTTGGCAGAAGAAGGCACTTATCAAGTTTCTGGATTGTGGTTAGATTTAGGGAAGAGAAAGATGGTGAGCTTCTCGGATTTAGTCATGTATATGTCAAACATCTAGAGATTATGGTAACTCATTAGGGAAGAGGTCTTAATATTGGATATAGTGCCTCAAACCCACATAAAAGTAGCTTCAGCACCTAAATTCTATATTGGACCTAGCCCAGTTTCTCATGTTCTAGCAGCTTTAGTTAATTTATTTAGGCTTTAAAAATCTACCTTTCTCAAAGAAAGATTATGGTTGTATGGCATTCCAAACATGTTTATTTGTTATTATGGTACACCTATTATTTTTTTAATTGTAATACTCATGATTCCCCTGGCAATCTGTTTCCCACTTAATTGGAATTGCTTTCAAATAAATGAGAGTATTTTAGAATACAAATACCTAAAGTAATTTATGAAGATCTAAAGATGTTTAGAGTATATGTTAAAAAGTTTCCATTAAAATATATTTATTTAAAAATAAATATTTAAAAATAAATATTTTCACATCAGCAGGAAACATTAAACAATGTAAGCCTGCAGCCGACAGAAAATCTTTTCTCATGATCCAGAAGAGGGGAAGAGGAAGGAGAACACACTTTAACTTCCTACAAACTTACTCTGCTAGCAGTAGCACCCTCAAATATACCATGCTACTCTATGAGATCTAGAAGCTTGGCCTTGCTTCACAAAGTGTCCTAAGAGTCTAGTTTAATTAGCATTCCCAGAGCACGTCACTTATACTCTAATAGGAACAAGAACCAAAGAAAACCCATTTGTGATTAACTTGTTTTAAAGTGTGGTAAGAGGAAGTGATACCTACCTTTAATATAATGTGTTAACGATTAGCAGGGATCCTGGTTTTCTCTGAAAAAAAATCCCCAATTTTCGGATTAACAAAAGTAACCCAAAATCCACATTTTTCCACGATTAAGATGCAATCTTATATATATATATAGTGGTGTTTCATTTATATATATATTTCAATTATTTATATTGTGTGTGTGTGTGTGTGTATACACTATATATAAAAAATATACACATATATACATAGTTGAAATATATATATAAATGAAACATCACTATATATATAAGATTTCATCTTAATCATGGAAAAATGTGGATTTTGGGTTACTTTTGTTAATCTGAAAATTGGGGATTTTTTTTTTAAATCATAGAAAACCGGGTTCCCTGATGATTAGACCATTCTCCAGGGAATTGGACATGGGTTTTGACTGCTGTTCCCACCATTGCTAATGCTTATATCTGGATCTGGCCTGTGGGCTGGCTGTTATCATTCCTGTTCTAGGCTATTAGAGAAAATAGGAACTTCACCTTTAGCTGTGTTTTAGAAAAGTGTAAGTGAAGTTCTGTTTAAGGTTTAGGGAAGTAGGAGTTAACGCTTACCTGATCCAGGCTGTTTTATGTCCCATTCTGAGGTACCTAATTCTTCCCATTTAGGGAGCCCAGGCACCAAACACAGTAGTCCCAGGGCTCCAAATTCAGGTCCCTAAAAATTAGGTCCTGCAGTGCTTAAATTATAGTTCTCTACATTCTATATCCTGGCCTTTATATCCTATGCCCTTCACCATCAAAATAAACAAGCAATAGTGGTTGGAGATTATACTGAAAGGAAACCAGCTTCTTTCTGAATTGTCCCAGTACAAGATTAATATTAATTATGTATTTATTTGGTTAATTTTCTTATTCTATATGGTTTCATGTTGCATTAATTTGATAACCTATTGATTTAATTATAAGGGCAACCTAATGTGATAATGATATTATTCCATCTTTAATTCATTTAGTAAATACTCTCTGTAGTGTGCTTGTTTATTGGTATTTTTCGTTCTTAATAAAGTCCATGAGAAAATACACAGAATTAATGTATTCTATCAAACTACAACAGTGAAAATGAACTCTGAGGTTTTTATAAGTAGTCTCTAAGTCACTTGGCCCTGCTTCCAAATGAGTAATTCATTCCTCTGCGGAGCACAAAAAATTCAAGATGGAGCACACACTGGTTTTTAAAGAAGAAAATGTGAATCCTAAATTAAAGAAGTAATGAATAGGAGGGAATTGGGGAAACAGACTGGAGTAGTTGCATGGGAGGAGGGATTATGAACAGTAGCAGGACCATGAGTAGTAGGGGAGGAGAAAGGGATTGAAGCTTAGACAAAGTGGAGGAAAAGATCTATGGAAGGGCTACTATTTCCTTCTTTTTCATGTGTGTGGAAGGAGCTTCTCCGCATGGAGGTGCCTGAACCTGTCTTCCTGCCTCCCCACACTCGATGGATCCTGCCTCTTTAGGAAACTTTAACGCCACTCCCTTTCCTCATCGTGTGAGTCAAGATCTGAAATCCCTGCCCTTCTAGATATGTCTGAGCCCATCTCCCTACTCCCCAATGTGGACTGACTCCTCAAACACCCAGTATGATACTTTTATCTTTCCCTCATCAATGAGATCTGGGAAGTCCTGCATTTCTAAGGAAATAAGTCCTGTATTTCTAAAAGTCACTCTATTTCACCTCCAATGCAGGAGTTAGCATCTCTATAGGCCTTCCCATTCTGAGGAGACTGAGCCCAGTGCATGTGCTGGGATATGAAGAGGCCCTGCTCCCTTAACCTGCTGGCCTTCACTCGGTGTGGGGGTGGAGTCTGAAGTAAATTAAATTTAGATCTCTGAAAACCAAGAAATACAAATGAAAAGTATATCCTTCCCTCTGAAGCAACTGGCTGGAAGTAAGGGGAGGAGAGTTGCTTGGAGGGAGGAGCAAAGGAACCATTGGGGAGGCTAGGCTGAAGCAGTGGGGTTCATAATTGACTGGGAGAATATAGCCATGTTGCAGCATCTCAGTCAGTATGTGTTCAGACTTCATAACCAAGTTAGAAGTGACCACCCAGTAAATGACTGCTTGTAATATATGTATGCAGTTTGAGAGCAAGGAACAGTTTTTGACATGCTAATGTCTTTCAAAACACTGTTGGATTAATGCATCAAGAAAGGGTGGGTGACCTGAAAATACCATATTTGCCTGAATCCAGGACCACTCTGAATTTAAGATGACCCCTCAGTAGTTACATTCTATACATGGAACACTGATAATTTTTTTTTAAAAAATCCATGTCTAGAATCTAATTTTTGGAGGTTTTAAATTCTTCCCTCCCCCTCTATTGCCACACTGGGGAAAGCAGCAGCAGGTGGCAGTAGAGATGGGGCAGGGGAATCAAGTGCCCTGACCCCTTGAAGCCTATTCCCCCGCCACTTACAATCCTAATTGCCTGTCTTCCCTCAGTGCTTGTATGTCCTATGACCACCACCATGGTACCTGTACCCCCTACAACCTGCTTAATTCTGCTTAATCCCCACCCCCATCCTGCATACCCTCCATACCTGCACCCTCTGATGCATACCCCTTCCCATGGTTCCTGTTCCTTCCTACCACTTGCCTCTGATGCTGCCTGCTCCCCACATCTCCCCCCAACAAACATTATCTTCCTCTTGCATCTCCAGCTCCTGCTGATTCCATGCTTTGGCTGGGGGCAGGAAGCACAGAGCATATGGCACCTCAGGCCCCAGCTCAGCCATGCATTAGCTGTTGTGGTGGCAGTAGCTTCAGTCCTGGCCCCCAGAATAGGGCCAGAGCTGCCACTACTATTGTGTGGCCAGGCTGGGGCCAGGGGATGCTCCCTGTCCCTGACTGGGGGGGGTGGGGGGGGCAGGGAGGGCAACACACCCAGAGACAGATCTATTAGTGGAAGATAAGGAAGGAGGAGGAAAAAGTGGGAAAGAGCAGAGGCTGTTGGGGTGCTGGAAGTGGCAGGGGAGCAGTTGTAGCTTCAATTCTGCCCCTCCCTCCACCTTGTATATAAATCTAAGATAAGGGGCTTGTTTTCCCACATTGAAAACAAATTGGGGGTTACATCTTGTCATAGATTTAAATAAATATGGTATTTGAGGATAGTAGTTATGATGTACTGCATGGGTTGGTAGGGTAGACAGTGAGGGAGACAAACACACTAGCCTGCTTTTACATAATGTTTTACTAACAACTACGAAACAAAACTATCAAGATTTTAGGAAAATGACCATGTTGGAGATTTGTCTCATCGGCTGTTTTAGAAGCTATATACTCTGTACCTTTTAATCCATGACCATTATCTCCCCTTCAGAATATCAAAGTATGTGGCAGGGTGTGCTTTAGGATTTTCTTTGCACCTTTGGTTTTATTTAGCCATAAGAGCGATCCAACTGCACACCTGCATGACAACAGCTCCCACAGTGTCCGTGGACTTCTACAAGAAGCATTTACCTTTCATAACAAACATCGAGGAAATATAGTGCCAAAATAACTTCATTACCACAACCTTAATGTTGCCCAATATTGTTATCTTCTGTCATTCCAAAATGCTGAACTGAGCAAAACTCAGATTTCTGAAAATCTGTAAGCGAATAACTAAAATGAACACCCACACAATCTAAGTTCTGTCTTTTTTGAAAAATGTCACAATCTGTCCATGACAAAGTCAGCCTGCTTTTGAAATGTGCTGAAATATGTTTAGATACTGTGCCCACAGAGTCTACCTGTGCCTGTTCTACCAACAGTTAAGAGCACCACATCTGCCACATTTTACAACCCCTTTTAAAGACTCTTCCAGATGCCGTATAATACTATATATTCGCTAACCCAGAACCATGCATCATGCATCGTGTTTATCACATAACAACTGATAGTCCCCATATAGCAAACCCCTTCATGTTTTTCTACTGACACAACCTACACAATGCATCACTGAAGTGGTACATGGTGGATGTCTCTAGATACACAGCTTTCTTTCCTTTGATCACACATATACGGAAGGAGGGGAATATCTGTGAACCCTGGTGCAGCAGGAAAAGACTGTTGATTCTTCCTTTGTTTCTATGGCATGTTCATTTTACTAAATTTAATAGGTATCAATTTCCCATTCTGAAACAGCAGGCCACACTGTTTGATGAATAGACAAACATTAAACGGTATGCTGATTTCTCTGTAAAAAAACATCTGCATTCTAGCAAAAAGGAAAAAAAAAGATTAAACATTAGCAATGTTTATTTCGCTAGATGTGGAAGACTAATAATATTTTCAAATAGCACTGCCAAGTAGTTGAAATTCTTGTTGGGATTATTTCTTTTAGAGGCAGTTAACTGTAAAATAGAATGTGTTTCACTATTCAGGCCCATACCATACTTTCTATTCTAGTGGTTAGAGAACTAGAACTGGGTTCAAGAAAGCAGAGGTAAATCTTGGCCCTACACTAGTCAGTAGAGATTTGGTACTGCAGGGCAACCAGGATTTCACTCTAATGTCTATTGCTGACTACCACTGATCTATGTGACTTTGAGTACAACAGTACATTGCTTTGTTTCCCCTCAAATTTGTTGTCTGTCTTGTGTATTTGTATTGTACACTCTTTAGTGCAGGGGACTCCTTTTGCTGTGTGGTTGTACTTGACCTAGAACAATGGGGATCTTTTATAATTTGAGGCCTAAATCTGATACTGTAATTACCATTGACCTTGATAAACTTCAGATTAGCTATTTAGTGCATAAACCCAGTATCCTTTGGAAATACAGCAGCAAAGTTGACTGGATAGTATATGTCTGAAAACAATAGGATATTCTTGAGCATTTCTTTGTTCTTTTTTATTATTTCTCTTTTTAGAAGGTAAGAATTGAACTTGCCACATATTACATAATTTACAAATGATAATCTATTAATTATAAATGACATAGAACTGCTATCATAATCTATTATGCCTATGAGTAACTCTGTGATAAAATACAGGCCAACGCTCTACCTTTTAGAGACTTTCTGGAAAGCACTACAGTCAAATTACTAAATGCAGAAGTTAGTA
>NW_017729032.1:132832581-132836022 GCF_001723915.1 Gavialis gangeticus
AAAGCACTACAGTCAAATTACTAAATGCAGAAGTTAGTAATGGTTCCCAGTCAGCTACAAAGAATGTATACCATACAACTGCTTGCTACACAAAATGTACATTCAATACAGCAACAGTGATAGAGTATTTAAAATATTTAAAAATAAATTTAAATAAGAGTTATTAGTTAATAAATGTACCAGTGTTTATTTCTGTATAGACATCCTTAAATTTGCAGTGAATATATATATTCACATAATAAAAGTTTGCTTGTAACTTTAGTAATGCAATGCAAAGTTTGGAATAATATTTATACTTTTCAATTTAAGAGCACATGTGCAAACATATTCTTTCCCTTCTGATCTTTCAAAAAGGATGTCTTGTTCTGTAGTGAGGCTTAAAACAAACTATGTGCCACCTGGATTTCTACAACATACATAAACTGTTCTTATAAAAAAATTAGTAAACGAAATTCTGGTGGCTCCATATAGCTAGCTGCATTAAATTTCTTACTTTATAGGTGACTTGCTTCCGCAGCTTGCTTACAGATAAGAAATGTGTACCTAGCATTCATAGCATTGCAGGTGTCAAGCCCTAAACCCTAACAAACACATCTCCTGTTCCTACCTTGATCAGCCATGTCCACACAGCTTTCAGTAACTCCTATATTACTATTTATAACTTCATCCAGATTTGAGTGACTTACCTGCAAGCATGGAAGATTTGCAAAATTGCCAGCCAACAGTGTTGGTTCTTTCATACAGCTTAAAAACAAAAGCAAAATCTTCTGTAACCAGATAGCAATCACTGTGCCATTTTTTGGAAGTTTTGAGCTGTTTTTACTGAGTTTCTTATTGTAACTGTATGCAGACATGAGAGATTCAAACATATTTTCTTCTTCATTGATTTTTGCCTTTGGAAAAAAAACACTGAAGTATTCAAGATATGGGATGAAGCAGAAGCAGTCATAATCAGAGTGGAGGAAGAACAATAAAATTTTTAAAAATATTTATGTATATATGTTATAGTGTATATTATTGTGGAATTACAATGCAATTGCTCACTTGAGTCAGCTGCATTTTTGTGGGAACACTTTTAACTACTTCTGGGTATATAATATGATGTTCACCAGAAACAATGTTTGTTCGTCCCATATAGTGAGGCCTTAATAACACTAAACTAATCAAGCATGAATTTAAAGGAATCAGTCACTATTAAAAATGGCATCTGGGGTAAAAAATGGGTTGTGAACTCAAACTTTTTTTTCAAATGTCAGAAACCTAAAATTGTTCAAGAGGGTTGAAAATTAACTAACCTGATGTACCAGTAGACTCATAGGAGTACTTCAGCTGTATACCATGCCCTTTCTAAGTGAAAGTGAATGGTTTCTACTAAAATGAAAAGAAATATATATTTTTTAAAGTTGAAAACCAGGTATGAATTCCCAGCTGCATATGTATTTCCTTTGATTTTGTTGAGAGAGAGGTTAGGTCCTGTCACTATATTAAAAGCCTTTGATTAGGTAAGAAGACAGAAGCTTCTTTTTGTCAATCTATTTATTGTGTTATTGTCCAACCCCCTTCACATATTGACCTGGAGTTGAAAGCATTATGCTTTTAAAATTATCATACTGAACATATTTATGAAAAATATGTTAAACACTTTTGGGTACACAACATTATGTAAAGCACAGCAAGTATAACTATTGTCCCAATGAGTTTGGATTTCAGATTCTAATTTTTGCCAAATAAAAAGTAATCGGCACGAAATTTCTTCAGACATTTGGCTGTTTTACTTATTCCCCTTTACAGGGTGTTTGGTGTTTTTACTTGGATGGATGATATAGATTTTTGTAGTTAAGAATGGCCAAGAAAGGATGCTTTTTTTAAAAAGGTGCTTGTGTAAATTTGTGGGTAGATTTTTTTATTATTATTTTTTACATTTAACTCTACATTGATCAAAAACTCCACTTTCTCTGCTTATCTCAAAAGCTGAGATCATTGCAGAATATTTGGAAGGGATAAAAAACAAAATCTGCATTGCTGAGTGACAAAACATGATGGAAAAAAAACAGGACGTAAAAGAATCAGATGTATAGTGGCCTCATTACTTTGATTTAATACTTCAATAAATTCATTTAATATTTTTGAATGCAAGACAGAACAATACACCTTATTATTTCTTGCTGGCTTACTGCCAACAGTTTGAAGAAAAAGCTTGAACTCTTGAGTTTTCAATGACTACTGCTATAATACTCCTATTTATCAAATGATGGCTTCCAAAATGATGAAAGGATTGATTAATTGTCTCCACCCACTCATATATACATTGCCACATTTATTTTTACCATTTCATTGCTAAATTTATAGGCTACCACACCCAAGATTCAACTTTCTCAAATTCAGATTTAGCCTTTCAGTTGAGATGTCAGATAACCACAGAAAAAGGTCTCCAACTAGTAGATGGAGTGGAACAGATGTATAAACAGCAACATGAAATATTTTCCATGATTTTTCAATTGAAGTAGATCAATAATTACCCAGAAAGCATTTAATTCAATAGAGCACTACGGACACAGTTAAAAAATGGTCATTTTACTGATATTACTCAGTCGCAATTCTGAAACACCTCCCTCCTTCCAGATATAATGCTATTAATTTGCAATAAGAAATGTCCTTCTAAGGAAACTGCACTTGGCATGAGTCATTCTAAAATAAAGATTAGACAGCTCAATGTTTTCAGTCATCATATTCCTTGATCTCTAGAAAAGCAGTCTGATTCCCCAGTGTTTCATTACCTGAAATAAAATTGTTCATAGGAATTGACATGCATTTTTCTACCCTGAAGAAAAGCAAATTCAATCAAGGTTTTTTTTTAACTATCTAAAAATGTATTACAGATTGTTCATTCAGGTTTGATAGTTCTAGATAGTGATAACCAGGGATCCAGATTTTCTCTGAGAAAAAAAAATCCCAAACGTTCAGCTATAAAAAACCCCCCAAATCCACATTTTTCTGTGATAAAATGAAACACCAGTAATATATGTATGTGTGTGTGTATTTTCAGATGCTGTTGCGCAGTAGCTTGTTTCTGTGATTAAAATGAAATGCCAGTAGTATAGATATATTAGTTGTGTTTCATTTTAATCACAGAAAAGTGTGGATTTGGGGTTATATTTTTATACCTGAAAATTGGGATTTTTTAATCGGAGAAATACAGGATCCCCGGTAGTAACTATTAATAAAGTTTAAAATAAGCAAGAAAATAAGTGTTAACAGTCTGCACTCATTGACATTGCTTAATATGCACTATATAGACATACAGCAGGCCAGGCAGGGTGACAACTTAGAGATTAACTCATTCAAAAGATGCATAAACTTTTGTAGGTTACAACCAACTTAATCAGGTGCTACAAAAGGACTTTCAGAGAGCAGAGGTTTTAAACAGAAAGGAATAAAGTA
>NW_017729032.1:132836033-132837991 GCF_001723915.1 Gavialis gangeticus
TTCAGAGAGCAGAGGTTTTAAACAGAAAGGAATAAAGTAATTGACATACAATAGGGAAGGGAGGGAAAGGGGGAAGGGGCACTGAGGAGACAGATGAAGTTGGGTAGAAGACATCAAAAGGGATAAATTCAACAGTTAACTCATTGAGTTAAAAAATAGTCCAGCTAATGGGATGAGAATCCAGAATCTCAGTTGAGACCATACTTAACACAATGCAGTCTGTGGATAATTTCTTGTTCTGCGACTTCATGTTCATGTTGGTTTTTAGGGTCTATTATTTTAAGCTATTCTGAGGTTAGTGATGGAATGTCCAGGGAGGTTAAAGTATTCTACCACAGGCTTACATATCTTTTTAGAATATACCAATATGTGTCTGGAATATATCAATTTCTATATTGATATGGAAATGATACATTTTGAACACTTAATTTCTATTTAAAGCTATATTTCTGCCATGTCATTCTATACTCATGAAATATTCTTTGTTAAATTTTGCCATCAGCCTTTTAGTATTTTTCCCCTATTTAGATCAATGCTACTTCTGTCTTCTTCATTAAGGGGAGCTAGAAGTACATGGTTGTCATTCTCAACACATCACAAGATTTGTAAAGATCAAATGACACATATCAAGTTCTATTTTTCTGAAAGGCAGTGGACTCCATCATCTCAGTGACATGCTACTTCAGAAATCAGCTCAGGAAAAAGATCAGTGACCTAAAGTCAAGAGCACAACAGAATATGATTTTTTTTCTGGTCTTGAATGATTAAAATCATCATCTTTTAGATTGACTTATCCCGTTACTACGCTCCAACATCACCACTTCAGTTTCTAAAGACTTTGGAATAATTTGTTTTCTCTAAACCAATTTGTATCTTGTCAAAGTGAGATTGCAGTTTTACAACCACCTGGGGAATATCTGATCCCATTCCATAAATAACAGAGTCATCTGCATAAATATGTACTAAGATATCCCTGTAGACTTTAGAGATATTATATATGAATAGAAAAATACAGACTTAATTAAAAGCGTGTTATGCAAGAGGCAGATTTCATTTGATGCATGTAATTCTTTCCAACACTAATGTTTCTTCACCAGTGCCTAGATGAAGTTACATAAGCACTAAGATATGAGAGTATGAAAAAAAACTAGAGAAAAAAAAATTGCTCACAGTCTACTAGCAGGTCTTCAGAACGTTAATATTTCCAGAATGCCTTTCCCTCCTGGCCTTGCCCTCTCTGCAGGAAATTTTTACTTCTGGAAAGGACATTACACTATTAGATTTTTTTATTTTTGGTGTTAAGATGCCGTTTCTGAAAATCTTGACCTACTAATTTGGGGGTACCAAGAATATTGTGGTTCAGCAAGTGGATGTATGTCACAGCTACAGTGAGACAGTTAACAGTCCAGGTATTAAAAAGAGAGCCATAGTATCTTTAAAAAAAACCAATGCCACGATTGGAAGTGGTATCTGATACTGGTTTATCACAATAGAATCATATGGAAATTATCATTAGTATAAAAATGACTAAGGGGTATCCCTTCCTGCCAAACATGAAGTGAAGCATTGATTGGGATGACCCATTAAACCCCTCCATAGGATTAGGAAAGAAATAGAAGGAATGAACTAAGAATCATCAGCTGCATCTGAGCCCCTTCAAGAGATAAGGAATATTATGTCATTCTCAGAACAAAGTTAAGAAAGGAAGAAAAAAAAAGTTCTTTCTTTCTGTTTGGGTGAGCGTCTCTCCAGCAGCTCAAACTTGGTATGATGCTAACAAAAGTGGCTGTAAAACTTTCATGATTTTCTCCTACATTCTGTGACAGAGACACATAGTTTCATAGTTTCATAAATTTAGGGTTGGAAGGGACCTAGTAGATCTTCTAGCCCGACCCCCCGCCAGGGCGGGAGAACAACAAAACCCCAAAACAAGAAACGGGACTCAAATGAGTCCAGCC
>NW_017729032.1:132838550-132851190 GCF_001723915.1 Gavialis gangeticus
GGTGTCAAAGGCCTTGCTGAAGTCCAGAAAGACTACATCCACCGCGACACCTGCATCCATGGCCTTTGTGACCTGATCGTAAAAGGCAATCAGGTTGGTCTGACATGATCTCCCCCTAATAAATCCATGCTGATTGCCCCTGAGCATCATTTCTGATGCCGGCCCATCACAAATGTGTTCCTTGATGATCTTCTCAAAGAGTTTCCCCAGGATTGAGGTAAGACTGACGGGCCTATATGGGAACAAATATATAAGACATCAGAAATAATGCAAGCTCAAGAAAATTCAGTAGGTTATTTTTCCTGGGAATAAAATGACACAAGGAACCAGGGCCCACCTTTAAATTCCACTCATGATACCCTACACAGCAGGAACAGTGGGAGATGGTATGATAGGTGCTATTACTGTAAATACTTTGATCAGTTATACATGAAGAAAAGTACCAAGAAAGAGTAGACTCTTTCCTTCCTTCCACATGGGCATGCTTACATGGGCACTTTAATGCACAGTAGCCTATTCTACTGTGAATTAAAGCATCACAGAAAAAAAAGCAGTGCTAATACATGAATGCACAGTAGAATTAAACTACTGTGTGTTAAGCATCACTAAAAGGGCATTTTCTTTTGCTCCTGCACATTAGGGCTGCCTAAAGTGCCTTTATGTACTACTTCATATTAAAGATACTAAACATAATATGGGGAGCATCTACATGAGACGTTACTGTGCAGTAGCATTGAGCTATTGCACAGTTGTTTGTTGCTACTGTGCAGTAATGTTGGCAGGCACTAACCATGATGTGATGCTACTGCACAGTAGTAATAACCTAATGTGCAGTAGCTCATTGCTACTGTGCAGTAGCATTTAAAAAACACCATGCAGGAATGTTTCTGTGCGGTAATGCTGGGTACTGCTCAGTCATTTAGCACTTGCTTATGCATTATTTGATATTTGGGTTAAGTTTGCTCACCCAAACCTAAAATGCTTTCTTTGATATTTTAGTCATAATTACCAGCAATGGAGAGGGAATTCAAACCTGGAAAATAAGTCTAAAAACACCAACTTAGAAAGTGTTTAAGGGGCCTCAGACACATAACATGAACATTATAATATCTGAGATTTCAGTTAAGCAGGAAAGTTTTACCTCAAATTGTTTTTTATCTTTGACCCTGAAACACAGTGACTTGTGTGAGAACATAAGTGGGCCTAGTAAGCCTTTTTAACGGAAAGCATACAGATTCTTAAACAAGTACAGTGTACACCAGTGGCAATATTTTGGTCTTACTAAACAAGTTTAGCAAACTGTTGAAGTGGTAAATCTGACTGACAAAATGAGGAAGGGAGCAACATTTTCAATGTCAAAGAATACAATACCTGGTTTCTATTATATGGAGCCATAGCTATGCTATAAGCAAAGATTCATCAGCCTCAGATTTCCTCCTTTAGTTTTCTGAGCAATGTAGGAAAATTTGTGATTTTATTGTAATCCACCAGTGCTATCAGAATGAAACATAGATGAAGATGTTCTAATTAAAGGCTAAATTCAAAATCTATTGAAGGTAACATTTTTTTTTTTATTTCAGTAAGCTTTGAGTCAAGCCAAGAGAAATCAATAATTGGAAATTATTGCTTTAGTTATATGCTAGATTCAGTTTAGAGGGAAGCAAAATACTGTTGCAGATTTGAATCTGGAACAGGAAAAATAAATAAACTATTCTCATACGATAATATTCTTCACCAGGTAGGGGGGAACAAGGTTCCATAACATGACAGAAAAAAGAAAAGAGACATCACATAAAAGTGAAAGAGCAAGCTTGTCTTGTGTACCAGCTAATGAATGTACAGATTCCAAAAAGCCCCTCATTCAGAAATACAATTTCCCCAGTTAGTTAGTTAGTTAGGATGGCTAAACTCACCACCTGTTGGAAAGATATCTGTACAGTGGACTAGGAGCTAAGTGGAAAAAATGTCAGAAGTTATTATTTCACCAAATACAATAAGAATCAAAAGGCAACTATAATCCAAGGTCTTTCAACTAATCATTATCAAATTATCAAAATTACTGGACCAGCTAATGAACCATAATGCCACTCCATTGCACCAGTAAATAATTATAACATAATTCTGACAACAGTCCAATGATTCTTGGCAGCTGAAAATAGATGTTTTCATGAAAGGAAACATTCTTCTTGAGGTCACTGACCAAGGTTTACTCATCTCACTAGGATTCTCTTAAAAAAATATCTAGTATTTCCTTTACTGGCACAGGGAGTATCTTCCTAACAACCAGGGCTAACCCATGGTTAACCTTGCTTGACTTTTTCTTTATTGCAGTGAAAGATTATTTCCATCCTAGAAGGAGAGAGTGAAATAGGCAAGCACAAAGTTTGCTGGGAATGAAATACACTCACTAGGGAAAGCTAAAATTCCAGAAGAGAAGATATGAGTCAGTATCAGAGCTATCTGAAAAGCAGGACTTCCATTCATCAGAAACATTTTTAATAATTTTATATTGTCTATTTGTTTTTAAGAATTCATTTTTTAAAGAAATTTCCAGACAACTGGAAATTCCTTGGACCCCAGAGTGTCTAAATGAAATTGACATTCTTGTCAGTTTCATTGGCAATAGAAAGCAATAGTAATTTCACTAAGGAGATGTTTGGGGCTTC
The DNA here is from genome assembly GCF_001723915.1 of Gavialis gangeticus. Taxonomy (NCBI): domain Eukaryota; kingdom Metazoa; phylum Chordata; order Crocodylia; family Gavialidae; genus Gavialis; species Gavialis gangeticus. Next base: position 132,841,217 of record NW_017729032.1, read on the forward strand.
CTGAAGACTCAGCAGGCAATTTAGTACTTTTGGAAGTACTAAAGCACGGTACAGTACAGGTGGTTACTGAGCTGTGAATGCAGCACACAATTACATTTCGCCCTTACATCACCATAGTGGCATGCTATAACCAGGGAGAGATCATGTGTAGACCCATGTGATCGCTACATCACCATAGCACATCATGCAGTGACATGGTACATCACTGTTGGGTGATGTATAGACGTGCCTAATGAATCTTAAATTCCTTTCTTCACAATGGCACAGCTTCAGCAGGAAAGAAGAACAGCACTTCATTTCACCTATGTCCCACTTTAGCTATCTAAGTTCTTTATTGGATCTAGCTCCAAGTACTTTTTTTTGTATTTTTTGTATCTCTATCCTACTACCTGCCTCCTGTATTAAGAGAAATAGCTTGAAATTTAGAATGAAGATGTTCCTGAAGTTAGTGTCTCTATACAAAGCCATGCATTTGTTAAAATTACAAACCCCTGAAAGTTACTATTGACATGCCTAGGTTTTATAGTTAACCTATCTGAATACTCTGTCCTAAACTGAGCTTACCTATAGTCTACCTCTGCACATAAACAAAACCAACTATGTTCACAGTCCTTAATTCCTTTGATGTAGGCACAGAAGTAGAACCTGCACATACAAAACCAGAAGCAACAGTGATTGCAATAAGTATAACAGCTCCTATGGTCTAGAAAAAAAGATTGCTGGGCTGAGGGCCAGGAACTGACCATGCTTTACTGTGTCAGCAATTCCACTGAATGATGTTAATACTTCAAATCTACTTAACAGCCCTTTCTACTAAACAAGACTTCACACACCTAACTATCTCTCCTCCTCTCCCTCACCCCCATTTGAAAAATAAAATGCCTGAGAGCTCACAAGGTCATTCCTGGCAGAGGGAGACATAATATTTGGTGCTCTAATACACCAGCACTAAGTTTCAACCATTTTGCCACACTGCCTTTCAAAACAAAGTAGTCTAAATTTATATTTGAAGTGGCAGTAATGTATAATGTGAAGACTACAGACAATTCCATACAGAGAAAGAAACATAAGGCAGAAAATCTGAAACTTAACATTCCACTGAAGCCTATAAAGTAGTTGTGGGAGCCACTGGGAAAGTATATGCAACACTCCCAATCCTCCACCATCTACACAGATATTTGGATCTGGATCAAGTGCGCAGCAGATAACTGTAGTCGTGTTAAAGGTGCTTATTTAGCTCTAGTTGTAAATCTCTGCTGTGTCTCTAAGAAAGCTGAGTTCTTGTCCTGCTAGTAAAGTAAGATAATCCCCCTGCACCCTCCCCCTCACCATTTTTAAAAATGTTTGTGTAAGATTAACTTCTCCTGAGATTACTGAGAAATTACAAATTACCTCTCATTGGCCACATTGATACAAGATGCTTTACTCAATATTAGAGCAAATTACTGCACAGTAAGTATCACCCTCTACATGTGCAGGTTCTTACTGCACCATAATTTGCTCTAATTATGAATAAACTTGCTACCTGAAAATACAAGTAGTAAATTTACTCACAACTAATTACTCTGCAGTACAGCATGTATAGATGGCCGACCAGGAGCAAATCTGCTCTTGGTCAGCCAGGCAGGAGCAAGCAAGAGATTTGCTCCCTGCCCCTGGGAGCTGCCTGCTGCTGGGGTGGGCTCTGCCACTTGAGCCTGGGTGTGGACAATGACTCCCTGTCCAAGCAACAGGGAGATCCCAACTCCCACTTTGCAATTGCAGAACAAGGGCTGGGAGATGATTGTTCCCAGTCTCAGCTTCATGATCATGGGAACAGGTGGAGAATAAGCTACTAGCTGCCCCACCAACAGATCAGGACAGGGGTCTGGGACCTACCCTTCCCCTGAAGATCTTACTGAGCCCTGCACCTTGATTGTCCAATCAGGGCATGGGGCTGTTGCCTGCTCCTGACCAGAATAGTTCCCAGCCAGCCCTGGGCTGCATGGAGAAGACTGCATGTGCAGCCTGAATGTGGCTGGGGACTGTCCCATTTTAGGCAGTCCCCAGCCAGCTCTGGGCTGCAAGTGCAGACTTCATGTTTTGGGCAGTCCCCAGCCAGCTCCAGGCAGCATGTGCAGGATTCCCTGCCCAGGCGCTAGCTGCCCCACCAGCAGATCATGGCAGGGGGCTGGGACCTGCCCCTCCCCGCAACTCTTTCCAAGCCCCCTGCTCCTGATCCAGGAGCTGGGTCCAGGAGCTCCCTGCTGCTGGGGCAAGGGGACATTGTCCCCGCCTGGGCTCTGGTGGTGAAGCCCATCCCAGCAGCAGGCAGCTTCCAGGGGCAGGAAGCAATCTTCCAGGCCACACCAGGAAATAGCTGTCTCCTGGCCTCATCCTCCTGTGTCAGCCCATGGAGAGCTTAGAGCTGCTGCAGGGGGCTAGTGCAGGGCCAAAGCAGGCCAGAGCAGACTGCTGTCAGGAGCAGCAAATCTTTTCCAACATCCCCACACATGTAGACACCTGCCTGGTGTGGGTTCACTCTAGAGTAGTTTAATCTAAAGTAAACCCACCCCACAGCATTTGCGCATGTAGACACACACATTGTCTCCAAAATAACTGCAATTTAAGTTATTGCAGCTACAGGAGTGTAATTAAGGACAGAATCTGGCCCAGATATATGCATGAACATGGTGAATACAGACAAAAATCAAACCTTATATTACTGCAAAGGAATGCGTAAGCAAAATGAGCTGAGGCACAATTAAAGATGCCAGTTTTTTCGAGACAATTCTTCATCAGAAACTGCATAAATTTGAATTGGAATAATGCCAGTTCCTACTGTTATCACTTTAACCAAAGACTTTAAATGGATGTATAAAGTGGACGAGTCATATTTCTCTGATAACATTGTGCCTGCAGGATGCTAGTGATAAGTGGCAGAAGCTTCATTAACATAACATGACAATGCCAAATTAATTCTAATTATCCTGATCATTGAGCATTTAAATGAAAATGAAGACATTAAAGGTAACTAATTACCGAGAAGGCTATTTCTGAGGATGAATTATGAGAGGGTTTAAACAAAGACAGTGTAAAACAATGGGCTTGAACTGCCCAACATCTTGTCTGTTTGTTTATTTGTGGTGATGATGCTGGAAAAATGGATATGATTTTATTGTTCAGAAAAAATATGAAAAATGTAAAGCCTCACTCTGCTAATTGCATATTTTACTGTGGTTCATCAAATATACTGGCACTATTAATAAAAATAACTTCTGACTCATCTGTATACTCTGAAGCTTAAATAAAAGGTCACAGTTCATAACGTGGCTGATTGATAGTAATGAATTTGTAAGTAAATGATGAAAGTAATAAATATTAGAAGCTCACTGATAATGAATTATGAAAACTGAAATTCATACAATCATCTCTATATAATAAGGCTTCTTAAGGGAAAAGCATAACCGTTTACTCTGAAAAATATGCCTTTGTAAGGAAACTTTTTTTTTGCAATTATCTAAAGAAATGGAAAGATAAAAAAGACTTATTATTTTACTTTATTGTTTTCATGTGCTGTATCTGGGCATGTGTTATCTTTCTTTGTGCTGACCTCATCTTTTCCAAGTGTAGTATCTACTTAAAAAAGGAACTATTTATTTCAGGTGTAATAGTAGAAATGAATTCTTTACATGGTTTTGGGGAAAAGGAAGTTCTGACAGGTGGGTATCCTGCCTGTTTCCATTCCCTACTGCCACTGATGGAAAGCAAGTGCTTGACCTTCAGAATCAAATGTACCTGGTCTACAGCAGCCAGCCTGCTAAGTGTCTTCCTGGGACTCGTTTTAGTCCAACTCTTTCCCATGCCAACTTGATGCAATAATTCACTGCTAGTACAAGATAGCAAAGATAAGAATCATACTGGTTTGAATATCAGACTTATGAGATTTTATGTTGGAAATATGGATATTGGAAACATTGACTTTTCACTTCACACTTTGTGAATTTTACTGAGTTTGCAAGAAGCTACAAAAATTCCAGTTAATTTTAGAGGTCATATACTTCTGCTATTTGTACATCTCTGTGCTGGCTAGGTCAGATCAATTAATCCAGATATACTGTCCTTCTTCCATGAGGATACTATCCCAAGAATGCAGTTTTATTCTATGGCTGCAGCTCTGGTGGAGGTCTGGTGGTAAGGGATTCATATGAAACAGGCTGAATCAGTGTAGTTTCTGGACAAAATGGTTCTATCCCCTCTTACATTGCCACTGTACCATTTCCTGGGGAAAAATGAAGTTCTGATTCTTCCTGGTTATTCCAGCTGTTGCTTAGCAAAGTCTCAGGGGCCAAATCGAAACAGAAAAAAAGAAAGAAAGACAGAAAGAAAACGGGGGGAAGGCACCCGAAATGGGGCTGAGGCTGAAATTAGTCAAATAAATACATCATTATAATAATAAAAAGCCCAACTTAATATCCACTTACATTAGCATGCTGATTTTTTAATTAAACTCCATAGCTGCTTTCCTGGTTGACTTTCAAGTTTCCTAGGTGCCTACTATTGCACTGCTATGCATCCACAAAAACGGATGCAGGCCTAAGACAAATTCCTGAGCCTATGTTTTGTATGGAACTAACATTCCCAAAATGCATATAAAGCATACCTACTGGAGTGTGCTCCTCACAAAAATCTGTTTCTGCTGCCACCTTTAAGGCACATCCAGGACTGGCACTAATACCCACGCCTTTCTTTTTTATGTAGTAGCCTAGAGTTTAGAAAGTGGGGAGACCCACATTAGTTTCCTCTGAGGAATCCATCTTCCACTTCTTGGGAAAATTCCTCTAATGCTATACATATTTCTGGAAGAAGAGTGAACCCTCTGCCCCTTCCTTCCCACCTCCCCTGTACCCTCCATTGACGCACTGAATGGGTGCAATAAAGAACTGAAGATTCTTTGAAGAGAATTGGAGAGAGAGAGGAGGGATTATCTAGGCAGTAGTTTAGTACATAGGTCCCTCATTTGGTTTCTGCTCTCAAATTGCATAGGTTATCCAGTGACTAATGGAAAGTACAGGAAAAGTCTTTGTAACAAAGTCCAGAATCCAGAACCCCCATACTCCAGCTTCAACAGGAGGGACTGAGGGTAAGAAATGTGGGCTTGAAACCAAGCCAGGGAAGGAAATGAACGTGCTTCCCTACTAGCTGGCTGAGCTGTTTTATAAAAGCTAAATCCTTAGCTATTTTTTAAAAGTTTGTCCGCACCCCCAGATATGTTTTAAAATTTAAAAAACCCTGAGCTCTGCCTTATTCTTTGAAAGGAAAGGTATATTTGCTTATCTCCAGGACATATTGTGTAGTGTAGAAACCTCAAATGATTCCATACTGAAACTTGTCCCCTTTTCCCAGGGCCCCATTCCTCCTGGTTCCCAGGAAAAATTAAGTCACAAAAAAGTGTATTCTCTCCTAGGCGTGACTTTTACTTTCTTGTTTTTCCTCCCAAAACTGCCATTTTTGCTCTGGTAGAAAAAAACTGAAACATCTGTATGCTCATGGTTTCTAGCAGGAGAGAAGCAATTCTCTCAATAAAAATGGAACTTTTGTACAGGTAATATATACATTATCCAAATCCGGGGGGGGGGAAGGAGGAGGGGGGGCGGAAATCAGTGGAATTATTTCCTAAGGGGAAGAAGTAAAAATCTTACCTTGGAGACCTAAGAATCACATTAGGAAGCCTCTTTTCCTTAGCAATTTAAATATAACTTAGTCTGAAATTTAAAGGCTGAAGGTAGGGCAGAGTAAAACCATAGGGCACTTATACACATGACGGACCTCTGCTCCAACACATGCTAATTAGCCTATGCTAATTAGTGAAACTGTTCATTTATTTTCCCTCTCATAGAATGGAAAAAAGGATTATTTTAGTAAAGTCTATTAGTGTGTGCTTCAAGTCTATTAGAATATGCTACTTACCACACTCCAGCAGCCTCCCTATCACATGTATTCAGTATCCCCACATTTCAAAATGGACACAGAGGCACTTTAACTAAAGCTCATTGAATGAGCTTTTGAGCTTTAGTTAAAGCACCCCCACTGTCATTTTGAAGCGTGGAATGCTGAATATATGTGATTGGGTGGGTGCTTTAATTAAAGCAGCTCTCAGAGCTGTTGTAATTAAAGCACCATCCCTTCCACCCTGGAGCTCGTATATAGATGCCCTTACAGACTAACTGGTTTAGAGAGGCATGAACTTTTATAGACAACAACCTACTTCATGAGACACCACCTTCTGCCTGATTTGAGCCTACTGCTGCTCTCCACAGAAACTGAAAGAAGCTGTGGTGCAGCAATTACTTTTCATTAAGATGTATTGCATGAAGGATTGAAATCTTGATAGGAAGAAAACTAAGAGGCTTTTAGCATTTTAGGGGAAAAATGACTTGGGAGAGAATAATTGTCTCTTAGGTAAATACTACATGGCTTTTGTATTTCTTTCTTTTAAAAATAAAAGAAAAAAGAACAAGAGAAAGCTTTCTTTACTTGTGGTTGGCAGGGGACACTTTTTCTTTATGTTCTTTTTTACATTCTTCTGCTAATGTTAGCTCAATGGAGCAAGCTGGGAGGTAAAAAATAATTAGCAGTGCTATAACCTTTGAAAGGTCCAGCTTAGCGCTGCCACAGAAACTGTGAAGGATCCAAAACCCCTATTTTCCAAAGCAGCTAGTGACTCAGAATCACTTGGAAGTTCATTTTCTTAAGAACAAATGCATTTGTGGTGCTCAGTCTTGCAGTACATTTTGATATGATGGTTACACAATTGCACTAAATGAAATTTGTCATGCATCCTTAACCAGAAGGATTTTGCTTTACATTTGAGAAGAAGTAGCCATACAGTGATTACAGGGCAGGCTAGTATTTGAAACAAAAAGACCTGGGCTCATAGGAGTCATAAGTGACTGTGTTTTCTAATTCACCTGCCTCTTATAGCTCTCTGTAAACACCTAAAAATAATTATATTCCAAATGCTAGCAAGTGCAGACCAACAACTAACTTCTGCAGGGTGACTTCTAGAAGTTTGAAGCGAAACTGTTCATATATTTATTTTCCCTCTCATAGAATGAAAAAAAAAGGATTCTTCTTCTGAAAAACAAAAGTAGTATTGTCATTCTTGAACTTGGCTGCCTTGAAGCTCATTTGTTACATCCGATTACTGCTACCAGCTCTATTCTCAAATACCAGAAAGCTGGGGGTGTTTATAGACTAATTTCAGTATCTGAGTAAGGTCCCATTTAAAGCTAAGGTCATCTTGCATTTCATAAGCTTTTTTGGGTGAACAGAAGAGATACTGAGAATCACTCCAAAAAATATATATATATCAAGCCAGTCATAGTTCATTTGAACAATATTTGGACCTAGGAACATTTTTAACAGACTTTTAGTGAAGTCAGCAGTCAATTTTTTTTTCTGACTGAATTATCTATGTATTCATTATCACAGATTCCTGTCCTATCTCCAACATGAAAACATCAAAGCAAAAACTTTGCTCATCTGAAGAGGCAAAATCAGCAGTGTCTTCTTCACTCCCATAGCTGAGCTGTGCCTTTTTATCCATTTCCAATTATTCCTGTTTCTTTTCCAACCTTGAATGTCTGGCAAATATCAACAAATGAGGCCTCAAACAATTTACCCAGAATCCTTCTGTTCCACCCCTCCTTAGCTTGATGCATATGATTAGTGTGGCTCCACCCTCCGTTAGGTGAAGCTGGACCTCATCTGCATATACATTTTTAGAGGATCCTAGGAGTCATAACAAGAATACCTGGTTTGGGTCATGAGTAGGTGGGGGCTAATTAGCACGTGGATCCTTTGTTTTTTGAGGGTGGAGGTGGAAGAGGGGAACAATGCTGAGCTCCAGGGTCACCATGGCTTGAAACACTGTTGACACTTCTGGGGCCCAACCAAATGAGCCTTATGGTAAATCATGAGCTTTTGGGGTTAATGTCATATATAGTGAGTGTATCTACACGTGCTTTACTGTGGAGTTGGCTAATTAGCTCTGCAGTAAAATATCACCAGTAAAACATCATCTACATGTGCACTGGTATTAGGGCAAAGTAGATTGACTAACTGCACTGTGAAATACTACTGTCAGTATCTTACAGTACAGTTACTTACTTCACTGAAGCACATGTGTAGGGCTGGCTAGGGCATTTGGGTGCAAAAGTGCAGGGGCTACCTACCACCGAGCCCCTATCCCTCCACTTTAGCACCTCATGGCCCAGCCAGCCCTGTTGCTACCCAAAACTGCCATTCAGAGCCTAGGGCTGATCCCCCAAACCTCCTAACAGCCCAGGGCTGCTCTGTCCCAGCTCAAACTGCTGATCTTGGGTGCAGCATCTGCATGCAAGCCCTGGACCTCAGTGGTTTGAGTATCTATGCATGCCATTAGGGCACTGTGAAAAACTCTGGTGCAAAAATGTACCAGAATTTATCACAGCACCTTAATAGCATGTGTGGGTGCACCCAGTGGGCATGTCTACACATGCAATTAGTGCATATGAATAAATTCCAGAGCTTATTGCTCACCAGTGTTTTGCTCCCAGGTACACCTTTTTAATATGGGCTTGGGAGCAAATAACTCCAGAGCAACTAGCTCCAGAGTTTATTTGTGTGCAGCACATGAAGCCTGGTTATAGCAGCCCTGGCTACCAGGAGGCCCCAGTTGCCAGCCTGCCAAGCCAGAGCTGCTCTGACCAGGCTCAGTGTACTACAGAGGGGCTTACTGAGGCACAGGGGTTCTTCAGAGTGAGGCTAGTTGGCAGGCAGCTCTGTACTAAGGCAGCCTCATGCCCCAGCCATCTGGTCAGCATCTACACACGAACTACCATGCATGAAAAACTCCAGAGCAGGGTAGTACTTGTAAATACAAAACTAATAGGCTCTGCAGCAGGGTGGTACCAGTAAATACAAGTAAATTTACAAGTACTACCCTGCTGCAAGGTTTATTAGTTTTCAGTGCCCTAAAAGAGATGCACATGTAGACACTGGCTGTGTCTACTCAAAACGCCAACTGCACAGTTATTACTGCCTTGTCATTCAGTACCTGCACACACAATTATTAAATGATTGTACAGCAACCAGCATTACTGCACAGTATCATCCCTGAATGGCTTCTTGGTGAAGCTGACTGCACAGTAGCTAGTTTCTACTGTGCAGTACCTCATTACAACTGTGCAATAGGAATAAGCTACTATATAATAGTAATAGACTACTGTGCAGCAAGTGTCTCATGTAGACATTGCCACTGAGATGTTTACTATGCAGTTATTTTGGCAACCATGCAGTAAATGTCTCATGTAGACACATTCACTGGATGTGTGTACATGTGCATTTATGCAGGCTTAAATGTACTGTGCAGTAAATTGGAATAGATTAGCATCTACACATGCAGGCAACAAATATGTCACCAACATTTGAGGCAAAGGCACTTGGATATTAGGCTTTCATTTTTTTCCATCTCACTATCACATAGTTTATTTAAATAAAGAACAAATCAAATATTACCACTGAGTTTTCCTTTAACTTTCATCTGATAGGCTTAAACCTTGCAGCATAGAAGCAATCATCCTTCTCCTGTTTTAATGAAGTATACAAAGGAGCTGTGGAGCTAGTCAAGCAGAAATCCCATATTCTTCTGCTTTGGCATGTAAAGCACTTTAAAAAAAATCATTTCTATTACAATGATAGACAAGGCTAAATGGGCAGTTTCCTAGATACAACACAATCAGCACTATGGCAAACAGAAGGCTTGCTCCTTTACATTTCCAGCAAATGTTCCAGCAAGTGAACAATAAAATTTGGCAAGTAGTTTTAAACAGGCCCAGATCAAAACACAAATAAGTAAATAAAAATCAACCCTAGCAATGAGCATATTATCTTTCCTTTAACTGGCATTTTCCGCAGATTATTACTTTGAACCTTGTTTATCCTTGCCAGGG
>NW_017729032.1:132856190-132860509 GCF_001723915.1 Gavialis gangeticus
GTCATGGAGATGGTACAGAGAAGCTGAAGTGATATGACTGCATCTGGACTATGGAAGGTCTTTACTGATAAGTGAGATTTTTTTTCTAACAATACCGTATGCTTTTGGATTCAGCTTTTTTTTTCCTATCAAAGATGCAGAATGAATGTTTCGTGCTATAGTGAGATCTTGGTTATGCCCTTTTATATTTCAGCCCTTGTATCCAACTGGAGTGAATAAGCATCAATCTGGTTTATTTAGCATGGTTAACAGTCATCATAGTAAAGTGGCAATATGTACTTTAGAAGGTAAATTTCTTCAAATTCCCAGATCAATATTGGCAATATGTGTTACAATGGGATTTTGATATTAAAATATGTTTAAGAATCTGGACTGAAGCCACAAACATGCTCATTTCTCCAATTCAGCTGGGTTAATGTTTTGAAGTCTTGCCTGTGGCTTTGCTTTCAGCAAATTTCTGTGCTGACCCTAGACTAAATTGCAAGGCAGATTTACTTAGAGTCATTCATGACATGTAGGGGGTGCACACAGGTGCACGTTCACCCCTGAGATTGACAGTGCACCTTCTGCGGGTGGCATCTGTGGGCAGTCACTGCTCCCCACCCCCCCCAGCCACCAACACCGGTGGCAGCATCTGTGGGCAGTAGCAGATAACTGTTGGCCACCACCCCTGCTGCCAGTGGCATCTGCAGGTGGTTGCCGACTGCCACTTGGGGCTTGCCATCCCTCCCCCCATCTCTGACATTGCTGTGGCCACCTGCAGGAGCTTCCCACTCACTGCTGCCATGCCCCCACCACCACTACCACCACCTGCGGGCAGTTGCTATGCCCCCCCAGCCTCCAGGTGCATGCATCTTTCATGCTTAGAGTGACAATCTGCCTTCCACCTCATGAGGTACCAATCTGATAGATATAACAGGATACTTCCCACATATACTAGTGTAGTTACATGGAAATGAAGAGCAAGGTTACATACATGTGAAAATACTTGAAAGTAATAGGTATAGGAAGGCTGCTGTCCTTCTTGTAATGCTGTGGATAACAACCCAAAAGAATTGGGTAGAGCATTTTATCACTATATCCATTTGCCCCTTTGTTCAACATGAAACAGGATTAACCTAAGGCTGCTTAGGAAAGGGAAGTGTCAGGTCAAAATCAAACATTATGGGGAGGAAGAGAGTCTGTAGGGCTGCATAAATATTTCTTAATAAAATCCATTCACAGTGAAACTTGCCTAATTTGCAAGCATTTTTAAAAATCTTCAAGTTGCAAAATCTTCTTTACTTAAAGAAATTTTCCCTCACTATGATTCATAAACCCTTTAGCAAATCTAGTCTGCTTTCACTGAAAGAGGCCAGCATTTTTTTAAAATGGGAATAATGTGGTTTCACAAGGTTTTAACCCATAGTAAGGCAAAACTTGGCATCTTATGCTGGGTTTCGCTTAGAAGGTTTTAATTTGTTTCATCCTAAATATAAAAACAAAATTTAACTCACCTGAAGTGAAATTAAAAAAAAAAAGGCTTCCGACAAAACCTTCTGTACCAAAATTGCTATGTTTTCACAGATCCAGTAAGAAGCTCATTTTTATGGCAGCTCTAACAGATAAATTTGTTTATTTGTGCATCAGTTATTAGGCATCCATAACTGGCTGCCCTTTCATTTGGCTATTATGGCCTTCAGTAGAGCCAGTGTGAGTGGCATTCTGTGGCTTGTATAGCTTAGAAGGTCATAGATCTTGGAATCTTTATAGTGGAAAATCTGAATAAAGGGGTTTTGAATAAATCTGAATATTGGAATAACTATGGGATGGATTACAACATAGGATCGGAAATCATGTCTAGACTGACAGTAATTACTTTAAAACTAGTATATACAAGACAGCTTAAATAGTAAGGTAGAAGAGACTGCTGAATAACCTAAGCTTAGGATGTAAATTGCTTCATGGGAATAACCCAGAGATTCACAGACCACCACCTTCCTTTCAAAAGCTGAATATGATATTTACACCATAACTTTTTGTGCAATTTACATTTTTCCTACTTAAAAAAGAAATTTCTGAATATGTTTAAGAACATACTAAAGTAAGCATGAAGACTGTGGCGGGCCAGTAAAGGGCACAGTCCTGCATTGAGCCACCCACCTCACTGCGCCCAACCACCTTCCAGGCTCCGAGTGCCTCCCTGGCGGCACCTCACATCTGGCTGACCCCCTTCCTGACCCGCTAGCCTGGGGGTTCCACTGCCACCACCCAGGGCTCTGGACTGATTCTGGCTCTGCACACCCTGGGAAACACAGGCCTATTAGTCCTCAAGTGTACTTGATTCACTTCAAGAAGTTGGGATGCTTCCCACAGTCAGAAGCTCAAGTAGTGGTCTCCCTTAGTCAGCCGAACCAAGGGGACCCCAAGGCATAATCTAGACCCACTCCCAATAAGTATCCCACACTAGGTACAAAGGATAACTTTATTGGTTACAGAGACTAGGGTTAGAATGGGGTACAGGGTAAAGCAATGTCAGAGAAATCCCAAAGAGCAAACTCCGGTGGCTAGGTAGCCTTTGATCATGCATCTGAGTTGCTGCAAGCTATATGTATCTAGTTAGATCTCATGTAGCTTACTCACAAGTATCATCTAGAGGCAGTTGGAGATTTCCTCTGAAGGCAGGCAGTTCATTGATCATGAGTTTTGAGAGAGAAAGCAAATTTCAGATGGTTCAGCTCTTCTCTGTCTGTGAGTCTCCCTCATGGCTGCTGCCCCCTCCTCCTGGGCAGTCCTTAACTTATATACCCCTTGTGACCTCATTTACCTGGTCCAATGGAGGCCAGCACCTGTTGGCTGTTAGCCAACCAATTTGAAATACATCACTAGTTGCCAGGCAGACTCTAGCCCACCAGGGAGCAAGCCCCTCACCCAGCTATGTGATACCAGTCATGTAGGCACAGGGAGTAGGTTTCTGCTGTCCCTCAGGAATGTATCTAGCTCAGGTTACCCAAAGAGACAGAATAAAGGTGTGTCTCCTCTGCTGGGCCCATCCTAATTAAATTGTCACAGAGCAGAGTTTTTGGAGAGAAACAAAGGTGGTCTTCTGCCTCAACGATCACTACTTGTCTCAAACTATTCATATTAAGGATGAAAGAATTCAAAAAGACATCTAGACACTACAGTGCTGTGCACTGATACTTCTGAAATTTTGGAGATGTGTCCTAGGTTTCCATATTTGAAAGGAAATTGCTAAGTGCCTTTGGGTCAGGATTCACAGTAGACAGCATACTATTTAGGGCAGTGGTCCCCAAGTGGTCAGTCACAATTGACTGGTCGATGGTGGAGCCTCTTTTAGTCGATCCTGAGCTGAGGGCCTGCAAGTCCATGTGCATGCATGTACATGTCTGCTGCCACCAGCCCAGTAGGTCAGTCTGTGGGGAAGAGAAGGGGCAGGGGCGAGAATAAGGCCCCCCACAGTGAGGGATGGACAATAAGGCCCAGCCAGAAGCAGGGGAAGGTAAGTGGGGCCCCAGCCCAGCTGAGTGATGGGAGGATTGGAGCCTGAGGGGCTCATTCAGGGGTGAGGGGGCTCTGACCACTGGGGAGCACCCTGACAGGGGTCCTGGGGGCACATGCTCCCCCTATCTCTGTGTAAGGCAGAGTCAGTGGTGGTGGCTGCTGCTGTACCTCGAGCCCTCCTACAGTTGGCCATATGAAGGCATGGCTTAACTCAGAAGTGGGACACACATGGCATCCAACCACTTTCCCACAGGTGCAGCAGGGCTCAGGGTGCAAAGCCCAGCCCACAATGGCAGCTGCCTCCACCAAATACATATGGGGGGCATGTGCCCCCCCACCCAAATGCAGGGCACCATGGGTGGCTGCAGCAGTGGTGAGGCAGGGACAGGCAGGCACAGCTGGAGGAGCTGTGCGAGAACCTGCAGCCTCCCAGCTGTGCCTGCCTCCCCCTGGCCGATCCAAATCACTGAATCACTCCGAATCAGCAACAAATCTTCCAAAGCTGATTCAGCCAAATCAATTCAGGACAGTGATCCAAATCTCTGAATTGAATCACTGTCCTCCAAATTGGCTGAATCTGAACCCAAATTTAATACTTCCCTATTTTCACAGGCCTACTGGTTTTCTCCGATAAAAAAAAATCCCCAATTTTCAGATTTAAAAAAGTAACCCTATGATTTAAATGAAACACCACTGTCTATCTCTCTATTAGTGGCATTTCATTTTAATCACAGAAATGTGGATTTTGGGTTACTTTTTTAAATCTGAACATTGGGGACTTTTTTTTTTAATCAGAGAAAACCAGGATCCCTGCTAAT
>NW_017729032.1:132860520-132863662 GCF_001723915.1 Gavialis gangeticus
TTTTTTTTAATCAGAGAAAACCAGGATCCCTGCTAATGAATAAGGTAATATAAAGCAAGTGTGAAAATAGGTCTCTTCATAACATACTATACCCTGTGGTTTCTGACCCTCACCAAGTATAGAAGTAGGTATAAATGGAATAGAAGAAGTTATGAAGTATTTGAAAAATGTGAAAAGCATAGCAAGAGAAGTAGGTGTAAATTAAGACAGGCAGAAACAAAAGTTGCCTAAGTATATATGAAGCTATTCTGTCATGTACTACTGGATAATAAAAAGACCTAGGTTGAATTTCTACTGTTGATTACTAATAACCTGAACAGTACTGACTTAATCCCCAACCCAGAAACCTAGGAAAACCAAATTAAATATTATGGGTTCTCAGATGAGTAAAGTGTCTCCACTCACCAAATAGGGCTTTATTAGGAAAAAGGAAATAAAAACATGGGCAATTAAAAAAAAATTGAAGGACCAGAATAACAGACCAAGAGGGAATTAAGCAACCTCAAAATTATTTACAAGTAGTGCCGCAATTAGGTGATAGGCACTAGCTTCCTTCTTTCATTATCCTTCACTCAGTTCTCAGCTGTAAGTCAAAGAAGTTCCAATCTCAAAACAAGTCCATTCCTTGTACAATGCACATCTTCCACATGAAGCAACAACTACTGGAGATCTTTGCCACTGCTCCATACTTCTGGTCTTCCTTTTCACTCCATCACTACCAAGCATTGGCCACAAAAGCAACCTGTATGAGATCACAGCCATCTCTGAGAAGAATCAGTCAACTAAAAATAACACTGAAGAATCAGTAAACTAGAAAACAAACTAAAACATTTCCACTACAGGGAAATCATTCTTTTCTTTTTCCTTACCTAAAAGGAAACAGTAAGATAATGAGCCCTTAAATGAATAAAATTCCCATCCTTTTTTTCTTACTTCCTTGCCCTATTTTCACCCCTACCACCATAAATTTCAGTTTAGAGTGACTTCTGACCCCAAGTACTTTAAATAGTTCACTTGTCCACCTCATTCTTAAATATGGCTGTTGGTGTTTTGTCCACCACATACTTCCAGTAGTAATATTTTAACAAAGTGTTACAAACTGTTGCATAAACCCATGAAAGTGATGACAAAAATGCCTATTAACTAAAATAAACAAGTGTCTTGCAAATGAGATACATACTGCCCTACAGCCAAATAGGATGCAAATGAGATCTATCTTATATATACATATTCAGAATGGAAGGAAAAAGAGAAAAGAGACAGAGAAAATAACAAGAGCCAGAGGTAAGAGATATGAAATAGAAGATGAGAGGTTGAAGGAGAAAATATGCATTGTTTCCAATCATTGCATCTACTCAATGAAAGGACAGTTATTTCAACCACTGGGAATTCCGGAACGAATGGTGAATCACCTGATCTAATGAGGAAAATAAGACAGGTGAAAGAAACTGGGGTGACTTTAAGGCTTCTTGACTTAAGTTCTGAAGTCTGACTTAAGAAATGAAAAGCTTTCAGGTTCCATTTAGTTTTCAGAGATTTATAGCATTCCATTCTTAAAACAAAATCCTTCCTATGGTTTCTATTTTTCTGTTCTCTCCCTCTCTTCCTTTCCTTCTGTATCACCTACACTTCCCTACAATAGACACTTGTCATTTAAAATAGTCCAGTATTGAAGCCTATGTTATCTATCCTTCCAAAAATCTCCACATAGCCCACCATGTGAATAGGATCATGATCATTTCAGTATAAAAGGACTGAGCTTGTACTTTCAGTAAAGCCCAGTTAGTGCTGCTCATGTGTTGGTTAGAAAGTATGCTGCCAAATTATTAGTTACATTTTGTCCAGCAGAGGCCAACTGTGTTCTTACTAGGTCATTCCTTGCCCTTGCTAGGCAAGGGAACAAATGGCCAGAATTCAAAGAAAGAGTCCTCCACTGGACTCTAGAAGCACTACTATTAAACTAACTTGAAAAGGCAAATTTATGGTGTTTTTTATAGCACTGAAGGGTGGAGTGTTAATCCTTCCTTCCCTCCCTGCCAAAAAGCACACTATTGGCAAATTTGTAAAACCAAATATATTTATAGAAAGACTTACTCTTATTATTTAAATAAGGTTAGAATTATAAGTATTCCAGAACTGTACAGGTACATATAAAAATATTGCCAGAGGCAGGAATCACTTTTGCAGTATCATTATATCACTGCTTCACTGCTTTCCCTGCATAAGCCTTATTTCCAATTAGTCTGAGCTCTATGAGACTCAATCAGTGACTATATAAACATTCTAAACACATACTGTGCATGCCACTTCAAATTTACCACTAACACTTTACAATATTTCTATCAAATATTCTCAGGAAATATGCCATATTGCACCAAAGTACTGGTTTAATAATGTTTCAATTTTTTTTGAACTAACAAGTATTTTAAGAAAGCAAGCACATAATTCTATAGATAAACATTTTATTTTTCCTGCTTTTTATCTAATATAACTTAATGTGTGCCAAGATATATATTTTTTTCAACTGGAGCATTTAAAGAGTTTAACACTTAATTGCCTTGAAATATACAATGCACTTTTGGTCCATCAAACAGCCATTGATAGGATATGGAAAGGAAAGAAAGACTCTCACACCGATGGATTCAAAAGTAGTAGGCCACAACTTTATTAGTGGCAACCAATTATTTTCTCCCTTCAGGAAATGGCACATTACAGGCATTATACAATATAATTGATAATTTCAGGTTGATTATATTTCACTTATCTCTACTTCTCAGTCCATTTTTTAAAACTATTTCTCAAAGAAGGAGCTTGAGTGTATCTCAGTTAACAGAATCTAAGGCCAGCTACAGACGTTCAAAAGCCCAAGGTGGAAGTAAAGTAAAGAGTTGACAAAAATATTCTGCCTGGGTACAGCTGAGAGCTGGTTGTGTGATGCAGTTCAACACAAACCACTGGAAGCTGTCGGTGGCTCACCTCCACAACAGCCATTTTCCATATAGATCCTTTCCAGGAACAGCTACGAACAAACAAATAAAATGATCCCAGACTTATAATATGGAAATACTCATATTTCCAAAAGTATGGTAGAAATTTTCTATCTATCTAACACACACACACACACACACACACACACACACAC
>NW_017729032.1:132863673-132864071 GCF_001723915.1 Gavialis gangeticus
CACACACACACACACACACACACACACACACAGAGTCAACAACCAAAGTCTGAGCAGCCTTCATTCTCAGTAAAGACAAAGAGGGCTGAAAGTAGTTGTCAACATCATGGCAATATCAGATTGAAAGGCTTAAGTTCCTTGGTCTTATTTATTTTGACTAATCAAAACTCAAAAATGTAATTGGAACACATGTTGAAAGTATAAGTTGAAGTTTTTTCCCAACTTCCAAGTCTGAACAAACTAAAAAAATGAATTAAACAATTTAACTCAACTTTCAAACAATAATATTGAGCTTGGAATGGCAGGAATTTTTTTCTCCCTCATTCCCACCTTCCCATTCTTTTTGTTTTTCAGTTCTTTTTTTTCTTGCTTTTTTGTGTTGGAAAATTATGAGAAAC
>NW_017729032.1:132869071-132869912 GCF_001723915.1 Gavialis gangeticus
GTTTTTCAGTTCTTTTTTTTCTTGCTTTTTTGTGTTGGAAAATTATGAGAAACTGCAGTTGTGGAATGAGAGCAAGTTTAAATTTAACCTTACAACTGATAGTGACACACTCAGATTAGAAATCATAGATTCAGTTAATTGAGCTGATACTCTGGTTTTATTATTTTAACAACAATAAAAATCTGTTAAAAAATAGGTAAGTACATTCTACATTCAAGTGAAATGTACATTAAATATTGTCCTAATCATAAGTTGTGTCCCAGATTTTATTCAATTAGTTTTATACTCTGTACTGCAAGTGTACCACAAAAAGTTACACTTAAACAACAAAAATAGTCTTAGAAATAATAACTGTGATTAACACTAACTAACTCTGACTCTGATTTACAAAATCTACCATCGATACTCTGCATAAAACAATTAAGGTGTATTTCTACTTCCAAAACAGAGAGGAAACCGTTAAATTTTGTTTTCTCTCATTTAAAAGGGTTAAACCTTTTTAGTTTACAGAGATTAGAAAGTTGAAGAGCAGGAAGTTATTTGGTGTCATTGTTTTTCTACTAGGGACAATATTTTTCCCTTTTTAAAATTTTAATTATAGAGTAAAACAAACCCACACAAAAATTGTTTTGCTTAAGGGCCAGATCCTATTAGGCACCTAACTGTGATTATTGCTGGAGTCCCTGAAAAACAGTTAATGCAAGGGGGGCCAAGCTAACAGAGACAGCAAACAGGACAAGCAGTTTTCAGGCAGTTCACAGGTCAGTTTCTACCCCTCCATCCCCACCCCATTTGAGTGGAGATCCTTTCAGCTTGGTGTGATGAAGTAGGGAATCCACTG
>NW_017729032.1:132880026-132881487 GCF_001723915.1 Gavialis gangeticus
CAGTTTCTACCCCTCCATCCCCACCCCATTTGAGTGGAGATCCTTTCAGCTTGGTGTGATGAAGTAGGGAATCCACTGGGGCCAAGGAACAGTAAACAGGCCAGCTTCCAGGTGAGTTCACTAGGAAACTGTGCTTGGAAAAAGGGCAGTAAGAGAGAAGAGGAAGATTAAGAGACCCAGGAAAATGGCTGGGGGACATTAGAAAGCCAGAGCCACTGCCACTGCCACTGCCTCTGCTTGCACCTATAAAGTTTCTGTCCAAGCAGGATCGCTCACCATTGAGGCTTACATCAAGGTCCAGGTTTGGTGCTGTAGGCTTGCAGGTAGAGGAGTGCCTGCAGAAGGAGCAGTGCCTCCTGGTGGTATATTTCAGAGAACAAGCAATGGAGCTATAGGCTGAGGTGATGAGGCCCCAAAGCATTTTCCACCATGAAGAGTTTGTTGATTCAATACTGGAGGAGACCTTTGGAATGGCAGAGGAAGAGCTGCCAGAGGCAGTGCTGGAGGAGAGAGAAGGCATGGACTCTCAGGAAGATGGAAGCTAGTAGTTTGTGACCTCTGGCAGCAGGCAGAAATCCTCATCTCCATCTGCAACAGTTAGGTTGGAGAATAGATATGAAGCCCTAGCAACAGAGAGTGAGCTGCATGTTCCATTGGTGGAGGAGGACAGGTCAGGCCTTCCCAAGCTGGGAAGGATTGAGACTTAGGAAGAGATGGAATCCACCTGACACAGAGAGGAAAAAGCATCTTCACAGATAGGCTTGCTAACTTAGTGAGGAGAGCCTTAAATTAGGTGCACCAAGGGATGGAGACCAAAGCCCTGAAGTAAGTGGGGATGTGAGGGACCTGGAGAAAGAGCAACGAGGAGGGGGCAAGGAGGAGGGGGCATCAGGGTGTTGCCCTGTGGGGTCAGGCCAACTCTCAGGATCTCAATATTGCACTGTTGGACAGGGGGGTGTGACACAATTGCACATATACAAACACACAAATCAATCAGGTGCATACACACACATACGACCAGCACAGGCACATACACATCTAAACCAGCCTAGGCACAAGCATACCTATCACCAATTCAAGCACATACACTATACACCCCAAAAGGTAGACACAGATCACTAATTCATATATCATACACACAGTGACACACACACACACACATATACACACACACACAACCCACCTACACATACACACAGGTAGGTTCCTAACTTGGATGGTACAGTGTGCATGTGTGTGCTTGGGGTACCTGGGATACTTGGGGGAAGGTTCAGGTGAGAGAGAGAGAGTTAAAGTTTAGGGAGTGAAGGTTGCCAGAACCAGGATTAGAACCAGTGGACTACAAAGAAGCTGGCTGAAAAACTGAGGCTTGGGTTTACTTAAGATAGACTGGGGCTGCAAACTGAGGCAGACAGCTGAGATATTGGGTGGGGCAGGTAAGTGGTGGCAAGGAGGAGACAG
>NW_017729032.1:132886487-132889179 GCF_001723915.1 Gavialis gangeticus
AGGGGCAGACCTTGTGTGACCCTAGTGACAGGAGGCATGCCCAGGCAAAAGTCAGCCCCTGGCATACTGAGCATGTGTGCTCCATGCAGGGATGTGCAGTTTCAGATGTCTGTAATAGTGAGGCACAATGGTAGAGTTGCTGGTTCTGCAGGATCTTTTGTCTTTCAAATGCTGGGTTCTTGTCTCTGTTCCTGGATGAATCAATGTGAGGTGATGGCCTGGTTGTTACAGGCCATTCAGTAGAGGCCTGCTACCATTGTATTTCAATCATTTCCAATCATACTCATTCATCCAGGGACCAATTAACATGGGAGGGGTACATGACTCATACAGTTGCAACACAGGGGATGCCCAGGCAGAGGACACAAGATGGAGGCTTGACATACAAAATGGAAACTTGACATGACTTATGTTAACTTACATATATAGGCCTAAAACAGTAATCACACAATATAAAAGCAGTACTAACATAATAATTATCACTTATAAAACAGTGGGTATCAATATCAAAATAGCAGGGAACTTATTTGCAAAGAGGGGAGAGAAAAATAAACCTTACTACCTAAAATAAAATGTTGAAGCTTATCCTACATCTTAGATTACTTATACTTATCTATAGGGAATAGAGAGGGAGAGAAAAAGTCAGAAATGGTTGGGGAAGGGGAGGGAATGCATTTTAAAATAAATTAAAAAAGAAAAACTGGGGGTTTTGCTACAAGGGGAGCTGTTCTCATTCTCCTTAGAAATCAGGGCGATTGACTAGCAGGAAGAATTAGAAGTCCTCACACAGTCACAGAACTAGGAAGTAACTGCAATAACAGAGACTTGGTGGGATAGCTCACATGACTGGGGCACTATCATGGATGGGTACAAATTGTTCAGAAAGGACAGGCAGGGGAGAAGAGGAGGAAGAGTTGCACATTATGTAAAAGAGCCATATGATTACTCAGAGCTCCCGTATGAAACTGGAGATAGGTTGAAAGGCTTTGTGCTAGGGTCAGAAGAGAAAGGAGCAAGGGTTATATTGTGGTGGGGATCTGCTATAGACCAGAAGACTTGGAGGAAGTGGTGGGTGAGGAAGTGGTGAATGATGTCGAACTTCAAACAGTTAGTGGATGTTTTCCAATCACAGGCCCTGGTTCTCATGGGGACTTCACTCACTTTGATGTCTGCTGGGAGGACAATGTAGTAATGCACAGGCAATCCAGGAAGTTTTGGAGAGTGTTGGGGACAACTTCCTGGTGAAAGTGCTGGAGCAGCCAACTAGGGGCCATGCTATTCTTGGCCTGCTGCTCAGAAACAGGGAAGACTTGGTGGGAAATTTATTATTAAATGGCAACTTGGGCATCAGTGACAATGAGATGATTGAGTTCAGGATCCGGAGGCAAAGGAGGATGGAGAGCAGCAGAATAATGACCTTCAACATAAGAAAAGCAGACTTTGATTCACTCAGGGAACACATGGGCAGGATCCCCTGGGAAACCAGGCTGAGGGGGAGAGGAGTCCAGGAGAGCTGGCCGTACTTTAAAAAAGCCTTACTAAGAGTGCGGGAACAAACCACCCCAATGTTCAGGAAAACTAGCAAGTACAACAGAACACCAGCTTAGCTTAGCCAAAACACAATTGGAGTTGCAGCTAACAAGAGACGTGAAGGGTAACAAGAAGGGTTTCTACAAGTATGTCAGTAACAAGAGGAAGATCAGGGAATATGTGGATCCCTTACCGAATGGGGGAGGCAACTTAGTGACAGACAATGCAGAAAAATCTGAAGTACCCAAAGCCTTATTTGCCTCAGTTTTCACAGGCAAGGTCAGCTCCTAGACTACTGCACCTGGCAGTACAGTTTGGGGAGGATGTGAGAAGCCAACAGTGGTAAAAGAATAGGTTAGGGACTATTGAGAAAAGTTGGACATATACAAGTCCAGGGGGATGGATGGGATGCACCTGAGGGTGATGAGGGACTTGGCTGATGTGATTGCAGAACTGCTGGCCATCATCCTTGAAAACTCATGGTGATTGGGAGAGTTCCTGGATGATTGGGAAAAGGGCAAAGATAGTGGCCACATTTAAGAAAAGGGAAAAGGAAGATCCAGGAAACTACAGATACATCAGTCTCACCTCAGTCCCTGGAAAGATCATAGAGCAGATCCTCAAGGAATCTATTTCAAAGCACTTGGAGGAAAAGGTGATTAGAAACAGTCAGCATGGATTCACCAAGGACAACTCATGCTTGACTAACCTGATTGCCTTCTGTGATGAGATGACTGGCTCTGGGGGTGTGGGGAGACAGGTGAATGTAGTGTACCTTGATTTTAGCAAGCTTTTAGATACGGTTCCCCAACCAAGGGGAGGAGCTGGACCAGGAATTTTCTGGCCAGCTTCCAGAGGCACTTAAGGCAAGGGATGTAGTTGTCATGGGTGATTTTAATTACCCTGACATCTGCTGGGAGGAACAGTCAGCCAGGACAGACTGTTCCAGGAGGTTCCTGGCTGAGATACAGGACCTCCACTTAATCCAGGAGGTGCACAGTCTCACCAGAGGAATCGCCCTGTTGGACCTGGTCCTGATCACAGGTGATGACCTGGTAAGGAGCCTCCAGGTGCTTGACCACCTGGGCGATAGCAATCATCGCTTGCTGGAATTCACCATCCAGCGCAGGGTGTCAAGGGCCTGCAGCAAGACGGTAGCCCT
>NW_017729032.1:132894179-132894522 GCF_001723915.1 Gavialis gangeticus
AAGAGGAGTATACCTCCTCTGCTCGGGCCTGTAGGCGGGCTGTCAGGAAAGCTAAGGCGGACATAGAGCTAGGACTAGCGTCCAAGATCAAGGATACTAAAAAGTCCTGTTTCAAATATATAGGGAGGATGAAGAAGGCACCGGGTAATGTGAGGCCCCTGCAAAGTACGCTGGGCAATCTGGTGGTTGCGCCAGAGGAGAAAGCGGAACCCTTTAACCAATTTTCCACCTCTGTTTTCTTGTGCAGGGAGTGGGACTTCCCCACTGTGATGCCAGATGGATTTGAGGAGAACGCCTCCAGACCTCAGGTTGGGGAGGACCGGGTTAGAGAGCTTCTGGAGGG
>NW_017729032.1:132895843-132916168 GCF_001723915.1 Gavialis gangeticus
AGACTGCGGGACCTAAACCTGTTCAGCCTTCACAAGAGAAGGCTGAGGGGGGACCTGGTGACTGTCTATAAACTCACTAGGGGGGACCAGAAGGGTTTGGGGGAGACACTGTTTCCCCTAGCACCCCCTGGCATGACAAGGAACAATAGACACAAATTATTGGAGAGTAGGTTTAGATTAGACATCCGCAAGAACTACTTCATAGTTAGGGAGGCTAGGAGCTGGAACCAACTGCCTAGGGAAGTGGTGCTGGCTCCTACTCTGGGGATCTTTAAGAAGAGGCTTGATGCCTACCTGGCTGGACTCATTTGAGTCCAGTTTTTTTCTCCCGCCCATGCAGGGGGTCGGACTTGAAGATCTACAAGGTCCCTTCCGACCCTACTTCTATGATTCTATGATGAACATTCTCACAGGCAAGCTAAGGAATTATGGGCTGGGTGAATGGACTATAAGGTGAATAGAAAACTTGCTGGAACATCGGGCTCAGAGGATAGTTATCAATAGCTTGATGTCTAGTTGGCCGTTGGTATCAAGTGGAGTGCCCCAGAGGTCATTCCTGAGGGTGTTTTTGTTCAATATCTTCATCAACAAACTCAGAGATGTCATAGAGTGCACCCTCAGCAAGTTTGCCGATGACACCAAGCTGGGGGGAGTAGTGGATACACAGGAGGTACGGCTAGGATTCAGAATGATATAGACAAATTAGAGAATTGGGCTAAAACAAATCTCATGAGGTTCAACAAGAACAAGTGCAAGGTTCTGCACTTAGGAGGGATCAATCCCATGCACCAGTAGAGGCTGGGGTCTGACTGGGTGGGCAGCAGCTCTGCAGAAAAGGACCTGGGGGTTACAGTGGACAGTAAGTTGAATATAAACCAATAGTGTGCCCTTGTTGCCAAGAAGGCTAATGACATACTGGGCTGCATTAGTAGGTGTGGTGCCAGTAGTCCAGGGAAGGGATTATTCCACTCTATTCAGCACTGGTGAGACCATGTCTGAAGTACTGTGTTCAGTTTTGGGCCCCCAACTACAAAAAGGATGTGGTCAAATTGGAGAGAGTCCAGTGGAGGGCAACAAAAATGGTTTGGGGCCTGGGGCACATGACTTATGAGGGGAGGCTGAGGGAACTGGGCTTATTTAGTGTATAGGAGAGAAGACTGAGAGGTGATTTAATAGCAGCCTCCAACTCCCTAAAGAGGTTTTTGGAAGAGGAGGGAACACTCTGTCTTGGAGTCTGAACTCTGGTGCTTATTTAAATAGGCACCCTAATGTACCCCTGATCAGCAGCTACCTTCCCTTCCCCCCCCCACCAGCCTAACTTTGTACATGGATCTAAGACAAGTGATTTTTTTTCTCCATGATGCCTAAGGTAAAAAGCCTCATCTTAGATTCAAGTAAATATGGTAAGTAATTTAGTTCTTTTACTTAGTGTTAAAAAGTCTGTACTATAAAGTTAGTCACTTTCTATATGATGATCAAAACACCAATTTAAATTGCATACATGGATCTTATAACAAACTATGGGATCTGTTATTTCCAAGTGGTTGGCATTGTACAGGGATCTGAATAATATAGAAGTTAGGGAGAAAGTTCCATTGTAACAGCTTTTCCATTCCCACTGCTTTCATGGGAACAGAAAACAGTACTGTGTAGTGATGCATCCAAACTAGTTCTTCAGTGTATCAAGTACTGGCACTTTCTCTACTTCCCTTCATGAAAATTGTTGGTGTGTTTTTTCTTTCTTTTTTTTTCTTTTTTTTTTAGATTATTGTGCAAAAATATTGTGGCAGTCTAACCCAGTTAAATTACTGTACATCATCCATACCTGGGCAATATAAACAGATATAGTGTTAAATGAAATTTTAAGGCATTTCATTTCAGAGAACATAAAGTTTCAATAATATATATAATAACTCCCAACAGAAAATCATATCAAAGAGCCAAATCATCAGAAAATGCTGCTTTTAATGATTGTTTATGGGAAGACTTTTAACTGTCTCTCTCAAACAAGAAATCATACAGGATACAATAACTGTAAAGACATACTGCAGACTAAGTGCAGACAATTTATTTGCCACAGTCCTACATTCTTGTAATGCTTCTCTGGGTATCCTTTGGAGTAAAGTGGAAACACAAACAGGAAAGTGACTTGCTTTTTGATAAATGAATGTGTCTGAAAACATGAGACAGTGAGACCAGCCAAAATAACTGATCCAAGTCTGTTGAGAACAACATGAAAGAAAATGGGAGAGAATGTCTTGCTAATGCCAACTTAATCAAAGCTTGAGTCCTGATAACCATATAAGCCAATGGTAAAAATGAAGATATGATGTTGTTTATGCCTGGAATGAAATAGGGATTTGAAAGAAATAAGGATACTTCTGTTCATAATATAGCATTAAATTTAGCAAGCATTTAAATTAAAAAAGCAGCATCCATTACCACGAATCTGCTTTACTAGCCCTCCTGAATACCTCTTCCCACTATATTAGTGCGTTCTTACTCCTTCGTGTTTGCTTTTCTGGATAGGAAGGTTTAATGAAATTGTGACAGCAGCAGCACCATGGATTAGTGCTGCAGTGAAAGAGCTTTTGCAGTTCAGTGGGAAGTTTGATCATCAACACACTTTATTATTATTATTATTATTATTATATCTACACATAAATCCACGCATATTAGGAAATTGTTTCCTTTGTGGTAGCTTCAGAAATGGCAAAAATAATGACAGTGTAAAAATGTGTATAAAAAGAAAACAGTCAACAAACATCTGAGATTTTTTTTAAACAAACAACCTCCCCCCTGAAAAATCCCAAATGCTCACTCCATAAAACACAAAATGAATATTGTATTAATGTATATTCTCTCCTTAAAAAGGTCAAATTGTAGCTGACACAGAGAATATGACTGCATAAGGTCTAGATTCATGCTGTACCACTACTTTTCTGTGTGGGTACCACAAACATATTATA
Source organism: Gavialis gangeticus (assembly GCF_001723915.1). Lineage (NCBI taxonomy): Eukaryota > Metazoa > Chordata > Crocodylia > Gavialidae > Gavialis > Gavialis gangeticus. Next base: position 132,898,813 of record NW_017729032.1, read on the forward strand.
TCCTAGCTCTTTACAAGTAGGTGGGAGAGGGCAGGCTCTGGACCTACTATTGAGTACCCTCTCTCCATTGAATTATACTTCAGGTATGCCTATACTGAAAAGTATGCATATGCAGCTGATAACTGCCTTTGCTGATTCCATGATGCTTACTGAAACACATACCAGACCCACCCTTATGTGGAGCCCTCTGATGATAACCAGGGATCCTGGTTTTCTCTGATAAAAAAATAAAACAAAACCAAAACCAAACTATTTTTGGATTTTAAAAAGTAACCCCAAATCCACATCTTTCTGTGATTAAAATGAAACACCACTATATATAGTCATTTTAATCATCACTGGAATTCAGTTAGCTGTGTTACAATATGTTACCACACAGGGGTACCATGGTTTTCTGTTTAAAAATTACAAATCCTCTGATTAAAACCCCCCAAATCCATGTTTTTGTGCAAATAAAATGAAATATCCCTCTCTCTTTCTCTAGGGCTATGCGAAACACCATTGTTTCATTTTGACATCCATTTCACCATTACTAAGGGTCAGTGTTTCATTTCATTGTTTTATTTCACTTCAAAGCACTGCACTGTCGCATTTCATTTTGTTGAAACTGTTTTGCTGTTTCAATACTTTTCAACGTTTTACCCATAGGCTATAATGGGAAATCATGAAAATGCCGAAAACCTTGTCAGTTCTTGCCTGATTTGGATGAAAATTGCAGGAGTGGTAGCCCCTTCTGAGAGCACAATGCCTGCCAAATTTCAAGGAGATGGGTGCAGACATTTCTGGGAAACTACACCTCAAAACTATTCAAAACACAACTCCTGGTACTTGCCAGCAGTGGCAGCCTCCTGTCATCCAGCACGCAGATCCGGGGGCCCACACCCCAAGGAGGGCTGTGGGGTTGTGCCAGACTCCTCCCAAGGGTGCGAGCCCTTGGATCTGCATGTTAGATGAGAGGAGGCTGCTGCTGCCTCCTGAGACTGGCACTGAAACCAAGTATGCCCGGCTTCAAAACTCAAAACTTTTAGAAATTTTCAAAATGTTTCAAGTGCCCTTGCTCTGTTTCAAAGCTATTTTGAAGGCTTTTGTTTTGTTTCAATTTCACTGTTTCAAGCTTGAAACGTGTCAAAACAGCTTTGAAATGAAACATCCAGTGAAAGTTTGCACAGCCCTAATATATGTGTGTGTGTGTGTGTGTTGTGGCTGTCGCTCTGCACTGCTTTGTGGTATGGAGCAGCCCTGATATGCCAGTGCCCTGCCCATGCCATTGCCATGCGTCCCTATCCCTCCCTCATTCACCCCCATATGTCAGGTTTCTTACCTAGAATACTGGTTCTGGGCTCCTCTCATGCAGAACCCCTTCTGTGAGTGCAGTGCAGCACTCTAACTACAGGTCATGCTAAAGTACTCACCTGGTATGTTAGAGTTTTTAAATAAGGGCCTCTTTAACCTGATAAGACAGCACTGTAATTACCATGCCACCAGTCTGTCATTTTCCACTCATTTCTCCAGTGCTCCTTTGGAAGCTGAACTGCTAACACAGTCCTTGAAACAAATGGGCAGAGGGCAAAACAGGGTGGAGGCTTCTATTTCACTGAAACATAGGGTCCCAGCTAGAATTTATGGCCTACTCCCATGCAGAACAGTAGCTGCATGACTGACCCACACACCTTCTTGCTTTCTCCTTTCGTCTTAACTCCATGTATCTCCCACAGACCTGCCTGTCATGGCCACCCAGGATCCAGCTTCAAAAAGAGTGCCAAAGAAGGGCTAGATGATGTGTATTTATTTATTTGATGTATAGGCTTCCCTCTTCAAAAAGGACTCAGTGTAGTTTATAATTACAATAAAATAAATTTTAAAACATACAATATTAAAATAAAATAGTTATACTATTTTATAATTACATTCAATTTCCCAGATAATACCCCAGAGGTCACATCCCCCTGTCCCTCCCAGCACCTCTTTCTGAAAGCCTTTCCAAATGAAAAGGTCTTAGAATACTTTTGGAAGATGTGCAGGCTTGAACTCTGATGAGTCTCGAGGAGGAGAGAATGCCAAACTGGTGGAATGATTACTGAGAATGACCTCCCACACATTTTCACTGAGAAAATGTGGTCCACAGATGCAATTTACAGGAAGTTGCTCTCAGTTGACATTAAAGATTGCAATGGGAAAAAAAAAGGAGAAGGCAGTTCCTTAGGAATTCAGACCCAGACCATTCAAGGATTTAAAACCAGCACCTTGAACTGAACACACAAAACTAATGGAAATCAGCACAGACCCTGGAACAACAGAGTAAAGCATACCTGGAGACTTGCCTCTGTGAGAAGTTAGGCTGCCACATTCTGTGCTGCTGCAGCTTCCAGATGGTCTTCAAGGGCAACCCTCCACAGAGTACTTTCAATAATTTGGCCCCAAGGTTACAAAAGCATGTATGATGATGCCAGATCCAAATCTAAAAGAAAGGGCTACAGTCTTCTGACCAAATGGTAGTCCTAGACACTGCTACAACCTGACAAATCCAGTTCAGTAAAGAATCCAGGAGTACCCCAAGGATGGGATGGCTAAATTCTTTTCTCTCCCAAAGCGTGAGGTCTACCAACCACCTTTGCCTTTGTCTTATCTGGATTGTTTAGTGCAACAAGATGGGACAAAAAGTTAGAAATCTGAGGAAATCCATAGGAAAGGTGGTACCAAGGAGGTGATGAGCACTCCCTCATGACCACCATTTGGGTCATTCTTGTAAGAAAAGAGCAGAACTGAATAAGAGCAGTCCCGTGGATTCCCATTTATATAAATACATTATCAATACATCATTATCAACTGTAACAAAGGCCACTGCAAAATCAACTGTGATCAAAATGGTACAACTCCCTTTTTCAGTCTCCAAGTGAAGACCATTGACTAAGTTCACCAGCAAACAAGCATCTCCATACTCCAAACATCCAGGTTGAAAGCCACATTGACAGGAGCCCAGGAGTTTGAGAGTGTCTAGATGCACCTGGAACTTTTGGGTTATAACCAGTTCAATGACTTCCCCAACAAAGGAGAACCTGGCTGAGACAACAGATAGCTAGGGATTCAATATAAAGAGATTTTTTTTTTTTTAAGTAGGGGCTAGACAATCACAGACATAGAAACATCTGGCACCCTACCCTCCTGAAGAAAGGCATTGACAAATCCCACCAGCAATGTCCATAACTGGCTTTTACAAATCATGGATGGGATGGATCCAGTTGAGGTCTGGATCCCCACTCAAATCCCTCCAAGCACATGCCCTGCATCAGTGGTCAAGAACAACTGAAACTTATCCAAATGGAGCACATGAGACTGGGCTCTTTCCTAATCCCAAACTCAGCTTCTGTAGCTAAACTGGTGGGTCCAGAAAATTTGCCTGCAAAGTAGGTGGCAAACTCTTCACAGTTGTAATGAACCACTGGGATGTCCATCCAAATGGGTAGAGCTGGGAGTGGACTGGGGATTTCAGGGGTCAGAAGCCAAGAATCAGGAACCAAATACCTAGCCAGAATTGAGGGCTACCTGCAATTTAATCAGCTACTTCTGTTTCAACTGCCTTCAACAGGAAAGAATAGAAAGACATGTCATGAAGCAGCTTTTCACAGAGACACTAGAGGACATATAGGAATTACTGTCTTCAGAAAACATGGATGGAAGCAGGCAAAAACATTAGAAATGCATAGCGCAAGTGGGCACATCATGCATGCTGCTATTGCCAACCTAAACCCAAATCCAAAGATTTTTGGTGCTGACAGGTGCTATTACAATGAATGGAGGCCAGGACATACACCTAAATGTTAACCTAAATGTGTTGTGTAAGATATAGATCTGTAATAATTTGCACCCTCCTTGGAGTAGCTAGGTGTGTCCCAACAAGCGTGCACATGCAGAGGAATGTGTTTCCTGCAGTACAAATAGCAGCAACACATATCTGTGCCCCTGCCATTTGCAAGTCCCTGCATGCACATTCCAGCACGTGGCAAATTGAGCCATGTAGGTAGGGGAGGTTGAGGCCAGCACCTATGCTGGTCCCAGCAGCCTTACCTAGGGTCCTGGGGGCCTGCTGGGGCAACAGCAGCAGCAAGATAGCTGCTCAGAGTCTGGCCAGCAGCCAGAGTTTGGCTCTGGCCAGACAGGCTCCATTTCTGGAAGCACACACCCTGCCACATACTCCACACCACTTTTTTTAGCTGAGTTTTTCTTTTTTTGACGCTGGGATCTCCTGGTATCAAAAAACCCTACCACATTGCTAATTAGCAGTACTGCAAACAGATGTGTGTGTCACGTGTGGTTTGTGGTGACCCAAATGGGTGTGAGGCACCACAAATCTCATGTGTGTGCTCATTGGGACCCACTCACTAAGGCTTAGAAAAACACTGAAAGTTAATCTCATTCCTACATTGTTTAAGGGGCAGCACAAGATAGCCTTCAAGGGGATTACATATAAAACTGAAAGCCTAATCCAGAAGAAAATATCCAGTCTTTCATAAATCCCTCTGGAAAAATTGATTACGATTTGAATAGGCTTTGGTCCTATATATATTTTATTTTGGATTTTGGATTCAGGGAAGAAAAAAACAAAACAACAATATTGTGTTAACTTCTAAACTTTCTTTTTCAAATGATAACAACATATTTCTAAACAAAGTATGAGCTTGGTATATTTTGAAATGTTGGCTGCTTCAACAATCTACATTATAGAGGGTAACTTAAATGAAGGTTAACATTCTGTGAAAAAAATACAGAAGTTTTCATTTGAAATGCTCAAAGGAAATATTTTATTGCTCTACATAAAAGTTAACATCTTGACATATTTATGAGTTACTATTCTGTATTTTATCTATTTCCCAAAATGGAACTTGGTAGATGTCAAGATAGTGTCAAAGCTGATATGTTACTGAAAAATCTTATTGCTTGATGTTTAGTTATTTATGTATAAATAAGAAAAGAACATACCTTGTACATAAAGTCTAGGAGAATTAATTTAAGGACAGAATTTTCTACATGAAAAATATTAAACAATAAAAAATGTTGTTTATAGTAATAGGTACTATATATCCTGACTCCTGAAAATGTGTATTATGTATTAAACCTGTATTAGAGATCTCGTAAATTTTAATCTTCTTTTATTATTATGTCCTTGAAGGTTTAAGTAGGGATATTCTATGGCATTGGTAGGGTAAGTACCTATATGGAGGTGTAAATTTCTCATTCCACTGTCATGTCATGGCAGCCCCACCCATCTGTGCTGATTAGCAGAGAGGCCCAACCCCTTGGCTCTGACTGGCAGAAAGGCCCTGATGAGGGAGGAGGGATGAAGGGGATGCTGCCCTTCATACTGCCCAGCTGGCCAGTGCCTTATCCTCCCAGCTGCAGGGACTGCTGGCTCCCACTGAGGAGCCAGACTTTCATTTTTTGTTTAAGTTTTTGTTATTGTTGATTTCACAAATACTGTGGATTTCATGGTTTCTATGAAATCCATGAAACCCTGAATTAAGTAGGTCCCCAGTCCTAACCCATTGCTATCAGATCCTATCAGGGACCTAACCCATTGCTATCAAAGCCACCACTTCATATAATTTCTTTTATAAAACTTACCAAGTTCCATCTTAAAAGGTTTCTTTGTTTGCATGTTTAATTTTGTTTTGTCCTAATGATCTCAACTAGAGGGCTGTTTCAGTACCTGATTACTTGACTTTACTTTTTCCTGGTGTAAATATGTTAATTTGGTGTTGTATAAAAATTGTCCCTTAGTTTACTTTGTTCTTTACTTGCCCTGGTATATATCCCACTGATGCATGTATAGATACACACATATGTACTCTCAGCTTTTATATAGTTGCACTAAACAAGCCAAGCTTTTTTAGTCTTGTCTTTATAAGCTAGGTTCTCCCTTTCTCTGATCATCCTGGTAGCCCTTCTCTATCTCTGTTCATCTTGAACTCAGGTGACTAAAATTATACCAAAATATTCCAGAAAAGGTCTGAAAAGTGCCTTCTACAATGGCATGAATATTTTCTTGTCTCTACTGGCAATACCTCCCCTGTTAGATTTTAAGATTGCATTTGCCTTTTCATGGAAACTTTTACATTGGTGGTTCATAGTCATCCTAAATTACTATCAAATAATTCAAACTTGCACGCACAGCTATATTTAGCTAATGTTAAGTGGTATTACTGTTGCAGTTGATATTGCATTCATTGAGCTTTCACATCAAAGATATTTTCTAAAAAATTGCCAACTCTCACTCCCTAATACATCAAGCATCAAATACATGATAGAAAAACATATATTTAAAGGTAAATCAATAGGACACATTAGAGTTTTACCAATAATTAATTTGGTCTGAGATCACCAGTGGGACTTCAGTTACATTTTTTCTTTCTTTGATAACTTTAGCAAACAATGTCACGTATTATAAAATGCAGAATTTCCAAAACCTTCATTGCTCTAGAATGGAAGGGTCAGGTTTCTCTACTTCTCTATACAATAGTCCTCATTATCAGACACAGATATCTGTATGATGAGTTCTCTTAAAAAGTGATTGCTCTTAAAAATATAGGGCATTTTTACATGGGCTGTAGGAGCGGGGGCGGGGGGCACTTTAATTACAGCAGCTCTGAGAGCCACTTTAAAAAGTGTCTGCGGTGTCTAATGTATCAGTGTTCCCATGTTTCAGCAGGGCACCTTAACTAAAGCGCATCAAATGTCACTGCTCCATCCCAACTTGGTGTGCTGTCATCCTGGGTACACATATAAATGCTGTGCCTGGGAGAAATAAACTCTGGTACTAACCATGCTGGAGTTTATTTCTCCTCCCTAATTACACATGTAGATGCACTCAGTATTGATAAAGGTCATTCTTTAGCATGGACCTTCAGAAGAAACACCATAATTATTGTTTTCTCTCTCAAAAGAAAATAAAAACAAGCTTCGACTCTTTTGCAGATGAAATCTCTGCACCAAACAAACTTTCCTTACCTGTATCCTCATCCTATAAATTATGAAGAGCTGTCATTTCATCACTGCCAACCAATACAAATACCTTAGTTTTGGCCTTTCTGGGCTCATCTACACAAGATGCTCCATCACCATAGCAATGAACTACAGCAATGTAGCTTGTCGCTGTGGTGTTGTAGCATCAGCAAGCACAAACTATAACACCGATGCTATGTCACCATAGTGACAAGGTATGTCACCATAGCACATTGCTACAGCAACATCGCATATAAAAATAACTATGCACTGCCAGAACTATACAGTACCAGATGGTGCTGTGCATTTAATACTTGCTAAAGCAAGTACTAAATGACTGTGAAGTACCAAATGCACAGTCAGGGGCATGTGTAGATGCACCCTCTGTTTTCCTAGTCAAACCATGAAAGTTGAAATAATACACCTGCTTCCCCTTTCACTGTATCAAGCATCAAGGATCCTGGTTTTCTCTGATGAAAAACTCTAACAATTTTCAGATTAAAAAAGTAACCCAAAATCCACATTTTTCTGTCATTAAAACAAAACACCACTAATATATTTATATACATATTAGTGGCACATCATTTTGATCACAGAAAAATGTGGATTTTGGGTTACTTTTTTTAATCTGAAAATGGTGGGTGGGGGGTATCAGAGAAAACCAGGATCCCTGTCAATCATACTGCAGCAGAGGACCTTTGTTGCTTGCCACTTTAAGAGCCAGAATGGGCATCAGGGCAGCTGGCAGCTGTGTGCCAGGGGAATGAGGTGGTCATATGACTGCAGGAGGGCCCTGGGATTGGAGGAGAGAGGCTAAGCAGCCTCCATTTTAGATCCAGGCACTTAAAGCTAAGGCAGCACTCTGCTGCTGGCAGCTGGAAGAACACCACCCAGCTGAAGTGTTGCTCAGAAGATCCTTCAAAGTAAGGATAGGAGCTATGGGGATAGTGGGAGGCTCTTGGTCCTGAGTATGACTTGAAACTATACCCTGCTGAGGAAGAATGGCTTGGTGGGACAGCCCATGGTAGGGTAGTTCCCCAGAAATGACAGACCAGTTGCCTCCCCAATGAAAGGTGGGTAGGGGCAGCTTATAACCCCAGCTCCCACTACCCAGTGGGTAACATTAAATCAGGGACAGGCAGTGGAGCCAGGCACATCTGTGGACACCTGAGCTCATGGGGTGTAAGACCCTGGAGGCTCTAGCAAGGGAGAAGATAGAGCAGCCCCAGAGAGGGGGCAGAAGTGAGTATGGAGGCCTGCACAGAATAGGGTGTGCAGTGGTGCCAGAAGGGCTGTGTGTCGGGATGTAGAGTAGGGTCTGCACAGGCAGGCCTGAAGGGCTGCACCAGGGGTGTGTAAAATGGGGTTGCTCAGGTGACCTGAAGGGCTGCACAGGGGCTAACCCCCACAAGAGCAAAAAACTTGGATGAGTTGCCTGGCAAGGGGCTAGGGATGGAGTTCAGCCCAATGTGAGGCATAAGGCCGGTGCTGCATAGAATAGGGTTGCTCAAGCGACTCAAAGGTTGGGTTATGAGTGGCTCAGTGAGGGGCAGTATGAGGTCCAATAAGATTGGGCAGGATGAAAGAAGCCCCGGTATATGTGAGGCCCAGAGAAGGGCAGCGTGAGAGGCCCAGCAGAATGTGGCAGAAGGGCATAATGTGGCCCGGCCTTGGGCTGGAGTTATGAACAATTTATGATGCCATCTGCAAGGCATGGTATAAAGAAGGACTTTTGTGGTATAAAGGATATATTAGAGACTTGACCATTCTCTTCCGTCTGTCACCAAGTATAAATTACTATCTTGAATGGTCACAGATGACATCAAACCTATTGACAACGATACCCCACTACCTGGACATTTAACGGTATTAATAATTGTTTACAGTAAATGCCCACAAGATACTAAACACTTTCTAAATATTCATAAATGGGGCTGTTCCTTTTATGAAGGGTCAGAATCTTGAATGATTTTTTTCTTATTTAACAATATGGACAAATGTTGTATGTGCACTGATGTAAGATAATGCTATACAAATCCTACGGCCAGAGTGTCACGATACCTGTACATAAGCAAGGAGGCTGCTCCAATGTGTTGTAATTACAGTGTGTTGGAGAAGACTACATTACTAAATGAGCTTTAGTTTGAGCACCCTGCTAGCATTTTGAAGCATGGGGATGCTGATATATGAGACGCTGTGGTGCTTTAATTAGAATGGCTTGCAGAGCCACACACCCCCCACCACCACCCTCAGAGCATGTGTAAAAGTGCCCACAAAGGCCAAAAAAAAGCCCCCCCCCTTAATAATTTGGCACTTTCTCTCATGCCACAATTAATTATTTTAAGGTACCATATATAATACAAGATAGTTCTCAGCCTAAAATATCACATTTCTTTTTGCTAATGGAAGTGCCTCAAGTTAGGCCTGATGCATAAGGTTTAGAAAGAAAAAGGTTAATACTTCCATATGTTGACTTATCCTAATTTAACAAATTACATTACTACTCTGCTAGATAGAATCAAAGACCAGTGAATTAAAAGTCACTCCCTTTCTACCCATGCCAATTATGCTTATTGTGACAGGGAATGGAAACAATACCTACTAGCTAACCTGTGTAACCAAACGTATCACAATAGAAATATTACTTGAGAATTTATAAATATAAGTAGCACAGTTTATAAATAATCCATTGGCTAACAAAATGTTCAAAAGTAAATAGTTGCTAGCTAATTAGGACAAATTTGGAAAATGTCAGTGGATGTTCTGAAAAAAGATGGAATTTGTCAAGCAAATTTCTTTGTGTAAATAGTTTGCCTAGTTCTATAACTCACTGACATGGTTCACACCTACTAGAAGTGGTATTTTATCTATATTTTAAACCTGGCGGATAGGATTTTCAAGATCAAGAGACATCTATAGACATAAAAATATTTAAATGGTGCATCTACAGGAGGCGCTTTACTGTTTAGTAGACTAATCTACTTCACAGTAAAGCATCACTGTCTACATGTGCATGATATTTACTCTACTGCACAGTTGGCTACTACCTATAAATACATGGAGTAGATTTACCATGCAGTAGCTACTGTGCAGTAATGCATGTGTAGATAGTTGACTAGGATTAAATTGCTCTCAGTCAGCCCAGGCAGCAAAGGCCATGGGAACTGTCCCCCCCCGGGCAGCTACTTTCTTCCCAACCCTGTACCCCAATCAGTAGATTGGGGCATGAGGCTGGAAAGCAGGCAGCTGCCTAAAGGAGGGACAGTTTCTCAGCCCCACCTGAATCAGCCAATCAGGATGCAGGACTGGAAGGCAGCTATCCCAGATGTGGGACAACTTCCCCTGCCCTCTCTGGAGTCAAGGCTTCACCCTGGTAATCCTGGTAACCTCTGCCAGCCATGGTGAGTTCAAATTTAAGTCTACCATGCCTATGAGTGTGTTGCTTTAATCTTCCCCCAACAAAACACTTGTTATTTAAAGTGAAATAAATACAGATTTGACTACATACCACAGATTTCTTTCCTCCAGAAGTGCAATATTGCCATTAAATAATATGTTATAAGTTAATACAAAGTGTTTTACTTAAAAACAGTTGTATGCAATCTTGCTTAAATAACAGTTATAATGGCAAACATACTTTTTTTGGATAAATGCCAAATCCTTTGGATGCAAATTATTGTACATCCCCTGATTCATTTAACTTTTGGTAAACTTTTTTCATTAGAACTAATATTGTTTCAACTTATTCCATAAAGCAGGTACAGTACTGCAGATTACAACTTTAATCTTACTTTTTCTGCAGCTTGCAGTATTATGTTGCTTCTTAGAATTATGTTGGCGTATCTATTGATTTATACATCTTACATTGTTTTTATTTAGTGGGGAAAGTTACAACTTTAATGATAATTCTGGCAAAGATCCAATCATTAAAACCTTATTACTAGTTTTCTGATTTTTTTGTTGTTGTGATTTTCTTTGCTTGATTTACAAGATCTAAAAAGTACTTGAAAGTGTTCTGAAGATGTGAAGACTTCTAAATATCCTTGTAATTTATAAAATAAAGCCACACAGCAAAATAAAATAACTAGGGGTACTTAGGAGCAATCAAAATATTAAGAAAAATGTTTCAGATCTGAAAGGTCTTGTAAACGGATTGCTTTTAATAGATATTTTAGAAGTCAGTAGGCATGTCTACATGTGCCCCCCCATGATGCAGTTGTTACTGCGCTATCATTTAGTACTTACTTTAGGAAGTACCAAATGATGATGCAGTAACAGCTGTTACTGCGCTGTCCCGGCAGCACAGTTATTTTTAGATGGTATGTTGCAATAGCAATGTTCGATAATAACATAGCTCATCATTATGGTGACATAGTGTTGGCATCATGGTTTGTGCCCGCCAATGCTACGTTGTCATAACACATTGTTACGGTGATATAGTGCCTCATGTACATGCGCTCAGTCTGTCGCTTATAACTGTAAGTTATTGAGGTCCTTCTCCAAAAGCTTAATTTACACCTTTTTCTTCAGGAAAAAAAAATATGCCCAAAAAATATATCCCAAAAGTTGGGTGAAACCCTTTTTAAATGACTGATTCTTAAAATGAACAGATAATGTCTCAAAATTCAGTTTTCTAACTGATACAAAAAAAGTAGAACTGTATGTTATACACGCAAGGGTGAAGGAGACTGGTGGGTTTTTAAAAAAGCAAAAAACAAATAAACAAACAAACAAAATCCACTAAGCTCTAATTCTCTCTATGAGGTAACCAAATATCTGAAGGTTTGCTTATGAAAAAATATATTGGTTCTTCATATTTTATGGAATTAACCTAGTCATACAATCAAACATAAATATGAGCATCTTATCACATTATTGTCTTACTTAAATGATAGTCGAATGACTTCCAGCAGCAGGAAGGTAAGCTATGGGGGAAGCCTGTGATTTTAAAGGCCACCTCTAGATGTGCAGGTTAAGGTGCAATGGGATCTGATGCATGATCCACACAATCATGCTTCCTGTCATGCCATAATTTCACTGCAGGAGGTATGATGGTGAGATCATGAATTAGATACCACAGCTGGGAGACTACAGCTGATATGGACTTTCAGCCATGAGGACACCCCCATGTCTTAGACTGTATCAGCTGTGGGCTTCCAAATAAGGGGACACTTGGACCACCCCTGCATCTGGGAGCACTGTCAGCTGTGAGCTCCCAGGCTGTGGAGTGCACATGGACTGGAAGCCCTGATAAGCTCATGGGGTTCCCAGCCACACAGGCTTCTGGCCACAGGTTCTATTAATGGCACGGTAGTTAAGAGCCAAAAAGTTATTTTATTCCACATATTTTGTAGAATAATTTTGTGATTTACTCCCCTTTTCATCACTCCATGAATTGACTGAATGTGTGGCTGGGTAACAACTTAAGATGTGATTAGCTGGTTACTCACACCTTAAGTATAATGTATAGATTGGACCTACTGCTGACAGAATGGTATTGCCAGATACCAGGAGCATTCTTTGCTACCATTAAGAAAAGATTAATGTACACATATATTAAATTATATGTGATGATGATCTGAAAAAAGTCTCTATCTAGAAAAAATTATTTTGAGATCTGGGATGAGTCTATTTAACGGAAGAAAAGTTCTAAGTCTAATGAGAGAAAAGTCGCCACTGTGGGCAAGGGATTTTTCTCTTTTATCTGTGCCTGTGGTATTACAACCTAGAATAAGACCTTGAGACTCACAGAAGCAGTATTGCTATGATGAGATCATTGGTCTGATCCAATATGGAAAGTTTTATATTCTAAAAGATAAATCATAACATGTTTTACTACAACCGAAGCGGAGGGGAATAGAATGCATATGTATATAAAGTCACCTGTTTATATATTTTGCTTTTAATTTGACAAAGCTTATAGTCATAATACCATAATGACTGGTAAATAAAATTGTTGATACAAAAATAAAATATGATTTGGTTTCTGATTTGGTTTCTGTTCAGCCCTCTCTAAATAAAATCAGCCCAGAGTTGATTTTAGCTTTGGAATCTGTAATTTGCCACAGAAAAATTGGATTTCAGCTATTAAGTTATCTGACTTAGAGCCTATCTTTGTTTTACACCATTAACTACATATTTCCACTAATCTACCTATTTTTTCCAATATTGCCCTTTTTGTCTGGATCAGCTTCAGCAAAACAATTTCAGATTCCTTCCTTAGAATCTTTAAGTGAAATTTTAAACAGTTATATTCAAGCTATATGTTGCACCCAGTTTATTTTTCCCCTTTTAATTAGTATTCTTGTAGTTATTTGTTTTATTTCCTTTTATTTTATTTATTATTAAATCCCCAATTTTATATTGCTTTCTATTTTGAAATTTTATTTTAAACATGAAAGTAGAAGGTTCAGCTTTACTATTTTAATGCCAGTTGCACTTAAGGGGATATACATTTGAGAAAGTAAGTAACTCTTGGTTTTAATAAATTTATTCCTAATACCCTACTGTTAGTTGTCTACTGTTGAATATTTTATCAAGCCATAATACCTATAAGATGATCAAGTCTTTGAATTGGTTACTGCATTTCTTACATATAACTGTGTGATTAAGAAATGATTAAAACTGTGTTTAAGCTCAATATTTGTTCAATTTCTCCACATTGGAATTGGAAGATGGATTTGGATAAAATAAGTATTGACCTGGAACTTTTAATCGAACTTTGATTTTAAATATATTTTTAGTTTGAAAATGGTCAGTTTATAAATCATCAATGTGACGAAGTGATCAACAAGGATAACTGCACTTCATCATGCATTAGTAGATGCATGACAAACAGGTCCAGGAAGGTGATGCTTCCCATCTATGCTGCACTGGTCATGCCACAGTCGGAGTATTGTTTCCAGTTTTGGGCATCACACTTCAAGAGGGATACGGAGAATCTTGAGAGGGTTCACAGGAGGGCCACTTGTATGGTCAGAGGCCTGTAGGCAAGGCCCTATGAGGAGAGATGGGGGGACCTAGATCTCTTCAGCCTTTGCAAAAGAAGGCTGAGAGGTGATTTTGTGGGCAGCAGGGAATAGGAGATGGTGTATTTACTAGGGCACCCCCCGGAGTAACTAGGAACAATGGCCACAAATTGATGGAGAACAGATTTGGGTTAGACATTAGAAAGAACTTGTTCACAGTATGGGTTGCCAGAATCTGGATTGGACTGGCTTCCAAGAGAGGTGGTGCTCTCCCCTACCTTGGGGGTCTTCAAGGGGAGACTGGACAAGCACCTAGCTGGGGTTGTCTGACCCCCGCGCTCTTTCGTGCCCAGGGCAGGGGGTCAGATTCAATGACCTACTGAGGTCCCTTCTGACCCTAACATCTATGCATCCTATATATATTTTTTCTCTTCTTCCTCTCCCCAACCCTCCCCCACCTTTATTAAATATGGCTTCTTTCTATGTCAAGAGACACTGTGAAAAAATCCTATTCCTATTTCAATTTTCAGACCAATATTTTTACACTAGGGATAGTAGATTTAGGTCCTGAATAAACACCTATTAAAACAATGGAAGATTCTCTTTGACCTCATTGACCTCTCTTTAGTTTGGCCTCTCAGTTCTGATTAGCATCCAAAATGTTGGTTATTTAAAAGAGGATTGAAACTCTAAAAAATGACTAGGCCATCTTTTGTTGGTCTGTGAGCAGTACTATTACTTGCAATAGTATACCTATGCCATTCATGCTGTGTAAGACTGCATTAATTCATGAGTACTTTAAGATTCAGACAAGTGTCATTAGAGTATTGCAAAAATGTCACTGCAGGCAGTGCTCCACTGCTATGATGGGTACTCTAGAAATATAGAAGAGAAAGATAGTCCAAGACTGATTTAGAGCCTGCTCAGATTCAAATCAATAGAAGTTTTACTACTGTCTTGAACAGGAGGAAGAATGAACCCATAGTATTAAGATGATTTACTTACTGTCACTATAGATGACTACAGGGCACTCATCTTTCTTCACTCAAAGTAGTATAAGATTTGAATGCTAAAATAATATTCAGATAACTGCTAAGAAATCTCGGGGACAATATAGAATAAAAAGATTATATTGGAGATTTGGGCCATAATTAAATATTATACTATACCAATACCATTCTGACCCAGTAATTTTTTACCTTTGCCACAGGAAACAGGTGAAACTTCTTGTTAGTTGCATTTCCTTGCAAGGATGGATTTTTCAGAAGGCTTTTGTGTATTCTAAGCAGAGAAAAATGTGTTCCTCTTGATTAAATGGTATAAAGCCTGTGATATTTCACAAGGCTATACCAACTTACAAAGCATCTATTCTAAATCATGGGAACACTGATGATAGATGCTACAGCTCTATAGGAATGTATCTTATCATGATAATCAGAGAAATATATTTTATAAGTATTACTTATCTTCTGTATTATAGTGTCTTTTCTTTCTTACTTTCTCTAACATATATATTTGTCTAATATTCATACATATACATTTATTCTTAGAGAACCTGACTGAGATGTAAATACAAACAGTATTATCTGGTGCTTTATACAATATAAAATTATTGGGTGTCAAATGACCCACTAAACAAAGAAGATAAGTAAACCCTTTGGGTATAGTTAATAGATTTAAAGTGCACACTAAAGCTCAAGCAAAACAATGCACTACACCAGTTAAGTAACAATACATAAGGAACAATATACCACAAACATGAATTAACACCATTGTACAGATAATAATGGTAAGACTTTCCAAAAAGTAAAACATACAGTGTGCTGTTGTGTACTGCATATATGGACTAATAAAAGCAAATAGGAAAACGTTACAAACCTCAATTATAGAACAAAAAGCTTGTTTTTTTTCCTGTTCAAGATGAGTGCTCTCAGTAGGCTGTTAACAATTATTTAAAGGCTAATATTTTTTATATAAGTTTTCCTTAAATTTTATTGCAGGCTGCAATTCATGCATTGTATAGCTTTTTGAGACTTACAAGCATTCTGTGAAATAAAATGAATTCTGCTTCTGATGAATTTCTCTGCTGGGATCTGGAAGAGATTTCTTTTTTTCTCCCCATGTCATGGCTAAATAATGTGAACAGTTCTTTAATGCATGGTTTCTTAACCTGAAATATGTGTATGGTACAGGAGAGGGTAGAGCAATTTCAAATTTACCTAATAATGTACTTATTATTTTCAGTTTTGTGATACAAATAGGATTTGTAGCAGGGCACTAAGATGTGCCTGCTCTTTAAGGCTGAAGAAGCCTGGCCAGGGAGCTCGGCAGGATAAGTCAAGCTCCCCAGCTGCAGGTTGCCAGGGTAAGCCTAAGGGAGTAATAGGCCACACCTGCTGACATCACCTGACGGGCAAGAGATAGGGTTCTGGGATATATAAGCCCAGGCTGTAGCTAGCAGACACACACTCTGTCTCTGGCAATTGACAGGGAATGAGCTCCTGCCTATTGAAGCTGTGGTGTTGCCTGCCTAGCTCTCCTAGTACTGCCCTCTCTGCTATCTAGGTGCTACATGACTAAAGGGAGTCTCCCAGATACCTAGAACAGGGGAAATGGGAGTGGAAGTTTGTCCCTTTAAAGAGGCATAGCCCTGTCGTTATTGCTAGTATTTAAGTTACAGCCTAGGGGCTTGTGTTTGCATTCATGTTTACCTTGGAGGATCAGGATGAAGCTAGAATAGTAGGTATGGAGGCTTCATTAGTGCCTGGAGAGAGAGGGCATATGCTTTGGTGGAGCCCAGCATCAGGTACAACGAGCATAGTGCCAGGAGGGCACAGCTACAGGGGCACAGTGAGCCCGGAGTGCCAGGAGGACGCAGCCAGAAGGGCTCAGTGAGCCCATAATACCAGAGAGATGCAGGTACAGGGTCAGGGAGAGCCCATAGCACCAGAGAGGTGCAGCACCCATAGTGCCAGAGGGGCATAGCTAAGGGGGTGCATAGTCAGGCTCCAGGGAGAGGGGCACAGAGCCAGACATCTGAGAGAGAAAGGCGCAGAAAACCAGTCAGTAGGGAACTTGATGCCTGTGGGTTGCTAAGAGACAGGAGCCAGAGGACTCAATGCCAGTGGCATATAGAGTTGATGATGGCAGTAACACCTGCAAGTCATGGGACGTGTAGGGGAGGTTGGAGCACGTATGCACCGCCTGGTATAGCTGGGCACATGAAGGGCAGCCTCCTGCTGAATGAACAACTTAATTATTTACTAACAAGACATGGCAGGAAAGATAGGTGGGCAGACTGACCAAGACAGGTGGGTAGGCTGATGCAGAGGTTGGCCTCAGGGCATCTCCCTGTCACAGGATTCTAAGACTACCTTAAAAGGTCATCTGGT
>NW_017729032.1:132921168-132922184 GCF_001723915.1 Gavialis gangeticus
CAGGGCATCTCCCTGTCACAGGATTCTAAGACTACCTTAAAAGGTCATCTGTTGACCTGTATATTGTTCTCAGCTGATGCTAATCTTTACAGTAAAAGAAACAACATCTGAGTAATATGAAGAGGACCTGACCTTTATTTGCAAGGATACAAATAATGTTTAAATGAAAAGAAGAAAAAAAAAAAGGAAGAAGAGAATTTAAGTTGTGAAGATTTTCTTCATGTCTCTTTAATGGATTACCTGACTCACTAGACTATTGTTCTGCTTCAAATAGTGGAAGACTGTACTTTTTATTTTCAGAAACTCTTGGTCTTAAGGTTTTTAATGCTGCATAGGAATTAATTTTACCATGACTGGCTGCATCTACATATGCATTTATGTTGTATTATATTTACTGTGCAATAAGTTTCTACATGTGCAGGCGACCTGAGATTAGACTTAGTCCCAAGTCAGAGAATCCTGCCTTGTAGCCAGTGAGGGGAGCTCCATTCTCTAGTCACATGGCTGCTATGATAGCCATGCTGAGGTCAGAGGCAGCTGCCAGTGTGCAGCAGCCATCTTAAGGTCTCACCCCTGTCTTCAAATCCTGCCCAGCCCCTCCCCTGCCGGGGAGCCACATGCCTAGCAGATGACCAGTATGTGGCAGCTCCCTCCCTGCTCACCCTCCCTCCCTGTGTCGCCTATACATCTGCCCCTGGCAACCAGTAACTCATGCTGCTGCTGGCCATGGTGCCGGTCCTACTGGACCCACTGTTCCAAACCCCCCAGCCCAGGCCTGAGGACAGCCATGCAGCCACCAGCTGAGCCAAGGGCATCATCTGTAGGAGGCTCTGGCCAACCCTCTCCTCCTGCACTCCCTGCTCCAGCACACCAGCCCCACCACTGATACCCCACTGACCTCCTACCCATCCCCAACACCTCTCCAGGAAACACATGTAGGAGAAACCATACAAACTTTATTAATAGAACAAAACCTCCTCCCTCACTCTCAACAAACTCAGCCCCCTTGCCCTTCC
>NW_017729032.1:132927184-132932799 GCF_001723915.1 Gavialis gangeticus
GGCAAAGTGCCCAGCATTTGCACTGGTGCTCTGCTGGAGCCCTTCATGGGCAAACCCTCCCCACCCACCAACAATAAAAATCCCATTCCCCAAACTTCAAAGACACCTCAGGAAATCTGATGCCATCCTCAAGCCCACTGCCTAGGGGCTCATGGGTGGAGCCACTGAGGGTGGAGAGCCTGGTGATAGGCAGTCAGCAGCCCAGCTGCAGACATTTTCCCCATGGGTCCAGGGGCCTTGGTAAAGGTCAGGGTTGCCTGCAGCTTGCAGGCACTGCAGGATCTTCTCCAGGGTGCTGCCAGAGGCCTGCTGTAGGGTGGCAAGTGGGACCCAGGGGCCTTGAGGGGCCTCCAGGTGGCTCCAGAGGCAGGTGACAATAAGACTGTGGCAATGGTCCTGTAGGCCCCTTCAGCCTCTCCCCCATGTCCGTATGTTGGCCCTGCAGAGGCAAGAGACAGAAGGCTTTTGTGAGAGTTTGCAACATTTGAGAGAGCTTTGCTCCAGGGGTCCTGCACTGCCTGGCTCAGATTTGAGGTTGTCTGTGCGCGGGTGCCCAGGGATAATGGGAAGCTGGCTAAGCAGGCCTGGGTCCAGGTGGGTGCCACCCCCTGTCCCCACTTGCTCCCCAGGGCCTGGCCACAGGCCACCTGTCTCCCCTGCCTCCTTCCCAGGGCAGACCAGGCCAGGCTGATGACAGCACCTGCTGCCATAGCTTCAGCCCCTGATGACTCCCAGTCTGCCCCTGCAGGCCCATTGCCCTGCTGTGCCACCACCCAGTCCCTGGCACCCAGACTCAGGGCACATGGGGGTCCCAGACAACTGGGGTGAGGGGCTGGCTGTGCCTCTACCTCCCTGCTGGGGGCCACCCCAGGACCAGCCCCCAACCTGCTGCCACTGTACCCCAAGCATGCCTCTGCTGTGCATGCTGTGGGCAGTGTGCAGTGGGTTGTTTGTGCAGGAAGAGGGATGCCTGGGCCACTACACCCTGCTGCTGCTGATCCTGCTGGTGCCCTGAGCACACCTGAGATTCTGGATCAGGACCCTGACCTATGGCAGTGTGGGGGACAAGCCTGGCCTGCCCCACAACCTCCACCACCACCAGTAGGGATATCTGTCATAGCACTACATGTTCCTGCCCCCAGCTGCTGAGGAGGAGATGCCATTGAGATTGATGTCTTCCTTGGCATATGAGAGGCCTGTGTCAACCCAACCATGGGATATAGGCTGCTCACTAAAGGTTTGACCTGTGTCCTGCCTCTCTGTGTGCTGTGGGGCAGAACCTGGGGCCGGGGGAATGCAGGCAGGGTGGGTGAGGAGGAGGAGCTGGGGGCAGGGCTGGGGCTAGAGACAAAGGCAGGGGCAGGGGTGGGGACTCTGGTTGGGAGGGCTTGCCCAAAATTGAAAGTAACCCAAAATTCACATTTTTCTGTAATTAAAGTGAAACACCATTTTGTGTGTGTATGTATCTATAGATGTAGATATAGATATTAGTGGTGTTTCATTTTATCCTGGAAAAATGTGGATGTTGGGGTTTTTTTTTAATCTGAAAATTGGGGGGGGGGGGCGATTAATCAGAGAAAACCAGGATCCCTGGAGATGAGGGCATGAAGAATGTTCTCATATCTTTGTCTTTGGTGTGACTCAGATATGGACCAGGCAGAAATGTTGACCAAGAGAGAGAGGAAGCTCAAAGACTGCCAGTTAAATTTTATTTTTAATGCAGTAGCTGGGCTTCTAACTACTGAATCTGTTTTGTGATCTAATCAATATTCAAAAATGAGACATAGCCACATCACTCTGACAGCTGCAGACAGAACTGTAAGGGAATTTTTTTACAGGTGAGACTATACAGGATGAAATCCTGATTCTAGTGAAGTCACTGACTTCAGCGAGCCCAGAATTTCATCATTGACCTCCATGTTTAGAAGCTCATGCCTCTCAATTTCGCAGCTACCTATATCTACTAAGAATTCTAGCAACTGCACAGAGTCCTTGCATAGTACAAATCTTGTGTGTGCATAATCATTAAAATATACCCTTCAAAAACTCACTAGATAATTTGGTATGTGGGCCAAAATATTGAAACTTGCAGCTAAGATTACTAGATAGTGTAATATGTATGCATGTCTTCATGCATACGTGTGTTTGCCTTTTGAAATAAATTTGTACGAAGTTTTGTATGTCAAATTTTGTACATTCAAATGTGATGACAGGTCAGAAAAACTAAACCCTATCATTCAAGTTAATCATGTGGCATAAAATATTATAAAAATAATGACTGAAATATAGATACATTAATGTCACTGCTATCAAAGAATACTAACATCTTCTTCATTGAAAATATAAATTGCTTTGTCTTGGCTTCATCTCAATCTTTTATCTAGCAGCTAAATGCTGACCAGTATGCTGAGATTCTGCATTCTCTTCTATAGATTTTATGCTTGGAATATGAAATAGCTAGTTGGCAAGAAGTATTGTAAGTTAGTAGAATTTTGTTAATTCCATGCTATTTTGTGACAGTTAGTGCTATTGATCGCATTATTCTTATTTATACATGTTGCTGCTAAGGCATACAATATGCTAGTTGGGATACCAGCTCCTAGAAAGAGCCCCCCTTAGGGGCTTCCAACTACATTTTCTATTTTAATAGACCATTAGTCTTCTCTAATTTCTAAACTCTACTGTTATCTTACATAAATACCACTCTGTTTATTTGTTTGTTTGGTTTTTTTAAATTAATTTAACTAAGGAGCTATTACAAGAGTATTTGCAGAGTTGCTAGGAATGCAAGGATGAAAGCTGCTGTGTGAGCCCACTAAGGTCAATAGGTTTCTCTTTCCATCAGTCTTAATAAACATTGAATCATACCATGTATTTGTTAAAACATTACACACCCTATTATTTTCCTCCTAGCCTTCTTCAGTCATGTATTGCTATAGGCTTGCATAGGATTTTTCTTCACTTCCTTTATTCTTTGCCATTTGAGGGAAGGAATTGATATATTTATAACAATGCAATTTAGCATCTGTTATATTATATTAATTATATTAATATTTAAATATATAATTTTCTTGGAGCTTCATTCTAGATTTTTTTGTGTAACAGGGATGTGCTCTTAATAAATTTAATCGTGTTTATTAATATTCTTTTACTCGCATATTGTTAATGTCTAATTTAGAATATTTTATTTAGATAGAATCATTGCATTAGTCTGAAAATAGAAACCTAAAAGAGATTTTTAAAGAGTTCATTAATTGCCAACTCTTCTCCAAAAAAAATAATTCCTGAAATTATTGTGACAGCAAAGTCAGTATTGTCTACCAGTTCCACAGTTTATCCTCCTATCCCTCATGGATTCTCTTTAATTGATTTATAAAATTGTTATATACTCTTGGATTAATTGTGATTGAAGACCTACATCTGAAACATCTGCCTGTAAGAACTCAGGCTGTTCTTCATGCCTAGCTAGAGGGACAGACAGAGGTAGATGTTAATTTAACTACTTATTTTCAAATCTTAATGTGCATCATATTTGTGTATAGTTAATTTTCCACTTGTTTTCTTTTTTTCTGGGGACCAGGGGGAGAAAACTAGGTCTAATTGAGGTGTAGCAGGGCAGGTCTATGCCTGGGCCAGCTGCTGGCTCACAGGGCAGTGCAGGTTCCTGCTGTGATGACTGTCGTGGTGGCTGTTTTTGCACCCTGTAATAAAAGTGGATCCTGGGGCTGCTGTCCCAGCTGTGCCCCCCTGGGTTACATTAATGAGGTCTCAGGGGTGTAGGTTGTAGCTGTGTTGATTTAAGGACATGGGCAGATGAGGTTATTTGGGTAGATCTGATATATTATACAAACTCAAATAGTTGGAAAATTTCTTCTTAGCAAGCTTTCGTGCACAAACACCCTTCATCAGGCCTGTACTAGTGAGGTCTAGCACTTAGTACTCCAGTGCACTCACTCCTCCAAGTAGTGGACAGAACATCAGAGGGTTGAGAAACAATGTTTTCTTCATCCTCCTGACTCTTCTAAGAGCATTAGGTATTAGTGTATGTCTTCCCTTGTGGGAAAGAGAAGGGTTTCAACCCCAATTCCTCCAGAATCACTAGGGTATCTGAAGACATGATGCTTTTTCCTAGCTTCTCACCTGACCTCTCCCCTTGGGTTTTACCTTGAGATTTAACATTAACATGTACTATGAGGTTTTATGGGTTTTAGGTAGGAATAATAAATGGCACAATTCAACTCCCCTCACATTTCACAGAACCTAGGGTGTGTCTACACATTCATTAATGCACTTAGGTGATGGCTCATTACATCTAGTACCTCCACTGTGACATACTAAAAAAATGTGCATTAGCCTAGCTTAATGCATATTAGTGAAAGAGCATGGTTTTTATGTGATGCTTTAATGCCCATTAAAATAGGCTAATGCACATTAAAGTGCACATGTTGACACACCCCTAAAGCCTACAAAGCAAACAAGAAAAAATATTGCAGAGATGAGTGATGAATGGTAAATAACAATGGTTGAATAGTTATGGCGAAGAGCAGATGCTATTCTAAAACACATGGACATGATAAAATCTCTGAGATCACAGATACATGAACAGTGTAATCTGTTCTAATCTGACTGCCTCTATTAAGAAAAGAGAATATGGCACAAATCCTAGAGGTGAAGTATTGCAAAGAAAATTTCCTAACTGAAAAACAGTACAAGGGAACAAGCTACCTACAGAAACTATAGAGTCTCCTTTATTGCATGTTTTCAAGAATAGGATGGAATGGTGTAAACTGGAAACTGAATCCTACATTTGTACAAGGGCTTGGCTTGTTCAAGGATCCTGCTTCTATGTAGACTAATCCCAAGAACATCAAGCTTAATCTTGGGTGGCATAGTTTTCATGCTTTCAAATGTCTCTCTCTCAGTGCACTTCTAATTTGCTGTCTGATTCTCCATGCATACACTCATGGCTTAAATCCTGTGTAGCAGGTTTGAATGGCCCACATGTCCAATAATTTGCATTAATATGGTGAAAGCAATGTAGTGCCTAAAGTCCTTCAGGTACCAAAAAACATATTTCCATAGCTAAACCTTTATCCTAAACTAATAGCAGGCTTTATAATAGTCGTGTTACAAGTATTCCATATTTGATTATTTTTTCTTTAGGGAAAAAAGTCACAAGCAAAAACTTTCATTTGATATAATGAGCATGTTTTAATCAAGAGCAATATGTTATTATGGCAGCAGAATCTTTATTTTTAGCCAAAAATACCAGATTGCATTAAAGTAGGGACTTATCTGCAAAGTCTTTTAAAATCTAAATGATTTGCTTCAATATATGTAATAACTCCAACCAGTGCCAATGTTTCTGCTTTTTAGGACTGAACACAAGGTATTTTAATGTTCTATTTTCTGTAGTTGCAGGTTTGCTAATATATAACTGAATTAGTTATAAGAAAGAAAAATATAAGACTTAGAAAGTATCACAAGTAGATTAATGATATTATTTCAGTTCCAAGTAGCATATTAAGTTTGCTGGTGCAAGTAATGAGTTTTAAAATGGGAAAGAAGAGAAAGTGTTTTTATTTGCTTCTGTCTACCTTCTTCCCTCCCCCCCC
>NW_017729032.1:132932888-132944957 GCF_001723915.1 Gavialis gangeticus
CCCCCCCCCCCCCCCACCTATCAAATACTTACTTTCTTAAACATTACACCAATTGGAGGCAGATTTTTCATGTAGGGTACAAATTCATGGCTTAATCTAGGCATCACTTCTTATTTATACTACATTGGAGATATGTGACAGAATTCCCAAACATCAGGCTGAACTTTCAGCAATTTACTAATGAATAATACGCCAAATGTATCTTGATATGGTATCCTAATACCTACTTCTCTCTGCTTCGAATTCTCTTTTAGCAAACTACAGGACTCAATCCCATTGACTTTCCAAAACGTAAAAAACATTTTTTTCTCCTGCCTCCAAGGAATCCCTTATCTTTAAATCTCTCTTAATTATAACATCCCACCCAGTCAAAAACAAAGAAATACTTTTAAATAAATATTACTATTGTCAGGCATTCCCAAACTCCAACTTTTTATGCAAAAGATGTGAGATAATGATCAAAACAAAATCTTCCTTCCAAGATCCCTTCCTCCCCCATCCCCCAAGATCTAGATGTTACTAGGTGACATTTACTTCCTTGTTCTCAATACAACTCTATTTTTTCCTGCCTATGCATAGATCTACCCAGACCTGGAAGAAGATTTAGGGCCTTTGCAGACATTACAATTAAGAACCACTTAACCTGTTGATCATACCATAAATGGTAACCTCGCCACATGTTCAAGGAATTAATGGCACAACAAAATGGGAAACCAATCAGAAAAATAGTCCACAAAGACGTGTAACAATTTTTTTCGTTGTATTCCATTAAACATGACAAAGTAACCTCAGCTGTTTTGAGACTGTAGTGGGGTCCCAGAGCTGGAACCAATACTCAACTGAGTGTTCTTCACCACCCCAGGATCCCACACACTCTGGAAACAGCTCTGGTGTAGTCCTGGAGCTGAGAAGCACAATCAGTTGTCAGTCCCTGCCCCAGGACAACTCAGGAGTCTCATATGAGCACCAGTGCAGTCCTGGGGCTTGGGACTGGTAATCAACTGAACCAGCCCCAGTGCAGTCCCTGAGTGGAGACTGACAATCAGGTGACTATTGGTCCCCGCCCTGTCAGGTTTAGCTGGACTCTAGTTCAGACCGGCTGTGGTACCCAGCTTTCAACTTGCCAGTCCAGGGGAAATGAGGAAATGCACATGGCAGGAGGATTGTTGAGATCAGGGATCAGATCCATTGTAGCATTAAATGCATGTGTACTAGTGGCCCTATGCAGAGAAGAAGCAGCTATTGGATTAAGTCGTTGCCACTGCTTTGTTTTCAGTTTCCATATAATGATGCCACTGAAGCAATGGCAGAGAGCCACTGCTTCCCACCTTGTAAGTAGTAGAGTAGTTATTAGGGCATTTGTTCTTGTCCTTAGCTTCAGGGGATTTTAATCCACACCTTCAAGAGGAGTGCCTAGCCATTAGGGGTGTGTGAAGCGCACAATATTAGATTCTGATTTGGCCCAATTCGGGGGACACTGATTTGAATCACTGTCCCAATTTGGTTCAGCCAAATCTGAATCTGAAGTTTGAATGCTGAGATGGTGGGGTGGATGGAGAGTCCCACGGGAGCCCGGGGGTTCCCCTGCACACTCAGTGGTGGACCCCTCCTACACCCCCTGGCTCAGTGATCATCCATGGGGGGGACCCTGGGTGTCCCTGCAGACCCAAGAGGCACCAGTTACCAAGCCAGGGAGTGGGGAAGGGCCCTGTGCAGGACCTGAAAGTGGAACCAAATACTTCTGGTCCACTTCCAGGTCTGCTGCTGAGCATGCGGGAGGCCCCTCCATTTTCTCATGGGATGCTCCATCTGCCCCACCATCTCAGCATTCATGAGCCATGCCTGGTACCTCAAGATACATAGAAAAAACATACAAAGCTGTGCTTATGGCCGAATCATTGAATCTTTCTGAATTTCTCCGAATCAAATCTTACACAGTTTACACTGAGAAGGGATTGAATAAAATATATAAATAAATACAGCAACTGGAACTAGAATGACTCTATTTCTTTTTATGCCAAGGATGGGGGAGTGAGGTTGAACAATGAATCTGATACCCCTAGATTTTAGGAAGGCTTTTGACATTGTATCCCATGACATTGTCATGTGTCTGTATTAGTCTTGCATTTTTGCATAATAGTAAAATAGATTTAAAAGGAGGAGTGAAAAGCATGTTCTGAAACTTCTGCCTCTCAGTCTAGCACTTAAACTGGAAATACGGCACTGTGTTGGAAAGTTTAATATGTTAACCTGAATCCTTTCAGGTTGAGAAGAGTATTAAGCCTTGATATCTGACTTCCTGGATGACTGTTCTAACTACCAGAATGTTCTATAATATTTGAAGCAGACAAAACATCCACTTCTGACCACATTTTAAAAATATGACTGATGACACTGCCTTTTGTGGATGTTCTGATTTTGATGCTGCACTTTTAAAGTGTTTTTGTCTCACTTATTTGGTCATGTCATTAAAAAAGGGGGTAAAAGTGGCTCTAGTTGGTTTCTTAAGAAGGAATTATGGACCTAACAGTTTTGTCTGAGGAAGGTCTGGGCAGGCAAAGAAGCAAACTTCAGGCTCCTTCAGAATTCTCCACAAAGAAGAGGCACTTGTGAGGGCTGAAGATGTCGAGATAGATGGCCAGCTGCCTGTAGAACTGGTTCATCTCCAAACCTTGTACAGAGGCATAGATGCTGAGCCCTTTGTGAGCCCTGGGTGAGGATCTGTACCCTGTATCTGGGCAGGCCAGCACCATCTCAACCCCTTGGAGGATCTCCAGCTGCAAGTGCAGGGGGAATAGGGTGGCCAGTTCACAGGATGTCTCTGTGAGTTGGCTAAAGTAGACCCTGTCTATCCACTTCAGCTGCCAGGTGGCTTCGGTGGTTGGAGTCATGTGGGACTCCCACAGGAATATCACAGAATGGGAGAGTACATAGCACCTTCATGGATGTTAAGAGTCATGATGGTGATTGGAGTCACTGATGAGGGGATTGGTAGGCCTCATGTGGGGCAATGCCAGCTGCAGAAACTGTCAGTGACCCTGATGCCCTTCCATAGTCATAGAAGGTCTTATGGAAGCTGTGGACCTATTGATAGTTGACACTTTTTGGCATAGCAAACCTTGGACGCCTTGCCTTCCCCAACCAAAGCTCTCATGGCATTGAGGACTTGATGGAAATTCCCACACCCCCTATAGCAAGCTGCCCCTTGCTTCTGGAGCATAGCATTATTTCCAGAGACTTCAGCAGATCCTCCCTGGATACCCTTATAGCTATCAAGCCCACTGGCTCCTAGTCATGCTCTTCCTGGTCCTATGGTTTCTCCAGGTACTCTTGAGTTCTTATTTGGGTTGATGTGTCCCACCTCTCTGCCCCAGTGGGGGCAGAGGCCTGGTAGAGAACCACCCAAATTACTCAGTCCACTACATTCCCCCAAACACTGGTAGTGTAAGTGGTGCCTGGTACTGGAAGCACCTAATTTCCACCCTCCATATGATAGATTTATGAGGGACTCCTGGAAAGGGGACAACAAAACTCCCCCCACCTCTGCTCATATCACCAGCTGAATGGTGACCTGGAAGGACTGGACATGGTGGATGTTGGGATCCTGGCACCCCAATGGGAGGGTGGTGACCAGGGAAGTGACTCTCTCTAGGTCAAGCAAGTGGGGCAGGAGGCCTGAGTTGGGAAGGAAGGGTCAAACAGAGCTGAGGACCACCCAGAATATAACCAGGATAGGGGAAAAGGCAAGGGTTCCTCATCAACAGGCTCTACAGGGGGTGGGAAAGGCAGAGGGTCTCCTGCTGCTAAAAGCAAAGCACCACCAGTTGCAGGGACCAGGTGCTCACCATCAATAAGTACCATGCCCACAGAATCAGATTGACTGGATTACAAATGTCAGGTCCTCCTTTTGTCCCCTCTTTAAAGATGGGGACTGTTTTTCTTTATTATTAGTCTTTTGTCACCCCTGACTTTGCAAATACTGTTGCCAATGACTCCATAATTTCTCTCATTTCCTTCAGCATGTGGCCCTGCCAATTTAAAGGCATTCAAATTTCTCAAAATTTTTACATGTTCTACAGTTATAATTCACAATCTTTTTTGTAATTTTGTCTATGTTAATTTTGTTAGCTGTCTGGTCACAGATTCTGTCTTCCTTTCCTTTCCTTCTGCATTATGAAGACTGAGGCAAATAAAGCACTGAACCCTGTCTTCTTTTTATCTTCTCTTAATAGCTAATTCTCACTGTTGAGCAACAGATGACAGTTTTTTGTTTTTCTTTCCTGTCTGATATATTCATAGAAGTTGTTGCCTTTAGCATCCCCTGTCAATTTTATCTCTTTTTGCTGTCTTGATCTTGCTCTTCTTCCCAATCTGTTTCATATGGATCCCACCCCTTTAGAGCAATCTTCTTTCCAGGACGTAAAGAATAAATACTGACCTGAATTGTAAAATTCCTGACACTTATTAGTCTAGCACCTAAGTGAATGATTATAATTTTTAATGCATTTTAGCATGGTATGATGTTTTGCAATAGATAATTGACAAAATTAGAACTATTAATGAGAATTTAATTGAATTAAACATGTTCAATGGTAAAAAATGTCAGAATGAGACACAAATATGGCTATGAAAGCACCCTTAGAAAAAAACCTTAATAAATATTAGGAAAGAAAAGCTTATTTATTTGCAGGTTTTATAAATATAAAGAAATATTGCCCAATTACCTTGATTACCCATAAAATAAAGTAATAGCAGCATAAAGGAATCAGACTATTAATTGTCTTTTCTTTTCTGATTGCACAAAATGCTATTATATTCTATGATAAGTAAATACAGGTTGAACTAAGCTTTAAATTTATTAGGCCTCTACAAGGTACATTACCATCATGTTTCTTTCTCTCTCTGCTGTTTTATGTTATGGATCACTTATTTATGAGCAAAAAATGGTCCATTAATGCTTCATTTTAATGTTATTTACTAGTAAAATAGCACAGCCCATCTACTCAACATACAATGGCTGCTGTTAAAAAAGGGCAATTTCGTGAAGTATAGCATTTCACTTTTGTGTGTTTTCTATTAAAAGGAAAAATTCCTAAGGAAAACATTCTTTTTAACAGCATTCATTGACTGCTGGACTCAGTATTTAGGGAGACTTAATTCAAGAAAAAAATTCTGTGTACAATAGCCCCTTGGGGGAGGTAGGTTTTAAAATGAATGTTAGTGTAAGACCAAAAACTACTGACCTAAACGCAGTAGAATTTCATCTGTTTCATACCTTGGACCCTCAAATAAGTTACCTTAACATGCATATACCATGGTTTTCAATTCAGAGCATTTAGTAGAAACTCAGCGGATTTGATACAAACAAGAGGAGCACATTTCTCACAAGAAAACCTCTCTTTTTCCAATCTCTCAGTTCTAATGCTCAAAGGGAATTTACAAAACACCTTTCACAGATGAGTCAACAAACTTCACTACATTAACCTCCTGGATATAAAAAAAATCATGGACTAAATATAGACATTGGATTTATGATACATTATAACCTGCCTAACGTCTAACTCCCCAGGTACCTCACCACTACTGACCAGCCATATTCATTCTTTCCCCCCACCCTGCCTCAAGCCTGTCTCTCACCCACTGACTCCTCAATTTACATCTTCACTGGTATAAACAAAAGATTTTTCCTAGTTACTTAATGCCAAATATTACCTGTTGTTCATCTGGCTGCAAATATGAATTTGCCCTGCATGATGGCCCTGCAAGTATTTTCTATGATGGATAACATTGAAGTGTCCAGGGTTTATTTTTATTATTATTGTTGCTGTTGTTTCTGTGTCCTCTCAAATGAGAAGACCTGAACTAAAGGAAAGGTTAGGCCTGAATATGAATCTTAATTGGGGCTTGTGGCAGCGCGGGGCCTGGGGTGCCGTGACCTCCCCTAGTGCCCCCTACCGACTATGCCAGATCAGGTCTAATGCACCCTCGATATCTCGCCCGCCATATCTTTGCTGTTAATATTGAAGGGAGGCTGCCTTGCTAACCCTCCTTGACATGGTACCTTACAATGTCTCCTGGCTCTGCCTAGTTGCTTGGTGCCCCTACCTTATGGGCTTCCAATCTATATGCCCGCGCTGGGGCCGCGCCGCCCACGCTGGGGCCGCACCGCCCACGCTGGGGCCGCAGCCTTACCTGGCCCTCAGGACCCCAGTCCGAGTCCTACAGCCCACTGGGGCTTTCCCACAGTTGGGGCTCAGGCGGCCTCAGCCTTACCTGGCCCCCAGACCCCTTTTCTGGGTCCTGTGCCCCACTGGGGCTTTTTGCCTATGCCCACACTGGGCTCTTTCCAAAGCTGCCCACACTGGGGCCGGGGTCAGGACACCCCAAAACGCAGCACCCTCTGCAGCACCAGGAACCCCCCCTACTACTGGGGAGCTCCCATGAGACCTCCTCCAATCTCTACAGCCTCACCCAGTCCTCCAGTGTCTCACCCCGGGGTTCCCTGCTGTCCTGTTGCCCCCTCTCACTCCAGGGCTTCTCGCTGCCCCCTCACTCCGGGGCTGGGCCAATGCACCCCCAAACAAAGGTGCACCCTCTACGGCGCAGGAGACCCCACACTATCATGGAGCTCCTATGAGGCCTCCTCCACCCCTAATAGCCTCACCTGGTCCTCCAGTGTTATATCACAACCAAAAGAGAAAACACAAAGCCCCTTGGCTACAACATAAATCCTAAGCCAACCTGGCTATCCTGTATCCGTATCCCTGTCAGGGTCCTCTTCACCCATACCATCATGCCACCACTGCTCAAGCCATCCAGCTTCCTTACTATGCCTACCCTGCTTGCTCCAGCAGAGCTTCTGCTTCTTAGGCTGCCAAAGGGGAACTAACCTTCCAGCCTCAGCTTGTCTGTTCATATAGGCCAGGCCCTTTCCCCTCCTGGTCAGCTGACCCAACTGGTTGTCTCAGCAACCCCCCACCTGTGCTGCCCTGGTGAGTGGCAGCTGAGCCCATTTTACTATTATCAGTAGCAGGCACCCTATGCCCTGCTACAGGGCTCCATCTCCATATGCTTGTAATGGCTAAAAGTGAAGCAATAGTCTGAGCATGCCTGAATTTATGGATTGAGTTCCAAGTCCCTTTGAATCTGACATTTGTGACTTGGAACAACCTCTAAAGCATTCAGAGTAAATATGCTGCACCAGTTTTTGTTTGTCTGACAAGACATCTTATTTCAACTAGATAGCTTGCATCAGAACATACATATTTAGACTTATCCACAAGCCATAAAAATTATTAATGAAAGTTATCATTCATTTTTTATCCATTTTTGTGATAGAAGTATACTTGTATACAGCAGTTATTGAGTTTGATTCTGTTGTCACTGTGTAAATTAGAGAATCAAGCAGTTTAATTAGACTTTTCAAAATTGCTTCCTGATCCCAACCAAAAACTGGCTTTAGATTTGGCCTGAAATACATTTCAATGCCCACTTGGGAAAATTTATAATCCAGAACATAATTTGTATCATGTGTATATTGACACACTGTACAGGCACCAACATGATTACCTGGTCACAAAAATATGTTTTTAATTGTCATAAATTGTGACTATTTTTCAAACAGTGAGTATGATACAACTGTTTCTCGAGCAAAGTAGTAATGAGATAATTACAAATCTCTTGATGTTTGGCAGAAAACCTATATTTTTGCTTAATATAACACATTTGACAAGCAAACATGACAGAAAGCAACGTAATGTAAGCACAGAATCCTGACTAACCACCTCATGACTTTTTGGCAGCATGACTATGTGTACCTAGTAGGTATTCTCGAGGGATTTATGGAAGTAGTTTGTGCCTTACAAGACTATGTTTAAGCAGTTTTCTGGCAGTGTTTTTCACTGGCTTAATAGGCACTGAAAATCTGACAGTGCCATCATTTGCCTTGCACATTGTTGACTCCAAATGTAGGAATATAGTTTGTTCCTCTTACTTTTACCTATAGATGTTATGGGGGGGATATGAAGAAAGAATTCCGAATCTCTATTTGGGGGATGAATCACTGCTAGACAATGGTAGGAACACGATTTTTCAAGATTTCCTATTTTCTGACTAGTTTTTTTTTTTATGTCAAAAGACAGAAGAGAGACCTGGTCTGTAATGGTGGTGCTCGTTCGTCTGGCACTCCATGTGTTCCCCCACAGGTTAACATGTCAGGCACAGACATCCTCAATTAATCATACTGCTTGCAATTCTCAATTTTGTCTTTGCTGCAGAAGAGATGTTAATCAACTTATGAGATGTTTGGAAATAAAGACACTTCCTCAGCCTGATGAAGGGTGTTTGTGCCCAAAAGCTTGCTAAGAATTTTTCCAACTATTTGAGTTATTCTAATAAAAGATATCAGATTTACCTGAAGAACCTTGTGTGCCTATGTCCTTAGATCAACATGGCTACAACCTACACCCCCAAATATTTTGAGATTTCAAACATTTCCCACCCCACAAACATTTTCCTGTTTCTTGATATCATGGGCAGATCCAGGATCTGTAAGAGGGAAGGGTTCAGAAGGAGTTACTGGCACTGCAGGGGTGGCTGCACTGCTGCTCGCAGCTTCTCCCAAGCCCCACTGGGGCAGGCATGCCACATCGCTGGAGCAACAGCTGTGGACTTTTTAAAGTCCCTGTATCGGAATCTCCCCACCTTTTCTGCATACTCTCCCCCTTCCCCTTCTGTTAAGCAGTATGTCCTCTCCCCTCTCATTTGCACCTCTCCACTCTACTTATTTCTCTGAGCTCAGGAAAGGGAATTCCAGCTGCTTTCGCCTTTCTCTAGCCAGGGCTGCAAAGAGCAACTGCATGGGGAGCCAGGAGTGGCCAGAGATAGTAGTGGTGGTAGTTCCTCCTCCAGGCATCTGGTCTCAGCCTGTTGTGCCAGTGGGGCTCAGGAAAATGGGGAGAACCCTTTTGCCCCTGCTGCTACTGCTGTCCTGGGCTGAGCCTGGATCCCAACAAAACCTGGCTGGAGCAGGGCAGGAGTGGCTCTGGAACTTCCCCTTCCCCAATGGGGCAACAGCAGCAGCTGTCAGAGGAGGAGGGGAATAGGAGGGGTGGGTACCATTGAGCACAGAGGGAAAGGGAGGGAGTGCCAATAGGGGTGAATTCATAGCTGCTTTGGGGATTTAGGAGTCCTGAGTTACTGCTTCTGTCTGTGAATGGTCTATTTTCCTATATATTATGATTATGATTGTTATTGTTATCATTAATACTACTACTACTAATAATAATAATCCTGTACCTGGTGTGTTTCTGTTTTGTCTCTTCCTTTGGTCTTTTTAGCATTTTTTTTTTTACTAGACAAATGCCATCAATGCTGTCTTCAGAATACCCTTTGATTCCAGTGGGAAGATAGACACACCAACATCAATGTCCTTTTGCAGGCACCCAGCTTGAGCACTGAGGAGATGATCATTCAACATCGACTTCACTGGGTCAGCCATATAATCTAGAAGTCTGACTCCAGACTTCCACAGAAAGTTTTATTCTCCCAGCTCAGTTAAGGTATACATTCAAGAGAAGGGCAAAGAAAGCATTTCAAGGATATTTTCAAGGCCAACTTCAAAAAAAAGCAAAATCAACATCAACTAATCGGAAGCTATTGCCCAGGATTGCCCCAAATGGAGGAAGGGTTTGCTGCAAGGATCTCAGTACTTTGAAACCTCACAATGACAACAAGAGATGGAAAAGTGGAACCAGGAGAAACAGTGTATCATGCATGGAATCAGGGATCTAGAGCCATCCACCCTGCAAGGAAACACATGCCCAAGTTACAACAGAAAATTTTTATCTTGGATTGGCTTTGTCAGCCATCCTCAGACCCGTAGAATGATCATGGAAGACAATCACCCTTGACTGCGAGGGATTGCTAATGAGCACTGGTTTCCCTGCAATTCTTTAAAACACATATGCACACCCATACTCATATATACCCATATGTATACACACACACACACACACACACACACTAGTTGTCTCCTGCTGTCTTTCCCTTTTTTCTCCTTCTGTTTGCTTCTTTCCCTCCCTTCGTATTGGATCTCTGCACAGATCCCAGATGTTTTGTTTTGTTTTTAATCCTTACCCTCCCCACGCAGTTCTATTTTCATTGCTTTGGGAGTTTATTTTGTTCTCCGTCATATACATTTTGCAGTCTTTGGGGTCCAAGTGAAGGGAGCAAGAAGCTGTGGCGCTGTCTTTGTTAATGTCTTTCAGAGTATGGAAGACAGTAACATCAGAGCTTCAATGTTAACCAGCATGTCTGCAGGTGGTGGATAATGAGATGACCTTCAGGGAAGATTAGCTGCAAAATAAGCAGGGATAACTCTGATGAATAAGCAGTCATGGACCAAGCAGCAGCATCACCCCTAGGATGCAACGGGGACAGCAGATGGCAATGCTTTTGCTCCTGAAAAGTCATATATGTCCTTTGAAAGTGCTGTGATGTGGTGAGTATGGATCATCACTATAATAAGCCTGACCAGTCCCTAGCTATGAGTCTACAAGTCCTCAATGGCAGAGCAGGCAGAAGAGGATGTTAGAATATCAAGGGTTTCCCTGGGAGGGGAAGACTTAATAAAACTTTTTTTGGGGGGGGAGGGGGCGGGGAAGGGGAGCAGTATTACATGAGCACCCTTGGATTTTGTAGGCAACCCAGGATTTTGTGGTAACTGCAAAATCCACAAAACTGCAATTTAGGTAGGTCCTTATTTATAAGGATTCCTCAAGAAATAGTCACACAAACCAGATGTCTACAAATAGAGTGTAAGAAGCTGCATAATTAGGCAGAAATTGGGCAGTTATGCTTCATTTGCTTAGAGAACATAAGCACTTTACATTTGGCTCATTAATGAAGTTCAGTACAAAAGAGGATACAAGGTTATTAAAATACATAAGGATTTACTACTACATTGGAACTGTGAACATTTTAGTTACAGTTTAGAATTCTTGTACACTTAAGTTGGCTGCCGCAACATCAGCTTCTCAACTGCCTCTATTGAATTATGTATATTTTCATGTCAGTGGAATGCTGTTTAACATCTGTGTTTACAAAAGCACCTCTCGACTTTGAGGAATTTTGATTTTGGAGCCTTTGTTTTTATCATTATTGTTATTTCTCCACGCTATTCCTTTTGTAATTACATATCAGTCCTTACTTAAGTTCATCAAATTTGATAGGTTTTTCTTACCAGTAATTTAGAGTAAAATCTACTGAATTACTGTTAGTCACACTTAGCTGCAAATTATAAAGCCATTTTTACTTCTGGCATCTGTTCTTAGAAAATGTAAATGACAGTCACAAAGAATCCAACCTGAAACCGTTTTTTTTTCCTACAACAACTCTAGTGTTTCTTTCTTTCTTTCTTTTTTCTTTCTTTCTTTCTTCTTTTTTTTTTTTTTTTGTTATTCAAGGCCATAAATACTGAAAATCCTAATTAAAACATAAAGTTTAACTCTGTTCTCTTCAAGAATTACAGGAGCTAAGAAAGTGAAAGGAATGTGGATTTAGAAAATTATACTGGTCCCAACAAAGACACCCTCACAGTTTTGAATTGTTAACTTTTCTTTACTCTGGCATCATGTACCGTGTGAGGAAAATAGTTACTGTGAAAAACTAATGAATGTAGACATCATTCAAACCAGTTTAATGCATACATAAAGTGTCAATGTGAATAGAAATTCAAACAAAAACATCTAAGTAATTATGCAAGCAGGAAAGAATTATATTTGCCAGATACAAAGAGAGCCTTGTCACCTCTGACTTCATAGAAATAAGTACACTTCAGTCTGTGTGGGAGTGGGTGTGTGTGTGTGTGTTTTCTTACAGTAGTAGTGGGTTTCACCACTTTAACGAAAAAGCCAAAAAAATGACACATTTTCAAGAGCTGATGTCAAGTGTTGTAGATCTAGGTCAAACTGAGCACAATACTTTCTTCATGTATAAGGCAATTCTGCTTGATAGATGCCTCTCTTCTTATTCTCTCCTCTCTTCCCTCCTTCCCCCCCCCCCCCCCCC
>NW_017729032.1:132945093-132963632 GCF_001723915.1 Gavialis gangeticus
CCCCCCCCCCCCCCCCCCCCCCCATGAAAACAAATGTATGGTCAAGAGAAAAAGAGCCACTTTTTGCAAGCATCGCCCTGAAAAGGATAAAAACATTTTCTAAGAGTGTGGCTGGACTATTCTTGCATTAATCTTTGTGTTTCCATTGTTGCATTCTGAAAAGCATATGCTAATTAGCTAGTAAGTTAATATTAAGATAATACTGAGTTAGATACTGACTTAAGTACTGTCAAAATAAATTTGGTGTAATTCAGTTGGTTATGAGTTTTCAAAGTGAGTGTTGATTTTGGGTGCCAAAAATATGGTGCCCAACTTAATGCATATCAGAAAGTTCTCAGAATATTTTCTCAGCAACTTCAGCTAACTCTTAATCAAGATCTCAGAAGTCTTACTTCTGTGTCTCATTCTTCAGCTTCTTTTGGAATCCGTTAGTAAGCTTTATTTGAACTAATTATAAATACTGGTGAAAATGAATGGTATTTTTGTTTTCCTTTCATTCTAGTGTTGTGTATATGGACACCACAATTATAGTCATAAAAAAAAGCAAAAGGATAGCCAACCAATTTGTCCAAAAAATCTGTACACAACCCATATAAGGGGAATTATGTATATATTTCAGATAAATGTTTTTAATGGCCCAGAATCAGATTTAATCATCTGAGTATTTTCTCTTTATTATAAAGTGTACTTTCTCACTTCCTCTCTCTGGGTGTATCTACACAGGACACATTAGTCTAATTTAATGAGCATTATGGGCATGTGTCTACATGTGTGTGCTCCTAATGCACATTAAAAATGATAAAAATTAGGTATTTATGCCTAAATTTGATAGTTGTATATGCAGGTATCACATTTAGGTGTGGTTACTTAAAGTACATTAATACATATGCAGATGTGTCCCAGCATAAACTTTAGTAACAGGTCTGCCCAGCCACTAGGGGCGCATGGCAGGATTGCAGGGACTTGGCACTAGCTTTAGTGCCAAGTCCCTGCGTGTACAGACAGCTGCCAAAAATTGCTTAATGCTCATTAGCTTATTGCACATTAAATTTAGTCACTCTTAAATGCACATGTAGACAAACCCTCTATCTCTCTTAACACAGCAGTCATTAACTTCCCTAAAGTTCAGGAATTTGTCTTTCTCAAACTCATTTGAAATACTGAGGCAGGCAACACAAATTCTAAGGTCAGTTTCAGCAGTCGCACAGAGAACACACAGTGCCTTTCTGTCTACAATGTTAAAAAGACGGTTGGCAAGGTTCTTTGGGTTAATCTGATGTCTTTTATTAGACCAACTTAAATAGTTGGAGAACAATTTTTAAGCAAGCTTTTGGCTCCAAAAACCCTTTGTCAGGCTAAGGAAGTTTCAGCAGTTGATGTGTGCTCTTCCTGGGTGGAATGAAAAATAAAGAAGCCAGAGGCTGGGCTAGTATGCATACAAGACAGGCAGGCAGTCAAAATGTAGATTGAGGAGTCAATGGGTGAGAGAGAGACTGTAGCTTGGCTGGACTGAACAGATCAATGCCATCCTCATGTCTAATAATAATCCGAATTCAGAAAGAAGGTGTTTAGCTTAGGCCTTCTTGGACACTCTGGCTAGTAGGCACTCTTAAAATATGCCTCATATTGATAGGACTGTGCTCCTCCCCACCCAGCCTGTCTCTCACCCCTGTCTTGTACCATGTCTTGTACCCATGTATGACTGCCTGTCTTGTATGCATACCAGCCCAGCCTCTGGCTTCTTTACTTTTCATTCCATCCAGGAAGAGCACACACCAACTGCTGAAACTTCCTTAGCCTGATGAAGGGTTTTTGAACCCGAAAGCTTGCTTAAAAATTGTTCTTCAGCTATTTAAGTTGGTCTAATAAAACATATCAGATTCACCCAAAGAACCCTGTCTGCCTATGTCCTTAGGCTTAGATCAACAAGGCTACAATCTACACCCCTGTAAAAAAGACGGTTAAAACTTTAGCTAAAAATCCAGGCATCCATTTCAAATGAGATATTTCATGCATACAATGTTCCTTTTTCAAACACCAAAGAATTCAAAGAAAATAGATGATGAATTTTTAAAAGCAGTTTTACATAAACTGCTATTGTCATTGAATAGCTTCAGGCCAGATCTAAAAAACAAACAAACAGGGTTTAGGATTGAAAGGGTAATTTAAGTAAAACTCAGGTACCTAAATTGTCAATCTTGAAAACCCAGAGGCAAATGCTGCCTAACCCTGTAGGCACCTGAACTTCTTAAGCATCTGTTTAACTCTAATTGGTTTCCTAGTTCTGCATATACAGAACTGCCCCTAGCTTGGCTGGACTGAACAGATCAATGCCATCCTCGTATCTGATAATAATCAGAATTCAGAAAGGAGGTGTTCAGCTTAGGTTTTCTTGGACACTCTGTCTAGTAGGCACTCTTAAAATATGCCTCATATTGACAGGACTGTGCTCCCTAAGCTAGTGATTCCCAAAGAATGTGCCATAGCACAGTAGTGTGCCACAAGAGCAAAAGAAGTATGACATAAGTTCCTCCCCAATCTGGCAAATTGCACCTGTCCCAGCTATTTCAATGGTGCCTGGATTTGCTCCTCTGGGGATTGTTACCACTGTTGCTACTGCCTTCACCACCCTCCTCCACCCCGAGGTATCCCCTGTGTTGGCCTCCCTCACACTGCTGGGAGTGTGCAGGCAGAAAAATATAGAGATGGAACAACACTGCAGACTGTCTCATCCCTCTACTCCTCCCATGCTCCTGGAGCTGGCAGGGGTGGTTATCAGCATGTGAGACCCTGCAAGACCAACCTCACCAGAAAAAGCTACCTTTGCCCACTAAAGTATGGGGGAGGGGTCAGGAGGGGGAAGACAATGGAAAGAGTAGAGCATAGCACAGTGAGCTTCTGCCACCACTACCCTTAAGTGGCACCATCTAGGTAAGTGATTCTCAAATATTTTAGTCTCAAGACCTCCTTCATATCTGTTCTGAATTTAGAACTATATGAAATATATATATACAAATTCACACACACACACACACACACACACACACACACACACACACACACACACATCTTTTTGGATGTAAAAGTGAAGTGTGCCATCAATAGTAACCCAGAAATAGTGTGCCCCAGGTGTCAAAAGTTTGGGAAACATTTTCCTGAACTATACAGTTGCAATGAATCTTTCAAAAAGCATCATGTTACCGTCACTTTCTTTTAAAAGATGTCCTATAAGGAGGCATTCTGTTTTATATAAAATACTACTGCTGGGAAGATTGTCCAAGTTGGAGGCCTGGGTTCTAGATCCTCTAGGTGGTTTGCCCAAGTATTCCCAACACGTCTCTTTTTCTGTGCTTCCCAAGCATAAACAACTAATATTTATTATTAGGGCATCAAAGGAACTCTATTAAGGCTCATTTTATCTACTGTACCTATGTAAAATACACAAACAAAATTACAGCAAGCAAGCAAACAACACAATAATATTATCTTATTTTAAAATTAATTACTTGAAGCTCGCAATAAAAAATATTGAAAAAGTGGATGGTCTCTTATACTCGTTAGATTTGCTGCTTGCCTTTGAAATTACCATTGATTATCTCAGTTATTACAGGGTCAAGATGTCCCCAAGCAGACTCCTTCAGCCATAAAGAAAGGCAACACAAAATACAAAGAAGAAATTTACTGGGATTTGTTGGGACATAGGACAAAAAATATATAAGACCTGCAGGTGTAATAAGGTAATAATAGAAAAGTATAAAAATATGAAGGAAATAGTGACTGGGGATATCTCCCTCTAAATTCTCAAGTATCAGTCCTGTGGTCATGAGGGTCAAATGTCAATTTAGCATATGGTTGCTCAAAGGTATAAGGCCCTTGATTGTGGGATTGGTCTGAACTCCTTTATGGTGAGGAAAATCAAATACCACAGCCCAGAAATTGAATACTGAATATATACTATGAATTGCAAAATTCTACAAACCAAGAACCACCCAAGAAATATATTTGAAAATGAAGTGGCCCATGAAAAGGTATTACTACATGAAAAATTATTCATCTTTCTTGTAATCTACCTTTAAAATCATTCACTCATGGAATCTTTGTTATCCAGATAGTATCTGAGCATCACAGTCTTTAATATATTATCCTCACAGCACTTCATTTTACATATGAACTTAGACAGCAAGGAACAGACTCATAAAGAGACTTAAATACAGCTAGGCTCAGCAGTAGTGTCATATGATACTTCTGCTCATGTGGTTGCTCTGGCAGTACAATTTATCTCCATGTTGGGTGATTAAGACTAGGAGTTTGGTCAGCTCGCAGACAGGGAGATGTGTAAGGTAGTCAGGGAGAAACACTGAAGAGATGGCTATGTATGAAATCCCACATTTCTCCTCAATTTAGCCACCTATGTGAAACTAGGATTCACAACCGATATTGCACTTAAGTATCTGCATCACCCTTTCAGAAATGAAGTCTACTTAGTTGGCAGTACCATTGCTTGCCTTAATATAACAGTCTAGGGCTACAGTACTGCCCCAGGAAGTCAAGAATTTGGGTTTAATGTCCTCCTTAATCTGAAGGGATTCAAATAAACAACTGTTGCGTCCCAGGAGAATATTTTAACAATCAAACTACAGGTAAGGCTAATCTTAAGGGAGAGAGGTAGATGACTCTCTGACTTGTCAAAGTGGTTCAGAAGGTGACATGAAATATTAATGGAGACAGAAAGATGGAAGAGTACATTAATGTAGCTTGGCTATAAAGAGTGTACACCTAAAATGGAAAAAGGGCCTGGTTCTTTTCTTTGTTGAACACTTCTAGACTACCTTTTTGGTTAGGGCATTCTGCTGAGTTGTGGAATGTGTGGGTTTGATCTCAGGTCTTACATTTGCTGCACAAATACAATGATAACGGAACTAGAGGATAAGAATAAATAGCCATATTTTAAAAGAGGAAGCCAGCCTTTAATCCTGGAAGGAATGACTTAGGCATCCAAACTCAGGAAGGGATTTCCGAATAAGAAGCCTCTTTTTACATAAACTTTTAACTTGGGGCTGCAGGTAGGTACTTGCATCAGGGTGAGGGAGAGGGATTTTCTAATACCAGCATTTCCTATTGCCTAGCATAGGTGTTTTTCCTTCAACCCCTACTGTTCTGGCTGTTCTGAATCTGAGTCCAAGGCACCTAATGCTCCCCATGCACTATATAGAACATTTAAGTACTTAGCTCATAGGTTTTTGGTATCTATGCCTAGATCTGGTTGCTGAACATAACAATATTTAAGCCTGTTGTAGATCTGAGCTTAAAGGATTTCCTCAAGGACACATACAAGATAGTGTAGCACAGACTTGAAAGCAATTCCTTGAAATCCTAGGCTATGGCCTTCACCATCCCTTTTGCTCTATTCTTATTATGTGAACCTGAATTATGTGACACTAATAATTAATTTAGAGTCAATTCTATAAGATAGCTAAATAATCATATGGAAACAAATGAATGTATCTTCTGTGAGACAGGATCATGGAGGAAATCCATTCAATAATGACAAGAGATCGACACTTGTTTGAATTTATTTTAATTATTCCTTACAAACAGCAGTTAAGGAAAGGAACAAGACATTTCATGAGGGGTATGTCATTCCAGGAATTAGAAACTGTTAAAACAAAGCTGAATGACTGAGTTATCTCATGCATGTACTAGGACTGGTGTTTTCAATATATAGAATCAAGATTGGGCAATGGCGTTTTCACTTACACTCTTTATTTTGCACTTGTAGAGCATTTTGAAAAATTTCAGAAAGTCTTAAGAATAGTAGCTAATGGGCAATAGGAAAGTAGATTAAATCTGTTGCAAAGAAGTGTAATCTAAAGTGTAATTTGAAGGAACAATCTGAATAACTCATACACACTGATGAGTGCCAAATTAATTGTAACCACTCAGAGAAAAAAATGGAAAAGAGCTCAATGCAAACATCTGCTCAGAGCACATTGGCTGTGAAACAGAAAAAAGCACAAACAAGTGGTTAGATGGTATTAAGAAAGGGACAGAATAAAATACTGGAAATATGCCACCACTGCACACATTAATAGAATGCTCTCATCTTGAACATTGTGTTCTTTTTTGTCACTGCATCTCCTGAAAGATATAAGCAGAAAAAGCACAAGGTTCAGTGACATGCAACAAAATAGTTTGAAGGTGTGGAAACATTTTTGCATGAGGAGATATAGGACTAGTGAACTGGTGAAAACTTGTATAGTACCTTTGATTTCAATAGGACTATATAATTTGCTGCAGCTGTAATCTTTGCCTCTATGTTTTGAGAGAAAAAAACCACATGACCTGATTGAGGTGTATAAAACAAGTGTTTCAGAAATGTTAATTTAGACACTCCTATTCACCCTTTATTCTTATACACGAATAAAAGGGCATTCAGCTATAAAACTCACTGCAGCAAAACAGTAAGTTCTTCCCATCACAGCAGCAACAGTCCCAATGTAAAGGAATGCAAATCTTTGTCAGTTCCCCATTACCAAATGAAGCTTTAAACTTTACATTTAATAACAGAATGGCTAATTTGTTAGTTTTGCTAATCTGTTTCCATCCATGCCTCTGAATCTGAAACATTAGCCATAAAAAGGATCAACGCCATCCTAATTCTCTTACATTTCCTTCTCCTTATTTCATTCATTTCTCCCTTCTCATGCTACAGTATGCTTCAGAACTATTGCCCCTCCCCTTTTAAGCTTGTCAAATAGGGCGGGGAGACTCCAATGGCTCCGCAGGTATAAATTCATATCTTACCCCATGCTTTTGCCAAAGGTTGCCTTCAGTTAACCTGGCTGTAAAGGAGTGTCTAGTCATTCACATTGGGCATGTCTACATGTGCATTTACTGTGCAGCAAGTGGTTTTTAGGCCAGCATGTGCAGACATTAATGCCTTAAGATGTAATGTGGCTTGCTGGGCTATCGTGTCAACCTGCCCTGGTCAGCACCTTGGACAGCCTTGGCCCTAACCTCCTCCCCATGTTCCTGCCTCCCATCTGAGGAGAGGAGCCAGAGTGAAGCCCATGGGGTGGTATGTTGTTGCCAGGTACCATGGCACGTACTGCTGCAGTTGCTGAATAATAATGCAGAAGACTCACAATTACATTCTAAGTTCAAAATTCTTGTTTCCAGGGCACCCAGGACGTGGCTGTTTAATCATTCCTTTAGTAGTATATTAGTAGAACAACTGTAGCAGATTATGCAATATACACCTGGATTAAACAATTGTAGTGATGATCAGTTTTGTTTGTGGGTAGTGATTGTGGAAGGAAGAAAAACTGAGGTAGCCTAGGTACCTTAGTTAGAATCAGTATTCCATAACTATTTTGTCCAGAAAATGTTGAAAGATAATTATAATATTACCAGAAAAGTTATGAAGCATACAGTCCACTATAATTAGGATCTTGGTAAATACCTGTATAAATTAATTGCACATGGAAATATATATGTCAATGGAAAAGATTAGAACCTACAAATTTTCACTCATGAACACACATTTTAGTTGCTCTGGAAAAAATATAAATCTCCTTACAAATCCTTGCAAAATTGTATTAATGGACGTTGATATTTATCAGAATATACAATATTGTGAAAATAAGTTACTATGATCAAAATTCTCTTCTTTATCCCTTCTCTAAGTAACAGTAGATAAATGGAGCTAAAGTTAGACATTGATAAATTTTCCCTGCAGGAAATGGTTTTAGAACAGACAGTCTTCAAATATTTAACTCACATGAAATACATCTCAGAGTAACCATTTTTATAATAAAAAGTTAAGAGAAAAAAATAGGCACATTACAATTATGGATCCTAATTGCCTGCATAGTTAGAATAGAATATCCTTTGAATGTAAGTTGAACAAAGCAGAGAAATGTTAATGTCCTGTACCTAACTAAATGATGCATGACATAGAGTAATTGTATATTTTTTCAAGAATCCTTTAAAGTACTTTTTTTTCCTCTTAGGAGTGGCTGAAATGACTTAACTTAAATGTCTTCAAGTTAAGTCCTCATTTTTCATTTTTCCTATTCATTTGCTCCATGCAGCATATTTGTTTTACATCATAGTAAAAA
The DNA here is from genome assembly GCF_001723915.1 of Gavialis gangeticus. Taxonomy (NCBI): domain Eukaryota; kingdom Metazoa; phylum Chordata; order Crocodylia; family Gavialidae; genus Gavialis; species Gavialis gangeticus. The sequence continues at coordinate 132,953,214 of NW_017729032.1, forward strand.
AAAAAAATTCTAACTGAGATTTCTCAGGCCCCTGCTATGTTACATATATTATGCAATTAACTGGTTAATCACACAATACATTTAGACCAGCTACATGTGGAAAGTAAGACCATCCACAAGTGCAAAGTAATTATCACACAATCAATTGGTTAATAATACAATACATTTAGAACAGTTGCACATGCAAAGTAATTATCACACAATAAAAATGACTATCCAGCTATAAAAAAGAGCCAACCAGTTATAAAGTTAGTGCTAGAAAAATGTGTAATTATAGCTTGTTTCAATCCAACTTTAATTTGAATGTGTAGCAGGGCCCTCAGTTTTCCAGAAGAGTGGAAAAAATTGCCTAGTCATCCATATTGCTTGATTTTTTTAAAAGGGGCAGCATCACAGTGTGGACATCTGTAAATATTTATTCTCTATCTACACATTGGAACATTACACTTTTTTCATAACTGTGGAAGTGGCTAGATTTCACTGATGGTCTTTGGACCCAAGTTTTCTATAACTTCATATGCAAGAGGAAAAATCACTAGTATGATCTGATCTACACTCTTTTAGCAGTTTATATATTGCAAAAGCTATACCACTTCCACCAGTTTCACAATATGAAAAAAATAGTATATAATGACATTTATCTAGATCATGCAGGTGAAGTGAAGAATCATTATGTGATACAGTCAGAATATTCGATAATTACAAATTATTTCACAGCAGAACCAAAAGAAACACATTAATTTTTCTCCTATAATGCTTTGACCATGTCACTCACCTCTATAAAACTCTTCACATTTGTTTTCTTTTGCTTTCTGCATCTAGTTCAAATCTCACACCCTCAAATTAAAGGATAACTCTTGTCCTGGCTTTGTCTTTACTTGCTTTTCTTCCCATTGTTTCTCTTCTTTCCTTCACTCCATCTAGGTTCCTTCTTCCCTCCTTTCACATATATGCCATATCTTGTGGAGCACAGCTGTACTGCTGCTCAGAATGTCCACCGGTGGTGGGTAGTAGAATGACCTTCAGGGAAGGTTATCTGTGAAATCATCAGGGTTAACTAATGAATAAGCAGTCACAGACGAAGCAGTGACAACACCACCAGGGTGTGTTGAGGATAGCAGATGGCAATGGTTTTCTTTCTGAAAAGCCACATATATCCTTTGATGGTTCTGTGACATGGTGAATACAGATTGCCACTATAATAAGCCTGCCCAGCACCCAACCATGGGTCTACAAGTCCTCAATGGTGGAGCAAGCAGAAGAAGATGTTAGAATATCAACAGCTGTGAAGGCGGATGAAGGCTGCAGTGGAATGAGATCACCAGTTGTCTTGGTCTTCTTGCCATTGAACCAAGTTCCTGGTCTGTCAAGAGTCTGTCAAGAGTCATGTGGAAGCTGACGTGCAGCAGCTAATAGTGGATGCCCAGTGTTCCACACTGCAATTGTGCCCTTAGAACTCAAGCAACACAACACTGATGTAGCTGTACTGGTTGAAATCCAATGAGCAGGAGATAGGTAGCTCAAAGAACATGGAGGTGGCAACACCTTCTTCTGGAGTGGTAAACAGGAAGGAGAATGCTGACTTCATGGAGTTGGTTTTGCCATTAAAAATGAACTCATAAATCAAGTCAGTGAGTTCCCTGCAAGAATTAATTAATGAATCTCTATCTTAAACTGGTGGGGAGCCAATATGCCACTGTCATCAGCATGTCGGCCCTGACGCTTGATGCTGCCAACGAAACCAAGGAGGAATTCTCTGCCAACCTTGACCAAGTCTCTTCTGATGTTCCAAAGGGAGACAAATTTATTCTTCTTGTTGAATTCAGTACCAGAGTCAGAAGGAACTCTAACCTCTGAAATGGATCTATTGGCAAGGATGAAGTAGGAAAGTCAACTCCAATGGCAACCTCCTCTTGACCAAATGCATGGAACATGGATTCACTATCACCAACACCCTGTTTCACTAGAAAATAGACACAAGACATCATGACAACACCCACAAACTAAGCATTGGAACTTGATTGACTTTGTCATCATCCATGCCTGGGATTGCAAAGATGTCTGCATGCTATGCAGCAAGCTATGCTAGGACCTGATGATTGCTAGACTGATCACCAGCTCATTCCCTCAGTTGTGTCACTCAAACAGGCTCCCAAACAATGGCTGCAGGAGGATCAATGCTGATGGAAGATCAGCATTGAAGGACTCAAGGACCCAAGCAAGCAATACCTCTTTGATCAATGGCTCAATGAAAAACTTGTGAATTCCAATCAACAATAATGGGAGAACATTAGCTGCATGTGGGGTGTTCTCAAGGCCATCATCATCATTGCCTGTGAAGGGATGCTTGGATTCTTTACCAGAAAACAGACTGGTTTTATGAGAACAAATGGCAGCACAACACAAACTCCAAGAAAAAGAAGTTGCATCTCCAACAAGCCAAAGCAGAGGTCCAAAGGAAGACCCACAATATTAAGAGCAAATGGTGGAAAGAGAAGGGTAAGGAAGTTAAACATCTTTCTGACATCCATAGAGTTTATTCAGTGCCACCAATGCCATCTATGGTTCAAGCACTCAGAGACCTACCCCCTTGAGACCTAAAGATGGAGGAGCCCTGATCAAGGAAAGGGGAGCCATTAATGCCCACTGGAAGAAACATTTTGAAGGCCTTCTCAATCAAAACTCTGCTGTTGATGAGAGTATTCTTAAGTCCATGCCACACCAAGTCATAGATAATCTCAGAATCCGTCCAACTCTTGATGAAGTGAATAAATTCATCAAGCAGATGAAGAATGAAGAGACATCTGGAATCCCCACTGAAATCTTCAAACAGGAAGGAGGGAAACTCACATCAGAGCTTCATGCCCATTCTTAAGTATCTGGAATGATGAGGAAGGATGTTCTCGGGGATGCCATGATTATGACAATCTTCAAGAAAGGAAATAAGTCTGACTGTAGAAACTACAGACTGATCACCTTGTTGTCCACCACAGGAAACAACATTGCAAGAACCTTCCTGAACCATCATATTTAACTTGCTGAAGAGCTCCTCCCAGAATCTCAGTGTGGATTTAGGGCATCAAGGGGCACAACTGACATGATCTTCAAAGCTCACCAGCTGCAGGAGAAGTGTTGGGAACATCAAAAGTATCTCTACATGTCCTCCTTTGACTTCCCAAAAGCTTTTGATTCTGTCAGCTGAGAAGTGTTATGGGCGATGCCCACAGAAATTTGTCACAATTCTCTGCCTGCTCCATGATGGTATGTGAATGATGGTTCTCAGTAATGGAACCTCAAATGGATCCCTTTGAGGTTAAAATGGGAGTTAAGCAAGTCTATGTCATCACTCCAACACTTTTCTCAATATTCCTTGCTGCGATGCTGTCTCTGACCACCAAGATTTGACCACCAAGCTTCCAGATGGAATGAAGCTAAACTGTGGAATAGGTGGTAAGCTGTTTATCCTCAGGCAATTCCAAGCCAAACCAAAGACCACCTGAACCTCAATTATTAAGCACCACTACTCTGCCGCTGCTGCAGTGTGTGCTCAGTCAGAAACAGACCTTCAGGCAACCATTGATGTCTTTACTGAGTCATATAAGAAAATGGAACTGACACTAAACATTCAGAAGACTAAGGTCCTCCACCAATAAGCTCCTGATGAACAGTCCCTGGATCTAGTAATTCAGATCCACAGTGAGACTCTTGAGAATACTGAGTATCTCCCATACCTCAGAACCCATCTCTCACAGAAGGCTGACATTGAAGAAAAAATCCAACATCACACCAGATGTGCAAATGAAGCCTTTGGATTCCTGAAGAAATGGGTGTTCAAAGATTGCAACATCAGATCTGAAACCAAGCTCATGGTTTATCAAGCAGTCATGATCTGCACCTTTCTGTATAGAGCTGAGACATTGACAACATGTAGGAGACATCTAAAGTTATTGGAGAAGTACCATGAATGATGCCTGTGGAAGATCCTCCAAGTCCAGTGGGAAGACAGATGCATTAATCTTAGCATCCTCCTGCAAACCAACACCATGAGTATTGAGGTGATGGTCACCCAACATCAACTTCATTGGACTGGCCATGTCATCTGGATGCTCAACTCCAGACTTCCAAAGTGTCTTTTATTCTCCCAGCTCAGCCACGATGTATGTTCAAGAGGAGGGCAGAGAAAGTGCTTCAGGGACATTCTCAAGGCCAACTTGAAAAAAATACAACATTGTTGTCAATTTGTGGGAGACTATTGCCCAAGACCACTCCAAATGGAGGATTAATCTGCTTCAGGGATCTCAGTACTTTGAAATCACATGACAACAACAAGAGATAGAAAAGGCAGAGTGACAGAACCAGTGTGTTGTGGACCAAATCAAGAATGCAGGACCACCCACCCCATGCAGAAGCACATGTCCAAGCTTCAGGAGAGTCTGCAAATCCAAGACAGGCTTCATCAGCTATCTTCAGATACACAGATAAGACAATTGTGGAATACAACCATCCTCAACTGTGAGGGATTGCCAAAGATGTCATATCATGTCTTCAAAGTGTATTTGTCACCTCAAAATGTTTCTTTAAAAACCTAGCTCCTACCCAAAGTACTGTATAGCACCATTTATGTAAACTCTTCAGCTCAGACTGTCTCTTTTTTACACATTTAATAGTATTTAGTAGTATGAGATCCAATCCTATTTTAGGCTGCCCTGAGAAAACAAAAAATAAACGATATGCAGTTTTATTATGTGCATTGCCATTTTTTTGTACAGAGAGTAGCAAACAATACTAAAAATAATCCCATAGTCCTCTGTGCAAATACTTATTCTGTGTTACAAATTGAAAGTAAATCAATTTTTTAAATTTTAAAACATAAACATAAGTTAAAAAAAGACTGGATGATTCAACACACACTCACAAATCAGACCAAAGCCTCTGAGTCTTCACAGAATGTCTACGTAACTCATGTAAAATCGATAATCTTAATACGTCTGTTCTTCCTTCCTTCAGTAAGATGTCAAATCAACCAATAAGGGAGACTACTGAGTGTGGCTTTGGTAATGTAATGCAGGAGTGCAGAAACTAGGAATTTAATTTTTGTTAGGGTTCTGTCAGTGTAGTAAACACACTGCTTAGTCTGGAGGAATATTAGGAAATCTGAGAAGAGTGGTGAGTTACAGAAGAAGCTGTTGCTGGAGGGCTTGTACTGTAAATGTTCGTTCTTGTCAGGCAAACAGATAAGGGCATCTGCCGTTTCAGCCACCAGGGAGCTTTTGTGGGTTGATTGACTTAAGCTATGCAAGATCTCCAACAGCTGTTATGTGGCTCTAAATGGAGGCATCTTTTGCTATGCATAATATAATAAAATCTTTCATTAACAAGGTCCCAGCTTCTATTACTTCAAACATATGATTACTCAACAAAATTTGATATTTATGGACATACATTTTTCATGACATTTTAAAGTCTTTCAATAACTTTACACTTTGTTTGCCTGAGTATAAAACATATTCTTTAAAGAGAGGATGGTAACATGTGTAGGACTCTAGGATTGCTTGTCTATTACCCAGTTTGGTTAATTATCTATTGGAGGGGTTGGCAACCTATAGTACCATGGGCCCTGTCCAGCCATTAGATCAAGTCTGCAGAGTGGCAGGGAGAAGTGGCACCAGTAGGGAGAAGTGGCAGTGGTGGCAGCAACTGGATCTTAGCCTCAGCCCAGCTTTTACCCAGGGGGTCATTCCAGTCCACCACCACAAAAAATTGTAACTCCTGATCTAGTGTGTAAGATGCTTTGGATAAACTCATCTGGTCTGTCTCTCAGTTTCATCAAGTGCAAAATGGAAATGATATATTTGCCTATCCTTGCAGACTACTCTGAGTGCTATATTACCCAAAATCTTCAGTCTAGTGCATAACTTTGCATCATTCTGTTGTTTAATCTAGGTTTAATTCTGCTTTACCTAGTGGAAAAAAGCATAATACTTGGGTACTATATAGCTCCTATCCTTTATCACCTCACTGATTTTAATTTATAAACGCAAACCTTAATTATAATACATATTTCTGTATACTTTTGATTGTATCTGAACTGAATGTAAGCTTCCCAGGGACAGGAGCTATAGTGATTTTGAAGAACGTTGAAAAAACACGGTGGAAAGCTTATTGCGCATTTTACTGCACAGTAAGCTTACATACATGCATGTATGTGTGCATGTGTATGTGTGTGTACAAACACACATGTAAGTACATATACATAAATATACATATGCATTCACATATGAATATACGCATATGTGCATACATATATGTATACAGATGCACGCTTATATGTGGCCAGGCACAGGCATTACATTTTTACTTGTATAAGTGATCCGAAACCTATCTATTCCCATAACAGAACAGAAGTTTGGGACACAGATTGGTTTAAAAATGTTGGAACCTGGTTTAAGATTTACTCCCGTCCACCAAAGGGTAAATGTGTGTTTTGTTTCCTATGGATCCAAACTACACTGTTTACAGAAAACCATGTAACTTAGACTGATTCTTCCTCAGGCTTTTTGAATATTTGTACCTAGCTTATATGAATAAGGTATCTTCACTTTATGATTAGAGATATGATTATGTCACATGCAGACAAAATACCTCTTATCCAAAATAGCTAGATAATCTATGTGACTATGCAATGGCTTCTGTGTGGGTTGGCCACCTTAGCAAGCACACAGAACCTCATGTGGGCTTGTGTAGCTGAAGCCTGTGTCACCTCAGGTCTGTCTATACAGCAAAATGCACTGCTTTGCAGAGATAACTAAGTTACTCTGAACAAGCTCATTTGGGAAATGGAAAGAAGTTACTATAGAGCTCCACCCAGGTTAAGCAGCAGAATATAGTAGCCCAGGCAGAGTGTTCTACTAGTACAGCTGCACTGTTCCTAATACTTAGGCTACCTTGTTCAGAACTGATTAGAGTATCACTGAGCATGTTTACACAGGACACTTAATGCGCAGAAGACTAATTTTACGGTATATTAGCATGGCTGGCAAAAACCGTGCTAATGTGCTGATGAACGGTAGATTTAATCTAATGTGCATTAACGTCACATAAAAAGCATTCATCTGCATTAATGCACAGTAGCACCAATTATGGTGTATTAAATTAGTAACTTTTATTACAGGTACTAAATTTAAAGGGCCACAATTATGGCACATTAATGAAAGTATAGACACACCCAATGCAAAGCACTGGATCATGCCAAGTTAGACAACCACGTCTTCATTGTCACTGGCAATGAAACTAGCTACAATAAAGCTAACATGGGTCTAACTACCTGTGCTGCAATCACACCTTTGACTTCACTGTAGACTTACCCACTCTGAGGCATTCTTATATCCTGCCACACTGGGACACTGATTTCAATTGAAATAACTGATTTAACTGTCTGTTTTAAGCACTGCCATTTATTTGTTGCTATATGGATAATGTTTGAGTGAAACAAGTCACCATGAATGATTTCAGATATATTGTCTTGAATTGATTTCTACACAATAAAAAGAAGAAATATATACTCCAGTGTTTTTATTTTAAAGTATAGCCTTTTTTTTAGCCAAGATAAATAACATTCTGTGACCTCTCCTGGGCAAGGATTTCTTGAGTCCAGTATTATAATTCTGGTGATTTCACGTTCAATCTGTCCTCCAGGAAGACAATGTCTTATTTTTAGGAACTCAGTCTATTTAATAAAATTCACCTCACATAGCAGAGTCTCTGAAGGAGAAGAGAATTCAAGATATCAGACCTGTAAGCACACATACTAAAATTTCTCTGTACAGATGTTGCACTTAAGAAGTGGGTTTTTAAATCTAGTGCCTTAAGAATTGACACAACACTCAGTTGATTAATAGCAGAAAGGCTTGCACAAGCTACAAAACAAAATTAATAGATTCAAACATTCATAGACATTAAGGGCTGGAAGAGACCTCATGAAATCATTGAGGTCATCCCCCCTGCCAGAGGCAGCAAGTCTGCAGGGATCAAATGAACCCAGCAAGATAAAAATCCAAATGCCTTTTGAATGAGTCCAGAGTAGGTGCTTGCACCACCTCTTGTGGGGGGAGTCTGCTCTAGATCTTGGACACTTGGACTATAAAAAGTTTTTCCTTATATCAAGTCTGAATTGGTCTTCTAGAAGTTTAAGGCTGCTAGACCTAGTTATCCATTGGGGAGCCCTGGTGAACAACTGTTCTCCCAGATCCTGATGCACCCACCTTATATACTTATAGGCAGCCAACAAGTCCCCCCCTGAGCCTGCGCTTTTCCAGGCTGAAGAGTTCCATGTCCCTCAGCCTCTCTTTATAAGGCTTTCTATCTTGGCCTTTGATCATATGGGTGACTCTCCTCTAGACTCTCTCGAGCTTATCCACATCCCTTCTCAAGTGGGGGGGCCAAAACTGGATGCAGTACTCCATCTGTGGCCTCACTAGGGCCAAGTAAAGTGGGAGGATAATGTCCCTGGTTTTGCTTGAGATGCACTGGTGGATGCATGCCAGAGTTTGCTTTGATTTTCCAGCCACAGAATGTTCATCTTGTGGTCAATCAAGACCCCCAAGTCTCTTTCGGTCATGGTGCTAGCGAGTGTAGCACCGCTGAGCCTATAAGTATGATGCTGTATTTTTTTTTCCTCCACTTCTCTACATAGAATGCCATCAGGTTTTGGTCCTCCCACTTTGCAAGCAGGGCCAGGTCAGCCTGTATACCCGGCCTGTCCTCCACTGTGACCACCTTCCCCCATAGATTAGTGTCATCTGCAAACTTTGCCAGTCTGCATCTGACACCTGAATTCAGATCATTAATGAAGATATTGAAGAGTGCTGGCCTGAGCGCTGAGCCCTGGGGGACTCCACTGGTAAGCTCATGCCATGTTGATTTGTTCCCAGCAACTAGTACTATTTGGGTCTGACCCAGAGCAAGTTTCCCAGCCATCGGACCATGAGGTGGTTGAGGCCACAGTTCCCTAGCTTGATCTTGAGGACATCATGGGAGACCAAGTCAAAGGCCTTCTTCAAATCCAGATAAATTACATCAACCTCATCTCCCTTGTCTAGTCAATGTATCACCTGGTCATAAAACGAGATGAGGTTGCTCAGACAAGACCTTCCAGTAACAAAACCGTGTTGGCTGGCATTCAGTAGGTTGCCTTCTGTTATCCTGTTGCAGATGGATCCCTTGATAATTTTCTCCAAGATCTTTCCAGTCAGACTGATAGGTCTGTAATTCCCTGGATCTTCCTTCCTAGTCTTGAAAATTGGGACCACGTTGGCTCTTTTCAAGTCTTCCAGTACATCACCCAAGCACCATGAGCTTTAAAATATCTTGGCCATAGGGCATGGTATGATGTCCACCAGCTCTTTTAATACTCTCAGGTGCAATCCATCTGGGCCCATGGACTTATGGATGTCAAGCCTCTTGAGGTGTTCTCTCACTTGATCTATATGAATTGTGGGCCCATCTCCCAAGCCCTGGATGCTTAATCTCTTGCCTGACAGTGTGACCCCCTTGGGTGAGTGGAAAACTGATGTAAAGTAATAGTTTAGGAGATTGGCCTTTTCTTGGGCATCAAACTCCAGTTGCTCCATTTGATCTTGCAGGGGGCCAGTGTTGCTTTTGTTCTTCTTCTGACTTCCCACAAATCTGAAGAATGAGTTTTTGTTATCCTTGATTCTGGTGGCTAGCCTGTGTTCAGTTACTGCCTTCACTATTCTGGACCGCTCCCTACAGGTACAGGCTAATACTGAGTAGTCCTCCTTGGTGATGATTCCAGTTTTCCATCTGGTATAGGCTTCTCCTTTTTGTTTCAGGAGACCCAGAAGTTCCCTGTTGTCCCAAGGGGCCTTCCATGCCTTCCAACTGTGTTTCTTGCAGGATAGGATCGACTTCCCTTGTGCTTTAAGGATTGAGTTCTTTAGGAACAACCATTCCTCATGGACTCCCCTTCCTAGGGGGCCATGGTTCCTTAGTGCCCAACTGACCAGTCTCGTGAATTTGTGGAAGTCAGTCATCCCAAAGTTGAGGATTCGGTTTAGTGAGGGTTGTGCCCACCTTGCATTGGACAGAGAAAGTAATCAGATCATTGTCACTGTCACCAAGATTGCCCTCGATCCTGAGATCACTCACCAGATCATCCCCTTTAGCCAGAAGCAGATCCAGCAGTACCTCTCCCCTAGTTGGCCCATAAACATTTTGTGTAAGGTACAGATTGTCAATGCAGGCAAGGAAGTTTCGTGACCAGTCAGACCTGGCCATGTGCTCTTCCCACAAGATGTCAGGGAGTGTAAAGTTTCCCATGACAGCCCCTCCCAAAGGGCAGGAAGTCAGCCGAGGTCATATGATCCCAGCAAGATAAGCATCCAATTTGCTTTTGAAGGT
>NW_017729032.1:132963643-132964643 GCF_001723915.1 Gavialis gangeticus
GTAGCTGCAGTTGAGCCTGTGTTGCTTGTGGGAGCTGGCAACTCAGCAGGCTCTGCTGGAGCAGCAAGAGATGTGTACTGCTCCTTGACATAGAGAGCTACACCCCCATCCCTCTTCCCAACACAATCTCTCCTGTAGAGGGTATAGCCTTCTATACCTACCAAGCAGTTATAGGAGTGTTGTCCTGTGGGACCAGGCCAACTCTCAGGATCTCAAAATTGTGCTATTAGATGGGAGGTTGTGACACAATTGCACATATACACACATAAAAATCAGTTTGAGTCCAGAGAAGAGCCACACACATGATCAGAGGTCAGGAAAACAGACCTTACGATGACAGGCTAAGAGCCATGGGGCTCTTTAGCCTGTAAAAGCGCAGGCTCAGGGGTGATCTGATGGCCACCTATAAGTTTATCAGGGGTGACCACCAGGATCTGGGGGAATGTTTGTTCACCAGAGCGCCCCAAGAGATGAAGAGGTCAAACAGTCATAAACTACTGTGAGACCATTTTGTCTGGACCAAATTTTAGATGTATGCTGGCAACACAAGGGTTAAGTTTGATCATGCGCAGACAAGCAGACAAGGCCTATGGAAAATTCCACAGGGTGCCCAGCATGTGCCCCCTATGCGACCCTTGGCTTGTGAATCAAAGCTGACCTAGTTTTGTAAGAACACGCGTGCTCAGTTCTGCTCAGCAGATGCAGTAATCTGACCAGACGCATGCTCAGTCTACAGACTGCATGATGTAATCGGACTAGAAATTTCTTTAGAGAAGGCAACCTGATTGGCTACCCGGTTGTCATAAAGACTTGGGGGCCCCTCCTCAAGGGGGAGAGTTAGCGAAAGAGAGAATGAGAGAGAGTTTTGGGGGAAGATTCATCCTGAGAGCAGAGGCTGGCCTGACAGGAACTGCTCCTCAGGAGGGCTTTAAGCCCACTGGTCTCCTGTCCGAACCCTGAGAGCAGAGGCTGCTAATGCAGGGACTGCTCCTCAGGAGGG
>NW_017729032.1:132965482-132983292 GCF_001723915.1 Gavialis gangeticus
TGGACTCGATGATCTTCCGAGGTCCCTTCCAGCCCTAATGTCTATGAAATCTATGAAATTTATGAAATTAGGTGCATATACAAATGTGTGCGCGTGCACACACACACACACACACGGCATACACACACTACCTATGCAGGCACATACACATCCAGGATTACCAGTCTAAGCATATGCACACCTGTCACCAATTCAAGCACATACACACCATACACAGCAAAAATTAGACAAAAATCAGGTGTCAATAGCCACACACCCGAAACATATACATGGAATACTATTTCGTATATCATGCGCCATGCATGATTTCCATAAGGAGGGGAAGAAGGGAGATGGATGGGGGTTAAGATGAGAGAGGGAAAAATAAGAGAGTGAAAGTTGCTGGGGATAGGATTAGAACTGGCAGACTGGAGGGGAGCTGGGGTTACTTGAGGTTAATTGGTGTTAATTGATTAAAGGAAAATGTCCAAAGCCAGCAGAGCAGAGGAGTGATGCCAGGGAGAAGCTGGCATAGAGGCTGGGACCAGAGCTGGAGCTGCGGGGGAGTCAAAAGGTATGTGAGGAGGGGAAAACTGGGACTGGAGGGATCTGGAGGGGAACTGGGTCAGGGAGCCATGGGTGCTGGAGAGGGGCTGCAGAGGAGTGGGAAAACTGCAGGGGCTGTTGGGGAAGCCAGGAGCTGGGTCGGGGAGAAACCAGGAACCCAAATCAGGGCTCCAGGCATGGGGGGAGTTTAGAGCTGGGTCAGGGGAGCTGGAGAGGCTGTAGGGGGAAGTGGGAGGCGGTGAGGAGTGGTGGTGGGTGCCAGGAGCTAGAGAAGGGCTCCGGGTTCCAGGAGAGGGACTGCAGGGAGTGGGAAAACTGCAGGGGCTGCTGGGGAAGCTGGGAGCTGGGTCAGGGAGAAGCCGGGAAGCCAGATTGGGGCTCTGGGCTGACCTGGCAGGAACTGGGCCAGGTGGAAGATCGGGGACAGAAAGTGGAGGTGGCTGGGCAGAGACAGGAAGCCAGAAAGGAGGGAGACATAGAGAAGTTTGGGGAAAGAAAGTGGAGGCACAGTGCAAAATAGGAAGGCTTAAGAACAGTGAGAGAGGGACAGGAAAGATGGGGGAAAGGCAGCAGAAAGAGACAGGGATTAGGGAAAAGGCAAAGAGAGAGACATGGGAGGAAGATCAAAGGGGGAGTAAGCAGATCTTGCCATAGGGCTGGGAGGTCAGTAAGACAAAACCCAACTCGGGTACTAAATTAACAGTTTCATTAAACAGGTAGTATACTGTACAGCTCATGAGGCTATTGGCTCCTACACGCACTCCCAAACAAACACACACACACACCCACATAATGGTAGCAGGAGAAAAAAGAAGGCTTGGTGGAGAGTTTAAAGTTAAAGTGTGTAGGGACAGAGTCCAGATCCTTTGCTTGGGGAAGAAAGGTGGGTGATAGCTACCTATCCTGGGCTGTGAGTTGACCCTTGAAGGCTAGCTGGGGTCTCCTTCAGCAAGGTGTTGTTGAAAGGGGGTTTCTGGCAGGGCCTCTGGGTGAATAGGTGATGTGGTGCAGTGTTGGTGCAGATGAAGAGGACATCCCAAGGAGATCACACCCTACTACCCCCTTTTATAGGGGTGGGCTACCTGTGTCTCCTATGGGAAGGACATGCCCAGGTAAGGGCCAGTCCTGCTCAGATGCATACATGCAGATCCAGGTGTCCTCATTGTCTGGTGGGATACAGTGATGGCATTGCTGGTTTCTGTAGGGTCTTTGTCTTCCAAATGTTGAGTTCCTGTAGGTACTTTATCTTTCAACTGCTGGGTTTTGTCTCTATCCCTGAGTGAGGTCTGTGGTTCCTGGATGAGTCAATGCAAGGCAATGGTCAGATCTTTAAGTTCACGGTCTGGTCATTTCTGGTCATTCAGTAGAGAGCTGCTACCATTATGCCTCAAGCACCCTCATTAATTCCCATTCATTCAGGAACCAATGTACATAGGAGGCGTAGGTATGAGTCACAGTTGCAACATGGTGTATAGGACAGAGGACACAAGATGGAGGCTTGACATACAAAATGGAAACTTGACATGACTTGACATTACTTTACAAACACAAGCCTAAACCATACAATATTAATATAACAATCTAATCTATAATATAACAGTAACAATCAATGCAAAAATAATAGGAATACAATATAATACAATATAAAACAGTAAAAATCAATATGAACATAACAACACTATTTACAATATATTAAAAAAGGGGCTTATAATAATAGTATACAAGAACTTAGCTTACCTAGTACTACTTGTAATCACTTATAAGGGGCAGAGATAAAGTCAGAAATGGTTGGGGAAAGGGAGGGAATGTATTTTAAAATCTAGAAAAAACAAGAAAAACTGGGGTTTTGCTACAGGAGGAGTCCCACCAGGTGGGATAAATGGCAGAAAAAGACTCTTTCCCAATATAAAATTAACTGTTACAGAAAGTCCTAGTACATATTTAGCTGCAGCAGTGTTTTCTCACCATTGCAGGCAGGGAAGCAGTTCCAGTCTTGCAGCCTTCACTTGTAGGCTGGGTGCAGCATGGCTTTTTGATCTTTCCTGGACTGCACACCTTGCTGACAGTTCTGTCTTTCTTTCTATACAGTTTTAATTGTATAGCTTCAAAGCATTTTTCCTTGATGGTTGGTGAATTAAAGTCCAAACAAAACAAGGAAGAAAAGGGTGACCATACTATTACAATTGTTAAATTGCCTGGCTCCTGTTTTTGGATTTGTCTAGGTATGAAGACATGTGTTTCTTGTAGTCCCTGACTAGCTTGGCAAGTAAAAGTGATGGGTCTTGAATCTTTACCTAAAGGCTTTGGTTACTGGGCCTGTCTTTGGGTATTTGTTTGTCAATGGGGCAAATTTTCAATAGCTTGTACCAGTGATGGTCTATTTACAAAACTCCAGACATACAGTGAATGATTGAGACATTTGTAACCCCTTGGACACTGGATGCCTGTTTTGAGAAATGTAAGGATGTCACATACAGGACATCTTTACAGGACATCTTTCCTGCATCTTTTACAGGTTTTGCTTGAAATGTATATTTAATATTTTGTCTTCTTTACTTGCTACTTCAATTGAAATGTATATGTAGTTTCCTTCCTTCTTTAGTTACTCTGGCTTTGTCTTTTTCTCTGGCTTTCTATGCTTGAAGATATAAATGTGATGTGTGTGTCAGGTCTCTGCCAACAATTTTCCTTTTAGAGGAACCATCACTCTTATTATTTTATGACATGGGTCTGGTATTGGGTTCCTCAAGCTCCACTCTCCTTATGCCTTAATGGGTTGCATCCATTAGCAGAGTCTGTTTTTTTTTCTTGTGGCAGTCTTGTCACTACAACCCCAGCCACTGTCTTGCATTGTTGTACAAGAGATGCTGTCCAAGTTTTTACAGCCAGCACAGTAACTTCCTTTTTCCTTGAATATTCTTCACCTATTTAAAAAAAAATGTGTTAATCAAACTTTTGGGAAACCATGCATGAAACATTTTCATTAGAAGAACAAATAGTATAAGCATCACAACACTGAACAATAGTATATCTTTACTATACTGAAAAGAAAGTGACTTAGAACCAAAGCAATTTATATTATGATTATAGTTCAGAACTTTCCAGCTATGTGACATAAAATATTGGTGTTGTTGGTTGTAGCTGTGTTGGTCTAACAACATAGGCAGACAAGGTTCTTTGGGTAGATGTGACATCTGACTGTTCCCCCATCTCCATGCACTATGTAGCCCCTGTGCTGAGGGACCCTGCACCAACCAGCCACTCCCTAGCTGGGTGGGATGCAGTGTGCATCAAGACAGGGGAGCAGATAGGCTTGAGCTGGCTGCTACCACATCTCCACATGCCACATGCCTGTGGAAGCCCTGCACTGAGGTATATGAAGGCCCTGGACTGAGGCATACTGCATGCCATGGCTGCAGTCCATGGCTGCCTGCTCCCCTGTCTCAAGGCACACTGTGCCCCACCCAGTTGGGAAACAGCTAGCTAGGGCTCAGGGTGCCTCAGCATGGGGGCTGCCTGTCAGCTAACATCACACTGAAGCACCCTGTGCCCCAGTCAGGCCCCACTGCAGCACAATGTGTCCCACTGAAAAGCTCATGATCAGGGGTGTACACTGCAGCACAATGTAGTGACACAAATGTGTGCTGCTATTATTTGTGCTGCTGTAAACGCATGCACCTGCTTGTGTGGATGTGGCTGAAATATACAAATGAACCTTGGAAACGGTATGCTTTGAAACTGAATATTAAAATTGGAAGATAGTTATTATAAAGGTACTTTCAATATAATATAATCCTTAAACTGTCACTTTTTATTCCCCACTCTTATTCATGCCTAAAGGAGGGAGAACAAATCATTGATATTTTTAGGCCAGGGAAGGGAATTCAGGACAGCAGGGAATGATAGAAAACATATGCTTCTTCCCCTACAGACACTGCACTGGGTCTTCGTCTTCAGAGAAGATATTCTAGGTAGGTATTATTCCAGGTTAAAAATTAGATGGTCTAATGTAAAAAGTCACAGAATCATAGGCTTGGAAAATACCTCAGTGGTTATCTGCATTAACACCTTATGCAAATGCAGGTTTAAGTATTCCCCCAAATCCTAGCTGCTTCTCTCAGTGGCCTCCAAGAACATAAGAGCTGCTATTTTCTGGGTCAGATCATAGGTCTATGTTGCCCAGCATCCTGTGTCAAACAGCAGCAGAGAGTGGATGCTGAAAATGAGAGTGAATTGGGCATGACTAAGGTTTTTCCACTGTTCCCCTCACTTGCAGCCTTCAGCTTTTAAGATCTAAAAAGCCTTGATTCAGAGGCTGTATCCCTAACTCCCATGTTCAATAGTTACTGATGCATCTTTCCTCCAAGAATTTGTCCAATTTCTTTTTGAATCTGGCTACACTGCCAGCTTCTACTGCATCCTGGGTCAATGAGTTCCACATTTTAATTGCATGCTGAATGAAAAAAACTTCCTTCTGTTAATTTTAAACTAACCTACTAGTTGCATTTTTGACCCCTAGTTCTTGTGTAATGTGAATGTAATGCCTTGTAATAGTAGGCGGGACCAGGGGGCAGTCTGCAAAGCTGTGATGACTCTTAATTTGGACTGCAACTCTGATAAACCCCCAGAGGCTGGAGGTTAGAAGAACAAAAGGAAGAGGAAGCTGGGGGCTGGTGTAAGGACAAGATAAACCAGTGTGCACATGAAAGTTGGTCATCCCTACATGAGAAGTTCACTGGTGTGGTCAGCCAGGACTGTGTTTACTGCAGGAGCTGGGCTAAGACTTTGTGGCAGCTGCAGGCTGCTGTTTCAGTGCATTGAGACTAAAGGCATATTCAGAGATACCTCCAGAGATGTCAGGGGGAAATGACAAGCAGGGATCCTGATTTTCTCTGATTTAAGAAAATATCTAATTTTCAGTTAAAAAAACCAAAACCCCAAATCTATACTTTTCCATGATTAAAATGAAACACCACTATAGATAGATAGATCGATCTATTAGGGGTGTGAGAAGTGGCCAGTACTCGATTCAGATTCAGACTCAGTCCGATTCAGGGGGTAGTGATTCAATTCGCTGATTCAGATCACTGTCCTGATTTGATTCGACCAAATCTGAAGCTGAAGATTTGATTCTGATTCAGAGAATCAGTGATTTGGCCATAGACACAGCTTTACATGTTTTTTCTATGTACCTTGAGGTACTAGGCAAGGGTAATCAAGGGTAAGATGGTGGGGTGGACAGAGTGCCCTATGGGAGCACAGGGGTGTCCACCACCTAGTGTGTGAGGGACCCCCCCATGCTCCCGTGGGACACTCCATCCACCCCACCATCTCAGCATTCATGAACCACACCTGGTACCCGAGATACACAGAAAAAACATGTAAAGTTGCGCTTATGACCGAATGTCAAATCTCTCCAAATCTCTAAATTGATTAGGAAGCTTCCTTTATCAGAGAAAACCAGGATCCCTGGTGATAAGTATACCTTACCACAGTGTTGATGTTTCTTTCTCTTTTACCTATTCCCTCCCTTTGGCCTATTGGCTTGTGATACTAAGCCCTATAATTTTCTATGTAAAAGTAGGAACTCCCCCTTGTTTCTTATACCAATTTTGAGGGCTTCTGGGTTGGTACACTTGTATTGTTATCAATAGGAAATAATGACTCCCTATTTACTTACTTTTCCCAATTTAGTATTTTGGAAACCTTTATCTTGTCCTCCCTCAAGCTCATTCTGTCGCCGAACTGTCATCCCCTCCTCCCCCTGCACCCCTATCAGGAAGTGTTTTTTCTAAGAATTAAGTCTTCCTTGCTGAAGCCAGTGCTTTGTGTGCTATCTCCTGTTCCCCCGCTTCCTGAGTGCAGCCTTTCAGATATTTGAAAACTATTATCATGACCCCATCTTTAATATTCTGTTCCCCATGCTAAGCATAGTAGTTCTCAATGTTTCCTCATACAGCTTGCATTCCAATCATTTTTGTTGCTCACCAGAATATAAAGTATTGGCTGACTTGCAGCAGAGAGTTGCACATGCTTTGCTGCTTCAGGTTTGGTCTTTTATATATTATTATAAAATCATCCACTTATTTGTCTGCCCTAGTTGCCCAGTCAACAAAGGCTGTAGGAAACAGTTTGATTAAAGCCCCTAAACAGCCATAAAAGATGATAAATCTGAGTTCTAATGATTCCAGTTATACTAGCAGAGGACCAATTGCTACTCATACGTGGGTTCCCATATAAAATCCTTTCTATCTGTCCACACAAGACTTTCATAAATCCCTCCTAATCATTGTAATTCTCAATAACTTTGCCTCCCTCCTCCTTGCTGTTGCTTGTAACAAAGCTCCCTCACCAAGAAGGAAGCTATTCCACCTTCCTCTTTCAAAGAAACCAATCAATCCATTTTTTTCAAGGTGTCCAGCACCCAAAATTCTGTTTGCAGTCAATTTTAAGTGTCCATGCTATGTTACATTTCTTGGAGTCTGGGAAGCAAAAGCAGGAGAAATTCATCTCTAATATCTATTGTTAAATTAAATACCGAGGGCAGTGGAAACTAAAACTAGTCAGAAAAAGTGTTTCTATTGATGTTGTTGCTATTTCCACATGATAACTTTAAATTAAAGGAAAAAAAGAAAATCAGAGTTGGAAATAAATATGTAATTAGATGTTGAACTACATGTGTAATTGGGGCCACTGGCATTGTCATTGTTGTTGTCCACATGTTAGGTGTTACTGATGTGTTGTCAGTGTTGAAGTCTCAGGAACCATGGTGCCAGCAAAAGTCAGAGTCAGGAGATTCCAACACCAGCCTTATCTTAAAAAATAACCACAGGCTTAGTTTGGTGGCAAATATTCATCCAGTTTTATTGTCTACAACAGTGATTTTCAACTGGTGCTCCACAACACACTAGTGTGCAGTGAAGAGATCCCTGGTGTTCTGTGAGAATTTTGGAATAATGAGAAGAAAGTTCTCCAGCCACCTAGCACTACTGAATAAGCCCCGGTGATGAGACAAGTTACAGCAGACTCACACATCTGTTGGCTGTGGGGGAGAGAGAGAACCAGCTGAGCAGAAGGAAATTCATCTACTGTGCATGTGTTGGCTGTGGGGGATGCATGATGAGCTACAATGAGCTTATAAGTGTGGGGATGAGGAATGCCTTAACAGGTGTGCTGCAGAAATGTTTTGTTAATGTAAGTGTGCCTTGGGCTGCAAAAGATTGGGAAATCCTGGTCTACAGGCACAGATTTAACATATTTTGGCCAGAAAGTACACCAGACTGTTAGACCCTGACTCTATGCAGCGTCCAACAACTAGGGAGATGACAATCCAATTGTTCAGAGAGCAAACACCAGCACACATTGCTAGCAACAAGTTTATTTAAAGTAGAGACCGCTTCAGGTGAGCTCCCAAAAAAAACAGGAGGCAGCCATGAACATTAGTTTTTTCTACATTTATACATGTTGGTTCATACTCATTAACATTTACTCCACCTTTGCCTCTCCTTTGTTCTGCCCATATTCCCTCCTACCTTAAGCTCTGCCTCTGTTTACTGTTTACTTTGTTAGCATGGAATTGCTTATGCATTTCATTCATTTACATGTCTTTTTGCTATGAGCACATGTTCAAGACTATGAACCTGACTTCTCTTGGTCACTTACCGTTTCTTGCTGACTCCTTCTTCATCTCCAAGGTCTTACTTCTGCTTTATCTCCTGATGATAGCTGGTGAGCTGTATCCTGTTCTCCTTACACAAATGAGCTATATATCTTACAACATTGCGACATTGTTAGGAAAATGCTTGCCTAAGCATCTTGCAATGCTACTTTTAAAATATCATTCCACCTTGTGGTTAGCAGCAGGCTAAAGCCTTTTATTCAGCTGCAAATCCAGTGCTCCCCAAAATCCAAAGGCTGTCACCCTAACACAGACCAGGTGTTAAAGTATTTGTGTCTGTGAAAAGACAGTTGGCACAACACCATGCAGGCTCCCTTACACCACTGCAAAGTTCCCTTGATTTCCAATTCTTCTTTTATACAGTGGTCAAAATATATTATATATTACACTTCATCTGTATCTAGAATAGTTAAAACACATTACCTAAGAAAAACTTGGCATGTGTGTCAGATGGGCACTCCTGCCAAAATATGGGAGAGGGAGATGGCTATACAAGATACAGGAGAATGATAAAGCTGCAATGGAAACATCCAGTTCAGGATGTGAAATAAATCTATGGTACAGGGTAGTTTAAACTGTTCTCGATACAGATGAAGTGTAATACATAATATATTTTCCATTATTTATAACTATATAACCAAATCCTTGTTATTCATGGTTTCCACAGTGTTTAGCAACTAGTACCCTCTGATTTAGTTTGTGATTCTCCTACATTCTTTCCTCAAGCAAAACTCCTGCTAATATAAACCACCATGATGTCATGCTATTGTCCTTTTTCCCAAGACAACTGCTAGAAGACCACCAGATGTGACACTTGTTGAGTACAGAATCACTCATTTGCATGGTTATTTTTCTAAGAATGACCCAGCAGCCAATCTTAACTCTTCTTTAAGAAAAAAACTAATTATATACTATCCTAAAATCCTTTTTAAATCTCTTTACTTTCCACCACTTTTTATTTGTTTCCATTGTCAGAAATTGTCAAAGAAAGTAATCTCACACAATAAAAAGGAGATTAAAGACAGCCCAGCACTAATTGTAAAGAAACAGCAGGTAGTACATTATAAAAATAGCTACATTATCATCAATTTATAATTTTAAAAGTAGATACATCCTAAAAGTAAATTAGAGAATAAAAAAATCTCATAATATTCATTCTTTAAAAAAAATAAATTGCAAAACTTTGTAATCAATAGTTTTCCCCTTTACCTAAAAGTTTCAATATACAGATATAAATATATATTTGTTAGCAAAAATACAATCTTATTCTTTTTCTTATCCACTTTATACATTATTTTTGTATTTCCAACATGGCAACATTAAGGGTCCAATATGTCGCCAGATACATTTTTTTGTTTGTTTGTCTGGTGAATAAGACAAAAGGACATAAGAATGGCCTACATGGAAAATACTGGACAATTTAAGTGAAGAGGAGGTAAAATATTTTTTAAAGTTTATAAATTGTAAATTTCTGAATTATAAATTGTTTAGAATAAACATCATGCTGATCACTGTACAAGACAGAAGACCAGAAATGAGCAAGATAAAAGGTTTGGAAGGGGGACTACATCATCTGGTTCAATCCCATGCATGAATATAGGAATTTTGTTCCTAAACTATCTTGTCCAATGCTTATCCAGCCTTCGCTTGAAAAAAAACAAACTCTACTGAGAAGGATTCTACAACTCCCCTGGGCAGTCTATTTATAGTGCCTCACTTAAAAGTAAGGAAGCTTTTTTCTGAGATTTAATATAAATCTATTTTTCTGCAATTTAAACCCATTACTTTGTGACCTGCCCCTGGCAGCAGGAGAGAATGATTGTCCTTCCATTTCTTTATGGCAGCCTTTCAAACATTTGAAAACTAGTATCATGTCCTTTCTTAATTTCTTTTTCTCCAAGATAAACATACTTTTCAATTTTTTTCCTCATACATCTTTGCTTCAAGCCCTATTGTCATTTTTGTTGCCCATGCCTGAACCCTCTCCACCTTCCCTAAATCCTTCTTAAAATATGGAGCCTAGAACTGGCCACAATACTCTAAATAAGGTCTAATCAACACTGAGTAGAGTAATACTATTACATCCTGGATGCATCTACACAAGATGCTTTACTATGCATTAGGCTAATTTAATGCACAGATGACACATCTATGTGAGACACTGATTGTGCAGTAGCCTGATACGGCTGCATGGTAGCGTCTCATGACAAAAATGTGCTGAGACACTATTGCACTGTTAGGCTACTGCACAGTAGCATCACTTAAAAGGTGTTTCCCAGCACTGCTGCACAGTAACTCTGGTTACTATGCATTTATTTAGTACTTGCTTTTACAAGTAATACATGCACATTAATCACTGCATAGCAGTGTTTCATATAGATGCATCCAGTAAAGCATCACTATCTACACATGCATAGGAATTACTGTGCATTTGATCAGTCTTATGCACCATTTGCTAGTAACAATACATACAGGTACTCAAAAATGGTGCATTAACTAACTTGTTCCCAGTCAACCCAGGTAGCAGGGAGCCACAACTGCTGCACGGGTAAGGCCTGAGCTCCAGGGGGAAGGCGGAGCTGTCCTGGCTCTGGGGGCAGATCCCCCCATCCACACTGAGCTCAGGATTAGCAAGGGCTGTCTGAGGGCAATTTGTGGATGGACTGCAGGGCCAGAGGCCATGGAGATCAGCACAGTGGCAGACATGCAGCACTGAGAAAAGAGTTAGGATCTGTGCTGCTCTGTTTTCCTCCCTCTTGAAACAGACTCATGGCGTGCTAGGGGCTGATTTCTGTGAAGACAACTGAGAACACTCCTGCTCCTGCAGTTGCAAAGAAAAACAAGGGGCTAGCCCTCATCCTGAGGGAAGCTTCCCAGCTGCTACAGCCAAGAGCAGGTCCTCCTGCCCCTTGGGACTGGGAGCCCATCCCCAGGCTGGCTGCTCACAGACACCAACATTCATGAAGCCACCCCTGCAGCATGCGCGGTTAAATTCAAGGTGTCATAGGGAGCCAACATGTGCTGATAGCACCTCTCTCATGCCTGCCTCCCTGCACCCTAGCAGAGCTGAGATGGAGTGGGACAAGGTGGATGAGGGAGAGAGGTGTCAGCTTGGAGTGGCTCCCCATGGTGCCTTGGCATTAGCCACATGTGCTGCAGAGGCTTATGCATGTGAATGTAGCCAGCTCAGGGAATGAGCCCATCGTGTACCATGTTCCAAAAGAGCATAACAGAGTACAATTTGTCCTGGATAATATGAATTAGATCATGCAGTAGATTAAGATGCTTATATGCAATGAAGCATATTATAATAGCATTCTGAATTTTTACTAGAAGAGCAGTTGTCATTTTGATACTAAGTCATTTTTAAATATTTGTGATAGTAAAAAGAATCTAGTACCCAGCTGGGTCCTGATGGCTCTTGCTAAAATTTATTCCATCAAACAAACAGCATTTGGACATTAATCATCACAAAAAGATAGCAGGGCCTCTATTGCTACCCTTCTGTTGTGAGAACAAAAGAATCATTAAACAAGACTGGATCAATGGTCTATCTAGTCTGGTATCCCACTTTCTATCCTACCAGCACCAAATGCTCCAGTAAAGAAGAAAGCACAAGAAATCTCCACTTCTTGCTTGTCTCACGTGTTGCTTGTGGTACAAGCTGCTCCTACTACTTATCCTACCAAACTGCTGTTAACACAGATCTATGATATTGTAACCCATGTAGATATCCAGTTCTCTGAATCTTGGTAAATGTTTGCCTTTGATTACTTCAGGCAGTAATATATTCCACATAGTAATTACATGTTATGTGAAAAAGTATTTCCTTTTATCAGTTTGGAATTCACCACCCCCTAAAGTTCATTGTCTTGAGGCTACAAGACAAGAAAAAACAAGTTCCACATCTATCTTCTCTGTACCATTCATTATCAATGGTAGGAGTAGTAGTGTAGAGCTGAGGAGTCCCAGCAGTCGACTAGGATCCTTTGTATAAAAGCACAGAACAGAAACCTGGTAGTCCCAGATCCAAAGTGTCCAGTGGGACAGTTCAAGTATCATTCTTGTGTCCTCAATAGCACATCGCCTTAAAAATTGAACAAGTCTTCTAAACTCCTTCTAGGTGAAAAAGTCCCTGTTCCTCCCCCCACCACTCATTACCCTAAATATTTCTGTAACACTTTTCTAAATGGCCTACATTTCCATACTCTTTTGAAAAATGAGTGAGCAATGTTCCACAATTAATAGTGCACCATTGATTTACATGATTTAATTACAATATTTTCCAATAGCAGCTACCTGAAAAGGGCACCTTAAGGCAGCATCACCATATCCCTGTCTCAGTCAGTGACATCAAGTGTTGAGGCTCTATTAGCTGAAAATGCAGTGTGAATCGCAATGGTGCTGGACAATATTAACATCTCATATTCAGCAAACAAAGACATGCTGGGAAAACAGTGCATCTGAGAACTGAACCAAACTTATAGGCTAGGGACAGAAATTGCACATAAACCAGTATAAGTGATTGGAAACTAGTTCAGATCAGTAACACAACAGAAGTTCAGTGCACATACATTGCTTTCAAAATGGCTTAAACAGGTTTAAGGTAAACCTGGATGGATGCAGTATCAGACTTAACTTCTGTCCCAGATTCTGTTCCCCTCTAGATTCAAGTTAACTCACAGGGTCCCATATCTCAGGATGCTTTACACCTCCCCCACAAACCCTGCTCACAGGGTGGGCAGGCTAGCCTTAGCCCAAGCTGTCTGCTCCAGCTGTCCTCTAGTGTCCCCCAGCTTCTGGCCTGAACCACTGCAAGCACGTGGTTGCATTTCCAGTATCAAAAGTGAATGTCTGTTCATTTGCTTATTGGTTCAATCAGCCTAGCTTAGATTAAGCTGTGAAAATTGCATTGATTCAGCCTTGGGCTTTTTGACTGTCTGTACTTAGCCATAAGGCACAGAAACCCAGAAGTAGCTCTGCGCAAGACTATTTCAAGCATTCTTCTATCTGAATCACACATTTCATTTTAAAAGAACTGGAATGGGAAATTAACATAGTTTGGTGCTTTCTTTTGTCTGTTAGTTTCCACTTGTGCTATTAGTTTGCTTAGTGAATACTTCCATAATTGGGCAAAATACAGCAAATAGTAAATATCTGACACATCCATGGCTAAAATAGGTTTATATTTACTCAGGGCAAGGATTCTTGTCGGTGATATCTTTTAGTGTGCCAACTGCACTGTTGGGATAGACTTAGAATCTCATGTACAACTCCTGTGTGTGTTTGCGCACGCGCATGCGCACATGTGTATATATTTACATACATACACTTGATTTAAATACTCAGAGAAAGTTATATCAGAAATGGATTCTTATTTATATATTTTTAATCAATACAAAAGTGGTCATAATGGGGGCCATGACCATCGTGCAATAAAAGCTAATGCAAAACATGCAGCAGAAGGTGTTTTTTTCATTTGAAAATCCTATATATACATACCCAGATTGCAAACTAATTCTATTTCATTACATTTGATAGACAACTTCTCTTTTTCCAGTTCTTTTTACAACATATGGCTACACCAATATTTTTATACCAATTGATTAGGACAGAATCCAACTCCTGCTTAAGTCAATACAAAGACAATAATACACTTCAAAGGGTATTCATCAAGTCTTTAATTCAAAATCTTTCCTTCCCCTGTACACTATTATCTTCTCATTAGAAGGGGTGTATACATCAGTGAACCTAAAATTGTACCAAAGGTTCTTTCTAAAATCACCTCTTAATTGCTTCCATTTGCTTTAAGGTATAAAAGGAAAAAGCACTCATTTTGGGGCATGACCCCACCTTATCTAGCATAATGAGGATAACTGTCCTCCATTGACCACATCTCCCACAGAACTACACTGAATCATCCCAAATCATTTTGTGGTGTAACAAAACACAGGATGCTCTATCTTATGTGTTTCCTTTGTAATTCTTCAAGCTAAGCAGAAAGAGCCATATAAGGCCATTTCTAGATGTTACACAGCCATAGTTTTGTAGTATGTCAAAGGTTGATAACTGCATCAAAGCACAAATTTAAGATCTTGTTCAGCAAATTCTGGATTTCTATGTAGAGTAGAGGCTTGCACCAATAAATACGGTATGCTGGTAAAGGTATAGAAATGTAAAGCAAGTGGAAGCAATTAAAAGAACTATTGCAGAAAGAACCTTTGATTTAATGTTCAGTTCACAAGTGTATGTACCAGTTCCAGTGGTCAAATTTTAATATTTCATTACAGAAAATCAGTAGTGATATTTAATCTATAGCAAACTTTTGGGAAATATTCAATTTTAGTGAATCAACTATTGGATTACTGTTCTATAGACTGTATGCTGAAATAATTATCATGCTGTACATCATCATGAAAAATCAATATATTACTGTTTGTAGTTCTGTATGGTTTGTAAGCATGGCAGTTTAGAAATTTAAGAAAGTAAATTAATAATGAAAAAATGAAAAATTTGGTTAAAAATAATTTCTTAGTATCACATGTCAAAGTTACAGCATACAAGTCTAAAACTCTTTAAAAAGAACCAACAGAAAACAGCTGCCCAAAAGGTAGTAACAGTCAAGAGAGTTATTTCAGTTTTTAGAAGATCGCATATTCCTAAAACAAAGGCTCATTTGAGATGCAGATGCTATACTTCTGTATTGCAACAGAAGCAATTTACACATCGTCTATTTCTGGGAAATGGTTTTGAGGAATTTGCATGATTTGAGCTCATGGAGACATTTTAGCACATGAATTCCTCATTTTAATGTTTACAGGGTGTGGAAGGGAAGCTTAAAAAACAGGTTGCATGAAATATTAACAGAAAAGAATAGGAACTCAAATGAAACATACTGGGAGGGTATTTTTATAGGATTGAAATGGCATCTAGCAAGAGGTGGGGAACAACTTACAAGCAAAAATTATTTTTTTATAGTCAATGCAAATATAGGATTGGATATATTATTTTATGTGCCCAGTGTGTTATTGAAATTAAGCAGATTTTTTCCCCTCCACTTAATTTTTATATTCTTTTTAAAAAGCGTTTGTACTTGCAGATGGCAGAAAGAAGATGCTGGGAAACTAACTACAACGCCTTGATATGTACAGGTACCGAAAATCTTTTGAGGAAGGAAAAATGAAACATTGAACAAGATTTGGAGCTAATAGAGAAAAATAAATAGGAATTAATAACATGCTGTTATTATAATTAGTGTCACAATATTGTACATCAGGAAAAATAAAATATAAGCATATTTTCATACCATCATTGCTAGACTATTCACAGGCATCTAAAAATGGCTTATTTTTAGACTGTTTATATAGGGTCAAAGTAGACAGGGTTTAATTATGTGAATAGTGGACTGATGGACATTCCCACAGTCACGTGCTTCAGTAGCAGCTTGTCTTCAATGGAACTTGAATAACCTGTTATGACTGAAATGGATCAGTCATGAAATGAGCAAGGCATTCCACTCCTGCCTTGGGAAGTGAAAACTGGCCTGGCACTGAGCCGTGCCAGCAAATCACTCATCCTTCCTGCATGTAGTTAGATGCAATTACCAGTAATTCATCATGCCAGTATATCTGTGCAAACTTTGATGTCATGGCTACTATGGCATTATTATTGCTAAAATGTCCACAAGGCTGGTAGCTACTTCATGCTCTAAAAATCACAAAAGATGATAGAAAGGAAAGCAACTTGGTCTACTTTCTTCCCCAAGAAATTCATCGCTGATCTTTGTTTTTACATGATTATCTATCTTATGAAAGACATGAGAGAATGATAAAGTGTAGTATGTTGCAGGGTGTTTACCTTGCTTTGGTTGGGTGTTTACTGCTTATGCTTTGGTTTAAGGTACCCACTTATTTCAAGATAGAGTTCAAATTCAAAATTAAGTGGTTACCATAAGTTGCTAAAAAATGTGGTTACCATAAGTTGCTAAAAAACTTGAAAGCCTTTTTAAGCAAGAATTGCAATTGAAGCGTGAGAGTCAAAGCTCATTGAAAATGCTGGGGCATTTCCTGCAAGCATTGGGGCAGCTCTGAGAACAAAATAAAACTACAGAAAGTGTTGGCTAAGTGTAATGCCGATGAGGTAGGGCATGACAATGATTCTAGTTGATGGGACCTGATCTATATACCTGAGTTCATCCGAAAACATAGAACTTGTTAAGTTACTAAGCTCTTATTATTTAAGATCATAATTTTAAGGTGGATAAGAATCTCGCCCATAGTGTCAGTACCAAACCAGCACCAATACCACTATCACCAGCTTTCTCAGAGAAACAGCAGCCTGCTGATGAGTAAGAATGAACAAAAAAGGAAGAGTGAGAAATAAAGCTGCAGAAATAGGAGATGGATTGACTTTTTGAGCTGATGAGAAATGTCAATAGACTTGGAGGAGAATGAAAGAAGTTAAGTATGTGTATATGGGTGAAATAATGGATTCGAAAGGGACCTGATTGATTTATAATGATGATTGCTTGATTTCAATATATGTAGTAGTGTTTGTATACAATTACATCAAGAATTGAATGTAAAATATATTCAAATATCTGAAAGATGCTTCAATTTTTTAGCTGGACTCTTTAAATTCTGTTGTTTTCTTACCACTCAAATAAAGACCATTTGTCAGAGAAGCAGGATATTAAGATGCTGGAAGTTTTGCTAGACACCTCTGAAACAAAATATTATTTTGCAATACAAATTTATTAAGGGCAGAGAATGGTATTTAAACATGTTAGTCCAAGTCAGGCTAAAGGCAGAAGGCAGAAAGCAGAATAGAGCTGTACCTTACAGACTACCTGAATCAGAGATGCACAAGCTTAGTGAGCATTATAGTTAATATATAAATGTATCTCTCTATAAATCTATATAATATACACCTATCCCTAACTAATCCCTACCCAGACTTCTGCCACGTATATAAAGTATTATCCTTGGACCAAAAACTGAAATGCCAAGGCTGTGTCACCTAGCATGAATCCCACAAAGCTCAAATTTAGAGGCACTTCACTAGATAGTTCCATATTTAATCCCAGGTCTTTAGCAAAGTAAGTGGTTCCTTAAGAACTCTTTTGACTGCTGTAATTAAGCTATTGTATAAGTAAATAAGCATTTTCATTCCTAGATATCTTAGAAAATGAATAATTAATCTCATTACCACAGTAAAAAAGCCTGAGTCATCATATAAAGGCAAACAGCATTAATTTCCACTGATATACTTATTTTCTGGAGAATCATAATAAAATTCTGTTTGAAGACACTGAGGTATGTGGAGAATATTAGCACAAGGGAGTGGAGGAAGCGTTTTAAATCTATCAGTACTGGAAAGACCAATTAAAGAGAGGAATTTTAATTCATCAGGTGATAAAGACTTCCAATTTTTAATTTTCCAGAATAACTTGTTGAAACTTTTAAACTTTTTTTTCAATTTTCTATATGAAAATAGAATATAATGTGAGGTTTCGGATAGTTTGGCCAAAAAGTGGCATCTGAATTTTGGGCTATCATCCACTCCTCCCAAATCATTTCTCAAGAAA
>NW_017729032.1:132988292-132992209 GCF_001723915.1 Gavialis gangeticus
GTGGTCCTTACAATAACACATGATTATAACTCTGAAAATAGCAATTACATAAAATGGAAACCAGATGTTGTGTGGAATTTGACTCTCTCGGTTTCTCAGTGAAGTAGATGAATTTGTAAAGCAGAAAACCACAATCATTATTCAGATGGATTGTACATGAATTAATGACATAATATCTAAATCATATATGGTCGAAAATAATGATTAACTTCAGCTATCAAGATAAGCTAATGGAAAACAGATTTAAAAAAAAAATCTCACCACACTGCACTGCCACCACTCCACATCCAGCTGCTCCCACCCCCACTCCCCTCCGCCCCACATCCGGCCAAAAACTCCTGCCTCAGGTAACCAGGATTTTTATATAACCAGCACACCACATTCCCCACTCATGCCAGTTAACACAGCTTTTACTGTATATAATATATGTATGTGGGGGTGGATATATGTAATTAAAATATAGTATTTCTATTGAGGTTTTTTTTTATTTGTTAGTAATTCTTAAGCATCTTGTTTGAAGTTGGGAGATTTCATAGACATTAGGGCTGGAAGTGATCTTGGAAGCTCATCGAGTCCAGCCCCCTGAGGGGCAGGAAGTCACCTGGGGTCACAGGATCCCATAAAGATAAACATCCAATTGACTCTGAAAGAAGTCCAGAGTAGGTGCTTGCACCACCTCTGTTGGCAGTCTGTTCCAGGCCTCGGGGGGCTTAGACCGTAAATAAGTTCTTCCTTATGTCCACCCTGAAATGGTCTTGGAGAAGTTTGTGACCATTTGACCTTGCCATCCCATGGGGCACTCTGGTGAACAGGCATTCCCCCAGATCCTGATGTACACCTCTGATATACTTATAGGCAGCCATCAGGTCCCCCCTGAGCCTGTGCTTTTCTAGGCTGAAGAGTCCCATGGCTCTCAGCCTGTTGTCATAAGGTCTGTTTGCCTGTCCTCTGGCCATGTGTGTGACTCTCCTCTGGACTGTCTCAAGCTTCTCCACATCCTTTTTAAATTGTGGAGACCAGAAATGGATGCAGTACTCCAGCTGCGACCTCACCAAGGCAGAGTACAGCAGAAGGATGACATCCTGGGATTTGCTAGAGAAGCATCTAAGAATGTAAGCCAGAGTTTTGCTCACTTTGCCGGCTGCAACATCATATTGGTGGCTCATATTTATCTTGTGGTCAGTCATGCCCCCAAGTCCCTTTTGGGCGTGGTGCTAGCAAGCATAGCACTGTTAAGCCTACAAGTATGCTGTGGGTTTTTCTTCCCAAGGTGAAGTACCTTGCATTTTTTGGTGTTGAAGCCCATCAGGTTTTCATCTACCCATTTTCCAAGTTTGTCAAAGTCACCTTGGATCACCATCCTGTCCTCGGGTGTGTTTGCTCTACCCCAAAGTTTGGTGTCATCAGTAAACTTGGCCAGTCTGCTTCTGATACCAATGTCCACATCATTAAAGAAGATGTTGAAAAAAATAGGCCCAAGGATAGAGCCTTCAGGACCCCACTGGTCACGGCACACCACAATGATTGACTTCCATCAACTACCACTCTCTGGGTCTGTTTAGAACTATTTGCAAATGCAGAGGACTACTTGCTTAAGATTGGAGCCTAGCCTCCTTTCTGTTTCCAGTGGGCATATCTACATGAGACACTTTATGCACAGTAGAGTAATTCTACTGTGTATTAGCATGTCACGGCAAAAGCCACACTAATGTGCTGATGCACAGTAGAATTACTCTACTGCATATTAAGCATTGCAAAAAGCCTGTGAAACTTTTGCTACTGTGTGTCCCGGGGGGATGAACCAAGCCCCAGTGTCATGGTGGGCAGCCGGGTGGTGGCGGATTGGAATGAACAGGTGGGATTTGTGGCGGCTGAGTCTGAGTGGTACGGAAGCGTAATGGTTTCAAACAAAGGTGATTTATTTGATTTACGCTTAGAAGGAGTAGGTAGAGTTGCTTTCTTGTTCAGTTACAGTAAATACAAACAACGGAGGGGTCCGTTGGCCCACGGGGTTCTTAAGTGAGCCCTTGCTATCTAGCGGGAGCTAGGGGCGGCTGCTCAACTTAATAGTTCCAGGGCTGGTCAACGGCTCATTAAAGGAACAAACAAACAACAAAACTGTAACGAGGTGAACGAACAACGAGTCATGACACCAGTCCAAGTGGACAAACGGATGATCGAATAGCCATGCTGAGGTCAAGTGCCAGGTAGGAGAAGCCGAAACCGTAGTCAGGGTAGTCAGGGGTGATACAAATCGTAGTCGGTAACTGGTGCCGAGATCAGTCACAAGCCAGAAGAATCAACATGAAAACGAGTACTGGGTTATGAGGAGAGGACCCGGGGATCGAGATCCCAATCTCTCTCTGTCACGCAGTCCCTGCTGATAGCAGCCTCTGCTAACAGATCAAGCAGCTCTCCCTCACTCACAAGACCAACGAACGCCCAAAGACCAACCGCAATCACCCACACCCCGGTGGGGGCTCACTGGCTTTTTATAAGAATTTAGTGGCCAATCAGATCTTACCCTGCAAAGAAATTTCTAGTCTGATTATGTCATACTGCAGAAGGACTGTGCATGCGCCTGATCAGGTTATGTGGGCAACTGAGCATGTGCGAAGCTGAACAGTAGGTCACGGTTGATTGACAGCTCTGAGGTCGCCCAGGGGGCACGTGCTGGGCACACAGTGGAAATTTCTGCTCAGGGCCTGTCTGCGCATGTCAGCTTCATTTCTCTCTGTATTGGCAGCATAACTTAAGATTTTGTTCTCACACTGTGCAGCAGTGCGAGCTACTGCATATTTATGTAACACCTCACATTAGAAGTACTAAACTTAACATGCAGTGGGAAAGGATCATTGCTGCACATGCAGATGTGCCCAGGGATGATTTTGATGGTGAATGGGACAAAAATTCCATTTAGCAAGTACAAGAAAAGCCACCTCCAAATGGATTTCTGATATTCCATCTCCTCGATACAAAGATTATGGCCACAATCCAGAAAAGCACTTCAACACTTAATTTAACTGAAGTTTAACTAAACATCATAGAAGCCAATGGGACATAGGCATGGAATACATGGGGGCTGGAGGACCCTGCCCCACCTCAGAAAGAAGATAGGGTGAGACAGTCCAGAAATGGAAACAGTCTTGATCCTGAGCTGTATGATTCTGGGAGAGCATTTGTCCTGGATAACCCAGTATTGTGTAGGGACCTAGGTTTTTCATTCACAATAGAAAAATGTGGGAAATGGCAGGTATCCCCTTGCAGTCTGGAAGAGTTCCAGCCTGCAAGGGGCTGCTTTGAGCAGAAAATAGGGGGTGCCATGTGTCAGGAATGCAGCACCAAGCAGCAGTGGAGAGAAGCTCCCTCAGCTACCTGCAGATAAATCAATGGGGGGAGGGGCAGATTGAGGCCTCCATGGGGTGGGAGGGAGTGGGGCAGGGACTGGGCCTGGAGGTGCTGGCCATCCAAGGCAGTGCATGGGGCTTGAGGTGGGTAGTGGGACAGAGCCTGAGTGGCTCATCCAAAAGGTGTGGGTGGGAGGAGTGGCTCCCTAGTCCTGTGCATACTTCCAGGGAGGGGGGACAAGGGGAGCACATGCACCCCAAATGTGTGCATGGCCTAGGGGCAGATGGGGGCTGCCTGCTACAGGCTTAGGGCTTCCACCGGGATACCCCTCCCCTAGAAGCCCCAAGCTGGCCACACTGCCATGGCAAGTAGTTATTCATGCCCACTTGGCAGCAGCAGGGGTGGTGGCATGGAATTGTGCCCCCCCTGCTGCTGCTGGGCAGGCAAGGGGCACCTCATAGTTTCATAGTTTCTAGGATCGGAAGGGACCTGAGCAGATCATCTAGTCCGACCCCCTGCCATGGCAGGCAAGAGTACTGGGGTCAAATGACCCCAGCAAGGTGTTCATC
>NW_017729032.1:132993002-133025243 GCF_001723915.1 Gavialis gangeticus
CTCTGGGTGCAGCCCTCCAGCCAGCTGGCGACCCATTTGACTGTGTGGGTGTCTACACCACAGCTCCCCAGTTTCTTAATGAGAATGGGGTGAGAGACAGTGTCAAAAGCCTTCCAGAAGTCCAGGAAGACTATGTCCACTCCTACCTCTGCATCTAATGATCTGGTGATCTGATCGTAAAAGGCCACCAGGTTGGTCTGACAGGACCTGCCACTGATGAACCCGTTTTGGTTGCCCCTAAGCATGCAGTCCCCTGCTGGCCCCTCCTGGATGTGTCGCCATAGTGGTTCAGCCAGTGTAGGGCTCCTGGGGGGAAGGCAGCAGGGTGGGGAGCCATGAGTCTTCAGCAGACAGCCCACATTTACCCCCACTCTCCTATGGGCTCCGCTTGGCTCTGTTCCAGTCATGCCACTGCAGGATGTCATCTTACTGCCCTCCCCCACCCCGCAAAAATAAAAATTGGTGCCTATGCAATGTGATGACTCATACAGTTAAAATTAATCACATGCTGAAGCAGTTTACTAGATTGGAGCTTTAGCAGGCCATGGTCATCTATACAGTCTCTGCCCATGGTGACAATATACTGATTTGAAGGGCAAAAGTGGGTTAAACTGATTGATACTAGTTTGGGAGCATGCTCTCATGTCAGTATGCCCAGACATGCCAATAATCTCCAGAAATGGTTTCATTCCTCCATGCTGCTTTACAGAAATCATAAACTGAGCATGATTCAGTTATACAGTCTATATATAGGACCCTGGGAACTTGCATTACTTCAATATTATAGTACTTCTTAGACAGTTACAATCACTCAAGGCTTTGATATTAGACCTTATAATATCTCTTGAGTTTACATTATTGCTGAAGTAGCTCAACCCATCGTGACCTATTATTTATTACTTTTTTGAATTTCAACCTTCATCCATAACCGTTATCCTAACAAAAATGCCAGTAAATCAGAAAAATGCCTGCTCTATCTCTCTATCTGTTCTCAGTGGTGCTGGCCTTTCTCTTCCTCATTTCTTTGTGTGCCCCTGGGGGCAATCTGCTGCCCCTGGTGTCGTCTCCTTTGTAGCCCCAGACCCTCATCTCCCATGTCCATCTCCCTGGTATGTAACGAGGCATGAGTATGCCTTGAGCCAGAATCCTTGCCCTTTCCATAACCTGGTTCCTTCCTACCCCTCGGGAGAGGAACCCTACTAAGGAACAGGGTTAGCTATCACCCTGTTACATCCCACCCCCCTTAAGTTCCTATCCAAAACAAAGAACTCATAATAAGTGTCGAAATTTCCTCTTTGTCCCTGGGATCTGGGACAGGTTATTCCAGGTCAGCTGTCAAGTCTGACAGAAAATCTGCATTTCCAATGGCTCATCCTGCTCAGTGTTCAGCTCTACGACAAAGGGTTGCAAAGCTAAGAACCACTGAGTTAACCTGGCTTTGTCTGTCTTAGTGGATTATAGCCACTTAAGAGGTGCATGGTCCATTATCAGCATGAAACACCTTCCCAACAAGTAATATCGAAATAATTCAACTCCTCACTAGATGGCCAGACACTTCCGTTCAATTGTAGAATAACGAATTTTGGCATTGGACAACTTTTTGCTGGCATAAGCAATGGGTCTTTCTTTCCCTGGGTCTTTCTGAAACAAGATTGCTCCCAAGACAGTGCCTGAGGCATCTATTTGTAAGCAAAAGTTCTTTTGGAAATCTGGGGTGTACAATACTGGCTCCTGACAGAAGGCCTGCTTGACATCTTTAAATACCTGGACAGCTGCAGCATGCCAGTTTACTGGGTTCTTCGTGCCCTTAGTAAAATTTGTCAGTGGTACTACAATCTGTGAAAAAACCTCTGATAAACTTGCAATAATAATTTTCAGATCCTAGGAAGGATCTGAGTTGTTTTTGAGCCCTTGGAAGTTGGTACCAGTTAACGGCCTCCACTTTATTGGCCATGGCCCTTATTTGGCCTTGACAGACCCTGAGCCCTAGATATTGGGTTTCCCTTCTTCCTAGGGCACATTTCTTTGGATTAGCCATTAAACCAGCCTGCCTCAGTTCCCTCAAGACTGCTCTTAGGTGTTGCCAGTGTTGATCCCATTCTTCGGAAAATATTATGAAGTCGTCAATATATGCCAAAGTATATTCTTGATGAGGGACAAGAAGGGTGTCCATTCGCTTCTTGAATGAGGCTGAGACCCCATGCAGCCCGAAGGGCATTCTCCTGAATTGGAATATCCCCCCAGGGAGTGCCAAAGGCAGTCTTTTTGCAGTCACTAGTGGCCTTGGGTATCTGCCAGTATCCTTTGGTCAGGTCTAATGTTAAGATGTATTTAGCTGTCCTGACCCACTCTAGCATACTGTCTATTCTAGGCATGGGAAAGGCATCAAATGTCATGGCCTCATTAACTTTACAACAAAGCCTCAGGTCCCATCAGGTTTTGGCACAGTCACCAACAGCCTTCTGCACAAGCTGCGAAACTCTTCAGTCACCCCAAATCATTGCATCTGTTCTATCACACTCTTGACTGCTGCCCATTGATGTCTCAGCAGATGCCTCCACTGGTTCTGTACTATCTATCCCACTGGGGTCTTTATTCTGCATTCTATTCCTCGTGCTTCACCTGGCACCTCTGTGAAAACATTTCCAAATTCTTTTACTATGTTTTTTAGATCTTCTCATTGTGCCTTTTCTAGGGTATCTCCCACCTCTTGGGTTTCTTTTTCCCCTCAGGATATTTCTGGGTCCCCAAGGTTCTCTAAATCAATATTCCTGTGCATTAACGAACCTTCCTGTGGCAGCCACTTTTGTAAGAGGTTGATGTGGTATGTTTGCTTTCTGTGGACCTGTTCAGTCATTAAAACCTCATAATTGACAGGACTTACTTTCCTAGTTACTTAGAAGGGCCCTTGCCATTAGGCTAGCAATTTATGAATATCATCTGGTAACGTTATTAGGATTTGGTCCCCTTCTAGTAACTCTTCCTGCCTGGTTATTCTGTCATAAAGTTGCTTTTGTTTAGCATGGCTCTTACTTAAATTCTCTTGTGCGATGGAGTAGGCTTTCTCTAGTCTCTCTCTGAAATTAATTATCACCTTTGGAATTTTGTTTATCTCCTCCTCTGGCTTGATCCAGTGCTCACAAATCATGTCTATCAGCCCACTGTGCTTCTGACCGTAACCTAATTCAAAAGGTGTGAATTGCATGGAAGCTTGTGGGGCTTCTCAAATAGCAAACAATAAGGGAATTAACATTTCTTCCCATTTACGTGCATCTCTTTGAATATAGATCTGTATCATATTTTTTAAGGTGCAGTTAAAGCTTTCAACTAGGCCATTGGTCTCGGCCTGATACACCAATATCCTCAATTGCTTAATCTGCAAGGTCTGCAGACTCCTTTTAGGTTGACTGACATGAAATTCTTTCCTTGATCTGTAAGGATCTCTTACCCAACCAGGCTGCCCATTTCATTAGAGCCGCTTTGGTAGCGACTATGGATCTTAAGGGGACTGTCTCAGGGAATCTGGTCACATAATCGATTATCACTAGTACAAATTGGTACCTGCCCAGCTATGGAGAAAGGGCCCCACTATGTCCATGGCTATTCAATTGAAGGACTGATCGATTGAGCGGCATCAGTGGTGCCCTCAGGGGCTTTACCCCTCTTGTTTTCTGACAGGCTGGGAACTCTTGACAGTCTTTCTCTATCATTTTGTAAATTCTAGGCCAGAACACATGGCTTATAAGTCTGGGCTCAGTCTTGTCCCTTCCCAGGTGTCTCCCCCCCATAGGGAGGGTATGTGCTACCCAAAGTAATAGGGTCCAGTAGGGGTGTGGCACCAAAATCTGGGCTCCTTCCTCCCTTTTCCCTTTTCTTTCTATCCAGTATAGGATGCCATCTATTACCTCAAAGCATAGGTTCTGCATCATCAGCTGTGGATCCAATACCTCTTCCTCTCATTTGGCCAGTTGTTCCCATAGAATGGTTTGAAAGAGGGGCTCTCAGTGCTGTTCTTGTCTGAACTTGTGCCCCTGGATGATTGGGTCTAGGTCTAATTCATCAGTCTCCTGGTTTGAATCCTCACCATAATAGACTTCACCTGTTCAAGTTAATGATTCCTCCCCCTCAGGGCCTCTCATGGCTTGGGTTACTACCTCTTAGGTGGGGCCAATCTACTCCAAGGAGCATTGGGCAAGGCAGGGTTTCTGCTAATCCCACTGCCAGCTTCTCAGTAGGCCCCATTATGATCAGGCTGAGCTTCCTCTGCTTCTGTGTATATGAGACCCCAGGGATATGGACCATGCTCACAGCATTTTCTGGAGTGCCCATCTGAAGGGGAATTAAGTCAGCTCGAACCATCATTTGAGTACACGCCATATCTACTACTGCCGGAACAATAGTGTCCCCTATCTGTATATCCACCAAGGTCTTATTCCTTTTTGAGGGCCCTTTATGTATCCCAAAGCTTCCATCCATTTTTTTCTTCATGTGGATATTGTGTAGCAGCTTCAGGGTGCATCTTTTGGGGGAAAAATTGGGCCAGGTGCCCTTTTTCCCCACAAAGATAGCAGGTAAGCTCCCTGGGTTCCCTGTTACAGAACTCTCTGCTGAGGGGTCTAGATGTCTTGGGCCTCTTCCCTTTGAATCCACCCTCTTCCCAGGGTGTTGTTCCTGCTCTTCTCCCTTCAATTACCTTCTCCTTCAGCTTCCACCACTACATAAGCTTCTGCTAACTTCAAGGCATTTTCCACTGTATTCAGCTGGTGTCTCCTAACCCACTGCTGGGTGTTCCCTCCTAGGTCTACTAGGAGTTGCTCCAGGACTATCATATCAATTACTTCCCCTAGGGAACTTTCCTCAGATCAGAGCCAGCATTCCACTAGGTTCCTTAGCCTCTGTACTAACAACCAGGGCCTGAGCTCCTCTCCCTTCTTTTTAGCCCAGAATTATTGTTGGTAAGATTCTGGGGACAATTCTAAGCAGTAGATTGTCACTTTCATCTTATTGTAATCTTTGGCTTTGGACCTGGTGAGGGCCCTATATGCAGCTTGGGCTGGCCCAATCAGTAGGGGTCCAATTTGGGTAGCCCTACTACCCAGGAGGCTGGGTCCCATTTAGCAGCTATAGCTGAGTGCTCAAAAGCCTCCAAAAACACTTCATCGTCATCTTGGGGGCACAGTTTTGGAATCCAGCTCTCCTCCTCCTCTTGGGAACTGGTTACCTGTTGCAACTTGATTTTCTTGCCTTGACCTCCCGTCTCCACATGCGAATTAACTCTTGCATTTGAGCCTGTTGGCCCTGAAGGATCTATAGCATCATGCTTTGTGTATGCTGCCAGTCTGCAGGTGCTTGGACTTCCATGGAATCCATTTTGCTTGTGAGCCTGCAGTGGGTTTCCCAATCAATGCACCACTTGTGACCAGGTAGGGTTAATCAATGACTTGTCCCCCTCAGGGACTTATCTGCCATGCCTTTGTTACTGAAAGAATGAAATAAAGTTGTTAATCCCCAAGAGGAAAAATGGCTTTATTAAGTTTCTCCATTACAATCACTGCCCATGGCCATTTCTCTCACAGCTCGTGGCTTTACTTCCCCTTTAATCTCCTCCTGCTTCTTCTCTTTTTTGCAGGTCCCTGCTGCCTACCTCAGTCTTTCAAGGAGCTCCCTCCTTCAGACCCACCAGATAAGTGATTGCCATGCAGCTTCCTGGCAAGTGTGGGGATTGCACTGAGGTTTGTCTCACCTGGTGTATGAGGCTCCGTTGCTCCAGCTCTGAGTCCTGACTGCTCTCGGTAGTACTGACTTCTCTTTCTCATTTCTTTGTGTGCCCTCAGGGGCAATCTGCTGCCCCAATGTCCTCTCCTTTGTAGCCCCAGAAACTCATCTCCCATGTCTGTCTCCCTGGTGTGTAACGTGGCACAGAGGTGCCTAGAGCCAGCATCCTTCCCCTTTCCATGAACTTGTTCTCCCCCCCGTCTCAGGAGAGGAACCCTACTAAGGAACAGGCTTAACTATCACCCTGTTACAGTGAACCTTCCCAACAAATGTGAGGACTACCAACACACTTAAAGCTGAGTATTTCATTCTCATAGACTCTTTATTTTTTCCACTTTCCTCTATCTTTGTCTCTTTTCTTCAGTATCACCTATTTCCTCATTCTGTTTACCTTTCAAGACTGATTGCTACTTAACTATGCCTTATTTCCCTCCTCAGGTTTCTGTTGCTTCAGTTCCTTTTTACCCTGCCATCAGAGGTCCACCATCTGACACTTTCAGTCTTCTAATCTAAGTTGTTTACTTTTCTCCTTCTCAGGGTGTTATCAAAACATAACTTGTTCTCTTTTTCCCAATATTCAGAAGAACTTCTTTCTTTAGTTTTTCCTTTATTCACTTCTGGTTTCCAGTGTTCGTATTGTTTCAGTGAATTAATTATTTTGTTCCCTATCTGTAAGTCTTCTCAATCTTTTCCCCAGATGTTTATGACCTCCTGTAGCAGGCTGGTTGGCAAAAGTTTGCAGAAGCCTGTAGAAGCCTGCAGGATGGCAGTGACTACAGCCCAGCTGTGGGCAGTAAAGCTTGATTGCAGGCTGCTTTGGAGGACTGAGCAGCTGATACAGATTAGTAGCTGGCCACAGAAAGCTAAAGACTCCTGGAGAAGGGAACTTGGGTGAGAGAGAGGGAGACAGGGAGATGGTGCTTGGCTGGTGGCTAATGGCCAGTTGGCTGGCAGCTGCAACCCTGGGCCTAGGACTCACTCAGGGTCTGGAAAAAGACCCAGGGCTGCAAGGCTGGAGGCAGCAGCCCTGAGACCAGGAGAGGGAACATACATGAGAGGGAGAAGCAAGACTTCACTGCAGCACTGAGGGAGCTGCACAAAAATGGCAGCACCTTCTCAGGGTCTGCAAAGAGATCCCAGGACCATGAGTCACTACTTTATGAACTGTTTAAGCTAGCAATAACTCTGAACTCACTACACCTCCCTTGAAAACCACCCATGCATTTTGCTCAAGTCCCAAATCATTGTGTATCTATCCAAAATATAAATTGATTTAATGTTCCAATAATGTGACAATCATTGCTGTGTAAAAATCAATCACAAAATAGATTTAAATCCCTTGAGAAGAGTTTCTTTTGGGAGATTTTTAAATACTGTTTGCTGCTGGCTGGTCTAAATACTCTACCAGAACTCTTTTTACTCTTTTCATAGTGTTTTTCCATTGATGCTTCCAGTGACATAACATTTTACTTTGACTTGACACTGTAAAAAGAGCAAACTCCTTTCCACAGCTCCTAAACATTCATTCTCTGAAATAATGCTGCCTGTAAGGTACCTGAAGGTGGCCACTTAAATATCATTGGTCACCTTGGAAAAATCCTGGCCTAGCATCTAAGAGAAAATTTGGTTTGGCAAAATATGCATTTCCAAAGGGGAAAAACAAAAAAACAAAAGCTCACCTCAACAGTCTCAATTTAACAAACACAGGCACACAATATTTGTAAGGATTCCAGGGACATGAGAAAAGACAACTTCAAGACTAAACTACATAACATAAATGTCTAGAGAAAGTGAAAAAAAAGAGTCTAAAAATGCATACAGTGTCAGCAACCTGTCAACTGAGGTAAACATCACAAAGCTCTTACAATACCCACTAATGAAATAGAAAAAGCTAATAATGACTTTATAAACCATTTTCAGATTCTCTTAAAGGGTACAAGCAAATACTGAGTGCATTAATTTGCAAACCTGAGCATATATTTTGCATCTGAAGTTACAGAGACTGTCAAAGACACTTGAAGCAGAGAATGTGTGGTGGAATAATGTATCTTTATAACTACTGCAGGGCACCTGGGGTCACTTAATGCTTAAAGTTGAGGCTGAAATTACTTTAAGGATTGCATTTGTACATAATACATTTTAAGTATGTATCAAAGTCCAATGGAACACATTTGCGCAAGCAAATAAGAAATAGCTTTGGAATTTAAAAAAAATGTAAAGAGAATGTTTATCCTAGTCAATTCCAGCATGTCAGCTATTCCCTTTCCCATTCATACAAAACCCCACTCCTACTTGAGTAATTTATAAGCACCTCCTAAATATTTATTTCCTCTGACATACTTCTCTGTAGAATCAGGTGAAAGCCCCTTTCTAATGTCTCTGAAACCAAGATAATTTAAGTCCCCTTTTTAAACCTTTCAAAACTAGTTTTTTTTTTCAAATCTTGAAACATAGAGAATAGATACTGTTAGGCACGTAAGTGAATTTAGTCACATAAGTGCAAGTCTCTTCAAATCCTTTGAATACACTTATTGCAGAAAGTGAGGTGTTTTTCTTCTCCTTACTGATTTTTTTTGTGTTTTTTTTGCTTGTTTTGGGAGGTTCACTCTTAAGGATAAGATGATAGTATGTTAGAAAAGCAGATGTTTTAATTGGTTTTCAGAAATATGAACAGGGTACAATAGAATTACACTTAGATGCCTAAGTCTTGTTAGATACCTATTGGGTAGAGTAGAACCTGGCCCTATATCTGTCAAAAGTTCAAAAAATATCTTTACTAAGAGACTTGACAACTAACCTGGGTGATCATCTAGGAGTAATGGTTTGTTTTTATTTCTCTGCAAATAGTGACAAGTAGTGAGAAGAAGGCAGCAGTCACAAAAAAAGAATACACAGAGGTCCACATTCTATTCCTCCTATTAGATGCCTAAGTGTGTTTTTACAGGTAAGATGTGTTTTTACAGGTACTAAACTAATGCATGTATAGACGTGCCCACTGAAATCTAACCCTTAAGACTGAGTCACAAAAAAGCAGAAAGGAGAAAGATAATGTACCAATATTTTACATTACCTGTGGGACTCAAAAAGGGTGGAATGGAAACTGGCCCAGAACCTTTGACTTAGGCCCCCTCTTTACTTTATAGGTACCACACAATTAAACCATCTACACATGTGAAATAGCTATCATGCCACAAAAGCTCCAGTAATCTATAAAGTTTGACATAAATAATGTGTACGAATTTTAGAGCCAGGTCAACTGATGGGGCTCCCAGCTGCAGGACTGTACTATGCTCAGCCAGGGCTTGGAGTCCCACAACTGAGGGGTTTCTAAGCCCTACTTTCTGCTGACCTTGGGTCTGGTTTCATGCACACCCAAGCCTGGGAGATTATGGCAGCCACAATCCCCCAGGCCTGGGGGTTTCATCTGAAAGGCCTCTCACATGTGAGAGCTTGCTTCTTGCTAGTGCAGAGGAAGCCTGGTATTGGGCTGGCAATAAGGCCCAATTGGATCTAACATGAATCCTATAATCATGCCTCTTGCAATGTATGTGTGGCATGGCAGGAGGTGTGATTGTAGTCCCAGTGGTGATGTCCAGCCGGCTGTTGTCAGCATCCCTGCCAGGGTCCAGCCAGCTAGACAGGTTTCAGGTGTCACATATGCAGCAGTGGTGGTCCTGGGATGGTGCACTGATGCTGGACAGGTGGTCACCGTGCATGGGAGGTGGGGGCTGGGAGGGCCCAGATGGCCATGGGTCAGCTGGTGGCCAGTGTAGCAGGCCAGCAGGGACAATGTAGTGACCAGCAGGAGCCCAGTAAGCTGGTCATCACTGCCTGGGAAATGAACTGAAGCAGCCATGGTGCAGGAGGTAGATTTGGTGAAGAGATAGCTGCCACCTGCTTCCCCTGCCTGTGCACGCTGCTTCTGGCCAGGAAAGTGAGGCTGGCTTTTCAAGAGGGCGGCTGGCTGCTGGTAGCTGCAGCTAGAGCCTGGAGCTCCCCCTGGTGGTGGCAGGGGCCCATTGCAGGGGTGTAGGAAGGGGCAGCATTTTGGTGCTAAGAACAGTAATCTGCTACCAAGTCTCTGCATGTATAGATACTTACCTAGGAGCCTTTACTTGCAAGTATTTTACTTGCAAGTAAACTGATCTGGGGTCAAATGCATGTGTAGACTCTAGGGCTGTGCTAAACAGCACTGCTTTGTTTTGACATCCATTTCACTGTTTTGCTGGGGCAGTGTTTTGTTTCAAGTTTTGTTTCATTTCAGAACCACTGTTCTGTTTTATTTCGGCAAAACTGTTTCACTGTTTTGACGTTTCACCTGTAGGCTACAATGCGGAAGCATGAAACTGCCTATAACTTTGTCATTTCTTGCCTGATTCAGATGAAACTTGCAGGCATTCTAGGCCCTGCTGAGGCCATGAAGCTTGTCAGCTTTCAAGGAGATAGGTTCAGGGATTTCTGGGAAAGCACAGCTCAGGCTGCTGACAAGCAAAACTTGTGACGTGTGATGCTATGTATGTGTTAAGGCACTTCCTTGCTGGCACTGGGGCCTCTACATGACATGGTAGTGTGCCCCAATGTTGCTTTCTCCTCCCCTACAGCCTCAGCTCATTCTACCACTTTAAATGACAACAGGTAAAATAATAACTTAGTGAGCACTAGCACAGTAGCACCAGCAGCATCTCAAGCAGCCGAACTGTGACATAGCCTTTCTTTCCTCTCCTGCAGGAGCTTCTTCTTCAGCAGCTGCCAGAGAACTCTCCCTGCCAACCCCAGCCCAGGCTGGGGTAGAGGGCAGAAAGAGGGATGTAGCAGTGCAGGTAAAAATGGAGAGGTACCTGGGGAGCCAGATGTCTGGCAGGTTGTAGTGTATCAGAATTCCAATGTCTATATTGAGTCCATCAGTTTCTGGGGTCTAGAAAGAAAGCAAAAGATATTGCGGAATCTGACTTGCTAGGCTAGCAAGTAGGAAATCAGATCAATAGATCTGAAGTAGCCTTTGTTGTCTAACACTCCCGAGCTGCTGGAAGATAACTCAGTAACTGTCAGACCCCAAGGCAGAAAGCAGGCCAGTTCAAACAATGTTGGCTTTTATGCAGTTTTCCCATCCCTTCCCCAGAGCACTGGGATTGGAAGTGACCTCAGGGAAGGATCATAGTCACTGGCTAGCTATGCCCTCAATATGAGAAAAGTTTCAACTGCCCTTTTTTCATTTCAAGGCTGTTTTGAATCCCTTCATTTCATTTAAATTTTGCTGTTTCAAGCTCAAGACAAATCAAAACAGCATCAATATAAAACAGCCGGTGAAATTTCAAACAGCCCTAGTAGACACCCCCAAACAGTAGTATTATATTAGACAGATTTTGCAGCCTTTTATGTTTCCTTGGATGGTGAGATATAATTTCAATGTGAATTTCCTTCTACATGAGAACAAAAAATTTGTAATCTGAATAATTTTTTGTTAGTGGATTTGACATGCACAATGAATATCACAAATTCTCAAAAAAATGAAAGACCATTGCGGGTACATCATGTGCACACAATTGCTATGGAAGCAATAGGAAAATAATAGTTATATTATAAGCTGCAGTATGACTCAGGTTACTGTGGTAGTCTAAAATGCAGACAAACAATGAAGGAGTTCGGCACAGTCCCACAGCCTGCTCGGGGGTGCCCAGCGCCCTCCTAGGTGGCGGTGACAGCCTTCTGTTATCCTGAGTGCAGATCTGGGGGCCCACACCCCCAGGAGGAGTCTGGCACAACCCCACAGCCCTCCTGGGGGTGTGGGCCCCCAGATCTGTGCATGGGATGACAGGACGCAACCACTGCTGGCAAGTC
This sequence comes from Gavialis gangeticus, assembly GCF_001723915.1. NCBI lineage: Eukaryota > Metazoa > Chordata > Crocodylia > Gavialidae > Gavialis > Gavialis gangeticus. Next base: position 133,004,616 of record NW_017729032.1, read on the forward strand.
ACACAACTTTTGTTTGTCAGTACCTTGAGGTGCAGTTCCCCATAAACCCCTGCACCTATCTCCTTGAACCTTGGCAGTCTTCATGTTCTCAAAAGAGGCTACAATCCCTGTAATTTTCATCAAAATCAGACAATAAATGACAAAGTTATAGGCATTTTCATGATTCCCCATTATAGCCTTATGAACAAAACGTCAAAACGTCTCAAAACAGTGAAACAGTTTTGACAAAACAAAATGGAACAGTGCCTTGAAAGGAAACAAAATGACAAAACAAAACACTGTCCCTTTGAAATGGTGAAACAGAAGTCAAAATGAAAGGGTGCTGTTTCGCAGAGCCCTAATAGGGTTACTAGATAAGCATGATAGGGGCAGTGAAGTTGGATTTACATAGGAACAATTCAGAAATAAAATACATGAAAATGATTCAGAACTCATCTCAAAGGTAGAATTATATTTTCATATTATTCACATTTATTCTTAGATTTTACAGCATATTTCCTTTAGTTAAAGTTTTCAGCAGAAGGATACATAGAAAAGAGTGGGTAGGTTACATTTGCAGTTGTTTTTTTCCTTTTTGATGGAACTATGAGGAGGTTAGAGATGGAAGTGGTGGATGCTCATTTATAAAATAATATTACAAAACCCTGTAATTCTCCTCTCACAGGATAGAGCCTGAGTAAATCCATTAAAGTCAGTGTAGTTGTGACAGCGTAAAACTGGAAAAAGCAAGTTACTGATAATCATGCCCATAATCTCAAAATTTAGGAACTCAAGCTGTAATCTTCTGTAAATGGGAGTTAAGTGGAACAAAGCACCTTTCTGCAATGTCAAGAGCTGTCTCTAAACAATAAGATACTATGAATTTATGAAAAAGCCCATCAATAGCTTGTGAACTGTGCTAAAAAAAAATCCTTTAAAAGGTGTTCACTTGTTGATTCTCTAGTGAAAGTATATGAGTTATTTTTGTATCCTGTCACTATAGTTGTTAAGAGGGATGGTTGAAGATTTTCCCAGCTCTAAGACATGGTCCTTATTTGTTAACTGGTCTACATCTTTAATTGTAGGAAATAAATATTTCACCGTTTCTATATCTTAAAGGATCAGTGAATTTTAAGAAACAAGATGATATAAGAATGTTGTCTTGTGAGGGAGAAAAAGGTATTATGATCATATAATAAAAGACTTTCCTTATCCTGGTCTTTCAAATGCCTGATATTGTATTGGTCATGCCATGGAGCTCTTTTAATACAGAAAGCTGGAACTGAAATGACCCAATTTTTCTCCTGTCTTGAACCATGGGTAGTCTTTTATACAGGAGCTAAGTGGTACTCTACAAAGATGTAATGAATCAGTCCCAGCAGAACTATGCAAGCATGTATTAAGTACTACTAAGTACAAGTACGGGCTACAGGACAGAAGCTATAATGTTTAATGATATGCCTACAAGCATGTATATATCCATTATATCCATTAGATACCCCAGCATGTATATATCCATTATATATAAAAGACTTCTTCAATGAAAGGGCATGGAAAAGGGTATGATCATAGTGGCACATTGCATTTAAACTTGAGAGAAGATTATGACAAACTGTTTCACTGCTTTCCTCCTTTTAGGATCTGAAATTAATATCTGAGCCCTAAGAATTTATAAAAGGTGCAATGATAGGGAAGATTTAACTAAAAAATAAAGCACCTGAAAAAACAGAGACACATATGGTCCTGCACTCTTTAAATACAAACATCAGGGCAGGCTGGAACCCATTATGTATATGTATTTTTTACTTGCCTCATCATGTTCATCACTGTAGGGAACCTTTAGGACTCAGCCTTTGTTGAGTTTCAACCAAAAACAATGAAAGTAGAAAAGTGTAAAGAGTAAAAAAATCTTTTTTTCTCCCATTTATATAGGGTTTGCTTGCACCTCCCCAGGGAGGCTACATTTTCAGTTTGAGAAACACTTCTCTAGTAGATTGGGAATTGAGTACTCTTAATCCACTAGAGGATACAATGAACAACCCTCCTGGAGCTGTCTTGCTTCTATTATAACTATGTTTTATTGTGTGAAAATATTTGATTTTTTTTGGCGGTCTAAAGAATATGGGAAAGACAATTAAAGTTTAAAGTCTGGCACAGGAGGAGTCTCAGCTGTGTGTGGTTCACACAGATAAATCATTTCTCTTCAGATTGTTCATTATGTTAGTTAGAATTACTCTCTCTAGACTTGTACTAAAGCTAGTTTCAGATTTCAGAAGAAAAAAAACTAAAAGGAGAACTATCTTTTAATGCCTGCCAATAATTAAGTAATATGTGATTAATTTTACCAAAATCTTTATTTCATTAAGTCTCTAAAATTAAAAAATGAATAGAGTGCCAGTCTTTATTCCAGAATGTCTGTCCATGAATCATTTTGTGACAGTCTCTAAAGGAAATTATATAAAAATGAATTGCTCTGTGTTTCATTTGATTTGATTTGAATTGCTCTGATCTAGCATCTTGTGATCACTTTTAGGATACGGAATGATTGCTAAAGGCCTCTCAGTCAAAATCTATGGATCAAACACTTCCCAAAATGTCTTACCCTCAGTTCTCACTATGGTCCACAGAAGTTATCAGAAAAGTGTTTATGTCCTTAATGTCCAGCACAAGGTCAAACAGCTCCTTACATCAGCAAACAAAGAGATGGACAGACTGAAAACAGAACACAATGAAATGAAAGATGTTCAAAGCCCATCTGGAGTTTTGATTCTATTTGCAGATTTTAGCCCATATTTAACTGGGAGAACTTTATAGGGACATAGTCCTGGTCTCTTACTCTTCAGCCTGGGCCACAAACTCGGCCACTACTTTGCTTGATGTGCTGTCTCAGTAGCCCCATATATTGCACATTGCATGTAAACGTCCTTTGGAACTTCAATACTTTATTGTTTTCTGTATATTCTTCTACTCTATGTGCAGAGTTTACAATTAGATTGACCCAACTAGGATTAGACTGATATAAGTACTGGTCTGTGCAGCCATTCAGCGAGATTAAACTGGGTAAAAATTTTCTGGCCCCATCTAAATAAGTTCACGTGAGGAGGTGAACTAAATTAGATTGGAAATGGGTTAGCACAACCTACTTAACATCTGCCCATGCTTGGAGTGCAACTTCAGGGCTGGGGAAGCCCAGCAGTTCATCCCAGTCCCAGGGCTGTGCTCTTTCTACCCCCTGACCCTGGAGGATGGCTACTTTTACTTCACCTGATCCCCGCCCCCGGAAAGAACATCTCTTCAAGGACCCAACAACCCTTCCCAACCCTGCAACACCCCCATGGACCTGCTAGCTCCACTTCCACCCTTCAACCACCCTGACTTACTTATATAGGGTACCCCATGTGGTCCCCAGAACTAATGAACAGGGATCCTACTTTTCTGATTTAAAAAAAAAAATCCCTATTTTTGTATATAAAAAGAAATCCAAAATCCACTTTTTTTTCTTGATTAAAATGAAACACAACTATATATATAGTATTAGTGGGAAAATGTGAATTTTGGATTACTTTTTTTTGTATAAAATATGGGTATTTTTTATCAGAGAAAACCAGGATCCCTGCTGCTGAATGTGTGCACAAGCTGCTCCTCATCTACAGCCACTGGGCTTAAAGCAAGCAGTGTGATCATAGACTGAGTCTAGCGAATGTCTGCATGTACCCAAAGCCCACCTTTGGCCACAGGAAGCATGCCTCCCCTGCAATGTTCCCTCTAAGGAGTAGCGGTCCATGAGCGCGCCACCTTGGTCTGTGAGTGTGCCACCTCAGTCTGGCATGGGACACTTACTGAAGGGGACTGGGGGCCAGAGGCTGAGGCTGGGGGCTGGAGGCTGAGGGCTTGGGGCTGGAGCTGGGGCTGGAGTGGGGGGCCAGAGGCTGGGGCCAGAGCCAAGAGGCTGAGCCTGGGGCCGGGGGCTGGGGGCCAGGAGCTGGAGCCGGAGCCAGAGCCAGAACCCAGGGGCTGGTGTGGGAGCCTGGTGCAGGCTCTGCCAGCTCTGGGGAAGTGCTCCACTCCCCCGCATCACGGCTGGGGAGTGGAGCACTTCCCCAGAGCCAGAGGAACCCATGCCAGGCCCCCACCACAGCCTCCATCCCTCCCTTGCCTCATCTCAGGGAAGATCCACTGCCTGCCCTGAGTGAGGGTCTGCCAGCTCATGGGACATGCCCCCTGAGGCCATGCCAGAGAGCAGAGCAGTGTCCTGGAACTGGTGGATCCTCACTGGGGCAGGCAGTAGCTCCTCCCCAAGGAGAGGCAAGGCAGGGGGCTGGTGCAGGCTCCACTGGTCTCGGGGAAGTATTCCAATCCCTGGCCCTGATGCAGGGGAGCAGAGCACTTCCCCACAGCCAGCAGAGCCTGTGCCAGGCTCCCGCCCCAGCCTCTCCTGGTGCACAGCCTTGAAAAGACTATGTGCAGCCGCACTTTTAGTTGTGCGTGGCCATGCACACGTGCACCTTAGAGGGAGCCTTGCTCTCCTGCCCCAGTCCCAGGCCAGCACAGGCCTGCCTCCTAGCAACATCTGCTGCCACAGCTCCATAGCCACTCCCCAGCCCTTCTCCTGTAGGCCATCCTGTCTCGTGTGCTGCCACCAAACCCATGGCACCTGAAAGAGGGGAGTGAAGGGCTTCTGGCTAACTGGGACGTGGAGCTGCTGGTGCCCCCATCCTCTCCCTAGGGGACCTCTTTGGAGTAGAACCTTGGGACCAGTCCGTACCCATTCTGGTGCTGTGCCCCAAGCATACCCCTGCTGAGTGTCCCAGGCACACCAAAAAGAGCTGTCTGTGTGGACCAAGGGGTGGACGACACACCATGCCCTGCTGATGATGATCACCATGCTGCCCCAGGAGCATCTGCAAACCTGGCATGAAACCCTGTGATTCGCTGGAGTGGAGGACAAGTCTGCCCTGCCCTGTAACCCCTGCCACTGCCTGGAGTGCTACCGGTGTCTGTACTAATTGTCCCTGGCTCTCACAGTCAAGAAGGACATAACTGCCAGCATTAATGTGTTCCTTGGGGTATGAGAGGCCCATCCCCCTACCTGTGGGAGCACAGACTATTCAATAAAATTTTGCACTGTCTCCCACATCCCTGCAGGCTGTTGGGGCCTTCAGAGGCCAGGAGGAGCATGGGTCAGCCAAGAGGGGAGAAGGGCAAGGGCCGGAACCAGAGCTGGGTGCAGGGCTAGGTCAGGAACCATGACAGGGGTGGGGAGGGCCCCATCCCCACTGTGGGGCTTACCAGGTGGCTGTGGCAGGCATTTGCACCATCCCAGGTCAGTGCCCACAGGAGGCAAGGACATGCGGCTTCCAGCTGGAGTAGGACCCAGTGGTTAGAGGCTGGCTACAGGTGGTCCAGGGTGCTGCTGGGCATAGCAGATGTCTGCAGCACCCAGCACAGTGCAATGGCTTGGATCTGGCAGCCACATAGTGCTGTGGTGCCAGGGACCAGTGCCCAGGCCTGGACAAGCTGCTGCAGCTGGCCTGCAGCCTCTGCTGTGTGATTCAGTGGCCAGTGGCTGAATGAAGATGATTCTGGGCCCTGGAATTCCCTTAGGGCCTTTGGGCTGGGCTGAGGGAGGCCCACTGATGGTGGGGCTGACCAGAAGCAAATTTGCATTTTTGCCTTTGCATTTGCAAATTTGCAGACTTGCTTCTTGTTATGTCTACACTAATCATGAGTAAATTTGCTCCTTGTATTTACTTGTAGATGTGGGTGCTTACTACTCAGTAATTTAGTCCACTGCACAGTAAAGTGTCTTATGTAGATATGCCTAGAAAGATGAAGGGACTTAAGTAAGGTCAAACAAGTAGTCTGTGGCAAGAACTGTGACAAATCAGGATCTTATTTACCTTCAGATCTGATCCTCTAATTCTTAATCTGATTACAGCTGTGGTCAAACCATTTCTAAGATGAGCACTAGATTTTGGTAGTCTTCTCTGTCTGTCTAGACACAACTCCAGTCAATACTATCATTTTGCCCAGGCAAATAACATGCTGACTATTAGAGCCATGCTAAACACTAGCATTTCATTTCAATTTCTGTGTCGCTGTTTTGACAGGACAAGTGTTTCATTTCAAAAGCACTGTTCTGTTTCAAAGTTTCAACCATAGGCTATAATGGGGAAGCATTAAACTGCCTATAACTTTGTCAATTTTTGGCAGATTTAGATGAAAAGAGCAGGAATGATAGACCCTTCCTAGAGCATGAAGCCCACCAATTTTCAAAGAGATAGGTTCAGGGGTTTCTGGGAAACTGCACCTCAAGCTGCTGACAAACAGAACTCATGACATGGGTGACACCATGTGTGTGTTGAGGCATGCCCTCACTGGCACTGGGGCCTCTACATGACATGGTAGTTTGCCCCAATGAGGCCTCCTCCTCTACAGACTCAATGCAATCCACCACTTTAAATGACAACAAGTAATGAAACAACTTAGTGAGCACTAGCACAGTAGCACCAGCAGTATCTCAGGCAGCCAAACTGGGACAGAGCCCCTTTTTCCTCTCCTGCAGGAGCTTCTTCTCCAGCATTGTGTTAAGGTATACCCTCACTGTGTCCTTCCCCGCTCTTCCCCTTCCCTCTCCTTACTTTCTGTTTCCCTGCAGGCAAGCCCAGCTTCAGCTTCAAGACTCAAAACGTTTTGACTGCCCTTGTTTCATTTTGAGGCTGTTTCGAAGCCCTTCATTTCATATAGATTTCGCTGTTTTGGGCTCGAAACGAGTTGAAACACTGTTGAAACTAAACAGCCAGCAAGATTTCACACAGTCCTACTGACTATCTGTCTGCACAATGAATAAATATAGACATAGATCATAGAAATAAGTATAAGCTACTGATCCAAATCTACCAGACAGAACACAATTAACTCTTGCAAATAAATGGAAGCTCAAATGTTAATAAAACTTTAAAACAGTAGTCCTAAACAAGGCACAGCTAATGCAAGCAACTGCAGCTTGCTCCTACTTCACATGCTCCTAATTTGACTCCACAAGAGACAGGTAAAGTAAGTCAAACTAGAGGTGGTGGCAGTAGCAGCCCAGTTAAGGATCACTGAAGCAAGCCAATGCATGCAATGATAGCTTTTAACCAGAATAGTTATGGAGGGGTGCTGTGAATCTAACAATGTTGGGAGCTGTTTCTCTAAAGTTACTTTCATCTTATATAAATATCCTGATCTTGAACCAAAGGCAGTTTATAAATTCATATTTTCTTTGCTTACTTGTTCTTCAAATTCAACACATCTATAGTCACACGTCTTCATTAACTAAGTAAACTATATAAAAAAATTAAAAGTAAAGCAGAATTGTTCTTTATAACAAACTTAAATCTATTTAAAATCACAGATCATTGTTGCCCAAGTATGAAGGACACCATTATAAATAGGGAAGAAGCAATGAAACAGACAGATGGATTATTTTATTCTGGCAAATCAAGGTAGCAAAAAAAAACTTAAGCATTTTTTTAAAAGGATAAAAAACCTGATTGAATGTTCTCCGTTTCTAATTGAACAAACTTGTATTACTCCATGTACAAATAAAACAACTGATGTGTACTGAAACACTTCTGATTCAGTACACTTAAAACACTATTTTACAAGACAGAGAAGAATTCCAGGATAAAGGGAACTAATGCATGATAAATGCCTAGACTTACTATTTTATGCAGACTTGAAATGTTTTGTTAAGGTGTCTGAAGAATTAAATTCCTTTTGACTAGTCAGCTAATATTTCCAGGTAAATGTATTAAAAATAAATGGATTTTTTTCTTAGGATTTGTACTTTTGAATAGAAGTCCTCAGAAAATGAAATCAGGTTGAATGTGAACCATACTGACTGGAAATATGAGAGCAGATACTTTTTTTAACTGCTATTTATTTAGTAGCTTATTTAACTGAAAATGTATTTAACTCCTATAGGCAACATGATCAGGAGAAATGAAAAGGGTAGAAGTAATTGGTGAGCAACTCACTTGTCCTATGATCAATAAAGGAGGGAATAAATATATAAACAAACTTGACTTTGCTAAGTGTCTGAAGAAGTCAGATTTGGATGAAGTATTTGTATTGGAGCGCTGCCTGTGTCAACTATCATATAATTAAACTGAACAAACAAAATGATTGAGGAATCATTACCAGAGGAAAAAAGGCAAGCCTACTATTATTATAGGCAGGGTCAGTTTTGTTTGTCATAAGTAGAAAGCTGCTTGTATGGAATCTGTTCTATTTAGCCTAAAATAAAAATAGAAAAGATGCTAATCTTGAGTAAGGTACTGGAAGGACCAAATTGAAAGTCCACATAATGTTGTCAGACACAGTTTATTCTTCCCAGAATCATACAAATGTCCATTACATCATTTTTCTATGTAAGTTACATATAAAGTGTAAACAAGTTATGAATTATTTGTTAGCAAGGCTTAAGCAATTGATGCTCAGTATGCAAAATCTATAGTTTGATAGAGGCTCTTAAAATACAGTATAGATATTTGCAAAATAGAGCAGTCCCATTAAGATATTCTTCCTGTGCCATAATGTTCTATTAATAATGTATGTATCAAAGCTTCAAGTAATCTCTTTATTAATAAATAATTGAATATTAAGTCATAGTTTTTCTTCCTATTAAGATGTCTTGGTTGTAGTTACTAAAGCAATGAAAGTATTTCATAAAATAAAGTTTAATTCCCATGTGAGCAGAAATATATAATTAGCAATGACTTGTATAAATCTCCCAAATACATTCCTTCTCTCAACTAGAACTACCCCCTGGCCCACAACCTTAAACCATAGATAATTAATTAATTGCTATTTACATATACTTTCTTCAGGGTTTTTCTATACATATTATGCATGTACAGATGACATGTATGATATCATAAGGGTTATTATCTTTTAAAGGAAAACAAAAAGCAAAATGTACCATGACTGGTACCTCTTAGTGGAAAGTGAATTTATAGCTCACAAATAAATCTGCCTTACTTCTTCTTTTTTTAATTTTTGACAGGGATATGCATAGTCTAGTAAGGAGAATGCCATGACCATTGCCTTTCCTGATTCACCAATTGGGCCCAATCCTTTATGCGTACAATATACTTTGGGTGATAAATGCATTAACAATCAAGAATTGAGAATCGTATAGAAATAATAGACCAAATGGGCTGGGTAGATCTTCTAGTCCAACCCCCTGCCGAAGCCTGGATCATCACTGGATCATTAGTGTCTACACCATCCATTTATCTAACCTGTTTTTAAGAAACTGTGACAGAGATTCCAGAACCTGCAGGTATTTTTCAATGCCTAACCACCTTCATAAGAAAAAGTTCTTACTAATACTTAACCTAAATATCCCACACTGTAATTTAAAACCATTATTTCTTGAGCTGTGCCCAAGGGAAACAGAGAAAACTGACCACCATCATTTTGTATTTGAAGATTATCAAATCTGTTCTCAGTTTTTAATCAAGGCTAAATAATCCCAATTCTTCCAACTTTTTCCTAATGTATTTCCTTAAGCTCTGGAGTTTTTTTGTTGTTCTTTTCTTGACTCTCAACAATTCTCTATATACGTATTACACATAGTGCTCAAAACTGAACATAAGGCGTGTCTACTCAAGACTCTTTACTGTACAGTAGAACTAATTACAGTAAATCCCTGTTATCCAGCATGAGTGGGGAAAAGGGCGGGGGGTGCCAGGTATCTAACAATGCTGATTACCTGAAGAGTGCGGGTTTCTGGATAGACAGAATGGGGGTGGGGGGGTGTAGAGTTGGCAGTGGCCACACACAAAGCAGCAAAAGCACAGGATGGTGGATGGCAGTGGCAGTCATCACGTATGAGCTTTCCCCACCCCCGAGTCCAGCTGACTGGCCAGAAATTCTGGTTAATACAGTGTTCCAGATAGTAGAATGCTGGATAAACAGGGATTTTACTGTACTGTGCAGTAAGCATCACTGTCTACACATGCTGATCTTTACTGCACAATAACCCTTATAACTGGCAGTTAATTTGCTACCTGCAAATGCAAGTAGCAAATTAACTGCTGAGTAACTAATACACAATATGGCAGGTATAACAGCCAACCAGGAGCAAAATTGCTCCCAGTCAGCTGGGCAACAGGGGACAGGATATTGTTCCCTGCCCCTAGGAGCTGCCTGCTGCCAGAATGGGTTCCAGTACCAGAGACCAGTCAGAGACAGTGCTTCTATGCTCCGGAAGCAGGGAGCTCCCAGCCTCTGGCTGAGATTGTCCAGCCCTGTGTCCTGATCAGGGGTGCATTTTTCCTGCCTGGGCTCTGCCACCAGATCCCACCCGAGCAGCAGCTAGCTCCTGGGTTCAGGGAGTAATCTCCCAGCCCCCACCAAGAGAGAGCCTCTCCTGGCATTGTGCTCCCTGTCAGCCCCTGGGCTGGCACCTAGGGGAGCCTAGAGCTCCCCCTGGCTGCTGCAGGGGAACAATGCAAGGCCAGAGGGGAAAGAAGCAGACTGCTGTCAGGAGCAGAAATTCTGCTCCTGAATCCCTCCACATGTAGACACCTGCCCAGCAAACCCACTCCATAGCATTTGTACATATAGATGCACCCATAATACTCCAAATGAGGCCTCATCAGTTCTGAAAATGAAAAACCATTTCACAGGACTTGCCTATGGCACTACCCATTAGTATCTCCCAGTATGCTACTAGATTTTTTGCAGTGATGTTATACTATTAACTTATGTTCAACTTCAAATGCTACCCAGTCCTTTTCTGTAGTACTACAGTCTAGTCAGTCTTTCCCTGCCTTGTATTTGTTCATTTTATTGTTCATTCTTAGGGGTAGTACTTTGTACTTGTCCTTATTAAATTTCATCCTATTTATTTCAACCCACATTTCCAATTTATCAAGGTCATTTTGAGCTCCTATCCTGTCCTTAAAAAAAAAAAAGTGTCTGCTACTCTACTCAGCTTGGTATCTAATTGTGCACTCATTTCCATCCTAAAAGCTATTGTTGAAAATACCTGAAAGTATTAGTCACAGGACAGGCCCTATGGGATATCACTCCATACTGCATTCCAGTTTGATATCCAGCTGCTGATTATTATTCTTTGAGCACAGTTATTCAACTAGTCCTATGCTTAGTTTTAATGGTTTCATCTACGTTGTACACTTTTTATGAGAATACCACAGGAAAAAAGTATCAAAGGCCTTTCTAAAGTCAAAGTATATTACATCCTATGACCTTCATACCATCCACCAAGATTATCAGTTTGACATAGAAGGAAATCAAAGTTGGTTAGGCATGACTTACTTTTGGTAGTCCACACTGGTTGTTCTTTATCACCTTCTTATACTTTAAGTGCTTATAAATTGTTTGTATTGCTATATGTTCCTTATCTTTCCACATAGTGATGTGAGACTACTCTGTAATTCCTTAGGTCCCTTTGGCTGTAAATAGACATCTCATTTGACCCAGAACTGATCGTTCCCAGGGATTGACCTGAATCAAAACAGGAGCAGCACAGTCATTTACACTCAACACCCTTCCAAGCTGCATTGCAGTTTTCTCACCATAAACCTTATTACTCTTTCTGCAGATACTAGCATTCACTGTTCAGAAAGCTTCATCTGTCTTGTCCTCCTTGTTTGATGAGCTATAGTAGACACTTGGCACCAAATTGTCCTTGCTGATTTCCCCTTTATGCTTAACCCAGAGACTTTCAACAGGAATCCTCCCCACTTTATTCTGGATGCCCAAATACACATATATGGTTTAAATGTACAATGAAATGCAGATTAATATCATTATATAAAACCCTGGATATTATATGAACCTTTTAAAGATTAGGGGAAAAATGTGAGACAAGTCTAAGTTAATTCATAGCTATGACTGACATTGAAAAAACCCCATAACACTACTAACACGAAATTATTCACTGAGTTATATTCTTGAATTGTACCTGACATTTGACCTGACAGTATTGGAATGTAATAGAGGGGCATAGGGGAAAAGAGTTTCCTTCTGTAGAAATATAAATATGAGTTCAACTAAATGACAGTGTAAATAGAGTTATTTAAAGAAACTAACACCAGGATTGCATCAGTACAGGCTGGGGACCAAATGGCTAAGCAGTAACTCTGCAGAAAAGGATCATGAGGTTACAGAGGACAATACACTGAATATGAGACAACAGCGTGCTCTTGTTGCCAAGAAGGCTAATATCATACTGGGCTATACTAATAGGAGCACTGCCGGCACATTGAGGGAAGTGATTGTTCCTCACTGAACTATTGTGTCTAGTTTGGAGTTCCCCACTATAGAAAGGATATGGACAAATTAGAGTCCAGTGGAAGTCAATGAAAATGGTTAGGGGGCCCAGGCACATAACTTGTGTGGAGAAGCTGAGGGGACTGAGCTTATTTACTTTGGAGAAGAGAAGCTTGAGGTGGGATCTAATGACAGAGGGCCTTCCCAGGGCTAGATCTCAAGTCAGCGCATTCACTTGCCTAGGGCAGTCTGCCCTTACTTGGCTGCCAAGACTTGAATGTTATCCTGATGTATTAAGCGGGAGGCTGCCCTTTCACTATCCCAATGCCAGGGGGCGCTATCCATGGCTCTATACCTTCCCTACACCATAGTCCATGCCTCACACATGGCATCATAAGTTCTTAATGGTTCCAGGTCCACACTAGGCCCCATAACATTTGAGTCTGGACCCCAACTAGATCCCTCCTAATCAGGTAGCCTACTCTGCCCTCATTGTGGGCTGCTAAGCTCCCTGAACTTCTTCCTTCTCTCAGCAGTGGCCCCCCCTCTGGGACCTTTGGCTACAGAAGCCCTGACCTCACCTCTAGGCCACTTGGAATTCCAGGCCACTTGGCTCTGGGTGTCGCTTGCAGTGGGCACTCCAGCCCTTTTGACCCTTCCAGTTCTGGCCCCAGCTTTGACCAGTCAAGGGTGCCTTGAGTCAGGTTCCTGAGCAGCTAGTCCACCCTCTCTTATGTGGGTCTTCCTTCTCAGGCCCTACTATGGGGTTACCCACCTGGTTGTTGTGATGGTGGGTCTTAAGGTGCCCCTCCTCACCTTTCACCAGGGAGGTAACTGGCCTGGCATATCTGGGGGACTGTTCTACCATGGACAGCCCCACCAGACCACCCTTCACCAGCAGGGTGCAGTTTCAGGCCATGCCTAACTATTTCCTCTGGAACAAAGTAATTTATGTTATGTTGTTTTTGAATAGTTCAAGTTGTTAATAAACCTGAATTTTTAAAATATAGTATTGTCTCTCCCAGATGCTTTTAATAATGTTTAGCTAAAGTAAGGTTTTTCTTCAGTGACAGAATTTTTTTTTTTTTTTGTGCTGTGAACCCTAGCCAGGTTACCTTGTTTCCATTTCAGCTCCTACCACATTGCTACTGCTCTAATTCCAGAACTTGTTTTTCCAATGTCTTGGCCCACTTCTTTGACATCTGCCTTTACTTCAGTTTTGTAGTAGGTTATGTTTATCTGTAAGTAACATCCGACTTTCGAATGACACACAGGGAATTGAACTAGGTGTCTCCAAAGCCATAAAAGATCTAGAATTCAGACCATTCCTATTGTCCTGGACCTCTCTAGGGCACTGAATCCCTCTGGTTTGGGATACTGAGAGCACTTTGCCAGAAAAATATATGTGCAGAACAGAGCTGCCTTTTCCTAGGGAACTTGAAAGAGAGAGGTATTCAGTGTGTTTAAGAACTCCCATGGTTAGAAAACAGCAGAACATTATTTGGATTCCATTTTTTAATTTAGTTCATGCTATGTCCAGCTTTAGAAACTTAAATACTTTATTGGATTTACCCCTTGAAGCAGGAGTTGCTACAAATTAAGCTAATGACCCAACAACTTGAGCCAGAGGTCTCAGGCATACAGCTGAGATCTGTACCATATCATGTTCTCTGTAGTTTGGCCCATAACACAACTTGTAAAACAAGCACAAGTGAGTTCCAATAATTCAGAAGTTGATTTTTCTTTGTTTCTCTTTTCTAAGCACCATTTTTACATGTGCTCTGGGAGATGCAGGGTGGGGGGAGAACTTTAGCAAGCCGTGCTAATTAAAGAGGCCGAGCATCACATGTATCAGCATCCCCTGCACTGAAAAATGGTGGTGGGGCACTTTGAACTAAATCTTATTGAACGAGCTTTAGTTCAAAGCACCCCACCACTATTTTTCAGCATGGGGACACTGATACACATGATGCTAGACTCTGCTGGAACATCAGAGCCAGCTCTCTGCATGTCTATAGGAGCCCTTTAAGCCTTACCTTTCCTTCTAATTAGCAATAACTTTTCCTACTATCCAAGTTGTAATGATTCTGGATATATCTACCCCATGAAAAATATATAAGTGGGAAATATCTCTTTAGTGGGGAACTAGCACCATGTAACTAAAATTAGTCATGTAAGTGGCAGTTTCAGCCAGTTATGCAGATTTTAGACTATTTTTCTCACTGTGCAACTCAACTTGTTCTTCTAAGAATACTCAAAAGGACATGTAACACCTATTTATGTTCTGCTACCATCCTATTATACCTGGGAAAGTGTGTAAACTCTATGAAAGAGCCTGGAATGGAAATCAACAAAGCTGTGCATAGTAATTGTTTGATACACATGGAGGAGGTCCTTTCTACCTTCTAGCCCAAGAACTCATCAGTTTGGAAACCCTGATTCTAAATCCCCATTATCCAGAAGGGTTTGAATCTAAATTTTCTGTGTCCTATCAAGCAGCCCTAACAACCTTGGGACAGGGGACATCTCTTGGGGCCGAGTCTCATGCCAGCCCACCCACCTGTCTCTGTGGGGCAGTCCACCCTGTCTCGCCTTCCACAACATTGCTATTTCCATAAACTGGTGGTAAATGCGGGAGACTGCCCATTACTACCCTGATGCCAGGGGGTGCTATCTGTGGCTCCAGACCTTCCCTAAGCTGCAGCCCATGCCTCACAGATGCATCTATATGACGCAATCATAACGTACACCACCACTGGTGCTCCAGGGTTTCGCAGGGACTCTCACATCCTCCTTGGAGCAGCAGATCATTGTGCTTGCTATTAATGTCTTCCTTTCATCCTATTCTCAGCCTCCTTGCAGTGTAGGACTTACCAGGGTTAGAACTCTCTCCTGACTCTCTGGCTGAGCCCCCTACTCAGCCTCTGGCAAAAACTATGCCCTCAGGCATCCACGGCCATGCTTTGGCCTCTTCCCCACACATAGGGTTCCTACTATGCCCCCTCTAGGGCCTCTATACCATGGCCCACCATGTGGTCTTCTCATCTTTATGATCAACTATTCACAGGGCTGGCCTTGCACGCTCTTCAGGCTTACTCACAATTCAGCCCTACTCATCCCCCCTCATGCACAGTCCTTCAGGCCTACTCCCATTCAACCCTACTCTGTGTGAGGCCGCACAACTACATTCCTCACACTATCCCCTCTGGGGTCTTCCAGATCTCACATCCCTGGTGGGCTCAGGTGGCACTCCACTTGCCATGCCTGGCCCCACTACTCCCACAACTGCCTCCAAAGACCACCTGAAGATGAGGGCTGCGTTTAAGGTGCTCCTCCTCACCTTTCACTGGGAAGGTAACTGACCTGGCATTTCCTGGGGGCTCCCATGCCACTAGGAGCCCCACCAGGCCACTCTTCCCCAGCAGGGTGCTGGGTGCTGCTGCTCTTACCTTCCAGATGTTCCTGCTGCAGCTCAGCCAGGTGATGTTTCTGTCTGGGCTAGCAGCAGCAAACTGCAGCCTTTACATCCCATGCTCTCAAAATTGCTGCCATCATCAGGCACCTGGTATCTGCCTGACTCTGCCCTTAAAGTGGCAAGCACTCAAAGGTGCCCTGCCACACACCTCTCTTATAGAAGCTGGCTCATAGTTCGGCCAACAGGGCAACATACTTAAGCCTGAAGGAGACCAAGCCTGAGGGGATGTGGCTCTGTAAACAAAGTACTTCTGTGGAAGGGAAAGGGCTTTAGGGTTGGGGTCATATACTTAGTTTTCTGAATACTGCATGTAATAATAATTCAATAATCTGGAAACTCAAATGGAGTGTCCCAGGGGTCAGTCCTGAGACCAGTTTTGTTCAATATCTTCATTAACAATCTGGAAGATGGAATGCACTGCAACATCAACAAGTTTGGTGATAACACTAAGCTGTGGGTCATAGTAGATACACTGGAGGGTAAGGCTAGGATTCAGAGGACCCTAGACAAATTGGAAGATTGGGTCAAAAGAAATCTCATGAGGTTCAACAAGGACAAGTGCTAAGTCCTGCACTTAGGATGGAAGAAACCCATGCACTGATACAGGATTGGGACCAACTGGCTAAGCAGCAGCTCTACATAAAAAAAGACTTGGGAGTTATAGTGGACAATAAACTGAATATGAGCTAACAGCATGCCCTTGTTTCCAACAAGTCTAACAGCATACTGGGCTGCATTAGTAGGAGTGTTACCAGTACATCAAGGGAAGTAATTGTTCCCCTCTATTCTGCACAGGTGAGGCCACATTCCGAGCACTGTCTCCAGTTTTGGACCCTCAACTACAGAAAGGATGTGGACAAGCTGGAGAGAGTCCAGCAGAGGACAACAAAAATGGTTCAGGGGTTGGGAGACATGACTTAAGAGGAGAGGCTGAGGGAACTGGGCTTATTTAGTCTAGAGAAGAAAAGACTCAGAAGGGATTTTATAAACTACCTGAAGGTAATTATAATGTGGATGGAGCTAGAGTATTTGCAGTGGTAGCAAATGCCAGAACAAGGAACAATGGTCTCAAGTTGCAGCAAGGGAAGTTTAGGTTGGATATCAGGAAAAAACGTTCTCACTAGGAGTGTGGTGAAGCACTGGAATGGGTTACCTAGAGAAGTGGTGGAAACTCCATACTTGGATGTTTTCAAAGCCTGGCTCGAAAAACCCGGGCTAGAATGATCTAGTTGGGGATGGTCCTGCAGGAGGTCACACTGGGTGACTTCCTGAAGTTCTTTCCAGCCCTAATTTTCCATTATTCTATGATACAAAACAGTGAAATAGTTTCTGCCACAGGGGGAGTAGGAGCAAGAAACAGAACTTAGGGCTGGCTCTCATCCAGGGCTGTTACAACCTGACTGAGACATACTCTTCCTTCTTCCTTTTTTTTTTTTTAAACTTACATGGACTTACATGTGGGTATTTGGGGGTGGCAGGAAGTAAGTACGGGCTACTTATGTACCTAATGGTGAAGGTGATTTTGGTGTATCTGAATAAGCCACTCATCTTCTCATGGCTATTTAAAAGTCTGTTACCAGAAGTCTTTAAAATATAATGTGAAAAATGTTTGTGTTATAGTACATTGGATGGCTTTCCAATAGTCCATCACCAGAGTTTTTGAATTTTGCCTATCATATTTTGGCCTATCATAAATCTCTGCCCCTCCTCCACCCCACCCCCACAGTTTTTGTTTTCTTGTGTTTTTGTTAAGATTTTAGAATATTTGCCATTTTACATTAAGACAATTATAAAACTTATGAAGTTTCTCATGAACAATCAGAGAAACCAACACACATTCCATCCAACAGGGGACTTATCTGGGACACTAGAAAATGTAGGTCTATGATCTGCCTGTGTCAGACCAGGAACTTGAATCTTTGGGTCCCATCTACACATTACATTTATGCTGGTTTTCCTACTGTTTATGCCTTACTTTTTATTTTCTCTGAGGCATCTGTTTTGCTCATAATTAATCATTTGGAACTAGTTTAGGGAAGCTTTGTCTTCTGTACTATGAAAACGACTGTCTGGAATGTTTGAAGAGCAACATGTATACCCTGGAAGTAGCACACAATATTCATAAGGGGACCTTGTGGGTACTTACCACTTCATAGTTTCATAGTTAGTAGTATCAGAAGGGACATGAGCAGATCATCAAGTCTGACCCCAAGCCATGGGCAGGAAAGAATGCTGAGGTCAAATGACCCTAGCTAGGTGATTATCTAGCCTCCTTTGAAGACCCCCAGGGTAGAAGCGAGCACCACTTCCCTTGTAAGTTGGTTCCAGATCCTAGCCACCCTGATTGTGAAGTAGTGTCTTCTGATATCTAGCCTGAATCTACTCTCAGTCAACTTATGGCCATTATTATTTGTTACTCCTGTTAGTGCTCAGGGGAACAAGGACTCTCCCATTGCCTGCTGGTCCCCCCTGGTAAGTTTATAGATGGCCACCAGATCCTCTCTCAGCCTTCTCTTGTGGAGGCTGAACAGGTTCAGGTCTCATAGCCTCTCCTAGTAGGGCCTGCCCTACTGCCCCCTGATCATGCGAGTGGCCCTCCTCTGGACTCTCTTGGTGCTGTTCACATCCTTCCTGAAGTGCGATGCCCAGACCTGGACACAGTACTCCAGTTGCGGTCTGACCAATGTCGCATAGAGGGGGAGGTTCACCTCCTTGGACCGGCTTGTGATGCATCTGTGGATGCACGACAAGGTGCAGTTAGCCTTCCTGACTGCATCCCCACATTGGTGACCCATGTTCATCTTGGAATCAATAGTGACTCCAAGATCCTTTTCTGCCTCTGTGCTGATGAGAAGAGAGTTCCCCAGCCTGTAAGTCTGCTGTTGGTTCTTCCTTCCCAGATGCAGGACCTTGCACTTTCAATACTTGTCAGTATTGAATTCCATCCCATTCTCATTCACCCACCCCTGTAACCTATCCAGATCTAGTTGTAGCCTGTCCCTCTCCTCTAGCATGCCCACTTCTCCCCACTTCTTAGTGTCATCCGTGAATTTGAACAGGGTGCTTTTCACCCCCTCGTCCAAGTCTCTGATGAAGAGGTTGAACAGTCCAGGCCCAAGGAGTGAGCCCCGAGGAACCCCACTTCCCACATCCCTTCCAGGTCGAAAACAACCCATCCACCACCACTCTCCAGGTGTTGCCCTCCAGCTAATTTGCAACCCATCTGACCATGTAGGCATTGACACCCCAGCCTAATTTTTTAATGAGGATGGGGTGAGAGACAGTGTTGAAGGTCTTCCTAAAGTCCAGAAAGATTACGTCCACTGCGACACCTACATCCAAAGATTTTGTTACCTGGTCATGTAAGGAAACCAGGTTGGTCTGACACAACCTGCTTCTAATGAACCCATGTTGATTGACCCTAAGCATAATCTTTCCTGCTGGTCTCTTGCAGATGTGCTCCTGGATAATTTTCTCAAAGAGCTTCCCCAGGATCAAGGTAAGACTAACAGGCCTATAGTTTCTTGGGTCCTCCTTCCTCCCTTTTTTTAAAAATGGGGACCACATTGGCCCTTTTTCAGTCCTCTGGCACCTTGCCAGAGCACCACAAGTGCTCATAAAGCTATGCCAGGGGTCCCACAATGACCTTTGCCAATTCCCTCATCACTCTGGGGTGGAGATCATCAGGACCTGCTGATCTGAACACATCTAGTCCCACCAGAAGTTCTCTGACTAGGTCCTCACTGACCCTGGGCCTCGCTACACCTCCCCTGGGTCCATCGGGGATCCCAGTGGGGGGATGACCCAGTTCCTGCTCAGAAAAATGGAGGCAAATAAATTGTTAAAGAGGTTAGCTTTGTCATCTGGTGTGACCATCAGATTTCCAAGCATGTCCTGCAGAGGCCCCACATTACCCAGTACCTTCTTTTTACCCCCTATGTATTTAAAAAGGGACTTCTTGTTATCTTTGATCCGGGGCGCTAGTCCCAGTTCTGTCTCTGCCTTAGCCTTCCTAACAGCCCCCCCTACAATCTCGAGCAATGGAGGTATAATCCTTCTTGGTGATGGCTCCTCCCTTCCATTGGGTGTATGCCTCCTTTTTGGCTTGGAGACATTCCTGGATGCTTCTGGTGAGCCATGGGGGCTTTTGAGCGCTCTTGCCTCCTTTGATCCACATTGGGATTGTCACCCTTTGGGCTTGGAGGTTCATTTCTTTAAGGAACAACCACTCTTCTTGGACTCCAAATCCCTTCCCCTCCAGGACCTCAGTGCCTCCCCGACTAGTCTCCTTACCTCATTGTAATCCAGTCTCCTGAAGTCCAGGGATGCTGCCTTGCTGCAGGCCTTGACACCCTGTGCTGGATGGTGAATTCCAGTAGGCAATGATTGTTATCTCCCAGGTGGTCGAGAACCCGCAGTCCCCTCACCAGGTTGTTGCCAGTGGCCAAGACCAGGTCCAAGAAGGCATTTCCCCTGGTGGGACTGTGCACCTCCTGGGTTAGATGGAGGTCCTGTAACTTGGCTAGAAACCTACGTGAGTGGTAAGACCTGGCTGACTGCTTTTCCCTGCAGATGTCCGGATAGTTTAGGTCACCCATGATGACCGCGTCCCTTGATTTAACTGCCTCCGTGAGCTGACCTGAGAATTCCTGGTCTAGCTCTCCCCCCTGGTTGGGTGGTCTCTAGTAGATCCCCACCGTTAAGTTCCTTCCCCCTTGATCCCCTTGTATTCTCACCCAGAGCACTTCAGTCTGCCCGTCCTCTGACCCAGTGCTGTTTGCAGAGGATGTGTATTGCTCTTTGACGTAGAGCGCCACACTCCCACCTTTCCTCCCATTCTACCCCACCTGGATTTTGCAATTTCATAGTTTCATAGTTTCTAGGGT
>NW_017729032.1:133030243-133049133 GCF_001723915.1 Gavialis gangeticus
CCATGTTCATCTTGGAGTCAATGATGACTCCAAGATCCTTTTCCGCCTCCGTGCTGACAAGAGGGGAGTTCCCCAACCTGTAGGTATGGTGCCAGTTGTTCCTCCCCAGGTGCATCAGCTTGCACTTGTCTGTGTTGAAACCCATCCTATTCTCATCCGCCCACCCTTGTAACCTGTCTAGGTCAGATTGTAGCCTGTTGCTTCCTTCTAGTGTGCCCATGTCCCCCCACATCTTAGTGTCATCAGCAAATTTGAACAGGGTGCTTTTTACCCCCTCGTCCAAATCACTGATGAAGATGTTGAACAGAGCGAGCCTGAGGACCGAGCCCTGCGGAACCCCACTGCCCACGTCCTTCCAGGTTGAGAAGGACCCATCCACTACCACCCTCTGGGTGCAGCCCTCCAGCCAGTTGGCGACCCATTTGACTGTGTGGGTGTCTACGCCACAGTCCCCCAGTTTCTTAATGATGACTTAAACCCTTTGTAGGGGGCAGAAAACCTCTGGCTAGGTGGCCCTTTCCCTAGTAAATGAAGTATTTGAGAGAAGCTCTTGGAATTGTTGTTTAGAACACTTGTTCTCCCCAAAAAGAGATAAAGTTCCTCTCAGGAGCTGAATTGGATACTAGCATCCTGAATTAGCAAAAACCAGGGAGGGCTAGGGACCTAAAGGCCAGTGTTTCAAAGTGGGAAAGGGTCAGGGCTAACTCCTACTTTAGAAGCCACCCTGGGGCTGGCTTAAGGGGCACTCTCAGAGACCAGATAAAGCTGCAGTGGTCTGAAGCAAGTACCTTTCTCATGACCATCAGGACCCCCAGGGTCCTGGATTCTGTGGCAGGCCACACCAACTATAATCAATGCCCCCAAAGCCCCTGGCCCATGGATAGCCTGACGAGCCGCCTATAGTGGTTACACAGGCCAGATCTAGCTCAAGAGTTTGACACCCATGACTTAATCCTTCTAGATTCTCTGTCCAGTTTATCAATAATTCCATAGTACCAAAATGCCCAAAACTAAGTTTTAGCTGCAATCACAATGTAACTGTATGCAGCAAAGGCCCCATCTGCTCCATAACATAATGTTTCTGCACACCACAATGGTTTTGTCACAATTCATCATTGGCCTGAAAAGGCAACACTCCTACCTAAATTTCTATTAAAATTCCCAAGAGTTTTTAAGGGTTTTAATAAATATTCAGAAAAAAATCTTTTTTTTTTCCTATAATCTTTTTTGTCTATGTTATACTTTCTCAAATTTTCCCAAGGCAAATCTCATCTAATTTGCAAAATTTTGAGAAAAATTAGCCATGGGAACAATTTTCCTACCGATGTGGTAGATATACTATCACTTAAGTTCTTTAAATGGAAATTTAAAAATTTTTTTAAAAGATATGCTCTGGCTCAGCCTGAAATGATAGGCTTGACACAGGAATCACTTGTTAAAATTCAATGGTCTGTATTATGCTGGAGCTAAGACTAGATGATCATGGGAGTCCCTTCTGGTCTTAAAATTTATGGAACTATGAATCATGTTGTTATTTTATGCACACACTTCTGATTCTCTGTCTCTTTCTGCATTATTTCTCTTTCCTCAGAGGTTTGCACAACACCTCCCAAATGAATTTAGTATTATCTGTGAATTTCATTTACATGCTGTAAACTCAACTCAATATATTGCCATTTATCACTATGCTGTTTGTGGTCCTTCAGCAGGTTTCATTCTATGTGACAGTGTTCATACCAATGCCAATTTGAATTAATTTTGTGAGTAGAATTTCATTTGACACTGTATCAAAAGCTTTAATAAAATCCAGGTATATTACATCTACTCTATTCCTCTCATCAACCAGTTGTGTCACTTTATCAAAAACAAAGCCTTCAACTTTGTTTGGAATGATTTTTTTATATATATATAAATGCATTTCTAATGTTACTTGTGAATCTTCAAGTGAGAGGTGTTAAAGGGTATTTTAGATGCTCTCTTTACAGACTAAAGATTTTAAAATGTAACAGGAGACATCTTTCGCTAATTTGTAGAAGCTCACATAGAGACATTTACTTCATGTTCTCTTCTCATCCACTTCCCTCTATCATTGCACAGTTCTGTGAGGAACTCAGATACCCAGCAATGGGTGACCTTATGACAAAAAATTAAAGGATTGGGAGGGAGAGGGAGAAACAGAGAAAGTGAAATAAAATGAAAGATGTTATTTGAAATTTCAGTGCCATAAATATGCTGGAGACACAGAATCACTTGATGAAGATGTCTGAATTTTATATTTTTTCCCTTCAAACTCACCTGGGGCCTGTTGAGGACCAGATCCAGTCTGGGGAGTGAAGGCTGCTGCAATGGTCACTATGTTGGCAGTGAGGGGTCTGACAGAAAAGGTGAAAGATCCAGCAGTGGTGTCAATGATGAGCAGCGAACCTGGTTTTCTCTGATAAAAAAAATCCCCAACTTTCCGTTTAAAAAATGTAACCCAAAATCCACATTTTTCCATGATCAAAATGAAACGCCACTATATATGGTCACCATAGTAATCATTGCAGCACTATTTATAGTGGCATTTCATTTTGAACATGGAAAAATGTGGATTTTGGGTTACTTTTTTTAAACCAGAAACTGGGGATTTTTTTTTTTATCTGAGAAAACCGTGATCTGTGGTGATTAGAGGGTCCCACAGCAGCAGTGGTGGCAAGGTGTTTGGTAGTGAGTCCAGTGGCAGAGAATCTAGAAAGTGAGTCCAGGAACAGCAGTGGAAAGCCAAACTCACTATTGATGGCCATGCCCAGTGGAGCCAAAGGGCCCTAAATTCTGCAGAAGGCCATTTCCTCGAATTCTTGTGCCCACCAATAACCTGACAGACAGGATTGAATGGCTTCAGGGGTTGGATATGATATGTTTAACCCCTGCTGTAAACTCTAGGCAGGAATAGATGGATGGCACCCTCTAGCACCCTCTATTAAGCTGCCACAGGGCCAAAACAGAAATACATCCTCATATACCACATGCACCTTTTGTTATGAAAAAAATAACTGCTAGAATTAGGGGTGCATATCATATCATGGCCAGCAGCTAGGGAGCTTCCTGGTCTCATTGCACTGCCCTCTGATCAACATGTACAGGGTTAATCTCCCTTTCCCTGGTGTTGTTAAAGGGAACCTGCTGCTAGAGAAAAACTTGGAAGGAGGTGTTCATGCCCAGAGGGTAAGGGGGTTAACAGAGTAGCCACGGGTAGTTATTCTATCCCTACTGCAGCTGACAGTGTTTTTGCTGCTGGCAAGGAAAACTCTCTCTTTTTTTTCATTGTGCCTTCAGAAAACAAGGCTGGGGGGGCACGGTATGTGGAGGAATGCAGTGTGTTGATCTTGCATTGTGACTACTGAAGCTCTTACACTAGCAATATTCAAAAGACTTTTGCTGATTGCTGAAACACATATTTCATAAGGATATACTGGTTTCAACAGAATTTTGAGTGAGAAAAACTTCTGTCATACTCATACCCTACCATGTTGGTTAGTATATCTGGTTAGAATATGGGAGACTCGTATAAAAATCTTATTCTGCTTTGATCAGAGTGATCTGCTTTGAAAAACTCTTCTGTGAATCAGGTAGTCTGGATATTCCATCTCTCACATTTCAGGAGGACCCACAGAGCCACATGTCTCTTCCCAGACCGTAAGACTTAGAATCGAAATTACATTTTTAATACAATTTCACCACACTAACTGTGGGTTCAGCCTGATTTAGAATGAAAATAAATTTTGAAAATTCAAAAACTCCTTCAAAACTGAACTGCCATCCTCCAATCAGTTCTATATTCAGTCCAAAGAATGTGCAAACTACCCTTCTGCCAGCTCTAGGAAACATCTTTTCCTTCTGTACATGCATTTAAATATTTGAGAAGCAACCAGGTGTTGGACCTCACAGTTTATTTGCCTACTGAGCTTACTACAGAATTCCCTGGAAACTCAGTATGCTGTCAAGTGTTTGTAATTGTGTGGTAGGCTGTGCCTCACCCACAAATGACATTGAGCAGAGTCAGTTACCATGAAATAATTTACAAGTTAAAGTTAAGAGTTGGACTAAAACCTGCATGCCTTAGTGTCCCATAAATTTGAGATAATGAACAGCTTCTTTAGCCCCAGCTCCAATGAGAGGCTTTTGTTTTTAACCTATAGTTTTTTTTATAGTAATAATATCTGTTTCTCATGATATCAAACTCTCTTTTATTTGCAAGGGGAAGTGGTGAGAGGAAACTCAATGCAATATGACAGAATGCAAACCAAGTGTCACATTGCATCACTGGTTTACCAAAAACCATCAGGACTCTTTAATCCTACTGGATAGAAAGTGGAAATAATGTGTTGGGGGAGCACTTGCCTTATGAAAACTTATAAGTCCCCCATACAAGACAGTTTTTGCCTTCTCCCATATAATTTGCATTAGTTTAATATGCTGCATTTACTTACTATTTAGTTCATTATCATCCAGGAGAGGACATTGCCTTATGCTGAAATCTGGGATTTTATAAATGATGCCATAAATCATGACTTGTCATAAATTATAAGTTACCACAAGAAGCTTTTTTTCAGTAATCCATAAATAAGTGGAGCTATATTTCATATTTTTGGCTTAGACTATTGTATACTATTTCCCCTAAGTAAAATAATTGAACTCTAGCATTTAAAATTGATTGTGCATCTTCTAGCTAATAGCTATGTATGATCATTCCCATAATGTCTTTCAGTTATTTACCCTGCTTTTATAAGATGCTCTCATTATGTCATTCTGATGTCCTAACATAATCTCTTAGCTTCCCTGGCCTCTCTCATCTCTCTCTGCCTTGTTTTCTTAGCTCCCTTGGCTGCTTCTCTCAGATTTACTGGTCATGTATCTAATCTTTCCCTGCAAGGCCTGTCTGTTCATCAGCTTCATTGTTCAGCATCACACACAAAAATACTCAAGTTAACTAGTGAAAGGAGTTTTCACACAGGATATAGAAATATTTATAGAACCATATTCAAAATAAAAATATGTTTGAAGCTGAGTTCTTAAGCCTTTAATATTCTGCACAGAAAAGAAGAAATTGGTTTTCTTATGTTAATTTTCTACCCAGGCTGTACTTATTTTAGTGAAATTATTACCAGGGTTGGCATAGTCCCAGATAAAGGAGTTGGTTGGACACTAAAAGTTTCTACAAGCATAAGGGTCTTAATCCATGTGCATATTCCTTCAATTTGATCCTGCTCCCATTAACATCAGTGACAAGACTTGATTGACTTGATTGACTTCAATGGTGCAGGATCAAGCTCCTAGTTGACACAGTCTTAACACAATAGGAAAATTCTGGTTTCTAAAAAAATCATGAGCACATTACTTCCCCTTTTTATAAGGTCACATAATGCAAAGGGAGTGGAGAGTGAAAGCAAATCCTTAACTGACAAGCAAAAATATTGAATGAGGGGAAAAATATTCCTTAAATTAAGAGCAAACACATTCCTTAACTGGTAGAGTCAGAATGGCTGACTCCTCCATTTGCTTTCATGCAGATCCAAGAACAAGGGACATAGTGGGACTGTCGATATGGCACAGAATCTGAGCCTTATTGTTTCAATAGGTTATTTCATAATATTTCAAAACTGAGTAAGAGGCTGGCCCTCTTCCCAAAATAATTGCCTGCCTCTGCCCTAGAGCCACACAAAGAGGAACTTTTCAAATAATTGTCTGTGGCATGCACAAGGTCCACACTTCTATCTGTTCATACTAGTTTTGGTTACATCTGTGAGATAAGCCAACTGTTTGAGCTTTATACCTACCCACCAAGACACATTTGCTAGACCATGGGGCCTTTCTGAAGCATGGATGTTGGCTGAGATTGCAAGACAAAGATAATGCATTCCTGATAGACTGGGAGGCTGAGTATTGCAATTACTACACAATCCCCATGTGTATGTCAGCACTTCTGGAGTAAGAAAACTAGCACATCCTGGTGGGATTATAGTCTCCTTCCAACTAAATTTACAAATAAAGATGCAGACTTTCATGGAACTGTGGAAAGAGCATTCCCCATTCTCCAGCACCAGGTTGCTTGACTGAGAAAACACTTATCACTTTAGATGTGGCTATCCTTCTCTGGAAACTTTCTAGCCCAGACTGATAGAGATCTGTGATTCACCAGTTTGCCATTGGCAAGTCAACTAATGGCATCTTGGTGGGGGCAAAGGTTAAGATAAAGTTCTTAAAGCTGTTTACTTATAGATGGTTGGCATAACAAATGGGCTTGAAATAAAAGGTTTTTTTAAGAGAAGGAAGTTCCCAAATTATTTGAAAGCTATGGAAAAAATGTAGTTTGCCTTACAGAAGTAGGAAACAAACTTCAATGGGTCCAGGTACTGGTGAACATCATGAGTATCGTGGGAAAGACCAAAAAGGCGTATGATGTTAGAACACTAAAATTTAGCATTTATACATAAAAATAAGTTAGGGCACCATGTCAATGGAGGTGCTGATGCCTACTTCTTATTTTGGAGACCCTATTTATCTACCATAGCCCAAGAAACTGTATTTGATTTTATAGACAATGAGAAAAGAAGCTATGCAGTGCAGAATGGTGGTGTTATGCACACTGGCAGGCTGAGGCAAGATAGTACTGGCTACAGAATTGTTGAGATATCAGTGTGACAGGTGCCAATCTTATGACTCTGGCCTGCTGTCCTTTTCACAACACCTGTAAAGCTATGGCTCACTCTTTTTCTATGGTTAGTCTGTTGACCTGTTTTACATAACCAAAAAAGGGCCATCAATACCAGCAAAAGTTCAAGGGGAAAAAAAGATATGAGATGCCATAAGTGCCCAAGTTGGGCTATCCAAAGTGACATTGGTGCATAATTGATTGGGAGGTTTTCTTGATTACACATGGCCAAAAAATTCCATATTTTCTTAATTCATTTTTGTAGGTTAATTAATTTTCAGTTTGAGGATAGGAACCACAAAGAGTCAGCTGCTGTAATATTATAATTAGTAAATTCTGTTCTACGGTTTTTATTTATTTATTTATTTTTGCTCCGTACTGGCTAAGGCAGTAGTTCTCAAACTTTTTTGGCTGCGACTCTATATTTGGCCATCAATAATACCTCCTGACCCAGTGCTCTGGGGGCTGCTGGGAGCAGAGTGCAGCAGTGGCAGCAGTGGTGGCAGCGGTGGCCTGGGGGCGGGGGAGCTTCCCTCTTTGTGCATGGTGGCTCCACCCCACCCGCCTGCCCACCGCTCCTGGGCTGTGAGTGTGAGTGTGCATGCGTGTGTGCATGCAGGCCTTTTGCAACCCTACTGAGGACCCTCCGCGACCTTGATTGGGTCACGCAGTGAGATTGGGAACTAATGGATTAAAGGATTTCAGCTTGTTTTTTTAGATATCTGTTGTTGGCCTGCTGTAATAAATTTTAGTAGAAATAAAATCTGTTTGTAAGCTTTCCATGTAATTTTGGTTTCAAAGTGATTTGAGGTTCCTGGTACCTTAATTTAATCATTTTGCATGAATGTTAGTATTTGTTTATTTACTACTATAGTGGCAACAACCAATGTTGCACATAAAAATAAAAGTTGGTTAAATAAATATCGCAAGGAGACCAAAAAGAACATTATAGGCAAAATAACGACCTCTTATTAGTTTTGAAGTGTACTTTTTAGAAGTGGAATATGGAGAAAATTAGTGTGGCTCAAAACCAGTAACCATAATTTAAGATGCATAGAAAAACTAAAATCATTCCTGTCTAACCTCCAAGCACTCTCTATTATACTGGTAGCAACTGCCTGCACAGTAATAAGCTGTGACCTTGTACAGACCTTCAGTTTTTCCTGGGAGAGTCGTTCTCCCAGGAGAAACCATGAGTGGACAGATGTTCAGGCTTTTTATCCCAGAATAAAAATGACCATCCCTGGAGAAAAATAACCTGGGCACCACAAAGGTTAAATCACTTCCAAGAGAGTTGCTTCTAGGAGAGAAAATGTCTACACATGCTGACAATACAGGCTGATGGAGGACTGTCTGAGTTACAGTCAAGATTAGCTGCCCTATGCACTGCTGTCATCTACAGACAAAAATGAGATGTATTCACAGCTTCCCTCTTTCCCCCATGCCTCCCACCCACCTGCACAGTATCCGGACTGCAAGCTCTCCACTCTTCAGGGCCTTAGTATTCAAATGTCTGTACATATGGGTCTAGGTAAGTTTTTCTACATGAGAACAAACCTGGGAGAATTCTCCCAGGTTATTTGAATGTGTGCACCCAGTCTGTGTCTACTGTGGAGTGAAGGTTGTTGATAAGGTTCAAGGCCCTAAACTGTTAGGTATTATGTAAAGAACCTGAACTAGCTTGGGTTACATAAGCAGCCTAGGTGTGGTGCATTGGTCTCCATGAAAGCTAATTTATCCTGCTTTTGACTAAGTAAATTACCCTCTGCACAGTTCCATGGCGAGGTGTTTGCATTACTACTACTACTACCTATACTAGGCAGCCTGGGCATCTCTGTGCTACTTGGCATTCGACTGTACAAACATAACTTAAGTCATTTTTAAAAATGGGGCTTTGGTCTGATCCATAAATGTATGGGTTAATATATAGTTATAAGTGAATTTCCTCATTGCTAGTTCACAAGCATAGGACAGTCTGGTATACTTTATCTTTCCCTTAGCCTTCTATTACTTCCCTATTCAACCATGAGATGAGTGCTGCTGCTCATCTGACTATCCTATTTTTGAGCCAAGGAAAAGGTAGGCTGGAGAGTCACAGTAACTACTGAATTAAAAAAGTGGAGAGTAAACTGCTGCTCTAAAGAAGTCAAGTAATTTAGGTTTTTTTCCCCTTTTGCCCTGTTCCTGAGGAGAGGAAAAAGGGCAAGGGTGGTGGAGTCACCATTCTGTAATTTGGTCTGGGGTGGTTCTGTCTTCTGGTGCCTGGCAACTCAAGGCAGATTGCAGAATTATGTAGCCCCTTCCCGATGGTGTTTCTTTTGAAAACAGAAGTTCCATATGCAGAGGGTTTATAGGACCAGGCCCATAATTTGCTAAATTCTCAGTATCCATGGGGAACCTCAATAACAGCAACTCCTAACCAAGCACATTTCCACTTCAGTTGAAATCCTGTATGATTTATCAGGATCACACCCCCTCCTTCTCCATGATCTAAAGCAATTTGTGTAGCTTAAATCAACTATTAAATGTATAACTAGGAGATAAAATCACAAACCCAAATCTAATTGGTATAGTTTAAATCAAGTTTTACATTTATTGCTTGGAGATAAAATTTGGATAAAATAACTGTTACAACAGAATTAAGGAAAGGAAAATAGATATAGTGTGGGACCTAAGTTAACTTTTATTTAAAACACATGTCTGATGGAGGCAGGAGTCTGTGGAAAACATCTGATACTACTGGACTCTAATCCCCCTTTACCACAGCAACACAATGCTAAATAGGGGAGGAAAATGTTAAATCTTAAATGTAATCTTGATTTTGAAAATATAGAGTTATGGTGTTCCCATTGACAATACATGCAGTTTATATGCATAAAGCATTACAAGGGTTAGTACAGGAAACCATTTAAAAAACCCAAGTTCTTATAAGAGTTTATAGGTACAATTTTACAGAAGCACAAAAGAAGAAAGATAAACTGGTGAAGGGACAGATAATTACATTACAGATTGCTAACATTAGAAGAGACTGTGGAAGAAGAAAAAGAATAAAAAAAGAAATTCAAACTCAAAACAGTGTAGCTTGTTTTTATTTCCAATCTAATGGAAACAGCCTTAGGCTTTCCACGTTCTCATCACCAATATATCCTCTCTATCCCCCTCTACTGATTCACAATAGGAGGTATTGAACCACCTTTGTTTATCTAGTACTTCAGCTAAGGATTTTAACCATTCTGTCCAATAGAGGTGATCTGTTGATTTCACATTCAGTTATTGTAGAGGAAAACCATTCTGCCCCCTCAATGTTGCTAAAGGTCCAAAACATAGCAGCAGAAATATGGGAAGATTAGAGATAATGGAGAATGGGAACCTGCAACCCCTTACTCTGCAGGTTCCTTGCCCCTGAATTGTGAGGAAATTGTATTTGTTCTTTACCCTCTGCCAAACCTTTATATTAGTCACCATTTTGAAACCTACTTATTGTCCCCATTGCCAAAAAAAGTACTGGGATGTCAGTATGAGCTACAGCTCAGGATTAGTGTTAGATACAGTGAAGAAGATAAAAATAAGATGTACAACATGAGCACAGCATCCTCTTTAATATTCTATGGTCATGCAGTCTTGACATCATGCAATTTCTGCCTAATTTTTGGTGGCCACTTAAGTTTTTGGAATCAAGGAAAAGTCTTTAAAGGATAACATGTATCTACATCTTGCACTGTAAGTGCCGGAAAGATGGACTGAAATTTTCAGTCTGATGGTTTTTTTCATAAGGAAGAGCCTTTGCATTCAGTCATATCTCTAAGTATATATTGCTTATTCCCATACATTCATCTTAGTCTCTGTACAAAACCCATCCATTCCTGCCATTTAGCTATTATTTTTCCTTATGCAGTGACAAGGCTTAAAAGTTTTATGACTTTTGTTTAATTTCTGGTAGATATCATTGAGAGGTAAATGAAGGCATAGTTTTTTGTTTTTTTTAATCAAGTGTTTTAGAGTCCATTTGACAATCCTCTATTACAAAAAAAAAAAAGCTTTGGTGTATTATTTCATAGAGTCAGATTATACTATTATTCACAGAGAGTGTGCCCAATGGGACAGACCGTGAAGTAAAGTGCTATTCACCTTTAGTACAAGTGGCAGAAACAACTCTTCATCCTTCTGAGAAGCCACTTCCAAGCCCTTTATTCCATAATGGCTGCAGTATATCATTATGAGGGCTTGTGCAAGACTATTTGCTCTACTATAAATTCTTACTTTAGGTTTCTGTACTTTTAGTAAATTAACTGTTAGACTGACATTTGTATGTCCACTATAATTCTATAATTTCTAATTCTAATTCAGTAAAATTAGATTCCTGTCTCATTTTCTTCTTCTGATAATGCAAAATATTCCAGTCTTGGGAAACCGTGTCTATTAAAGCATCCATCACAGCTCCAGATCAAGACTTCTTGAGAACCTTTTAGTCCCTCTGAAGTGTATACCTTGGGAACAAGTTTCACTATGTTTACCCCACTCTGAATGAGGTAATAGATCAATTTCCTGCTTGTTTGCACCTAGCAGACTCTTTTGGTTTAACTCCTTGATAATATTCTGCCTGATTAAAGATACAAAAAAATTCTATCAACCTAACAAGGAATTACAAATCTAAGAATAATTTGGGATTTTGTGGAGAATGAGGCAGTTGTGCATTCTTTTTTTTTTTTTTTTTAATAAACTGTATTTTCACCTCAGTTCATCTTTTAACAGTGTCACAATAATATATTTGTTCCTGATGACACAGTGTGGATATTTCACCTGTTAAGCAAGACAAAGGTTCCTATTATTTTTACGGGTACAGTTTCAGAATTCAGAATTTTAATTGCGAATACATCCCAAGCAAGTACTAGGCAGATGAAAAAAAAAAACAGTCAAAACTATACAGAGAGTATGGAATACAATACACTAGAAATATGTCAACACAATCTGTCTGTGATCCTAACAACCTAGAAGGTTAACATCTATAAAGAATGGTTTGAATTTTATTTTTTTCTTGACAATTTATTTCAAATGTAAACTTTTGACCCAAGTTGTCTTGTATTTATATAGAACTCTTTTGGTGTGCTACAGTATATGAATAGTATTGTTTACTGTGTTCTCTATCTTACACAAAGAATGAATTTAAAGACTCACCCCACAGAGTATGGCTATTGCAAATTTAACCCATTGTACCTATTACATTTTGTTTTATTCTATTCTAGTCTATTTTTTCTTTTCTTTTCTTTTTTCTTTTTTGAAAACATAACACGGTTCCTGCTGATGTCATGTTGAGTTAGGATATACACATGGTACATATATATTATATATTTACATATACAACATTACTTAATATCATCACTTGTCATTTCTTCTTCCTACCATGAACGTGATAATTTCTCAGAGTCAAAGATTGGTTTGTTCAATTTACAAATGGAATGGCTTATTATTATTTGTTCATTAAAATCATCACTTGTTACATCTGCCTTTATAAGGGAATGTGAATAGCAAATCTCCTAATACCTTTTCATGTTGTAAACTGTTTTAAATGTTATGCTAAATATTTTCCAAGAAACGGTTTTTATCTTTTTGGAAGTTATAATAATTTGAACCAAGTTTTGGTAGAATATTTTTACTGGTCCCTCATTTAAATGTGAAAAGTCAAGCTAACATCCTGGGCATGTGGGCATGTTACTTATAAATAAGGGAACCAGCTTAGACTGCATGCCAGTGGCCACAAGGTGTTAGAATTCAGAACAAGAAGAAGTTGGTCTATAGAATGCTGGAGAAGTAATACAAGTTCCCCTAGATTTATGTGGTACATGCATTCCTGGAGAACGCTGCATAAACCGAATTCACATAAAGCGAACACACTTTATAATATAAGAAAGGTTCCCGAGCAGCTCCTGGGGCTGCTCCAGCACGGCTGGGTTGAGTGCGAACAGGCGGAGCCCCAGGCAGTGCGGGGTGCAGCACTCACCCCAGCCCCAGCTGTAGCAGCCCCAGGAGCTGCCAGCACCAGCTGCCCACAGCCACTGGGCCGCACCATGTTCCGAACCCCCCTGGGGCTCTGCCTGTCCCTACTCATCCCATCTCGTGCTGCAGCTGTCCCAGGAGCAGCTGATGTCAGCTCCCTATAAACGTTGGGCTGCACCAAGTCCTAGTGCAGGCAGCTGGCTCCGGCAGCTCCTAAGGCCACTGCAGCCAGGACTGTGGTAGAGACAAGCAGAACACCAGGAAGATCCTAGAGCCGCCACCCACCTCAGCCTGCAGCAGCTGCCAGCCCCAACCAGCTCTCATCTGGCTGCAGGTGGCTGCCTACCCCTGCTGCAGCTGTTGGAGCGGTAGACACCACTTACAGCTTCTGGGCTTCACTGCACTGAATGCAGGGTACCCTGGGGGGCACTGAGGGCATGGTGCCCCGGGGGAAACAGAGCCCTGAGGGATTTGGGCATGGTGTAGCCTAGTGGCTGCAAGCAGGCAGCATCTGCCACTCCCAGGGCTGCAGCAGGGGCAGGTAGCCAACTGTAGCCAGATGAAAGCAGTAAAAAAAACTATCTAATTATGCAGGAAATAAGCTCTATCAGTAGTAGTAGTAGAGAAGGATGTGCAGGTGGGGGAGTGGCACTGTATTTTAAGTATAGTATAACTAGTAACAGCATAAAAACCTTACCTGAAAGGAAAACTACCACAGAATCCCTGAGGGTAAACATTCCTTACTTGAATAAAAATAATAAAGTAGTGTATACTAATATAGAATAGTAATAATAATATAGGGCCTGTCTACACATTTAATGAGCATTAGTGCAATTTAATGTGCATTAAGGATACGTGTCTACATGAGTGCACCCTTAATGTTCCTAAACATGGCAATTTTAAGCTAATCATACCTAAATTTCATACCTGCATAAAGCAAGTATCAAATTTAGATGTGATTGTTTAAAGTGCATTAACACATATATAGATGCATTAATGCACATTAACACAGGGACTTCAGTGCTGGGTCTGCCCAGCTACTAGGGGGCCAGTCAGAGGCCAGCCCCAGGGCTCCTGGCTGGCTTCTTCTTCTGTTACAGGGCTGGGCTGCTCTCTGGCAGCCCCTAGCTGCAGGCTATAAAAGCCTCCAGCCATTTTGTGCCTTAGGGCACACAGCATGGAGTCTGAAGGAGACAGTGCTCTTTGCAGGAATCCACCAGGCCCCATGCGGCTCCCTGGACAGGACCCAGGAAGCCTCTGCCCATAGCTGGTGTCTCTCCTTGGCCACAAATGAGTGCTACAAAAGGCTATAGCCTGCTGCATCCCTTGCCCAGCCCTAAGATTCTCCCCAGGGCTGCTGGCTCTACTTTCTATGGCATTAGGGCCAGCACCTTCTCCTGCTCAACCCTACCTCTGTTTCTTTGCAGGCACTCTGGTAAAGCACCTCTCCCATGTAGCTTCCCATTCTTGGCCATGCCCCTGTCCTGTGTGCTGCTGAAGATTTAGAACAAATTAAAAAATTAAATACTAATAGGTCACCAGGACTGGCTGGCTTTCACCCAAGAGTTCTGAAGGAAGTGAAGTTGCATAACTACTGGCAATAGTATGGAACCTACTGTTATAAATGGCTTCTATGCCAACATAATACTTATAATCAGAAATCCTAGTTTTCTTTGAAAAAACAAAAAATCCCCAATTTTCAGATTAACCCTCCTCCCCGCAAAATCTACATTTTCCCATGATCAAAATGAAACTTATATATATATTAGTGGTGGTGTTTCATTTTGATCATGGAAAAATGTGGATTTTGATTAACTTTTTCTAATCCAAAAATTGGGATTTTTTTTTTTAAGCAGAGAAAACCAGGATCCCAGCTCATCATCAAAAAAGTCTCCAGAGGAACTGTTCCAGTTCCTCTGTACCACCTACCGGGAACTAAAGAGCAGCGAGTCTCATTTCCTTCCCTGATAAGTTGGTAGGATATATAATAAAAAATAAATCAGCCTTCATGTGGATAAAGAAGATCTGCTGGAGTAGAGTCAAAATGGTTTTTGTAAAGTGAACTCCTTCCTCACAAATCTACTGGATTTCTTTGTGGGTGTTAAATAGCACATGGACAAGGGGAATCCAGCTGACATAATATATTTGGACTTTCACAAATAATTCAGCAAGGTCTCTCATCAAAGCCTTTTTTAAAAATCTGTGTTGTCATGGGATTAGTAGGAAGATCCTTTTGTTGAATGAAAGTTGGTTAAAAGATAGGAAAGAAAGGATAGGACTAAATGGTCAGTTTTCAGCATGAAGGAAGTCAAATGCTGGGTCCCACAAGGACATGTGTTGGATGCTATTTTCATAGTTTCATAGTTTCATAGTTTCTAGGGTCAGAAGGGACCTGAGCAGATCATCTAGTCCGACCCCCTGCCATGGCAGGAAGAGCACTGGGGTCAAATGACCCCAGTAAGGTGGTCATCCAACCTCCTCTTAAAAACCCCCAGGGTGGGAGCCTGCACCACCTCACTTGGAAGCTGGTTCCAGACCCTAGCCGCCCTGACCGTGAAGTAGCGCCTCCTGATGTCCAACTTAAACCTTCCCTCCGCCAGCTTGTGACCATTGTTCCTGGTCACTCCTTGCGGCGCTCGGGGGAACAGGGACTCCCCCAGCGCCTGCTGATCCCCCCTAACCAGTTTATAACAGGCCACAAGATCCCCCCTCAGCCTTCTCTTTTGAAGGCTGAACAGGTTCAGGTCCCGCAACCTTTCCTCATAGGACCTACCCTGCTGTCCCTTGATCATACGAGTGGCCCTCCTCTGGATTTTGTTCAACATTTTCATCAATCACCTAGAACTGGGGTGTGTTGCAAACCTAGCCTTGACTGGCAATAATAATGTTCCTAGTAGCTGGGTTAGCCCGCCCCCGTTCCTGTGTACCTCCTACTGGTATCTTGCCTGCCACAGCTGGATGGACTAAATAGACCTGATGGAGGTACCCAGAGTCCTGGTTAATTTATTTTATGATATCTTGATTCAGGCCTACTTGGCTAGAATTGAAAAATCAGTGATCCCAGCCAGCCCAGCAACAGCCCAACTGGTGCTAACTCTCCTGAGGGCTTTATTTACATCCTATAGCCTCCCCTATAGCTGTACTCATGCCACATACTCATATCTGTCATACTCCCTTTTTAAAGCCCCCTCACTTAAAAGGTCACATCTGTCTAGGAGTCAATCCTGTGGTTTTTGGCCTATTTGCTCTTTTTCTGCCTTTAGCCTGGGCCTCCTTATTCTGGGCTTGGCTTCTGTAACAGCAGCTGCCCAATTAGGGCTCTAGACCCCAGGTTTCATTTGGGCCTCTTGGACCCACATGGCACATATCTTCCCTGGCCTCTGACTCTTGCCAGACTAACTTCTCTGGCCTACATGCCATGGAGAGATTAAAACCATTCCACCTGGGCTCTCCTGGCCCTTTTAAATTCTTGCCCTGCTCATTGTCTTTTAAGCTTCACAGGGGGTTAAAACCTATGGCCTAACCATTTATCCAGACTGCCCACAACTTGGTTATTACTGGCACTGACTATGGATTCTCTGGGACCTGAAATCAGAGAGGTACTTAATGTGCAGTCCAGACTCAGGTGCATCAGTTTTGAGAAGCAGTGATGTTTCAGACATAGCCCAATATCCAACACTTGCTATTGGCTCACTCTTAACCTGTTCCTCTAGGCATTCTAGATCCCCCTTTGCAGGTGGGTAAATTTCTCCATTGACTATATGGGGATCTAAGGCACGGTTGATTTGGACCTTCCTGGGGCAACACATCTAATATCTACCTGTTGTAATGCCTAAGTGAAAGTGCATACAAAAAGGATTCAGAAGTGGCCTCATGTGCAGAAGAGATCCATCATTTATGACCAGGGTCCTGCTTTTCTCTGCTTAAAAAATTGCCAATTCTCCCATCAAAAATTCCTGAATTCTTTGATTTAAAAACACAAAATCCATGTTTTTTCCATGATTAAAGTGAAACACCACTATATATCTAGGTATCAGTGGACCACAATGTTTTATTGATATAGTTACATTTTTAAAGTAATCTGGAAGCCTACCAGTGTCTCAATCACTATAATAAAATACATTCTAAATACCTATACATATTTGGCATTTGATTTTATGTTTTTTGGCATTTGATTTTTAGATTTTTTTATCACAGAAAATCAGAGTTTCCTCTGCCACTTTCTTTCACCAGGCTGTGAATCCAGCTGCAGCTAGTCCCCACCCCCCACAATGCTTTGTGGCTCTAAGTAGCCGTGATATTTTGGTGCCCTGTCCCTGACCATACTGTTGCCCCTCACTCCCTAGCCACAGACCCCTGGGCCTTGCCAGTTTCCCTCATCCCTGACCCACAGCCCTCTGGCCCTGCCAGTGCCCCTCACACCCAACCCCCTGCACCAAGTCCTGCCCACTGGGCTGTGGTGGCCCCCAGGGGGGCAGCAGGGTTGGGAGCCGTGAGCCTGCAGTAGGCAGTCCACATCTACCCTGCCCCATGCACATGTCTGCTGGGGCATATGCCACCCCATGCCTCCCTCCCTGGGACTGAGGGCAGTGGCAAGGAGTCTGCCTCACCCGTGCTCCCTGGATGAGCTGCCCACAGCTTTACCCCACTCCTTGACAGGGCCCTATGGCTGCATATTCCCACCCCAGCCCCAGGCCCTGGGTCCCAGGCCCCAAGTACTGCCCTGACTGGACAACACTCCCATCCCCAGCCCTGCCCCACTCCCTCTCTCACCATGGGACTTCAATTTGCCTTTCCTCCTAAGACTTATGTGGAGGGAGCTGCAAGAGATACTCTCCACGCTACCTGGCTGCCATGTGCATGTGTGCATGCACATGCATGTGAAACCCCCTGCCTGATTGCCTTCCTCCTACTCCTCCCAGCCCCTTGCAGGCTGGCATTTTGTTAGCCTCCAAGAGAAAACCCACCATTTCCCATATTTTTTCCTTTAAAGGAGAAAATCTTAATTTTTCTGTATTTTTCTGTGGCCAACAGAAAACCTGGATCCCTGGTTATGACTTTCAATGAGTGCAGAATTAATTCAGGTGTTTAACTCCCTCCCTCTGATTACCAAACTTTGTTACAGGATAGAAAGTCCAAAATGCCACTCCTGTCTTTGTATAGGTTCTAAATGTTTTTCATTTTTTCTCTTTTCCAAACTAATGAAGTTTTATTATATTTATACTAAACCAAATAGTTTGGTTGGACTTCCTGGACAGTTTCTGTATTGGGTGAGGAAAAGATGATCAACCTTCTCTTCAGTACCTAATGGAGCTTTCACAAGGAAACCAGGAACTGTGGGACTATGGGAGGGGCGGGTGGAAGCATGTCTAGGGCATTAACATCTTCTCTGTGGTCTCCTCTCCAAATACAGATCAGCAAGTGTTGGCAATGCTATTACCTGGCACCACTGGTCTACTTTAGTTCTGTTTCTGGTGGGCAGGCATATGGGTATACATGGATACCCTAAGCCTGCAAATTCTGAAGTCATAACTGCTGCCCACATCCTAAGAGTCAGGGCAGAAGACAAATTTTGCTCTTCCTCCTCTCCTCTGATCAAACAATCCTAAGAACAGTTCCACAAGGAGTCATCAGTTTTCCTCCTCCTCCCTTCAGACTGGCATTCTTGAATATTTTCATGGGAGGAGTGATCCATGTTCCTGAGATATAGTCAACTTTAAAAATAGCATTTAAAAAAATTCCTCAAGTTCTACACACATACACACAGTCAAACAAAAGATAGTATCAAATACCAAATATCAGAAAGATGAATCAAATATCTAGCTCTAGGGATACAGCATGTATGAAGAATGCTTCAGTAATTCTATTCCTTATTGTTTTTCTTCAGAAGTCTAATTTCCTTAGAAGTCTAATTACCCATATCTTTATATGATTGTGTTTTTAATTAATAATTACTCTTTAGCTATTTAAGTTGCCAACATCCATAGATCCAGAAAAGTCTTTCTTCAAAAATATTACCCTAAAATTAAAGAAAACCATGAAAATTTATCCAAGTATTTATTAGTTAAAGCTAATGCTGTCCCCCAAAGAACCTTTGGGTTCTTTGATAATGACCATGCTTTTGGGCGGAGGGCTTGCTGGGGTGGGATGGGCTTCACCTCTCTCGTAAAGGCAAGTGTGTCTTCTCTTCCAGGTTGACTGATCT
>NW_017729032.1:133050399-133050698 GCF_001723915.1 Gavialis gangeticus
AATGCCTGATTACCAAAAAGGCAGCGTACACCCGGTGGAAGGGGGGTGCTCTCTCCAAAAAGGAGTATACCTCCTCTGCTCAGACCTGTAGGGGAGCTGTCAGGAAAGCTAAGGCGGACATAGAGCAAGGACTAGAATCCAAAATCAAAGATAACAAAAAGTCCTTTTTCAAATATATAGGGAGAATGAAGAAAGCACCAGGAAATGTGGGGCCCCTGCAAGATCCTCTGGGCAATCTAGTGGTTGCGCCAGAGGAGAAAGCAGACCTCTTTAACTAATTCTTCACCTCTGTTTTCTTG
>NW_017729032.1:133051174-133070362 GCF_001723915.1 Gavialis gangeticus
GGGCTCAGTTCTTATGCCCACGCTGTTCCATCTCTTCATCAGTGAGTTGGACAATGGGGTGAAAAGCAGTCTGTTTAAATTCACTGATGATGCCAAAATTTGGGGTGAGGCGAGTACACTAGTCGGGAGGGAAAGACTGCAGCAAGACTTGGATAGGTTGCAGGGGTGGGCTAGCAAAAACAGGATGCGCTTCAACACTGACAAGTGCAGGGTGCTGCACTTGGGCAGTAGTAACCAGAAACACACTTATAAGATGGGAAACGCACTTCTTGAAAGCACGGGAGCAGAAAGGAATCTTGGAGTCAATAATGACTCCAAGATGAACATGAGCCGACAATGTGAAGTCACGGTTGGCAGAGCTAACTGCACCTAGTCATGCAGCCACAGGTGCATCTCTAGCAGGGCCAAAGAGATGGTCTTCCCTCTCTATGAAACACTGGTCAGGCCACAGCTGTGTCCAGTTCTGTGCGCCCCACTTCAGGAGGGATGTGGACAACATTGAGAGGGTCCAGAGGAGGGTCACCCTCATGATCTGGGGACAACAGGGCAGACCCTACAACAAGAGACTGTGGGACCTGAACCTGTTCAGCCTTCACAACAGAAGGTTGAGGGGGGACCTGGTGACAGTCTATAAACTCACTAGGGGGGACCAGAAGGGTTTGGGAGAGACCTTGTTTCCCCTAGCACCCCCTGGCATAACAAGGAATAACGGACATAAGTTGTTGGAGAGTAGGTTTAGATTAGACATCCATAAGAACTACTTCACAGTTAGGGCAGCTAGGATCTGGAACCAACTTCGAAGAGAAGTGGTGCTGGCTCCTACCCTGGGGGTCTTTAAGAAGAGGCTTGATGCTTACCTAGCTGGGATCATTTGAGCCCAGTTTTTCTCCTGCCCAGGCAGGGGGTCAGACTTGAAGATGTACAAGGTCCCTTCTGACCCTACTTCTATGATTCTATAATTCTATGAAGACCCAAGAAGTAAAGGCTCATTTCCCTAACACTTTTAACAAGACCATATGGGAATTTTGACTCTTTAGGAAGGCCTACTGATACTTTTGCTCCAAATCTTAGGGGAAACATTTAGTGAGCAATTTTTTTCTGTGTGTTGCTGATATATAGAAATATTTAATAAGTTATTACATTTTGGGTTTTTATTTTTAGAAAGCACATTTTATGTAAGTTAAGTGATCACATAAGTTTGCTCCAGGTGACAGTACCCAGATCCACTAAAGATTTAATGTGGTCCTCTATTTTTTACTGGTTGTCCAAATATTCAGGTTTGCTCCTCTAAATGGCCATCCAAATGCCAAAAAATGCTACTTAAACACAGATTATAATTCTATCTCTGACTGTGTAGTCCTGTGCATTTGAATGACTACATATGTGCCTAAGCGGGGCATACACACTGGTTTCAGACTGACATATCCTATCCTTTCCCCCAACAGATGAGTGGCTACAGCACTCATCTGGGAAGCATAAGGTCTTAGGTTTTCATAGATTCATAGATTGTTAGGGCTTGGAATGGATCTTGTAGATCATTGGGTCCAGTCCCCCTGCACCAGGCAGGAAAAGACAACTGGGGCCAAGTGACCCCAGTGAGGTGACAGTCCAGTCTCCTTTTGAAAATTTCCATGGTAGGTGACTGCACCACCAGTGGAGGGAGTTTATTCCACAGTGTGGACACCCTTACTGTGTAGGAGTTTTTCCTGGAGTTGAGCCTAAAGCAGCCTTCCAGGAGTTTGCATCCATTGCTCCTGATCTTCCCCAGGGGTGCCATGGTAAACAGCTGTTCACTGAGTTTTTGATGTACTCCCCTGATGTAGCAGTAAGCCATTATGAAGTCCCCACTCAGCCTTCTCTTCTGTAGGTTGAAGAGGCCCAAGTCCCTCAGCCTCTCCTCATATGGCTTGTCTTGCAAGTCCCTGATCATATAGGTGGCTCTTCTTTGGACCCTCTCAAGTTTTTACACATCCTTGTTGAAATGTGGCACCCAGAACTGGATGCAGTACTCCAGCTGTAGTCTCACTAGTGCGGGGTACAGTGGGAATATCACTTCCTTAATTTTGCATGAGATGCAATGGTTAATACATGCCAGTGTGTTGTTTGCCCTGCTAGCCACAGCATCACACTGCCGGCTCATGTTCATGCAATGGTCGATCACTACCCCTAGGTCCCTTTTGGCCATTGTGCAAGTCAAATTGTTGCCACCAAGCCTGTAGGTATGTTGGTGATTGTTTGCCCCTAGATGGAGCACCTTATGCTTCTGAGTGTTGAACTTCATCTGATTCTGGTCAGCCCGACTTTCCAGCCTGTCCAGGTCTGTCTGTATCTACAACCTATCTTCTAGCATGACCACACTCCCCCATAACTTGGTGTCATCTGCAAACATGGCCAGCGAGCTTTTCACCTCCACATCCAAATAACTGATAAAGATGTTGGAAAGCACTCGTCCAAGCATGGACCCCTGAGGGATACCACTGGCCACTTCTCACCAGGAGATGATACAAATCCATTCATGAGAACTCTCTGGGTCCTATCATGTAGCCAGTTTTCCACCCACTGAACTGTTGAGCAGTTAAGCCCACAATCTTCCAATTTTTCCACAAGGATATTGTGGGATACTAAATCAAAAGCCCTTTGGAAGTCTAGGTATATAATGTTGACCTTCTCTCCTGTGTCCAGGTAGCAAGAGACCTGTTCCCAGAAGGAGATGAGACTGGTAAGACAAGACTTACCCATGATGAAGCCATGCTGCCTGACATTCAGAAACTTACCCTCAATGAACATATAGCATGTAGATTCTTTAATGAGTTTTTCCAGGATTTTCCCTGGGATGGAGGTTAGGCTGATTGGCCTATAATTGCCTGGGTCCTCCCTCTTCCCCTTCTTGAAGATGGGCACAATGTTGGCCCTCTTCCAATCCTCAGGGATCTCCCCTGTGCGCCATGATTCCTGAAAGAGTTTTGGCAGGGGTTCCACAATGACCTCAGCCAGCTCCATCATCACTCTTGGGTGAAGTCCACTTGGTCCTGCTGACTTATAAATGTCTAGCTTTTCTAGTTGGTTTTGTACCGGCTCAGCATCCACAGTGGGAAGGCTATCATTCCCACCATGCCCCCTGTGATCCTTATCTCACTTGTCTTGGCTCCTTTACCAAAAGAGGGTTTGAATCTGGACCTCTCTCACCACCACACCATAGGTCAACACAAGAGTAGAAACTAAATAATGGATGAGCTGTGCTGTGCTAGTTAGAGTTCTGTGATGGCAGGTCAGAGACATCCCCTCCCTCTGGTGAGGAGAGCCTAGAACCCAGGACCTCATGCTTCCCAGATAAGCACTTTAGCCACTGAGTTATGTGAGAAAAGGAAGGATGCAGATCCACATATGTACATGTTTTCAATTAGTTATAGGCTTTGGCCAACTCCCCTTTTGGTGTTTAAGTTTTTGGGGACATATAAGTGCCTTAGCTGCTACTGCCCCTGCCCAGTCCACACAATTGTTGTTCTAAATAGTTGTTCATGCCCAGGAAGAGAATTCCAATCTCTGCATAAGTGAAATGTTGGCACTTAAACAACTAAAAATGCCATATAGATGAAAAAAAACCTTGACATTTAGATGATGCATGCTTAGGCCACAGACATGGGTTACATTTAAGTTGTTATTAACCTATGCATCACAACCTTAAGTCATGCTTCTGCTACATGTTCAAGTTAATTTATGTTGTGATATCAGGGATCCTAGTTTTCTCTGATAAAAATACACAATTTT
Source organism: Gavialis gangeticus (assembly GCF_001723915.1). NCBI lineage: Eukaryota > Metazoa > Chordata > Crocodylia > Gavialidae > Gavialis > Gavialis gangeticus. The sequence goes on from NW_017729032.1 coordinate 133,054,943, forward strand.
TGAAATAAAAAAGTAACCCAAAATCCACATTTTTTACATTTAACATACAGCAGGTTGGGGCTGGCCCACAACAAATCCCAACACCCAGTTGAGTGTCCCAACATACAGCATGAGCAGCCCTAAGATCCAGGACACAGCTGTCCATTCAGGCTGGGGGGCATCCCTGTGTGACGCCAATATCAGGTAGCACTTCCCTGATCTTGGGTAGGTCACTGCACCACAGACCTTTAAAAATCATGTGTGCAACTGGGCTACACATGTGGTTTTCTGACATCTCCAGGAATCTTGGGATCAAGGAGCTTTTCTCTGATTCAAAGGTCCTTGAGCTCTGGGATAACAGAACACTGTGCTTACAAACACATTTGTTAAAGGTCCCAACATGACAGGACATGTAAAAATTACATGTGCCCACATGGTTTTTACTCATCCCAGTACACAAGGACCCTGGGATTGGATAGCCCATCCTGGGGCCCTGTGTTCCAGGGACCATGTTTGTAGACAGTAACAGGTTCCCTGTTAGGAATCCTGTTACTTAGGGAAAATCCCCAACAGCTGGGGTAAGACTCCCCACCCTTGCTCAGGCAGCCAATGAGAAACAATCTCTAAAAATAAAAGAAAGCGGAAGTCCTGAAGAAAATGCCTTCGGGCACCATGAAAGAGAGAATTGCTGCTTGAGACTCCTGAGATATAGGGTCTGGTGGATGGATCCAAGACCCAAGTCAAGTGTAGAGACCGAGGGACCACGGAGCTTGGGGGTCAGCAACCCCACTCACTACTTACCCTACACCTACAGGTGTTGTGGTGAGTCTGGGAAAAAGCCAAGCCTCTAATGAGCTGAAGTTCCCTCCACATAAGCCTTGCTGGGATAAGCCGAAGTTCTGGGCTAGGACACGGTTGGGTAGCACTGAAGTGAAAGGGGGGTCACAAGATGAGACCCCGGAAGGGACACTGACTGCCACCCTGGAGCTTGAGGGGAGAGGGGAGCTGGGTCCAAGTTCCGCGACCCCGGCATTAACAGCAGGAAGATTTCCTGAGCCGCGCTGGCACAGAGCGCGGAAGGAGAGACTGGGCAGTGCCTGTAACAAGCTGATAATGAGTTAATTGGTGGCAGGAAGCCGAGACATGGGCAAAGAGGGAACCATTTATCTTTTTTTCTTATTACTTTGAGTGGAAAATGACTGGGACAGTAGTGGGAATACTGTGAGTGACCCGTACTGAGAAAAGCAGATGGGGATGCTCTCCATAAGGGTAGCTGGCATAGAGCAGAAGCCATCAGGCATGCTCATTACGGGCACAACCATTATCCTGCAAAACACCGGCTGACACTTATCTTGAGGATTTCACCACCAGGGATTCTCTTTTGAGCCCGGGGTGATCCCGGGGGCAGCTTGGATGAGCTGCTGCCTCCCATCCAGACCACTATAAAAGAAAGAAGAAAAGAATAAATAAAATACTTAAAATTAGGTAATAGGTCAGGACTAATCATTTGGCGGGTATCAATTAGCAACTCATCAATCTCTTTCCTCCTCTCATAAGATCTAAGTCATGGCAGGTGAGAACCAGAGGAACGGGAGTTACCCTGCCAACCCGATAACATAGACCATATGGGTTTTTGACAATCATCTAGTTGTCAGCTGGGGCATGGGAGCACATTAAGGTTGGTTCCAGACAGTTCAGTCCCTAGTCTCTGCTCACAGTCAGCTCATTGTGGGCACCCAGGTCATTTATAGACATGCTCCGGGAGTGGGGGTAGGGGAGAAGGGGGCTTTAATTATAGCTACTCTCAGGAGCCACTCTTAATTAAAGTGAACAGAACATTAACTGTATCAGTGATCCCGTACTGAAAAATGGTGGCGGGGGCACTTTAACTAAAGCTCATTGAACAAGTTTTAATTAAAGCACCCCCACCACCATTTTTCAGTGCAGGGACACTAATGCATGTGATGCTGCAGCCTGCTGTAATTACCATGTTCCAGCAGACTTGATTAATGGAGTCTGTTTTGTGTGCTGTAATTACAGCACATCAGAACAGCCTCACTGCACATCTGTAGGCACCTTCAGCTTTCAAATTGCGGGTACAGGAAGAGCCAGGCATCATCTCCTACCTTCAGGAGACTATAAATCCTAAGTAGATAAAGGAGGATCTTTGCATCTCTTAGCAAGGTGTTAGTACAGGGTTCTGACCTGTAACAGTTTTCTATTTTCTAGCTCTAGAGCAAAGAGAGTCTATTCTGAGTGGCTCCCTAGTTAACATGACTGTTTTTGGTTCCCATTTAAATTCTTCTCATGCACTATATATGGAACATAAGTGTTCTAATGTCGTTTCTGAATTTCACTCCAGGGGCCAAATATTTAAAAATTCTGCAACTAACTTTCAGGTGCTTAAATCCTCTAATGGATGTAGGCTTTAGCTTCTGCTCCAGTTTCTCTCAGTTGTGCCCTTGAATTAAATTTCTGATTTGACAAGGAAAGACTGGCTCATGAGGTTTCTTGCAAACAATCATTTTTGTAGCATTAAAGATCTTTAGGACTCTTGGATGCATGGGGGGATATTTCATTCCCTTATTCTTCTGTTCAGCCTTTCCTGTTGTTTTAAAGAAAAAAAAACATTCTTTTCTTTATAAAACATTCTGTGAGAAAAAAACAAAAGCATCTTGGCTTCTGCTATATTCCAAACTCATTTCTGCAGCTTCTATTAATTTTGTCCCTTAAATATTTTTATGATTAGTGCATTAGATTGCCCCCTCCTCTTTTGGCCTGGACCCCAGACCTTTTCTACTGCAAGGCTCATATTCTTCAATTGACAGTGAGTCTCTATGCAGTACATTGCAGGATCAGGGTGTGTTTTATTTTAGGCTTTTGCTGCATCTTTAAGGATTCAGTGACTCACTTCCCAACATAGATCATAAAGGACACGATTTTCATTTTGCTTCCAACTTTGCACTCCAGGTGAACAGGATTCTGCTCTGAGCAGATTCTTCAGGATACAGGCTTGACAGAACAAAATATTTACTTAAGCGTACAAATGTAAACTTAGTTTGAAATCAAGAGACAGTAAAAATCAGGCCCCAAATAGTTTTGGCTTTAAAGTAAGAAAGGAGTAAATGATACACAAAAACATCCCAGCTTGTCTCACAAATATTTCATTACTTAAAAAATGGCTTGCTGAAGCAACTGCTACATTGTACTAAAGTAGAGAAAAAAAGCTTATTGATGCCAGTGGGAGAGTTATGGCATCTATGATTATGGCCACCCATAACAGATAAATCTTAAAAAAATTCTGGTGACAAAGGGTTAAGAATTGTAGTTAAATTGCATCTACGTTGCAAACAAGATTTCAACCTTAAGTGAAACCCCTTTGTCTATAAGGTATTTTAAGTAATATTTATGGTATTTAATTTTCCATTTGGAAGAAGGAAATCAGGTTGATGTGATCTCTATTTTCCCTTATTGCATGCTGATTTCACAGACTAGTGTTTTATGTTGTCTTTCCTAATTTTTTGTATTATTCCATACTGTGTGTTTTAATAGGTTTTCAGAAAAAAAATTACTTTCTTCCCCTTCAACAGAGAATTTCTATTTTGTTAAAGGTTCATTCTTGAGGTTTTTTCTGTCTCCACTGTTTCCAGCTGTGTCACAGTTTGGTAAATCATATCAAAGGTCATTATTTTTTCCTGTTTTGTTTTCCCATGTAAGTCTATAAAGATGAGTTTTTAATATTTGTTTTTCAAAGCCTGCTTTGCTTTGTTTATTTCCTGCTGTTTATATGAGCAGCTCAATAAAGTTTTAAATGAAGGTGCCTGAAATACTTGTGTTATTTCTAGTGATTTAGAACTGACAGTTTGGTAAATACATTTGCTGTAGTTTTGACAGCTTTCTGTGAACTTGAATTTCTTCTAAAAAGCAAGCCCCAAATTGTAACTGACACCAGCACCTCCTAAGTTTACAACCAAACTTTTTGGAAAATTATTAATCTTTCAGCCTTTCATTATCTACAGGATAAACTATAGAGCATTGCATTCCTGTGTGTGAGGACATGTGTGTGCATGTGTGTGCGTGGAGGATGAGAGAGAGAGAGAGAGAGAGAGAGAGAGAGCAAACATGTGCATGAAAGTGAGGTTTGATCTGCAAATACTCTAATTTTGTTTCCAAATCTCAAGACTCACTTAGTTCCACCCCCTGCACAGACCCAGGATGAGCTATTTATGAGCTTCCATTGCAGACAGATGACTATGCAGCCTGCACCTGAAAACCTCAGATGAAGGAGAACTACAACCTCCCAAGGCAGTGTATTACCCAACATACTTACAGATAAAAAGTGGTTGTTTGTTGGAATTTTGTTTATTTTTTTTCCTATTAGGATTTTATCGAAATCTACTTGGCTGCAGGTAAACCTATTGCTTTGTGTCCTGCCCTTCTGTGGCAATTGAAAATATATTTTCTCCTTTATGGAAGAATTTCAATTTTCATTTGAAAATTGCTAAAATGTTTCCATCTTGGTGTCCTTTTCTCCAAATTAAGTATACCTTTTTTCTTTATACACTTCCTTCTTCAACTTTCCTTCCCACTCCTTCTCAGCGTTGTCACTTGCCACTGGACCCTCTCCAGTTTCTCTGCATCTTTCTTAAAATGTGATGCTTGAAACTAGACACAGTACTTCAGCTGAGGCCTAACCACTTTGCACTTGTAAATTAGTGCAAAGACCTGTCTTGTGTACAATGGTTCCATGAATACAGCCTAGAAGTGCATTTGCTCTTTATTTGTGACTGCATCATATTGTTGACTCTTGTTAACCTGTCATAAACCCTAGATCCTTTCAGTTGTGCTGTTACAAAGCCAATTATTCCCCATTCAGGATCTGTGCAGATTTTACTTCCTTATGTGCAGCACCTTATGTTTGATCTTTGCCCATAATGTGAACAGTTCTAAGAAGAGCTTTCTATGCATTACTTGAACATAGCCCAGCCCCTTTTTACCTGAGTCATTTCCTCTCTATTAAATACAGTGGAAATGACTGCCCATTTCTGTGATGTGGATAAGTATATTCTTCACCCTGTAGCACAGAACCTGATAGGAATTATACCACTGACTTCAGGAGAGACCAGACTGGTCCCAAAAGTATGACAAAAATGAACAAGTTCTTATATGGTTAAATTTTCTGGTTCCTATTGACCTGGCCAGATTCACTGCAGTGACTTTGAGATGAGAGACTTCATATCTCATTACCAATCTCCTGAACCTTTCAATTCCATTTTAAATATTTGATTGCAAGCTTCTCTTTTCATATAATATTTATGATCACTTCCTATATAACATTATCAGTATGCTTGATGCCAGTAAACATGAAGTTTTCTTGAGTAATCATCTGCCAGTAACACTTTTACATATTTAGGAATGTGGTTAAATCTATATTCTAATAAGCACTCTGCTATAGCTCTATGATCAAAACAAGTGCAGCAATTTAAAGCAGAGCTAGCCCAGCATTAAAACAATTAACACCTGTAAGCATTCCTTAAATAGCTTCAACATGAAGAAGCTATGAAACCACCATGTTTTAGAAGACAAATCACCATGCACTGGAGTTATTCGAAGTGACAGATCTATGCATGAAGCTGGGCAGAAACTGAAAACTTCATTTTAGAAAAATATCAAGGTTTCAAAATTATTCTTCTTCCACACTGAAATGAAAATAAAGCCTTTATTTTTTTTTCCATGAACATACATGAAATAAAAAGAAACCCACCCCAATCAAGAATAGCTAGTGGGTATGGCACTCATTTGGATATGCAGAGGATATGGTTTCAAATTATTTCTGCTTTACCTGATTCAGAGACAAGGGACCTAAATTAAGTCTTCCACATCCTAAGTGACTGTCCTTACCAACAGGCTATTTTGAGCTATGACATCCTTCTTTTATCAAACGTTACATCTATACCTGAGACTGGATGTGGTTTTTCTCATTTGGCATTTTCAACCAGCGTTAGTAATAGCCATCAGCAGCGTCAGATAGAAATGTCAACTTACAAGTACAAGACAAAATGAATATAAAAGAAAGGAAACACAAAGAAAAACTGGGTAACCCATTGTCAGCTAACTAGCAATGCCAATCAAGCAGCGAGAAATTTGAATTCTCTCAGGGAGGAATTTAACAAAGGACTTTGGATCCTTAAAATTAATTACTTCTGCGCCTATTTAGATTACTTCAGCACCTATTGATTTTTAGGCACCTGGACCTCCAAGTGGAATCCAAAACTGTGTATAAGGTTTTTATACAGAGTTGCAAGCAGTGTCTGGCACTTCAAAAGTATATCCACAAGAGCAGCATGCTGAGCAGGGAAAACCCTGAAGTCAGTATGTTCATTGTGAAACCATCTAAAAGAAACTGCAGATAGGGGCAGGACTACAGACATACCTCTATCTAGAGCTAGGAGCTTAGGTGAATGGGGATTTATCACTCCATCCCAACTTGGGATCCAGAGCTTGAAATCTGATGATGATGATATACTGTTCTTGACCTTGACGGTCAAGAATAATCTTGACAGTCTACAACCAGCCTTTCAAGAAATAAGCAGAACTTTGTTTAAACATAGGTAGCAGGCAATGGAAGTGATACCGTTACCTTACTTGCATATTAATAGTCTGTTCTTAATAGCACTCATCCCAGGCTGCACATTATTCTAACTTTGGAAGGGATGAGTGACCAGACTCCAGGTATTAGCCCCTTCCTTCCATCCCTATTTCCCCACTCTTGACTGTCCCAAATACAATCATGCATTCTCTCCCTGAGTAAAAACAAAGTTCTTCTTGAACTCTGGAACAGCTTCAACAGGAGGCGTGGCAGTGCCCCCCTCCCCCCGCCTATAATTTATAGCCTTACCTCTCCAGTAACAAAGTTTGAATCCCTATCAGATAGCATAGCAATTAAACCAAGGTCACTCTATCAAATGGGTCCCCGTGTGCAGGGGCGTGCACTTGTAGAGGCACAAATAGCAGTGCCACAAATTTGTGCCACTGCTTTGTGCCCCATTGCACGCCCCTGCACGTGCACTTTGGTACACAGCAAATTGTCCTGGGTAGGGGAGGCTGCAGCCAGCACCTGTGCTGGCCCAAGTAGTCTTACCTGGTGGCATGCTGAAGCAGCAGGAGCAGCCCAGAGGCCTGGCTAGCAGCCAAAGCATAGCTCTGGATGGATCAGCTTTCATTTGTGCTGGTGCATGCTTGTTTTGCATGCATTGTGCCACTTTTCATTTTGGCACTTTTTTTTCTTTCTACTGGGATTTCCTGGTAGCAAATTTGCAGTGTGGTGCATGTTTTCACACTCCCTGAGTGTGATTTGTGGTGCCACAAACTACATGCCCCTGCACATGGGGAACAGCCCATCCTGGACAAGTTGTCTAGCTATTAGGCTATTATATAAGAAGGTAGGCAGGGAACCTAATCCTGTCAGTGTCTGCTAGGTGTGCTCTGGCAATACCTACTAGACTGGGTCTCCTTAAGGAATGTAGGGTGTTGTTTAATGTTATGCTTCCCACATGTTAAATGTGCCTAAAATAGGAAGATTCACGCGTTAAGGAGGGAAAAGACAAACTAAGTGTACCTCTTCAAACAAGAAATATCTCCAACTGGTGTTGGGCAGCTCATGTTGTAGTAATGTCAGTCAACTTCATGGGGCTCATGTGAGCAATTTACAGTCCCCTACCATCCCAGAATGCACCAAACAACCCCTCCCCCCACACACCCTCCACCCCCAACATCACTTGGATAATCTATCCTTGCAAACTCTGTGGACCCAAACTGACAGAGCTGGGGATGCATGGGGGAGCAGGATAGCTGCAAGGGAAGCAGAGAGCCAGACAGTCACAGAGCAGACTAGCTAAGCATTTTTTTGGGATGGGGCATGGAAACAGAAGGGGACAGGGAAATCTCTATTTAGGACATAAATTTCTAAAATCTGTCTAAGTCCAGTTTAAGTAGCTCTGTGCTGTATTGAATCTATCCCAAACTCTGAGTTTACCAACAACATTTATGCATAAAAATGAATGAATGAAGAATTATACACATAATATCCTAAGTCTGGCTCCCTCGGCTTTTCTGGATTTAGCTTTGTAAATAGCTTGGGTAGGATTTATACCATTCTAACCTACTGAGCCAAACCCAGATTTCTTTCCTGAAATCCTTTTCATTTTAAAGTCAACTTGATATGCAAACAATCAGACAATGTGCCAAATCCAATACAGTTGCATCTACTTAAACCAGGGTGGAATATGGTCAATTTTCTGTATGTTAAATGGCAAAACCCAGTTTAAAGCATCCAAACCATTTTCAAATGCAATCAAGTGAGTCTAGAAAGAACTGCAAAGGTAAAATAAATAACTGTGATATAATTCAAACATAACATATTAGAATAAGGAGAGTATCTTTGCAGACAGGCTTGCTTACCTAGTGAGGAGGGCTTTAAACTAGGTTCACCAGGGGATTGAGACCAAAGCCCTAAGGTAAGGGGAGAAGTGGGTGACCTGGAAGAAGAAAAAGAAGGAGGGGGCTACGGAGGAAGTGGTCTTGTTAGTTCTGAGAAATCAGGGCAGTCAACTAGTTGTTAGGTGTCTATACATGAATGCATGGAGCCTGGGAAACAAGCAGGAAGAACTGGAAAACCTCACACAGTCAAGGAACTATGATGTAATTGGAATAACAGAGACTTGGTGGGCTAGCTCCCATGACTGGAACACTGTCATGGATGGGTATACTGTTTGGGAAGGACAGGCAGGGGAGAAGAGAAGGAGGTGTTCAGCATTATGTGAAAGAGCCATATGCTTGCTCAGAGCTCCAGTATGAAACTGGAGATAGGTCTGTCGAAAGTCTCTGGGTTAGGTTCAGAGGAAAGAGCAACAAGGGTGATGTCATGGGGGGGGGGGGTCTGCTATAGGAGGAAGTGGTGGATAAGGCTCTCTCTAAACAGTTAGTTAAAGTTTCCCAATTATAGGCCCTGGTTCTCATGGGGGACTTCAAATCACCCTGACATTTGCTGCAAGGTCAATACAGCAGTGCACTGGCAGGAAGCTTCTGAAGAATATTGGGGGCTGCTTCCTGGTGCAAGTGCTGAAGCAGCCAACTAGGGGTTGTGCTGTTCATGATCTGCTGCTCACAAACAGGGAAAAATTGGTGGGGAATGTACTAGCAGATGAAAATTCGGGCAGTAGTGACCATGAGATGATTGTGTTTAGGATCTTGAGGAAAGGAAGGATGAAAAGCAGAAGAGTAAGGACCCTGGACTTCATAAAAACAGGCTTTGACTCCCTCAGGGAATTCATGGGCAGAAGTCTGAGTGGAAGAGGAGTCCAGGAGAGCTGGCTGTTCTTTAAAGAAGCCTTACTGAGAGTGTAGGAACAACCTATCTCAATGTGCAGGAATACTAGCAAGTATGGCAGAAGACCAGTTTGGCTTAGCAGAAAACTCTTCAATAAATAAAACAACAAAAAGGAAGCTTATAAGAAGTGGAAACGTAGACAAACAACTAGGGAGGAGCATAAGAGTATTGCTTGGGTATGCAGGGATGAAACCAGGAAGGCCAAAGCACAACTGGAGTTGCAGCTAGCAGTGAACATGAAGAATAACAAGAAGGTTTTCTACAAGTATGTCAAAAACAAAAAGAGGATCAGGGAAAGTGTGGATCCCTTATTGAATGGGGGAGGCAACCTCATGACAGAGGATGCAGAAAAGGCCGAAGTACTCAATGTCTTTTTCATGTGTCTTCACAGGCAAGGTCAGCTACAGACTACTACATCTGGCAGCACAGTCTGGGGATGAGGTGAGCAGCCAACAGTGGTGATAGAACAGGTTAGAGACTATTTAGAAAAGCTAGACATATACAAGTCCATGGGGCCAGACAGAATGCACTTGAGGGTGCCAAGGGAGTTGGCTGATGTGATTGCAGAGCCACTGGCCATCATCTTTGAAAACTCATCGCAATTGGGACAGGTCCCATATGATTAGAAAGGGCATGTATAGTGCCCATATTGAAGAAAGAGAAACGAGGATCCAGGGAACTACAGACCAGGCAGCCTCACCTCAGTCCCTGGAAAAAATCATGCAGTGGTTCCTCAAAGAATCCATTTCTAAGCACCTGGAGAAGAAGGAGATGATTAAGAACAGTCACCATGGGTTCACCAAGAGCAAGTCATGCCTCACCAACTTGATTGCCTTCTATGATGAGATGATTGGTTCTATATAAGCGGGAAGACCAGTGGATGTGATGTACCTTGTCTTCAGCAAGACTTTTGATATGGTCTCCCACAGCATTCTTGCAAGCAAACTAAGAAAATACAGGTTGGGTGAATAGACTTTTAGGTGGATAGAAAACTGGCTGTATCATCAGGCTGAGAGGGTTAATGGCTTGATGTCTAGCTGACAGCTGGTATTAAGTGGAGCACTCCAGGGATCAGTCCTAGGGATGGTTTTGTTCAATATCTTCATCAATGACCTGGAAGATAGCCTACAGTGCACCCTCAGCAAGTTTGCAGATGATACCATGCTGGGGAGAGTAGTAGATACACTGAAGAATAGGGCTAGGATTTAGAGTGACCTAGACAAATTGGAGGATTGGACCAAAAGAATCTCATGAGGTTCAATAAGGACAAGTGCAAAGTCCTGCACTTATGACAGAAAAATCCCATGCACCAATACAGGCTGGGACTGACTGGCTGGGCAGCAGCCCTGGAGAAAAGGACCTGAGGGTTACAGTGTACAATAAGCTGAATATGAGCTAATAGTGTATCCTTGTTGCCAAGAAGGCTAATGACATACTGGACTGCATTGGTAGGAGTATTAACTGCAGGTCAACAGAAGCAATTCAACACTGGTGAGGGCACATCTGGAGTACTGTGTTCAGTTTTGGGCCCCCCACTACAGGAAGGATGTGGACAAATTGGAGTGAGTCCAGTGGAGAGCAATGAAAATGGTGAGCGAGCTGGGGCAGATGATTTACAAGGAGATGCTGAAAGAAGTGGTCATATTAGTCAAGAGAAGAGAAGAGAAGAGAAGAGAAGAGAAAAGAGAAGACTGAGGGGGGATTTAATAGCAGCCTTCAACTTCCTGAATAGGGGTTTGAAAGAGGATAGAGCTAAACTGTTCTCAATGGTGGCAGATTACAGAACAAGGAGCAATGGTCTCAAGTTGCAAGAAGGGAAATTTAGGTTAAATATTAGGAAGAACTTTCTTACGAGGATGATAGTAAATCACTGGCTTACCCAGAGAGGTTGTGGACTCTCTATCCTTGGAGTTTAAGACCCGGCTAGATAAAGCATTGGGAATGGTCTTGCTTTGAGCAGCGGTTGGACTAGGGACCTCAGGAGGTCATCTTCTAACCTTAATTTTCTATGATTCTGTGACTCTATGTTTCTAATATTGGTTTTTGAAATATTGCATAAAATATCATGAATCATGATGTATTCATTTCAAATAGTTTATTTATTGCATGGGTAGCATGATATTTGTCTAGGACCTGAGAGTCATGATAATATTGTATGTAAGGAGCAGAAGTATGATTGGACTCAGCTTTCCCTTTCCCATTTCTTGTGGTATAAATCTGGTGTAACTTCACAGAAAGCAGTGGAATTACTTTCTAATAAAAACAATGCAAGCATGAACAAATAAGACCATTATGTCGTGTCATTATAGCTAAACACAACAACACAAATGTCATGGTATTACTGGCGCTAAAGGGTCAGGGGGAATTAGTCTAAAACATATGTATCAAATCTCATGCATAATTTGTAAACTTTAGGTTAAAAAAATAGGGAAGTCTGAATTTTCTTTGCCTCACTGTTTAAAATGTGGACCCTTATATCCATTTGTTTAACACTTACCTGTAAATGCATAAACACATGTGTGTGCACATCTTTGCACAGAATTAAGATAAGTGTACTTGCAGAAAAGCTTTTGTTCTTTCTTTCAATTATCTGTTTTACATGGACAAAAGTGATGCTCTGTAGAGCAGATAATTGCAAGCATAAATAGAAATTGCAAGCCATGCAAGTAAAGTAGAAGCACATCTATTATATGCAGGCCTTTGACTTTTAATATATTTGTTACTTAATACTATTTAGCATAACTTATTTGCATGTTTCTTTGCAATTTATCTCTTGCACAGACCTCTTTAAATAAAAATATGATGTAAGATGTTTCACCTTTAATAGTGTGCTAGTAGCTATAAGAGTAGGAGGGGTGTCTCCTCTAAACCAATCTAACAAAATACAGTCAGACACAGTTCTGACACATTATGGGCGTGAGATCTAAATTAAAACAAAATATAATACTTCATTCATATTTGTTTATATTTCTAGTTGCTGAGTAACTATACTGGATACATATGATAAAATGTACCTGCTTTTCCTGCCTACTAACAAATAAAATGGATTATGCTGGAAATCAAATTTTCATGTCGTGTCTCATACATTAGAGTGCACTGGTGCTACTTTTGGCTCCCTGCTTGAATAGAAAACATATTACACACTGATGAGTTGTGTAAAGAGACCCTCATAAGTCTAGTTTAGCAACATTATTCTAAAACCCTTCATCTTATTTACTGAGCAAATATATCATACAGATGCTTATTACACATCCTATTTATACACTTCTTTATTGTTGTGATAATTGTTATGCATCAGAAAGTAATTATTCTCTTATTTAGATGCATTTTTTAAATCTATGGTTGAGATAAAGGTTTAAATCCTAGCCTTAATTTGCATTGCATAGCCATTAGTTCATTTATATTTTTGAAAGAATTTAGTTTATAAAGTCTGTAATAAGCTAATACAATATGCATGGAAAATGAATTTGTTCATTCAAGTAGAATTTTCTGCTGAGCTGCGCCCTTTATTTTTCACCAAGTTAACTTTCCATTAAAATAAAGCATCTGAACACCAGCCAAATATTCTATGAGACCAACACCAAATATATTTAGAGAGCTTAATAATAAAAAACAAAAACAAAAACAAAATAAAGTAACGGTTTTGTGTTATTTCCAGTTACACATCTAGAAATTAAGCAGTGGACCTAGCAGAAAAGCCACTTTAAGCAAGTCTAAAGACTTTTATGTAGTGGTCTAAAGTTACCTGACATATGATATCAAATGCCACTTAAAAGGAATTAGCACAATAGAAGTGTAGCTAATGCTACATCGTTAGTATACATATGTCAGGTTTAGGAGTAATTTTATTTTATTTCTTTCTGGTAATAAAACTGTTTGCTTCCTACAGCCACATCCCCATGAACAGAGGCATGTGGTTGCCATGGGGAAAAAAACAGAGGTACAAATTTGTGCCACTGCTTTTTGCCCTGGTGTACAGTCCTGAATGTGGGGTTAGCAAAGAAAAATTGCTCCAGGTGGGGTAGGTGAGGCTGGAGCCATCACCTAGGCTGGCCTCAGTAGCCTTACCTGGGGTTCTGCCCCCCCACCCCAGGGAGGCTCCAGCAGTGGCAATCCAGGTGCACGGAGTCTAGTCAGCAGTTGGAGTGTGGCCCTAGCCAGTCATGCTCCAGTTTTGGGCGATGCATACTGCTGCCACATGCAACACCCCACTTTTTTTCCCCCCACACGCTTTTTGTTATACTGGGATTTCCTGGTATCTAAATTTGGCTTTGCAGTGCAAATATGCAGCATGGACAACCAAATCACATATGTAGGATATATTCTGCAACACCTCAAAAGCCTTTAAGGTGCTGGAAAATGCACGTGTGGTGGTGTGGATGCGGCATACAAGTTCAACTATGGAAAAGTAGCACTTACCTTACATATGCTTCTTTGTGTTATCAGTAAGAGATTTTGGATGGTTTTGGTGCAATTTTGAAATTCCACCACTTCAAGTATATTCAAAGCAAAAAGTCCCTTTGAAGTAGTGACTACTAAATAGGTCCCAGCGTGCAGCATCTCTCTCCAGTAAATTTCCTGTATGAGATCTACAAAATTTTAAAATATAGTGAAGCTGAGAAACAACACTGTCTGCCAGTGATCTTATACTTTGCTGAGTTTCAATTTCCTAAAATCAAGTGACATTTCAGTAAAAAGAGCAAAAAAAGAGAGTTCTTTACTTTCTTTTACAGTCCCCCTGGTATTTAAAGGCTATATCCAAAAAAAGGGACTTACACAACAAAAGGTAGGTGTTGCAAGGTTTTTTAGGTACCTGGTCCCAACAATGAAATCCAGTATACTGTATTAGGTACTTAGCAGCCATGTCTATGAAAGTTTCTGACTGCACAGTAATTTGCAGTCCCCTACCATCCCACAGACTGCACAGAATTGCGACCCAATGGCGTCACTGAACAGCTTTTTCATGAGGCTGGCTACAGAGTAATTCATTACTACTGCGCAGTAGTATCACATCACACTTCCTGCCCAAAATGCTACCGTGCAATAGTAAAGAGCTACTGCACAGTCAGCATCTCACACAGATGCGTCTAGCCTCTATATGACAAATGGAAAGTGTTAGGCACACCAAAATGGGATCCACATTAGACAGGTCACTGAGCAGGCTGCCTCCTACCTAGCGCTAGACAATATAAAATGTTAAAGTTTGGGATGTCTTGTACTTCACTCTTTTCTAAGTTTTAAGGTGTTTTACTGAGGGCATCATGCAGTTGAAATTGCCAAAGTGGTATGCATAGCTCACAAGGTATACAAATAAAGACCCTCTCTCTGAGGGTTGGGGGTGGGGAATGACAGCCTTTTAAAAACACACAATGGGAATAAGACAAGGTGATGATAACTATTTATCATCTCCACCTTGGGAGGCAAAACCTGCAGTACCCTTATAGGCTCGGCAGTGCTACGCTGGCTAGCACTACGGAAGAAAGAGACTTGGGGGTCATCATTGACCACAAGATGAACATGAGCTTGCAATGTGATGCTGAGGCTAGTAAAGTGACCAAAACGCTGGTTTGCATCCATAGATGCTTCTCAAGCAAATCCCAGGACATCATTCTCCCCTTGTACTCGGCCTTGGTGAGGCTGCAGCTGCAGTACTGTATCCAGTTTTGGGATCCACAATTCAAAAAGGATGTGGAGAAGCTTGAGAGAGTCCAGAGAAGAGCCATGTGCATGATCAGAGGTCAGAAAAATAGACCTTACAATGACAAGCTGAGAGCCATGGGGCTCTTTACCCTGGAAAAGCGCAGGCTCAGGGGTGATCTGATGGCTACCTATAAGTTTATCAGGGGTGACCACCAGTATCTGGGGGAACATTTGTTCACCAGAACGCCCCAAGGGATGACGAGGTTGAACAGTCATAAACTACTGTGAGACTGTTTCAGGCTGGACATAAGGAAGAATTTCTTTACTATCCAAGCCCCCAAGGTCTGGAACAGCCTGCCTGCGGAGGTGGTTCAAGCACCTACATTGAACACCTTCAAGAGTAAATTGTATGC
>NW_017729032.1:133075362-133086644 GCF_001723915.1 Gavialis gangeticus
TCTTTACAACTAGTGGTAGAGTACAACTCCCTCATCTCAGGAGATTCAAGAGTGTTCTAGCCACCAGTACACACTGTCTTAATGATGCAGGTATTCTCCTGCCCGTTGGATAGCTCTGCTACATTGTCCAGTGAATTCAAGATGTATTGAGAGAGAAAGCATACAAGCAGCAGACTGATCCTGCACACAGACACTCGCCTAGAAAGGAGAAGTAAGAAAGTCCCTACTTCTAAGATTGTTCATTTTAACCATTGACTGTTTTATGCAAAAAGTGCAAATAAGCCTGGGAACAGAGGCCTGAGCTCAGTTACACTTCTGTGCTTTCTCTCTCTTATCCAGTAAATCTTAATTTTTTTCCCCACATAGGACAGATTCAGCGATACAGCTAGAGAGCATAGCTTCCGACACTTTCCCTCCACCCTTACCCCAACTAGCCAATAGTCTGTTGCTAGGGTACTCTCCTGAAAGATAAGCTGTGGGGTTGAACTCTTGTCAACTAAAGGAGAGAACTGAAAGTGTCTCTCTCACTTTGAGTGACTACAGTAGCCATTAGGTGAACATCACCATAGTCTATTGTGTTCTAAAACAATTCACTGTCTCTTGTGCCTGGCACATACTGGTATATATGCTTTAAGACTCCCATCAGAACAATGCCTTGAATGGGGAGTTGCCTATTTTCTGGATTCCAGTGGACCTTAGGGTGAATTAGCCTTTCATCCCTGTAAAAACTGAGCACATTTAAGCATGTACAGAAACATATCTTTAGGAATCTGTGGAACTTTATAGTAAAAAAGTGTAGGCATCTATGGCCTTTCATGTACCTTCAAAGTTATGCAAAGGCTGAACAGATTATTAATTGGATTCACATGCCTAAGTTCCATCCAAGTCATGCTTTTTTGGATCTGACCCTTAGTGCGATATTTCTTATTTAATATTTCTCTTATTGAAAGACTCAAAGAGGCCAGGGAAAGGATTCTTTCATGGTATTTTTAGCAGGGCTTGAAGTTTAAAGAATGTCTTGCAGATTTTCCAACCAAGTGGACTGATTCTGTAATCAAATCTGTGGAAGTGAACACTCACACCTCTGTAGAGTAGCACTAATGTAAGCTGGCTCTAAAAAGTGCATAAGTGAGCCTTGCTTGTGAAGATCCAATTTCAGAATAACGGACCTTTTATGTACTCCCTAAGAAGTTCAGAAAGATCAGATGACATTCTACAGTGATACTTGTCTGAACCAATCCATTGTATGTAGTTCACCTAACACATCTATTTACCAAATATATTGGAGTCTATTTTCCCCCCACATAACCAAGCAGCAAACTGTAGGTTTGTTATAGTTTGAACCATTAAAGCTCCTAGGCACTAAAGAAATACAATAATAAATAATAGTAAACCAAAGAAGCTAAGCTTCATTGGCCTGAAGGCCTTTTAAATGCATCTGTTTGGTTTCGTAACTCTATAAAGCTACAATATTTTGATAAGTGCTGGAAAACAGTTCAGAGTTTCTGTAGAAACCCTTGGAGCAAAATGCTTTTAGAGGCATGAAATGCTATTACATAGTTAGAAATTATTTAGGGAAAAGTGGAATTTGCATGCAAATTTAGATGGGAAAAATGTAACAGTATGCATTGACCTGTTTCTGAATCCAGTCCAGGGTAGTGTCACTAATGTGAATATAACTAATAATGAGTGTTTTTAAGGTATTTAAAGCACAGTTTGATGCTCTCATTCATAGTGGATAAAACTTCCATCACAAATAACTTGAACTACTGATTATCTAAGCAGAGAATACAACCAACCTCTTCAGGTTAGAGCAAGGTGAAAAGATTCCTTTCGACTGTCCCTGCAGATAGCTGAGCTCTATATCTCCTTCTGATTTAGACCCTACTCCAGAAGGGTGCTGATCATTGCAACTTCAATGGACTTCAGTAAGAGTTACAAATACTGAAAATCACTGAAGATTATAGGTCATAAGAGGTCAGTACGAGTGGAGGGTTCTCAGCAGTAGCATCTTTTTCAAGTACTGTTAACTCAACACCTACTACTTGTGTCAAAAACACTTCAAATTCTGCATTCTTTATCACCAAAGTATTTATACATTCTGAATACCTGGGACTACTTGTTAATAGAATACAAATAAAGTTGTATTATATATTTCATATCACCTATATCTCAAAACACTTTATAAAATTAAATATTATCAGTAATCGGAGAATAAAAGGAGAAAAATTTTAAGACAGCTGAGCAAGAGATGTTTTCAGATGAGGTTAAACAAAATGGAGAATCAATGAAGTAGAGAGAGAGAAAAAGTGTTATCTTTAATTGTGAAATAGCCCATAACTTTAGCTCCTAATTTCCTTCTTTTTGTAAGTTTAATTAACAATGAGAACATTAGTTAAACGTAGCTTTGCATTTAATTGAATTTAAGAATTTCATTGCTAAGTACTTAAAATTCACATAATCAACAATAATGGGTTTTCTTTTCAGGCAAAGGACTAGGCTTAGATATAATAGATGGCTTAGAAGCCAGATCCAGAGAAGGACTTAGAATCTGAACATGACACTATTATTTTGGAGTAATCCTGGATTATACTCTATCGTAAACTTTTTCCAAAAAAAGGGATAGCTCTCCCGAGCTAGTTGTGGCCAGTGGATTATAGTCACAGGGTAGATAGGGGAGCCAGTTTACATTGAGGCTGATTCGACACACAACTCACTTATCAGACACACAACCCATAGGCCATATCTATACAAGATGCTACTGTGCAGTCATTATTGCATATTTATTTAGTATTTGTATAGACAAGTACTAACTACATGTGCAGTAACCCCAGTTACTGTACAGTACCACCAGCTAATGCCTTTTTTATAATGCTACTGCTCAGTAGCCTAATACTATTGCACAGTAGTGTTGTGTCACCATTTTTGCCATGCAACACTACTGTGGAGTAGCATCAGGCTACTGGACAATCAGAGTCTTGTGTAGACACAGCCATACTTTGATATAACATACCAGCATATAGTTACTCCTCACTTGAGAGTTGTAGGTTGCAGCTGTGTTGGTCTAAGGACATAAACAGACATGGTTCTTTGGGTAAATATAGTATCTTTTATTAGACCCACTCAAATAGTTGGAAAAAATCTTCTTTGCAAGCTTTTATGTATAAATACCCTTCGTCAAGCTGAGGAAGCACTGCAGTTGGTGTGTGCTCTTTCTGGATGGAATGAATAATAAAGAAGCCAGAGGCTTCCTCCTACTGCATAATTGTTTAATTTTGTGTCCCCTAGTTCAAGCATGTGTAAGAATAAATAATAAATTCTTATTTGCTTGCTCTGTACCATTTAATATTTTGTAGACCTTTATCATGTTTCCTCTCGAGCTTTTATCAATGATTGGCTAAGCTACAGTTCTTCAGAGAAGTGCCTGTGGGGTACAGTGGACTGTAAGTTGACTATGAGCCAAAAGTCTGCTCTTGTTGAAAAAAAAGCCAACAGCATCCTGGGTTGTATTAACAGGAATGCCATTTGTAAATCACGAGAAGTAATTATCCTGCTCAATTCAGCACTGGTAAGGCATCACTTGGTGTACTGCATCTAGTTTTGGGCTTCATACTTCAAGGAGGATGGGAGCAGGTTGGAAAGAGTCCTGTTCAAAGCAACACAACTGATTAGGGAAAGGCTGAAAGATCTAGGGTTATAGAGAAGACTGAAGGGTGAGCATAGAGAGGATGGGGATGGGCTGTTTTCTGTGGCTGGAGGAGACAGGACTAGGAGCACTGTTGTCTATCTACAGCAGAGGAAATTTAGGTTTGATATTAGGCAAACTTTATGACCATGAGTGTAGTCAAGCATTGGAAAAGGCTACTGAGAGAAGTTGTGGGGACATTTTCAGGAACACATTGTACAGGCACTTAACCATCTGGTTTAGTTGAGCAAGGGGTGACTTCATGAGGTCCCTTCCATCCCTACTTTCTTATGATCCTATGGTCTCTTTTCTAAGATGAACATAGGATCATCTAGTCCTAGCTTGCTTAGTTTCCCTTTATACCCCTGACCATTGTTGTTGCCTCTCTCTGTATGTTTTTTAACTATTCTATATCCTTTTTGACATGAGGGGATGAAAATTGCACACAATAGTCAAGATGTGGATGCCTCATAGATTTATAAAGGAGCATAATGGTGCATTTTGTTTTGATTACAATTCTCTTCCTAATAGTTCCTAATATTTAGTCGCCTTTTTGACTTCTGAATATCTAAAGACCTAAACTCAGCGGCTAAGTATGGGCATTCAAGGAGCTGGAGGCGAAAGCACTCTAACTTTAGAGCTTTACTCTAAGTGCCCCAGGTTAGGTTAGGAGTAAACAGAACAGATGTTAGCCTTTCAGTGGGAAGGGGCTCAGAGCTCCTATGGGCTCCCAAGGTGCCAAAGACTTGCTTGCATGTGTGCGTGCATGGTCGACACAGAAACCAGGTACCCAGGACATGCGCACACACACACACAGAACGCCCAGGCATCCAGGGCGTGATTAGACCACCGACTTTTACAAAGCTGATGACGATGATGCCGGCATCTTGCTCAACTCCCCACTCTGCAGGCTGATAGAGAGCAAACTCTACACTCCTGGGGTCCCCAACTTCTTTGTCAGTTATGTCATTACACCCCCAATCCTCACCAGAGGCCCAGCTTACCTTCTTCTACCCTAGCTCATTGGAAGAAGCACTTCATCTATGGACTGGGCCTGGCCTGGCTCCTGTGGCCCCATAACCTAGATAGCACTGCCCACAACCCAGGCTGACCCTGCACCATTCCCTTTCCTCTCTTCCTCTCAAACTCCCACTAGAGGCACACACCAGAGTGTGGGGGAGTGTGGCCTGAAGAAGAGACTTCCCTTGTTTTAATCAAATGTTGAAATGGCAATTTTTTTAGTATGTTTATTAAAGAAAAACTATGAAACATTGTCCACCCAGGAACTTAGAAATTTTTCTCAGTTAACATTGAGAGAGTGGGGAAAGACCCTGGTTGTGCTAGGTGGTTATGACCAGGGATCCTGGTTTTCTCTGCTTAAAGAGAAATCCCAATTTTCAGATTTAAAAAAAGTAACCCAAAATGTGAATTTTGAATTATTTTATATATAGATATATGTATAGTGGTGTTTCATTTTAATCACGGAAAAATGTGGATTTTCAGTTACTTTTTTAAATCCAAAAAAGGGGATTTTTAAACTCAGATAAATCCAGGATCCCCTGAGGGGGGAAAAGGGGAATAGAAAGCCATGGGGGTTCAACTCAACAAACACAAAACCTTGGGGGTCTGCAAACTTGGCACCCTTCCATTTAATTAAATATTGCAGCCACCAAACTTTTTACGTGCATAATAAAAAAATATGAAATATTTCCCACTCCAGAACTTGGACCCAAACCCAGGGGGCTGCTTATCTCCACATAGGCTGCACAATTCTCCTGCAGTGGGACCCAAGCCCAGAGTAGCCTGATCCACTGGGCTGGTGGGTCATGTCCCTTGATCACCCCCCATTTTGATTACTCCTGTACCCTTCTAGGACTGGTCTAGAACCCCTTGGGGGACAGGGCTTTGCCTATGCTGGTAGCCATGGGTAGTCAGTTGGTCATGTGGCCCTGGCATTGGGTCTTGGAAAGCTTGGTCCTCCCCTCCCCAGCTGTTTCTCTCCAGATTCCTTTCTGGTTATTTGGACCATAGGTCAGTGGCTCCCATGTACCACATCTCCTATTCTGGGGCCCCTGGACCCCAGCATCTTCCAATCAATCTGCAGTGTGGAACATTCCACCTCAGCTGTCCTTCAAGGCCCCCTTCATGGGACCACCAGTCATGTCACCCCAGGGGAAGAGTCCCTGGATTGGTGCTTACCATAATATGGGTGGCTGGGCATCAGCTTTTCCAAACACTTTGTCCTGGGAGGGCTATGGCCTCTCCATGGGAGGCTGCACTGATGCCACTCAGGGGTATCATAGCTGGATCCCAAGTGGTCTTTGACCCTGTGCATAAACTTCTCATCCTGGCACTGTGACTCATCTCAGTGAGTGACCTCCCTCAGAAAGTGGAGGAGACCTCAGTCTTGGACCTTCACAGCATGTTCCTGGGCCTGGGTGGCTCATTCAAGTGCCATACTAGCATGGGTATAAGCACTTGCCAGCCTGTCCCTTCCCACCCTCTACATCAAGAGTTGCATTTGTTCCTTATTTTACCAGTGCCATCTATAGATGCGTCTCATGTGCCCTGCAGGTTTCCAGGTGACCATCCTGGATCCAGCATCTTAGCCTCCATGACTAAGCCTCCCACACACAAATGTAGAGTCTGCTGAGAAGAGATACACCAAGAGATCTATGGTGAGTCTCCTGTCTGGACCCTTTCCCCACCCCGGGCCACAAGTCATGCAGCTGCTCACAACGCAGCACTCACAATGCATGAAACATCTTGGTTCCGTCTTCCAGCTGGGAAAGCCAGGACACTGAATAAGGAGCTGTGTTTGAGCTTGGATTTTAGGTGAAAATCCTTTTGAGATCACCCAAACCACATGCCTGGGTTCCATCTTCCAGATGGAAAAAAGTTGAATGCCTGGGTTTCACCTCCCTACTGTAGGAGCCAGGATGCCTGGAACACAGATGTCCAGGTATGGAGGGATAAGCCTTCTCGGGTTCTCTGGGAGGAAAGAGAGGGAGTGTGGGGAGGAGTTGCTAATTTTTCCTGCTCCTACTACACTGTACCTGCAGCAGTGCTTAAATGTTGGTACTGTGCCAAATGGCCCTGTGGTGGTGGCACCCAAAGGCACATGAGCAAAAACACGCAGTTACAACTTTGATATTCAGCATGCTCTTGGCTTGATGATTGTCCAGGTTGAAGAGTGATGATACTGATTGTGATAGGGCAACAAGCCTGCCCCATCACAGAACTCCAGGGGAGCGATGGGAAACAGGGAACTTACCTTGGCAATGGGCCTGAGGAAGGAAGAATGAGATAACGAGCAGAGAACAGGGTGGAGATTCTTCTGGTCTCTCCTCTGTGCCATCTGTCGTCTCTCTCTTGTAGTCTCTCTTTACATCTTCTAGGTTTTTTTCTTCTTTCAGGACCTAGCTCCAAGCCCAGTTCCCCTGTAAATCCTTCCAACAGTCCCTTGCATCTTTCGCAGCCGGCACTCTCTCCACCCCCACAACCCTTTGTTTTTGTTTTCATCTGAGTCCTGCTGTCCTCCAGTCGGGTATCTCCACCCTGTTCTCTGCTCATTGTCTCATTCTTCCTTCCTTGGGCCATTGCCAAGGTAAGTTTCCTGTTTCCCATTGCTCCCCTGGAGTTCTGTGAAGGGGCAGGCTTGTTGCCTTGTCACGATCGGTATTGTCACTCTTCCACCTGGACAATCATCAAGCCAAGAGCATGCTGAATATCAAAGTAGGCAACCATGTATATGCTTCCCTATGAGCATATACCCCAAGCTGCCAAAGAGTCACATTAGACTGTTCCCTCACCTATAAATAACACATTCAGAAGGCCAGCAGAAAAGTATCTGCATGGGTAGCTAGCCTGACTTGGGGTTTCAACTTCAAAGTGCTCAGATCCTCCACACTTTGCAATGGTATATACCCCAGCAGAATATAGCACTTCTGCATGGTCCAGAAGGTGTCTAGAGAAGAGACTAAAAAGCTCAACGTGGTACTTAACAGTGTGCAGGCAGCACAAGTTACACACACACAAATGTACTCTGTGTACTCTTGGGTATTAGACCAAGTAACATAAGAAGACAGACCCTAACTGTTGCCAGGTTTTTGGGTATATGGAGAGCCCAGAAAGCTGGGTAATATGGCCCTCTGTGTTGTACTAAATTTAGTTAAAGGATAGGGTGAATGGAAATGAAATGATCATTCATAGTAATCTGGTCTGATGTCTATTCCTACAGTGTTTTATACCAACACCAAACACAGCAGGGCCCAGGTGATCCAGCAGTGACTGGGTAAGATGCCCAGTTGATTCTGATGTGCTTAGGTGGGGTGCTCAACTGACCCAGCCTGGATGTGTGACCAGGTGACCTGGCAATGCCTGCATGACCCAGTGTTGCCTGGTTTGGGTGTGTGGGTGACTTAGCAGTGCCCAATAGGGCTCCCAGGTGACTCTGCTGTGCCCAGGTGACACAGCTGCAACCCACTCGGTCACCCTGGCACCCCACTCAGACACCACTGGCACCCTACCCAGGAACTGCTGGATCACTTGGACACCCCACCAGGGACTAATGGGTCACCCAGGCACCCCATCCTGGCACCATCAGGCACCTGGCACACCACCTGGATTTATGGGGAATTTTCAGGTTACCCCAAAACACATATCACCCTCACTGGGAGACTCTTCTGAGGAAGCCCGGGCTGGGTGTTGCCTGACCTGAAGCTTAGTTTTTATGTGCCAGCCTGCCTCCTAACAGGCCCTATGCCTATGTATGGCTCCTAAATAGGGTCTATGGAATCTTATTTCATTAACTGGATTCGCTTTTCTGACCTCTTTACCTGTATTTATTACTTGTTTGCCTTTCCTAAGTTCCCTTGGTACTGCCCCCTCTCCCTTCTCCCCCTGCCTTCTCTGTCTTTTGTATTCTAATCACTCTATTTGATACACTGTTCTGTGCATGTCCTTTCACGTTATCTGATGAAATGAGCTCTGGGTCACAAATACTTTGATACATCTCTGATTTAGCTAGTCTATAAGGTGCTTCTCTACCCTGCTTTCTGCCTGATTTCAGACTAACATAGCTAACTACATTGCTCTCGAGATTGAAATCCTATATTTGAAAAGGCTGCTATGTCCGATTTTTTTTTTTTTTAAGGGTTGGTCAGATTTCAATTTCTCTATCCATACTCAGATATAGTTCTTTGCATTTGAGTTCCTCCTTTAATGTGAGGGTGGCAGAATCATCAAAAACTGCAATCTTCACGAGTGCCCAGATGGGGTAGGTAGAATCCGTATACACTGAGTACTAATACTGGACAGTGGTTCATAGATTTGGGAGGCTGATGTATGATGCCATACAAAAGTAATGAGACCCTGGAGCTGCAGGCCAAAAAAAGTCTTGCAGCATGCCAGGTGCTTGTGGACTGCTGCCAGCAGTGCTCAAACTGCAGAGGCCATGTTGTTGCCTCCGCACAGGCCCAGGCCTGATATTTTGACCTCTGCTACCCAGAGCCAGAAGAGGCTAACTGCCCACACTAGGTCCTACTGAGTGGGAGGGGGCCATGCTGAAGTCCCCAGCACTGGCAGGTTGCCTAGCCCTGTGGGCTGCCTGGGAGGGTGTACCCATGCCATAAGCAGCAGAAGATTGGGGGCTACCAGGGATCAGGCCCTGCAAATGCATGGCAGCAGGTATGACTGCAGGGCAGCCCAGCCATAGGCTCCCAGCTGCTGCAGTGGGGGGTGGAGGGGGACAAGCACACTCACATATGCCTCTAGGATCACACACAGCCAGCCAGGATTGCAGCCCCAGTGTGTGGCTGCCCAGAAGGACAGGCAAGTTTCAGTCTATGTTCTTTGTGAAGGTGAAGGAGCTAGATCAAGACCCCCACAGGGCAGGGGTCAATGGGGCCTTGGGCAGGCTGGGTCATAGGACAGTCAGAGCCTGGCAGTGCATCCAGGAGTGCGGGGGGGGGGGCTGTCACATGTACTGTGGGGGAGCCAAGGGGCACATGTCCTCATGTTCTGTGCACAAGGAGAAGGTGGGCTGCTGCTGTAGGCTGGGCTCTATTCTGCCTTTGTACCTTATTGCTGCTGCTTTGAGAACACTATGATGCCATGTGCATTCCACCAGTGGGTGGCCTGCTGCTGAGCTTCTGCCTGCCCAGCAGTGGGATGCATATGGAGTAGCGTCGCTCTCCAGGTAGTGAGAGCTGCAGCAGGGAGCAAAGTGCAGCAGCCAGGGGCACCCACCTCTGTCATAGATGGGGAGGCATGTGCCCCCCAGGCCTCTGCCAGGGTGCACACAGTGGCAGGAGCCTCCTGCACCCCTGGACAAGTCACCTGGGCTCTGATTTTCCCACCACCCAGCCCAGCCAGGGCCCCACTCACCCCAGCCCCTGCCACTGCATCTGCCCCACGGCCTCCCTGACTGCTGGGGCCTTGATCTGCCCCACCCCCACAGCACTTTCCCCTCCCCCCACCCCTTCCCTGACAGACTTACTTGCTGGGGGGAGGGCACACACACATGCTTAGCCCCCAACAATATTTTTTTCTCCCTCCATCTATGACTAGTGTCCATGAACAGTGTGTTCTGCCGGTCTCACCGTTAGGTCTGTGGGCTGCTTCATGATGAGGGGGAGGAAGGGGGAGTCCCAAGGACTCAGGTGCCTTGGTGCCAGGGCTGGTGCTGGGGCACAGACCCATTCCCCCTACCCCAAGCAAGACTAAGACTCACAGCTGGATGGAGGGAGCAGGGGAGGTGGGGGTTGGAAACAGGGGCTTTGCCACCTCAAGTCAGTGAGAACCTAAGGGTGGGGCTGGTCCAGCACCCAGACAAAGGAGATGAACTCTAATTTAGGCTAGAGCACTGCCGTGTGGAGGGGTCAGCAGGGTACTGCAATGCCCCACAGGATATTGGAGGAATGCGGCCTACCTTGACTCGAGATTGGATCTGGCACAGACATTTGATACAGCACCCTAACATACAGCACTGTAATCTGAAACCACATGTATCAAGGGTCACCTTAGAGCAGGTTCCACCATTTTTGTGTGCTCTATGTGCCATCACTGTGTGTTTGGTTATGGCTATAGAGCACTTTCTGTGCACTTGGTACACAATAAATGTAATGTCTGTACTTGGCCAGCATGATCAGCACACAGCTACTTGGAGCTAGTCAAGGGTGGGGGGGGGAGCAAACACATGTCTTGAATCCTTCCCCAAGGAACCTCCCTTCAGCCCTAAGTAAGTGCTACCATCCATGTGGGATCCAGAGCCCAGAACCCTGTCCTGAAAGTTGTTTCCATTTAAAAAAAATCTTGCTCTTGCTTCCAGTTTTGACTAAGGTGATTTCTGCTGTCACTGAAGATTGCTTGCTGGCTTCAAGTCTACACAGAGACAATCTTGGAACTAATCCTGGAACTTCTAAGCAACCAAGCATAAACTGACCCCTCCAAACAGAAAGTACTGCCTGTCTGTAACTATTGTCCAACAGCAAGTTCCACAACATTGCCAATTTGCTAATTTTAACAGAAAGTGATTACTGTGAATAAATAATAAATGTTTCACATTTGCAAATTTGCTTCACCTAGCGCTTCAACC
>NW_017729032.1:133091644-133095657 GCF_001723915.1 Gavialis gangeticus
AGTTGTGATCTATATTTCAATAAATTGAGTGAAGCTCACTCGCTCTGTTGAGAAACAGCTGGAAAAGGGGACCCCTTTAATACAGTAGTCTAACAGAGAACTCTGGAAATGTGATGTGCACCAGGCTGGGTGAGTTCAAGTCCACAGCAACCACCTCTAAGAAGAGTTTCCTAACTGCCATATTAGAGGCTATTCTATTTAAGGCACTGTCCTCTGTACAGTGAAGACTGTGAAATAGATGGGACAGCAAGAGGAAGACAGAACATGATTCTGAAGCCTAGTAGCTAGAGATACACTGGATCCCAGTGCCTGCTCTTTACTACAATTTACAGAAAGAAGCCAAACTGACATTGGATAAAATTCATTAGGAGCTATGAGAGAGGAAAACTGAACCCAGGACTTTATCCCCCTCAGGAGATTGTGATGATAATCAAGTGTTAACTTATGCTTAAAATGTTTCTCCTTTGTCCCCCAGTAGACTAAATCCTAGATTACTTTGCTACAGAATAGCATGTTTTCCACAAAAGGGACTGAAAGTGCCCTGCTTAACTCAAAGTAGCTTAGAGTCTGGTGGTTAGAGCATTGTGATAGGGACTTAAACCCCTATAGAAGACAACATTTAATTAAGGGCTCCCATTTCCTAGGTGAGTGATCTAACTCCACTACAAATATTCTAAAACTATTCTATAAGAAAGGGATATGGTGATCTTTTCCAGCTTTTTATATTAAGTGGTGGTAACAAGAGTATAATTCTGTCAATGGGCAGGCTTATGGATTGAATGCCTCAAGAGGCTTCAGCAAAACTAGGTCCAAGCTGCTCAGCCCTATCATGAAAAATGCTTCCATGTATGAGTGGAACTAGATATTCAGGCATCTTGAAAGCTTCAGTATTACAAAGTGTATTATCTTTGGGATGCAGGTGCCTTCAGGCTTAGGCAGCACCAGAACAGGAGTTTTCTAGATCATATTTTTGGATTTAAGTGTGTCTATACATGTGCCAATTAGAATGCTTAGCATCACTGCAGCATCATGTATATAAGCCCCCATAGGTTTAAAAATGGCTGCTGTGGTGCTTTAACTAAAGCTCATCAAATGATGTAGTTAATGTATCCCACAGCCATTTTTAAATGCACAGGGGCTTAATACATATGATGCTGTGGCATTTTAATTAGATTGGCACTTCAGGAACCACCCTAACTAAAACACTTCTTCCCACCCCTCAAGCATGTGTATAGGTAACCTATGTGCCTAAATCCCTCCTAAGAGCCACTTCGAGCACTGGTGTGTGTTGTTGGCTCAGTTCACATTATAGTTTCTAGGGTCAGAAGGGACCTGAACAGATCATCAAGTCTGACCCTGGGCAGGAATGAGTGCTGGGATTTTAATATCCCAGCCAGATATCTATCCAACCTTCTCTTGAAGGCCCCCAAGGTAGGGGAGAACGCCACCTCCTTTGGGAGCCCATTCCAGAGCCTGGCATCCCTAACCATAAAGTAATGCCTCCTGATATCAAGCCTGAACCTGCTCTCAATCAATCTGAGTGCCTAGAACAATATTCAGTGGCTAAAACTGGATTTTCTGTTTGTACTGCTCTATTTGCAGAAAGTGGTGCAGTAAACTGTTGATCCAAAGGAATTTGAAAAAAAAAATTCTCATTCAAGAATTTTTTTACATTGTTTTACAAAAAAGTGTTATGTAATATGAGCACTTCTCATATATCTGACTGTCTACATTGTGGTACCCAAAAGTGGGCAAATGTTGGATGTGCTATACAAGTTATAAACATGGTGGCAATGTATATTAGATAGGTATTACAGGGTAGCAGTTGTAAAGGAAAATTACATGGAAAGCTTTGGCTCTTCTCTTGACTCTACAGCTGTCTCACTGTCTTGTGTAGAAATATCTGGGCTAGCTTTAAAACTCTGTCTCAGTGGGTGCTCCTACATGAGACGCTACATTGCAGTAGCAATGCTCTTTGGTGACGTAGCATCGGCAGGCAAAAAGCATTGGTATACCACATCTCTGTGGGAATGTAGCAGCTAAAAATAACCATGCACTGTACAGACATTTAGTACTCCCAAAGACCTTTTGGAAGTACTAAATGATGGCGCAGTAACAATGGGGCATGTGTAGACGCTCCCAGTTAATCTTACACTGAGCTCCATACTGCTCATTTAGAGCCAATTTAAACCAGCCACTATGGTATAGACATACCCTCAGTGATGCTCAGCTAGTAGTTAATGGCCACATACTTTAAAGTAGGTGCCTCCATTTGTTTGTCTGATTTTTGAGGTATGGGATGAAATCACAGAGCTAGTAGCAAAATTCTTATAGACTTCAGTGGAGTCACTATTTCACCCAGAAGCCTGATTTTCAAAGGTGTTGGGTAGCCAAAATGCTTATTGGCTTTAGCACCTAGAAAATACCCTATTACATCATGGTGTTCAGAATTAGAGGCTTTAAAAAAAAAAAAAAAAAAGTCTTAGGTCATAACCTCTCTGCTTCAGGATACTTAATAAAATATATGGGAATAAAAATAATCTTCCATTGCCTCTGAAAAAATGCATTGTAGGCCTCATCTGTAGAATCACTATATAAAGTGAATAGCTATTATTATCAGTTATCTTATTACAAAGCTGGCACGGAGGGTTTTGCATAATCATGTGTTTTTATGTTCTAAAAGGTAAGATGTGCTTGTTCATCTCTCTCTAGTTTAAAGACTCTCTTGGGCTTTCATCTTTTTTCTGCAACTTTATCAGTATAAGATGAAAGCACTCAGTGGAATATAGCAGGTAGTATTCCCTCATGAGACACACAATAGAATATTATGCAGGGACAGAGCTGGACATTGGGAACATAAGAAATCAATATGTATTCCCCCAAGTTCAAAAAATAAAATTTTGCAAATATAATAGCTTTTGCTTGGCTGTTACTGTAAAGCTGTTGCTTATAGCCAGAACCCGGGGGATATATGCACAAAGGCCTTATGCAGACAGACCAATGTGCCTAAATTATACAGGCTTCAAGGTGAACCAAAGAAAATGGCATGCAGAAAGACTGAGGAGCCCAGATGGTCCATCAACAGTTAATTAAGTGGCAGATACAAATACAGAAGCATCTCTGTGGCTGCCAACACAACTGCCTGCAGTCTGCCATGGATTCACATTTAGATTGCTAGACGAAAATCTTCTGCTGATTGGCATCAGTCTCCTGTGATGCTCATCTGAAAAGCAGACAGAGTAAATTTCACAGTCTTTTTGTCTGAGAATGAGAATAAATGCCGGAGAAGGGCTGGCTGAGCATGCTGATAATGAGATAAGAGCCTTTAACTTCTCTGCTACCAGTGAAAACCCAACTCAGGTCAGCAGTGACCAAAAGTGATTAGCATCTTGTAACTGTTGCCCAGGTGAAATGGTTTGGTAGTCTCAGTCCATTTTATATTGGACATGTCTTCACATCAAAAGAACCTGGCATCCTCTCCAGCAGTTTCAGGCTACAAGCCAAATGCTTGAATGAGCATGCATACTCAGCTATCTAGACATTCCTAGGGAGAGTCGTCCTAGAAAAAGCTCGAGTTATTTTAGTGTAGCAACATGTGGAAGCTTGTCCTGTTGCTGCCTATGCTGTACTATGTCTGTGAATGGAAGGTTTTATTCCCCAGAGCTTCCAAGAAAACAAATCTTTAACAAGAAGTATTTTATCTACCTCTGACACTTTTAGCTCCTCATTACTTGGCTCTCCTATGATCCCATCCAGAGTTTCCACTCCATTTTCTGAACAGGCACTCCTTTAATCCTCCTCCCTTAAAAAGGAAGCTGGCTGCTTCATCATTTCACTTTTTAATTATGTTTTTTGTTTTATAATTCCATGGGATGTTTTTTCATAAAAGAGAATGAACACTGTTGTGGGGGGAGGGGGCTTGTGAAAGAGGAAGGTTTTCCCAGGACTCTATTAATTCTTCCTAATAATATTTTGCTTTGTTTGAGAATGCAGCTATGTTCCCAAGTCATGTC
>NW_017729032.1:133100657-133101227 GCF_001723915.1 Gavialis gangeticus
TTCATAAAAGAGAATGAACACTGTTGTGGGGGGAGGGGGCTTGTGAAAGAGGAAGGTTTTCCCAGGACTCTATTAATTCTTCCTAATAATATTTTGCTTTGTTTGAGAATGCAGCTATGTTCCCAAGTCATGTCATCCTCATATACCCAGAGACCTCCAGATGCAAAATCACCACACTTCAAAAATGTAAATGCACCTACCCTTATTTCATTTGGAACAATTAATAAATTCACTCTTTGACTCAAGATTCAAGGATAAGAAAGTTATAAAAGACTTCAGTGCAGAATTAAAAAAAAACAATGTGTGAATTGATTCGTAAGTGAGTTAGAGAAGCCTCCTTTGACAATTTGTTACACATAAAAGAACAACCATCATGAATATTTCAAAGGCAAGAACTCTTTTGCCTCCTTTAAATATTAATGCTGCAGAGAGACAACATTAAATAACAGTTAGCAACATGTAATATTTTCAAGTTTTAAAATGTGGAAGTGCAAGAAAGCTAAACAAAAAACCACCATAAGTGTGGAATAGCTTACTTTTTTTTTTTTTTTTTTTTTAAATTGGGCTTTT
>NW_017729032.1:133101238-133103546 GCF_001723915.1 Gavialis gangeticus
CTGTGGTATCTAAATGACTTCCTATATTATTATTATTATTATTTTTTTTTTTTAAATTGGGCATTTTTTCTGGTTTGTTAAATACAGTCTTTAACTATTTTTCTTGGATGTTTATAGAGAGATTATACATTTCTTTTTGGGGTTTGTCAGATTACATAATAAAACAAAAGCTAGTGG
The DNA here is from genome assembly GCF_001723915.1 of Gavialis gangeticus. Lineage (NCBI taxonomy): Eukaryota > Metazoa > Chordata > Crocodylia > Gavialidae > Gavialis > Gavialis gangeticus. The sequence goes on from NW_017729032.1 coordinate 133,101,416, forward strand.
ACAGGACAAAAAATACCATATTTACTCAAATACATGATGGCCCTGGGTTGGGGCCAGATCTACAGCAGCTGCTTGCACCCACTGCCTTGCACTTGATTATAAGGCAGGGGACTCCCCCCCCCCATGTTAAATGAAGGGGAAAAAACTTCATTTTCGAATCCAGTAGATGGTAACACTGATGCTTTATGACCAAACAGTCTTTTATATCTTCTATAAAAATAATCTGTAAAAATGGAAAAATAATTGCCAATCCTTCATTCAAAGGTGTGCGTGTGTGCGTTGGGGGGTGGGGGAGATGGAGAAACAGCAAGGTTCAAATGTTGTTAAAACGGGAAGCCACTAAACAGAAATTACTGTATGTTCAGCAGGTTTTGCTATATCAACCGGCATTTGGTTACCATGGTGGCAAATGTACTTACAACTTAGATTAGTATAACTGAATATAGGTTACAGGAATAACTTCCCCCACTGCCCTACAATTGCTTCTTTGTCCAGTTCAACTGAGAAATGACCCATGCAAAGCACATATCCTAAAGAAAAATATGGAATTGGTGATCATCCTAAGGGAAATGCAAGTCCTACCAAACAATGACAACAGATAATATTCCTCTTCCACTGAAAAAATTACTTGGCATTTCAACATTTCCCAAAAGGCAATCTTTCCTGTGTGGTGTTTCTATAGTCTTGACTTGGATGATACAGTGAAAGCTATTTGTTCTTTTTCACAGTAAGAGAGTGACAAGACTAAAACCTATGTCTGTACAATTGCATTCAGCTTCCAACTGGAAGCAATGTAGCCAATGCGGTGTTCCAGTGTTTTCTGCCAGCATGAAGTATTTCACAGCCAAGCTACTGATACTGTTAGAGGGATGTTACAGGTTACCTTTAAACTATTCTAAAGGCACTTAAAATGGGAGTGTGCATTTAGGGTGCCTACCAATGTCTAGGGACCATACTCCAAGTCATGGTATTTTACACATTTAAAGTCCCCACTCCCAACCCAACAGACATCTACCTGGAAGAGGGATGCTCTCTTCACTCATCCCCAACTTGAGCCTCTTGACAGCATTAACATGCAGCTGCCAGCTCACATCTGCTGGTTGAGCTTTGCCTGGGGTTGGAGAGGGTGTGGTGTGGAATGAAGCCCTCTCGCCTCATGCTCCCCCCCGCAGCTACCCTGGCTGGGGTATTGGGGGGACGAGGACTGGGCTCATAAGGCAAGGAATTGATACACGAGTTTTGTTTTTAAAGACACTTCACAGTACAGGTAAAATACATTGCTGGAGACTCTCCCCCTGTATACCACATATACGTATTCTGACTTCACAGAAGAGCTATCAAACCCTTTAGCTGATCAGGAGCTAACTTACTATTGCCTTAACATGAGCCCTCTGCATACCAGGAGCATGTCCACAGAGTAGCGTTGAATCTAAGCCCCTGTGTGCCATTTCCCCCCTGTACATACAGGCTATCATTGATTTTCTCTTTTAAGCCAAAATACACCAGCGAAGAAAAATCTCGGACTATTGGTGTGGTTTTACCTTATTTACTCCAATACAAGATGATGGTTTTTTCCCCCTGTTCAGCATTGGGAGGGGTGGGGGGGAAAAAATCTGTCTTACATTCTCATACAAGGAAACTTCACTAAATGCATTGTCTATCGTTAAACTGCTGCCCAAAGCAACATGTGCTCAATAATGGAAACCAGCTATGAGGTTGGTTAAACCCAGCCAAGCACTGAGCATGACTATTAAACACATGACTAGATAGCCCATATTGGACAAACTTACTAATGGGAACATACCAAAAGGATAAGCTAGTGCAGCCAATCTGAATAAGATATATGGTAGTGCCCATTGTGCTCAGTGCCAAACCAGTTTCAAAGCATGGGTAGCCACAGCAGGGAATTTGACTTCCTTTTCATCCCACAGGTAAAACTGGGCCTCTCTTTCCCCAGCTCCTGTTTTCCCACACCCCCCCATGAGTCCATTCTTTGCCAGCGAGTCCTGTTTTTTAACCAGCATTAAATGTCTGGCAAACATCACCAAATGGGCCCCCAAATAGTTCATCCAGAATGAATCCTTCTGTTGTCCCCTCTGAAATCTTCCCCTGGGGCGCACCTGTAAGGCTG
>NW_017729032.1:133108546-133123057 GCF_001723915.1 Gavialis gangeticus
GTTTTCCCACACCCCCCCATGAGTCCATTCTTTGCCAGCGAGTCCTGTTTTTTAACCAGCATTAAATGTCTGGCAAACATCACCAAATGGGCCCCCAAATAGTTCATCCAGAATGAATCCTTCTGTTGTCCCCTCTGAAATCTTCCCCTGGGGCGCACCTGTAAGGCTGGTGCATTTTCCAAAGTGTGTCTGGCTAGGCACCTTTGCTACTGGCCACATTTGCTCCAGCTCCCTAGGGTCCTGCTCCAAGTCCATAATATGGGAACCTGAGCTGCACTTGCAGCATGGCAGGAATACCCCAAGGCCTCAGGCACCCTGCTCCTGGCAGCTCCCCATGTTGCCAAAAATCAAATCCCTGGCTCGTCCGGAAGCCCTGCCTAGGCTGCTAATGGGGCTTGTGCAAAGCCCAAAAGAAATGTAAACAAAAGAAAAATTTATCTGCAGCTACTGCTCTGTTGTCCCAAGGCAGCAACTTCGCTGCTCCCTCTTCTTCCTCAGGGGCTCTCCTGAGGACAGCCACACCAGCTCTGGCTCTCTCCTTCTGGCTACCCAGGCTTTCCTTCCATCCTGCTCTTGTCCTCCTCAGCCTCTAGTCACCTGACCTCCTGGCCAGTTCCCAGCTGATCAGGTGTGTTGAATGCTAGGAAGAAAAACACCTAACTTTCCCTAAGCATTGCTCCCACATCCCCCTGGCAGAGAATCCTGAAGTGAGGAGAGCGGAGGCAAGGGACAGGAAAGCCACATATGATTAGTATGGCTCCACCATGCATGAGGTGGATCCGTGCCTCATCTTCAAATAAATTTTTGGAGGATCCCAGGACTCATGGCAAGACCATCCAGTTTCAGTCATAAGTGAAGGGGCTAATAAGCACATGGATCACTGTGGGGGGCTGGGAACAATGAGCATTGTTGAGCTGTGGTATAACCATGGTTTTAAACATGGGGCATACTTACATGTGCATTAATGAGCTTTAGTTAATTAAATCCAGTACCTGAGGGTGCCTCTACACAAGCGCAGAAGGTGCTTCAGCACACTATATTTACAGTGAATTGGAGCAGACTTGATTAATCAATTGAGTCTGCTCCACGTGCAAACTGATGCACCCAGCACTACATCAAGTGCATTTGTATAAACAGAAAGATGCACATCAGCGGGCAGAAAATAGCAGTGTGCTTTTGAACTAAAACACCTTTGATGTGTTTTAGTTCAAAAGCATGCCACCACCATTTTTTCATTGCTGATGTGCATCTCTCTGTTTATACAAACGGATGTGCTGCAGTGCCAGGCACTTTCAAAAGTGCTCGGCACTGCGGCACAGGCATGTATACAAATGTCCTGTAATAACAGGTATTGAACGTTGTAATCAGTGCTACTGTGCATTAAAGCAAAGTAACTTTTTTATGATGCATAATTTTTGTTGGACTAATCTACTGCACTTTAGCATAGCTTTTGCCAGCTGCACAAATGCACGGTAGAATTAGTCAAATGGGCATTAAGCGCCTAGTGTAGACATGCCCACTAAGTATGAAAGTGATGCTTAAAAGTGTGTTTATAGACTACCTGTACTAAAATTTGCAGTAGTTTCAGAAAAAGTAAAATGCAACAATTCTCAGTGAACTAAATTACTACAGATATGTTTATTTCAAGGCCAGCGTTTTCAAATTTGTCATGTGCTCAGGGAGAGTAGTGTCTGACAGTAAGGAGGGGAGGAAGAAGCTGCAAGCGAAAGACATTTAGCAGAGTAGAAGGCAAAGGAGGCCCCCCACCCTCCTGCTGTAGCAGTGGGAGAAGTACAAATTAAAGGCAAAGCTCCAATAATTAGATTCTACACATGGAAAATGATAATAAATGTATATACTTTTTCATATATAGAATCTAATTAATGGGAGGTCATCTTAAAGTCTGGGTCATCTTATATTCAAGTTAATACAGTATATTTTGGTACTTCCAGTAGTTTCAACCTCATTATTTGCATTGCTGAGTTAAAGTTATGCTTGTAAATAAAAAGGCAATTATGGCTGAGCTAGAGACATAAGAAATAAAGAACTTGAAAAGCTCAGGACTGAAAGTGTTGATTGTAACAATCAATGGAATCTTTCCCTCTGCCCAGGTGTCACTCCAACACTAGAGTCTAAGATGTGTCCTCCCTTGCGTTTGTAGAACAGAGGGCTTTAAGGGCTATTTTTTGTTACTTTTATATTGTATAATGGATCAAATGGTTAGCAGAGTCAGTCAGTGAATACAACAAAGGCCTAAGTGCTAATCTGAATAATAAAATTTCACAAAAAGTTGCACAAAAAAGGGAAATGAATGGAGTTTGAGAACATGCATTATATTGCACTAAAATCTTTCTATTGAATATATATTAGGCTCAAATAATTTGTATAAGTGTATACTTTTGTTCACGAACAAAAAAGCACGAACCATTTTTGCACTCTTTTTATATAAGAGTACATTTGGAGGCAGCTTAATACATTAAGTCATTTAGTCAATGAAGGAGAGGAAAAATATATTCCAGGAAATGAACAAGAACATAAACTATTTGTTTATTTTTCAAGTCAGCTGTGGAAACTATGCTAGGTTTATGTTTATGTGTCAGATGTACCTGCACATCTTCCTGTTTATTTTCTGTGTATAAATCAACTCCAGGTGTGTCATGCTTTCTTTTTAATGAAAATGTACATTCTCAAAATGAACATCTGACTTTGTAGAGAGGTCTATAAAGTTTTTTCCCCACTGATTTATCTTATGATTTCATCTTCTCGTGTCTCTGAAATGTTATATGATATTATGAGGGTAAGTACATAGCATATTAGATTTAACTGAAAGACTTTTTTAGGTATCAAGACTGGACTTTAGATTCTCAGGTTTATATGTTTCTTCAACATCAGTTAAATGAATAAAAATGTTACAAATCATTTATAACAAAAAATGTATGTATTATAGGTGAAGCTGGCAGTATCACCTATCATTAAATTTGCCTACTATTTACCATTCTGAGTTTCTTATAATTTTTCCAAACTTCACACTTTTGGACTAAAATGTTCTATGGCTTAATATTTCTGGAAAGTACCAGCCAGAATGGCTTAGTCATTCTTCCTGCATACAAAAACTGTCAAAGCTTGGACATTGTCTCTTGCACAAAAATGCAAGACAATGGCTGGGGCAGGACTGGATTGTGGTAACAAGACTGCCAGACAAAAATCAAACTCTGCTAATGGCTTGCAACCCATTAGGTATCAAGACAGTGGAGTACTTGTGGAATAGCGGACAGTGGAATACCAGACCCATGCCATAAGATAAAAACAGTCATAATAACAGTCCTCAACCATCTACCATACCTGAGAAGTGATGGTTAAAAGTATTGGTGGAGTCCTGACATGCTCTTCACATGTGTATTCCCAAGCTAAGAGAGCCAAAGGAAAAGCTGAGCCAGTGAAAGCAAGGCAACTATATATGCATTTCAATTGACCTAGCAGCTAAAGAAAACAGACTAAATATGCATTGCAAAAGAAACATGTAAAAGGTACAGAAAGGGATGTCTTGTACATAACAAATGCATCCTGCTCACATTAACAGTGACAATATCTAAGGTGTAATGTATGTCTGGAGTTTCGTAAACAGATAATACCGGTGCAAATTTACCCCATTGATGAAGAAATACCCAAAGACAGGTTCAGTAATGCCTCTAAGTATCCTGTCTCACCACTCAAGGCCTATCACCTGTAAATTGACCTATAATTACATGGGCTGCAGAAAAAACACAGTCTTTATACCTAGACAAATCCAGAACAGGAGCCTGGCAATTAACAGTTGTGATATGATAATCAACCTTTTCCTCCCTGTTTGTTTGGACTCTAATCGGCCAACTAGCAAGGAAAAAAGCTTTGAAGTTATACAATTAAACAGTATAAGGACTAGGCAAATCTGCCAGCAAGGTGCGTGCAGTCCAAGAAGCCGTCTTGCCACCCAACCAACAAGTGAAGGATCCACACTTGGAGGCTGTACAAGAACTGCTTCTTCCGTGCACTGGATAAAGATCTCTGTGCAGCTAAGATACTAGTAAGGACTGATAGCTTGTTTTATATTGGGAAAGAGTCTTTTTCTGTTACTTAGTTTTGGAGCTTGTTGGTAGTTATAAAACAAGCCTTACTGCTATTCATCAACTGAGTGTTGTGTCAATTCTCAAAGCAATAGGTTTAAAAATCTGCTTTCTCAGTGTAGCAATTCTGAAAGTGAAGATGGGGTAACTATATATTGTTCTGCCATGAAGAAAAAAAAATCTTTCAACTTTGAGAAGTTTTAATACTCCAGTGATTTCAAACAGAGACTTTCATTTTGGCATAAAAGTGGCCTGTCAAGCATGTGGCTTTTTTCTGCTCCTGTGAAATTTACCCAGAGTATAAACTTTTGAAACATTATACCCTGGGCATGATCATCAATAGAGATTTGTCAGAGTCTAGCGCTAAAGCACCATCAAATTGTAACAGGCTCAACTGAATCCACTAAATGGGATTTGGAGCCTAAAGGCATGTCCCCATGTGTGTGGGTGTGCAGTTGTCATAACAAAAATAGCAGTGGCACAAATGTGTGTCACTGGTTTTTGCTGCTGTACGTGCCCCTGCATATGGTGTCTGATACAGGACAAAATGCCCTGTGTCAGGGAAATGGCCGTTTCCCCACTCCTCCTGGCTCCTGGCATGCTGGAGGAGCCACGGCAGAACTAAAGAACAGGATACACTCTGGTCAGCAGCCAGAGCATCTCCTTGGAGGAGTGAGCCTTTGTCTGCCAGCACATGCTCCTGTATCATGTACCGCACTGCTTTTTTATTTTACTTTTTTGCTCCTGGGATTTCCTGGTAGTAAATTTTGCCCCTGTGCTGAAAATTTGCAGTGCAAGGCATGTTTTAACATGCAAGCATGCAGTTTGTACTACTGCAAAGAGGTTTGTGGCACCACAAACTGCACATACCTGCACTTCTGGATCTGGCCTAAGAGGCATTTGCTGCTCCACACAGAGGTGGCCCAGATACTGTCATTTTTTCCACTAATTTAAATAACAGAGATCTGTGCAGTGAATTAAAATGTCCCAACTGTGATGATGGACTTTGCATATGCCAATATCCTATGACACAAGAGAATTGTTTGTTTTCATTTTGCTCCTTTAAAAATCTAGGGAATTACATGTATATACACAAGTGCACCAGTGTGCAAAGCTATACATTTCAAAGTTAGTAAAAACTAGAAAGAAGGTTGCTCAGCTCCAGAATGTTTATGTACATTATGATATAATCTTCAAATACACTATCACATACTATTTTTAGCACAGTATCCCTCTGAACTACAAACCTGTTTATTGGGATATTAGCAATCAGACACAATTACCAATAGCAGCTACATACACCAGAGAAGACATAGATACATTCACATCTGGGTGGCAAGGCCTCAGGACCCTCAGAATCTGTCCTCGTAGTTGATGCAAGTTCCAGACTCCCACATTTATGCCTTTGTATGGAAGAGCTTTTATACAGTTCACATTCAAATTTCTGTAATCTAGCTCATTTCTATGCAATAACTATCTCTTGGACAATAAAGTAGAGGGCAGAGAAGCTCTGAATCATGATCTGTGGTCACTGGTCTTCATTTGGAGTTATCACTGTCCTATGCAGCTCACTTGATTGCTGACTTTCTATCTATCACAACTCTCCTTTTCCCACATTCTAATCATTGTGATGCAATCTGGACTGACTCTGGGATCAGTCAATTTGGAGAAGGAATGTGGTGACACACGCAGCGCTAAGCAGTTTGGAGTCTCAGGACTCTCCAACATTAGGACATATTTAACATGTATTAGACAATTTCACATATAATAATTTCAATTTTTCATTAAATGAAGGTTTAATTACAAAAAATCAAAATGAAAGTGGTAGAGTTGAAGTGATGTTGTAGCAATGATGGTCCAGGAAAATAAAAGAGACAGGGATTTTTGTGGGCGATATCTTTTATTAGACCAAGTAGATGGTTAGGATATCTTTAGACATGCTTTCAATGTAGTTTATTCTTCTGCATTCAAAAGGTTGTCTAAGTCTATCTCAGCCATGCAGTTAATCCAAAAAAGAAATCGCCCACAAAAATCCTTGGCTCACAGCATGAAAAAGATTATTTTCATTGCAAATCCACCTATGCTAAAAGCCTGTCTTCTTCTCACTCTAAACATTGACATTTCTAAGTGAAACATCAAAATACCTGATTATAAAAAAACACCACATGTTTACATGAAAAATTGTGTTTGCTTTGCATGAAAGTAAAAGCAATTTTTGACTCTCCGGAAAAATACTAAAACACTTTCATTGTGGTATTTTTTAAGTTTCACTACAGTGTTTTACATTGGTTTATTAAATAGCAGAATAAATAGTTTCTATGAATTTCAGGATATTAGTTTCTGAATTTTCTTCCTTAACACAGGAGTCAAAGAATCGGACTGATACTCCAGCAAAGCGTTTCAACTTGCAAGTAGTCTCATTGACTAGAAGCCACCAATGTGCTTGAAGTTAAGCACATACTGTAGTACTCTCCTGATTCAAAGCCACCCCTCAAACACCTTGCAGAATCGAGCTCGAAGGCCCTTAAGCATACACTTACCATCAAGCATATCTTTGACATCCATTGATTTCAGTAAGGCCACTCGTACTTAAAGTTAAGAATGCACTTTGCTTACTGGGACATTTTAATCTGTTCATTTCAGGTAATTTATGGATTACTTTTCAAGAGAAAAAGTGGGGGGAACAGGCAAATGAAACCCATCAGTGGATTTGTGAAGCATTTTTTTTTTATATAAAATATTCTGACTCAGTCCTGGAGCACATGGCATTTTGAATTTACTTTGTCAATATTTATTTTTATTTTGATAAAAAATACAAAAGAAAAGCAACCAGTCAGTGAATACAAATCAAAAATCAGTTGGTGAACTGAAGTCTCATCTCTACAATGTTTATATTTCATACAGTATAGATGGACAAATATAGTCCTGGGAGGACACTCTGACTGGAATCATACCTGCTTCTTAGTTGAATATTGAGTGGAAGACATTTCATATCTGTAACCTTGAGGCTCAGAAGTCCTGGATTAATCTCCAGATGCAGGAGAAAAATGAACCATCCCAACAGATTAAATCTGAATAATCAAAAATATGAAACTGTGTTTTATTTACAGTCCAATACAGTGCATCCTAAATAAAGGTTTTCAGAAAACTTCCACAGATGGAAATTGGATATCCCCAACCTTTCAGTTATAACAGGGTTTATTATACAAATAAATAACTCCTCTGTACCATGTATCTTGTACAGCTTTACTAGGATCTCATGATGAAAATAATAGACAGGGCAGCCTGTACTACAATATGCACCTTTTACACTCAGTTTTATTGAGCATGAGATAGATTTGTATTTTTCCCCCTCTCATATTCAGAATACATTTAGGAAATAACACAGTCAAATAATGGAGCCTTCTGCATGAATGAGTCACTCCCCTGCATCATACTTCTCTCAGGTAAATTACATTTAATAGCATTAAAAATGAGCAGAACAGGTTTGACAAGATGCGTGCATTTAGGCCTGCAAGAAGACCAAGAATCTGATCTATGCATTGCTTCTGAAGGCAATAGGCACCACCAGGTTTTCCATTAGTTGTAATAGCATGGTTCTCAAAAGCTGTACTTTACGGAAAGGCACTCCAATCTGTTTGCCCAACTCTAGACTTCTATGTTATTCAAAAAACAACTCCTCTTCAAAGGCTGAGTATCGTCAAATCAAGGGTCCAGACTTGCCCAAAGGTATTTTGTGACTAGTAATATCTGGTGAAAGGAGATCCTCTGAAAGCTGTTTCAGATCAAAAAGATTGAAAGACTTCAATTTTTACTTAGGCCTATTGACACCTCATCTATTGAGAAAGTAAGTCTCTTTCAAGTTTCCCTGTACATTCTTTTTCTGCATGGTAAATGCTGAGAGGCAGATCTGTATCCCACTGGAGCTCCAATCAGTTGCTGCTGTTTGCCAACAGAGAGTTCCCCTGCACAGTGGGAGTTCTTCACTAGCCATTTTTGAACTATATGTACTCTCCCTCTTTCATGGTCTAAAGTGCACTGGGGATCTGGGACCATAAGCCCAGTCTTTTGTCACTTTACTTCAGCTCTCTAACTAATTTTGTGGGGAAAGAAAGATTTTTCTTAAAGGTCAGGCCTACAAATAAAAATCACTTTCAGGAAAGGATTCAGGTTCAACAGGTTTAGCTGAGCACATACTTGGGCTTCACAACTTCTGTTAAAATGCATAATCTTGATTTCCACATGCTGTACTTAAAAAGAGAATTAAATCCTCTAAAGCAGATTTGAAGTTACTGGCACAGACTGCTAAATCCATCTGGCACTGCTGGATTCATAAACATAAAGGTCAGATTTTTTGGGAGGATAAATTCTTTGATTATGTTAATCCTAGCATCAAGAGCCACATATGCTACAAAGGTATGGCCATTCTAGAAGGTGACACACTGAAGTCAATTTTAACTCTAAATGAAAGACTTCCTATTACATTACAAGTTATTCTGCACTTTGTCCAAGAATCAGCCTGTTCCTGCCTATTAAGAATTGACAGCAGTGGAGGTTTTTTTAAATCTTTTTGATGAATAAGGGATAAGTATACAAGATGCATTAATATTCCTTGAAAGAATGGAGGATTTCTGAGCTACAAGAGCAGAATATATTTTAATCTAATTAATTACTGAAGACAATGAACAATTGATTTTGGATTAGTGATAGGACAAACAGGTTGAGAAAAGTTTGTGTACTTGGTTATTTGTAGTTTTAAATAAATGATAAAAGTGACTAGGGTAGGTATCTTTTCCCAAATACATCCTGCTGGACATGCAAAAATAACAAATTCAGCACTAGAATTTGATAGTGGAAGATGAACTTTGGATGTTTTGAAAAATGCCGTAACACGCTGTACTGAAATTCTCCTAAAGCCTACCATGATAATTTCACACTTTTATATGTAATCTGTCTTGAATCATGAATGTTAGGTTGAAATTTAGTTAAAATCTTCTATTAGTTCCTATATTATTTAAGCTGGCTCTTCCATCATTGTTAAAGTGACATTTTAAATGTTTTGCTAAAAATGGGCTGTTTTGGTGATAAAAAATCATTTCTCAACTTGCTTTAATCATTATCATTTATTTGCCTCTAGATACAAAGGGATGCAATTAATTAATTTATTTTTTCCACAGACATTTCTAGTGGCTCCTTGCCATGACTGTTTCATTATAATCAATAGTTCATTATTTTGCAAGAATTGGAAAAATTCTGTGGAAAAAGACAAATTTGGCTGCCTTTTATAGATATCTCAGGATTTACAGTCATCATCATTATAGCCAGTATTGTTACAAAAGAAGTCTAGAAATTGTTCTAAAATCATATTTCCAGGAGTGGTACTATATTTACAATATGCTAATACTTTTGTAGTACTGGATTTTATTTCTCTCAAATACTTTCTGCTTAAGCTTTTGAAGTTTCAGTTGACACATGGTATGGATATACAGAAACCATAGACCATTTTAAACACATTGTAAACCTGAAACAGACAAATGTACAAGTCTGTTAAACCAGCTTATAACTGCATGCATGCAACAGTTCAAAAATCTACCTAGAAAATCGGGTGCTCTTTTGAACTCATTCACTGTGAACTGAGTCAATGTTACATGTGGACACCTTGCAGTACTTGATACACATCTGGTCAATTCTTCAGGCATCTCACATTGCATCACTTCTCACACCTCACCCCCATTACCCTCCACCTACTACTCAGTGCAAATAAATTTTCTGGTATATGGCCAGAATTGTTCTACATCCCCCTCCTTCCTCCCTCCACACTTTTATTTCTTCTTTTTTTCTTTTTGGCAGTTCTTCATCAATTAGCTCACTTCCACTAATTGTTCAATAAAAGCTGTATTTCTAACAACGAACTGTGTTCTCGCTCCCTATTCAACTGCACCATCTCATAATGCTGCCCCAACACCTGGGAACCCAACAAATGTGGGTCCAAGAACTCCCCCTCTCCTGGGTACCCCAAATCAAGCAAACAGATTCCAAATAGGTCAAACAGTCTTTATTAAGTTAATATTTAGGACGGAGTAGAAAAATGAAAACACCCCTGGCCGCAAGTCACCCACTCTCCAAGGCCCCCAAGGCACGGTACAAGCACTATCCCCAGGCATGTTTGTGCTCAGTATCACCCCCTGGTATCAGAGCCACAGCAATGTCTAAGGGCAATTCTTTTCCTTGGAATGCTAGTGCAACTGTACATGTGGATGCTTCTGACCCATGACAGTTCTGAACCTGCTCTGTATCCGTGACATTTGTAATGGTTCAATGATTACGTGTGTCCACACCCTTAGTTTTCTGCTGAGTATGTGGGCTTCTAACTCAATAAAACGTCACATCTGCCTCAGTCAGAAGTTTAATATTAGCTGTATAAAATAAGATTTTATGAAGTTTTTTGGAATTATCCATTTAAATAAAAAAGTATCTTTAGTGTTGTTGATGCAAGATTCATTAAAGCAGTAATTGCACATGTATTTTTAGATATGAAACAGGTTAGTTTTGATGATCTGTATGTTTACGCAGTATGTATTTTGTAATATCCTTACTAACAGAATAGTATGTATACAATTGAACTACAATGTATGAGGAATAAATGTAAGTAGTGAATTACAATACAGATAAAGACCTATTTTCTTCACAAAGAGTTTAAGACCTCAAAAAAAAGTAAATTGCAATGTAATATAGCTTCACAGCAAAAGCAAGAGAAACAGTGAGACAGGTTAGGACAAGTGAGTTTTAGCAAGCCATAGAGGAAGAAAGTGCCATGGTCAAGAAGAAAGAATATGACGATCTGTACAGAGATGTTATTGATTGGGGATATGAAGGACGGGGATAGATTTTTGATGCATTTCAAATATTAAACAGGAAAAATTCAGCAACACGTGGGGGATCAGGGAGGCAGATATGTAGGCCAGGCACAGACATTACATTTTTGCTGTTATAAGTGATAGGAAACTATGTTATACCCAAAGAAAGAAAAGGAATATTTAAAGGACAGAGGAAGACATTTGGAGTGGCTGTTCCAGTCCCTGCTCAGTGGAAAACAAAAAGAAAATGTTCAGTCTCTAAAAATATAGGCAACAGTTTAGAAAATGGAGGGACTGAATTTATCTAATTCTATAGATGGATTGAGATTAGGTTAGAGAGGAGACTAGGCCTTGAGATATGAAGAAGAAAGAGTTGCCAGCAGTAAACTGATTGGCACTTTCAGTGGAGATGAGGTGATAAAATCTGGGTAGGGATTAAGAAAAGTGTTAGAGAAGGGGTGCTAGAGTCAGATGAGGTAAAAGCACAAATTTTGTCTTGCATTCTTAATGTAATTTTTAGCCATTGTGATAATAAAACACACTTCCCAATCCCACAGAAGATATGCACTGAACACTCCCGTTGATTTCATTGGGAGTCATTCATGGAATGATTGTGGTATAGTGCTTAAGGGTACTGCAAACCTGACCATATAATTCAGCACATGAATTTAAACTTGACATTCTAGTCCCCCATCTCCTCTATAATGCAAAACTTTTGGCTTCACTTAGAACAAATTTTAAGAAAAAGTTCTGATCAGAATATGAAGATTTTCTTTTTGGCACAACATAAAGAAAAAGCAAAGACACGTTTTGTTAGCTTTGGTTTCATGTATAGAATCGAACAGTCGAGTTTTAAGATCTTTTGTAAAATAGCTATTGCCAATGGCATTTGTGCATCTAGCATTTTTAAAAAGTGGCATTTGGATCATAAAATGCTGTACCTACACACGCCAGTCCCAGGAATGGTGAATTACTATCATCCTATATGTGTGTATAACACACACACACACACACACACACACACCTTTGACTGTGTGCTGTGCTGAGATGTATGTGTGTAAAATAGCTATTTATATATATATACACACACACACACATATTAAATATTGTTTTGTTTGTGTACATATGCACACAGATGTGCACATATACAGATAGACACAGGCATATACACATATATGCATATGTAGAAATCTTGCAAAATTGTGAAGATGTTTTACCAAGTCACCTAATTATGTTTCATGCTTCAAAATGATGTATTTGGTAGCTTGGGAAGCAGCTGGGCTGCTCTTACTAATGTTCTACATAGACAAAAGCATTAAGTGGATACTGCTACCTTTATTTGATTCATGGATTTCCCTAGGCTTCTCCATTCTTGTGGAGAGCTTATTTGTTCTAGGGGCCCTGTGTGGTTAGATAAAGGTATGAGTATAGACTGGTTTACAGTTTTTAAAAGGTTTTCTCTTAAATTATCTTGTTCTAAATAAATGATATTTGCTTTAAGGAAGCTGTTTGGTCACTGATTACAACTATCATTGCCCTAGAGGAAATAAAATGGCAGCTTTTGAGTTAAGTCAGATCTGTGGAGATAAATCACAGTTTGTAGACAGGAGATTTTGACCAGCAGCTAGCAAAAATGGGAGATTTCCATGGTGCCAGCCCCGAAGCAAAGTGATTGCTAGAAGCCTGAAACTTAGGAAGGTTATGCTATACCATTTATGTGGTAATGGTGATAAGCACTGAATAGTCTCCCCATCAGACTTACTTTCCTGAGGGCAGAATAATACTCATAGTAGTGGTGCTCATTAAATATTACCCTGTTCATATATCAGATTGCTTGGGTAGGTTTAAACATTTAATATGATGAATCCAAATTTGTTTTCAGGATGTAGTCACTAGTTATTTCTATGGGCAGGCCCAAGAATATTATGCAAAGCTGGCATATATAGCCCTGCAGAATCATATTGATTGAATGTATACTTTAAAGCTTTTTAGTTGGATAACTCCTACTTGAGCATTTCTTAGCAGAAGCCCTTTTCTCTCAAATAAAGAGGTGACTATTTAAGACTGCTTTGAAATCATTAAGTGCCACGTTTATTTCAGTGGTTCTCAGCCAGGCATAAGATCCTTTCAGGACTGCTGAGGTTTGGGCATGGCTGCAACCACCACTCCACCAGTACCACTGTCGCAGTTCAGAAAAAAAGCTGTCCTGCATGCCTCATAAGGTGTCTGATCAGCAGGGATCCTGGTTTTAAATTAAAAATATCCCCAATTTTCAGTTAAAAAAAGTAACCCCAAATCTACATTTTCCATGATTTAAATAAAACACCACTAATATCTATCTATCTATCTATCTAGCTACATATAGATCTCTCTCTATATATATATAGCTATAGATAAATATATATCTATATCTATTGATATAGAAATATCTATCTATCGATCTATATATTATATATATAGTGGTATCTCATTTTAATCATGGAAAATATGGATTTGGAGTTACTTTTTTAATCCAAAAACTTGGGATTTTTTTAAATCAGAGAAAACCAGGATCCTTGCTAATGAGGAAGTAGCTATGTCAAGAGCAGGTACTCCTGCCTGCATTAGTTTTATCTGATCAATTTTGCTTATAATAGGCCTGATCCCACAAAATACTGAACGTTCAGTTGAGCAACTCTAGTCCACCCCACACACTCCTGCTGCCGGCATGTGGAGAAGGTTCAGCCTAGCAGTGGTGGTGGTGATGCAGCAGTTGGAGGAAAGACAAGAAATATATAAGTAAGCCTCCAGGCTGCTTTTCCTGTCACAGCTGCTTTCCTATGTGGCTCTGCATAACGCGTGTGGTGTAGTTTTCCCTGGCAGAGGCAGAGACAGTAGTACAAACCTGGTTGAGTCACACTGAGGTAACCTGAGGCAGTACAACAATGGTACCCCTACATTTAGAAAACTTATGCCAGGGCACCTTGAATCTAAACAGGTTGAGAACCTCTGATTTATTTATTAATATAAGTGGGGTGGGTTTCCATTATGAAAAATTCAGAGAAGCTAATAGTCTTCACAGTTCATGAAGTCTATTTAACGATTTCTTTGCCTCCATTTTCCTGAGCAGTGACCAGAACAGCCACCCCCCCCCGTCCCCACTTACATCCCAGGAGAGGCGCACCTAGGCCAAGGGTTAGTGAGGAACTAGTTAGGGAACTTCTGGAGGGACTGGATGTATTCAAATCAGCTGGTCCGGATGATCTCCACCCCAGAGTGCTGAGCGAATTAGCTGAGGTCATTGCAAGACCCCTGGCACGGCTTTACAAGCACTTGTGGTGCTCTGGTGTGGTGCCAGAGGACTGGAAGAGGGCCAATGTGGTTCCCATCTTCAAAAAGGGGAGGAAAGAGGACCCGGGAAACTATAGGCCAGTTAGTCTTACCTCAATCCTAAGTAAGCTTTTTAAGAGAATTATTCTGGCACATGTCCACAAGGGGCCATCAGGGGAGATTATGCTTAGGGGCAAACAACACTTGTTCATTAGAGGTGGGTCCTGTCAGACCAACCTGGT
>NW_017729032.1:133123227-133128068 GCF_001723915.1 Gavialis gangeticus
CGGGTCAGACTTGATGATCTGCTCAGGTTCCTTCTGACCCTACTAACTATGAAACTATGGAACTAAGTCCTGTCTTCCATTAAAACCACAGATGCTAAAGAAGCTGACATGTACTATCTTTCACCATTATCATTATCACAAAAATGATTAAGCATCTTGCTTAAAAAATTTCAAAGTAGTAATATTTCAAAATTCTAAAATAGTAATATTACAAATGAAACTAATTTAAACTGCATGCTTTATTGGCTGTGGCTTTCACTCCTCCTCATTTTGTTACAGGAGTTTTAATTGCTATTGATTCAAGGATTTCTGATTAAGGTATGGCCCAGCTGAAGTTCGATTTTCTAAGTTAAAACATCCAGTTTTTCAAAATGTATATTGCTGCAAGGGAGAAGAAAAACCAAACCACAAATACAATGCAGTAAAGTATAGAAATTCACAGGCTATTTTCCAATTGCAATTTTGTACAAAAGCAATGCTCTAGTATAATACTTAGTCTGGTTTTTGCAAAGATATTAAAGCTGGAGAAAGAACAATCAGGATAATCTTTTGAGTCAGAAAACAACTCTAGCAAATAACAATCGTATGTATGTTTTATTGGCCTGATCAGGTAAGAATCTGTAGCCTCTTTTGAAAGGAGCACAATTCAGTTTAAAAAAAGAACCTGCCTACATGGTCCCTTGTGCCCAACATCATAAAAACATATAATGGAAAAGATCTCCAGTCTGATCCTCTCATATGCATTGCACTGTATAATCCCTTCCATTAAATTATCAGATTCCCCAAATGTGTATTCAAGGATGCCATCCAGCCTTTATTCAGTTATACTATGCAGGTATGAGGGGTCTTCCATTCTCCTTGCTAAAACTTTCTTGAACATGGATAATCAGAACTATGTACAGTATCCTGGAAGGTCTAACCAGAAACTTGTATGTGTTCTCAAAAGACCAAAGAGTTAAGCTTACAGAAAGATAAAGCTCATTTATTCAGAGAGCAGTACCTTGCCTACAGTTTTGCTGTTCTGTCCTGCAATCCCCAGCGAATGTAACAACTTATACATATAACACTCTTAAAGTTATCCACGCATGTTCCCCCTTTACATGTAACATATCCCCATCTAATACCCATGTTGGCAGTTTAGTTCAACCCATATTTAAAGCCCATTTTAACAGGTCTCTGTTAGTCTTTTTAGCTCTAAGTGATCTTCTCAGTTTCTCTGCATTCTCAATCTTTATTGGTTCAGTTATTGTTTGGTTTCCTTGTTCAGATGTCTCTATTTCTGTGGCATTGTCAGTCTCTGTTGTTTCTTGTTGCTTTGATGTTAGCTCTGTTTCCTTTGGTGACTCTCATGGTGCTGTTTCTTCTCTCCCCTTTACGAGCTGCAAGTGTCATCTGTTCCTTCTTAACACCTGTCCTTTCAGTGTGACTACTTCATAGGATCTGGGAGCTACTTTATGGGAAACAAGTGCTTTTTGTTTCCACATTTGTCCATCTGAAATAAGCACCATATCTTTGTTGTGCAGTTGTAGTAACTCCTTGGAACCCCTGATATAGTACCATTTTTCTTTGAGTTTGTCATATTCTTTAAAAGTTTTCATGTCTTGTTTTTCATTCTAATGAGCATCATCCACAGAATTTGGCAGCCTAATTTTGAGTTTCCTGTTAAACTGCATTTCTGCTGGGGACAATCCATGTTTCATGGGCATTGCCCTATAATTTAAGACTGACAGATAAACATCAGTGTGTAACTCTGTAGCTTTTTTCAACAATTTCTTCACTATTTGTACTCCATTTTCCACCACACCATTGGATTGTGGATATTTAGGACCTGAAGTGCTGTAACAAAATCCATATTTGTTTGAAAGCTCTTTAAATTCAAGACAGTTAAACTGAGATCTGTTGGCTCTTCTCACAATTAGTGGAATCCCGTGTCTAGCAAAAATTAATTTGATGTGAGTTATGACATGGTTTGCTATTGTGTTTTTGAGCAGTGCAGTATCAGGATAGTGAGAATAATAATCCAGCACTAATACATTTTTTTCCTGCATGGATGAATAAGTCAATGCCCACCTGATACTATGGAGCTACAGGCTCCTCTATGACCATCATGGGCTCTTTTCTTTGTGCTGATCTTTACTTTAAGCACTTTGTACAAGCATTTACAGCATCTTCGATGTCATTATTTAAGTTGGGACAATAAAAAGCATCCCTTGCTCTCTTTTGCATTTTTCAATGCTTAGATGCCCCTCATATATTCTGTTTAACATGCTTTTCTTTAGCACTACTGGAACAACAAGTCATGAGCCTTTGAACAAAATGCCAACCAGTACTGACAGCTCTTCCTTGAACTAAGAGTAGGGGCTAGGTATATGTTTTCCAGGCCAACTGGCACAAATAGCTGTTGTCCCCAGAGATCCTGGTTGTCTCTGATAAAAAAAAAACAAATCTCCAATTTTCAGAGTAGAAGAAGGAACCCAAAATCCACATTTTCCCATGATTAAAATGAAATGCCACTTATATATATGTGTGTTTATAGATCTCTATATATCTATAGATAGATAGATAGATAGATAGATAGATAGATAGATAGATAGATAGATAGATAGATAAACAGTGCTGTTTCATTTTAATCACAGAAAAATGTGGATTTGTGGTTCCTTTGTTTAATCTGAAAATTGAGGATTTCCTTTTAATCAGAGAAAACCAGGTTCTCTGCTTATCTCTGCAATGTTGCAAACTCACACAAAATGTGTCTGTCTTTTGTCTGTGCAGGGCCAACATCTATATGCAGGAGAGAGGCTTCTGGGTCCTGTGGGAGTGCTGCACTGGGGTCACCACCACCCACTACTGGAGCTGTCCAAACTTGCCAAACGTGTCAGTGATGCACCAGGTACTGGACACTTCTGCTTCAACAGCTGGTGGTGGTGTTGGAGAACTGGGAAGCATAACAGCAGACAAGGCAGGAGGTGTGGGAGGCATGAGAGCTAGCCTGATGAGACTGAGATATAACCTGGGAGACCACCCAGAAGGAAACAGGACCAGGAGCAGTGCGCAGACTGGCCCCAGCTGGAGTCCCTGTGGAGCTGCTCCGGCAGCAACTGAGCATCTAGGGCCAGCCACTAGATACCACATGTAGCCCCCCATGCCCTAGGCCCCTAGCCCCAGCCCTACATGGCCCCTGGATCCCACCTGCTGCCCCACAGCAGGCCCCTGCCTGAGCCTTGGAGGAGGGCCTCCACAACCTCCCACCTGCAGGAGACCCTGCAATTCACCATGGCCCCTACACCCATGGGGGAACTGTCTGCAGCCAGGGTGCTGGCTGCCTGCTGCCAGGTGTTGTGCCCTGGGTGCCCCCACTGCACAGCCCCCCACTCAGAGGAGGATTGAGACTGATGTATATAGTTTTCAGTTTGGGAGGAGGGTTTTTTATTGTTGGTGGATAGGGTGGATGGTGGAGGGGCTCATTTGTTGGGGAGGGAGGGGAGAGGCAACTCTGTTGGTTGAGGGGGGAGGAGGGGCATGGGGGTGGCAGTTGTGAGGGAAATAAAGGTTTTCATTACAAACAACTGTGTGTCCTGCAGTGGTGCTGGGGGCTGGGCAGAGGGTAGGGGGTGTGGGTCATCTGGAATGTGTTGACCCACTGGTTGTCATCCTATTCCTGCAGCACAATGCACTGTCACCACTGCTGGCTGGCACAGTGGGCCTAGAGGCAGCAGGGCTGGTGGGACAAGAAGGCAATGAAAGTCCTGGCAGTGTCATCCTGGAGCCCATGGTCAGCAGGCCTGGAAGAAGCAGCTGTGCAATGGTGGGGGCCCTCGAAGGCCATGTACCAGTGTTCTACAAGCAGCTGAAGTCTGTTGGGGAGTTGGGGAGCACTAGGTGGTTGAGCAACAGGAATGCAGAATGCCGACAGGTGAGTAGGACAGATGTGGCAGCCCTGAGGAGTGGGAGACCCTTTCCCTGGGAGCCCGGGCCAAGATCTGGTGCATTAACTTAATGCACATTACATGTAAGCCCACTTAAATTCACATGTAGACATGCCCATTGAGAACATAAGGATTCTTACTGAGGACTGAAGCAACTCATCTTCACTACAACCAAAGCACCATCAACACTGTATACTATAGGGCTGTGCGAAGCTTTGGTAGCTGGTTTGATTTGGAGGATATTTGACCTGATTCAGGGACTGAATCTCCAAATCCTAATTGAATCAGGAAAGCTCTGAATCAATTCAGAGCATCTGAATCAATTCAGAAAATCTTCAAAAAAGATTCAGCTGATTTGGAGATTCAGCCATAAACTAAACAAGCAGCTGACAGCTGCCTCCAGCTGATAAGTCTGTTGGGGTTGGGGGAGTGGGGAGAGAAGGGGTGGGGGGAAGGAAGGGATTGGGACTGGGGCTGGGGCTGAGGCTGGGGCTGGGACAAGCTGCACAGTGGGAGCGGACGGACAGGGGATGCAGGCATGATAGCACTGGGATCAGGGCCTCTTCCCTGTTGCTGCTTGCCCAGCCAGGTCAGAAGGGTGTGGGATGAAGGCTCGGCTCACTCTGGGAGGAAGGGAGCAATTGGCAGCAGGGCAGAGCCCCCACTCCCAGCACCTCTGCACCTGCATCCCATGCCACCCCACACTGGCTGGCAAGTGGTGGCAGAGAAGAGCCCCCACTCCCAGTGCTTATGTGGGTGCGGCAGTGCTGGAAACAGGGGATATGACCTGCTGCCACCTAGAGTGAGCTATGGAACTAGGCTGGGACCAGAAGAGGGAAAGGGCTGGGTAAGGCACCCATGGGGGCTTCTCCCATGGCTCCCCACACACAGGGAGAGGCAGGCACAGCCAGAGGA
>NW_017729032.1:133133068-133135610 GCF_001723915.1 Gavialis gangeticus
ATGCTGGGGCTGGGCAGGGCAGCCACTGGGGCTGAGATCGGAGAGCAGGGGCTGGGGGGGGCCTCTGCCACATGGCCCCAGGGCCCCCATAGCTCCTGCTGCAGCTGTTGGGTGCGGGGCTTTTCTTTTTTAAATTAAGTGCCAGGAAGCTGGGGCCGGGTGGGGCAGCTATGGAGGCTTCTCCCGTGACTCCCCCCCACACCTGGGGAGAGGCAGACACAGCCAGAGGAGCCGCAGGAGAACCTGCAGCTGCCCAGCTGTGCCTGCCTCTCCCCGGCCGATCCGAATCACCAAATCTCTCTGAACTGGTGCTGAATCTTCAAAAGCAGAGTCAGCAAAATTGATTCGGGACAGTGATCCGAATCTCTAAATTGAATCATTGTCCTCCAAATAGGCTGATTCTGAATCCAAATCAAATACTTCCCTATTCGCACATCCCTAGTATACTGCAGGGTAGTGCAGTAACACTTGAGGTATCCTTGAACAAACCACCTTGGGAAATGGAAGCTGCCTATCTATGGTGGCACACAGTTCCAGGAGAGGTTACTGACCCTGTTTCTTCGTTTTACTGTAAAATACGTAGTCTTTGTACTACACAGAATCTATAACAGAGACAAACACAATTTTTTAAGTTAGTCAGAAACTCAAGACATCTGACTCCACAAAAAAGAAAAAAATATTGCTGGGAACTGATATCTCAGAAGCTTGTACTGCAGATAAATCAATCAATCAATCAATCCATTTCTTTATTTGTCTCCTACATAATTTACCTCTGCCATCACATTAAAATAGACTAATATGTTTTAAGTTCTTTTAGTTACATTAGTTATCTCTTTGGAGCCCACAAACAAAAGGGCAGTGTGGGCCCAAATGGAAAGGCCAATTTGGGGTGTGTGGGGGGGTTACTTTCTTAAACACTTTTAAAAATCTGGACTCAAGTGATATTATTCTACATCCCTCACTCATTCTTCCTATGCCTATATTTTTCAGTTTACTTTTTTCCACCTTTTTTGCATTTAAATGCCTTTGTTTTTTAATAGTACTGCAGCTTATCTTCTCTAGACAGAACACTCTACTCTTATCTCACAAGATGCAGAAGCAGCAACTATATTATTCTTACTGAACAGTAACTTTTCACCAAAACTTAGAAACTATAATGCATTATTTCTATTAGCTGTAAGACAAAGTGCTTTTAAAATAATTTGTCCAAGCATCGGATTAATTTCTGTGAGGATTTGCATAGTAGTACTAACAATCACTAGTACAGTTTAAGGGATTCTTAAAACATTTTATCCCAGTGAAACTTGCCTCTCAGATGGTGAAATTTATCATTTAGGCTTGATGCTGAATGAGTTATTTGTGAGTGAAACCCTGCACTTTCAAAGGCTCACTGTAGTCAGGGATTAAATTATAAAGTTCGTTAGTTTCCAGGGGATGTGTGGGGATTAATTGGAATTCCATTAATCCAGTTTCATTTGGAATTAATTGAAGAATTGGGATCTTCGGTGTCATTTCTCAAAGATAAAAAAATGAATGGAAAACCACTAATCCTTATATCCATATATTAGTGGTGTTTCGTTTTACCCATGGAAAATGTGGGCTTTGGGTTAGTTTTTTAAGGTCAGTCTAAATATAATGCTTGCACATATCAATAGTGTGTTGCCACAGCACAAAGGAGGCAAATTTTAGCCCGATCGATGTCTTTCTCCTACAGTGGGGGGCAGGGTCAGGGGGTGCAGGGTTTGTGCAAAATACAACCCACAGACTGGATTCAGCCTGCCATCTGGCCTATAGGGCCCCTCTGTAAGCCCTCTGTAAAGCCTGGCCCTGGGCTGCTCCTCTACAAGCCAATGCTTTCATGCAGGAGGCACAGCTCTGGTTTGCAACCACCCTCAACCCCAGCCTGGCCTGATGCATCTGCAGCCCCAAACCAGGCTTTTGACTGGCCACCCTATGCTTGTTCCCATCCCTCCCTGCCTGTGAGCATGGGGATTCAGGTAGGGGCCCCACTAGGCTGGGGCAGGGACTCCAGCTGGGGGAAAGGGGGATGGGATTGAAGGGAGACGTGTGCTATGGGGCCAGACTGGGCTGGCCCTGTACACTGCAGGAGCTGTAAAATATAGGACTGGGTGGAGCTGGCCACACAGACTACCACCATGTGCATCTGAGGACTCAGGTGGGAGCTCTGCGGGAGTCGATTGGGCTGCTTCCCCCACATGCAGCCTGGGACTGGGGTGGGAGTGCAGGAGTTGCCTGCTATGGGGCTGGGTGGAGCTGGTTCTGCACTCTGCCGCCATGTGCAGCTCAGGTGGAATGCTATTGTGCTACGTGTGGGGCTGGCCCCACATGCTGCCACCATGTGCAGCCAGGGACTTGGGCGGGAGCTCCATGTTTTGGGGACAGGTGGCCAGGAACTGAGATGGGAGTGCAGGGAGCTGTACACTATGTGGCTGGGAGGGGCTGGCTCCACTTGCTGCTAACACATACAGCTCCAGGGACTCACACACTCCAGGGTCTCCAAGGACCCACCTTCCCCCCCACA
>NW_017729032.1:133135732-133139459 GCF_001723915.1 Gavialis gangeticus
CCCCACCCTCCACCCTTCACCATACCCCCAAACACCCCCACCCACCCACAGACCGCCAACACACATTCCCCCACCGTATCCACACACACATCCACACCCTCCTACATACTCCCACCCAAACCACATAGTACACACCCCTCCATGAACCCATTGAGTCCTTACTATAAAGGAAGACATTAAAGCAAAGCAAAACTATCTTCCTTTTTCTGTACTCCTTCACTTTACTGCTCTAGACTGTAGCACTGATTAGGGTGACAAGTGACACTGGGCGTACTTCATGTTAGTAATTTGTCCATTCATTATCAACTACTCCCATATTTCATCTACCCCTACCTTCAAAGCCTAATGTGATTTTAACAAACTGTACTAAACTGTCACATAATAGTCATGCAAATGCCATGCAAATATGACATGGTCTCTCTACTCAGTTTGCCTGATTATCCATAGATGCCAGCAGAAGTCTTCCACCCCTATAGGTCATCTGTCAATGCAGAGTTCTCAGGCATCCCTAGACTGTTAGATGTTCATAATAAGCTCTCCACTCCTTTTAGGATTTCATGCCTCTTGGTTGCATAGTTTTCAAAATGAATTCTGAAAGCCTGATTATAGGAGTTAGAAGTTAGCCATTTGGTCATTTTTAGAAGTTGCCAAGTGGAATTCCGGACTCACTGAGGTCAATAGATGCTTCACTGTTGACTTCTTTAAAACCAGAGGTCTAAATTCTATATTTTACATCTGAAGACTTTAAAATAAAAACCTGTCAACCTTCATGATCACATACATAGATATTATCTCATTTCACACAATAGGAAACTGAGGGACAGAGAGATTATATGCATTGCCAAAAGTCAAACAAAATTTGGCTAGAATCTAGATCCCCTTATTTCAAGTCCCATTAGACAACACTTAGTAGGACCTGTCACACATTTTATAGCAGCATAAAGACCCCTCTCCTGTGAGCATTTTTACAAATACCAGCTACCCACCAGACAGATTTTATGATGGTTTTGTGCTTGGACAAACATGCTTAGACTGGTGAATGTGAATAAAGTTGCTTTTGCTTGTGAATTACATCTTCAAGCACACAAGATAAAAGAAGATTACACGCTAGTCATCCAATCTCTCACTACTTGATTCTCAAGAAGACCTGAACCCTATGCTGTGCACTTTAATTCAAATTTAAGGGTGCCTATACACAAGTAGGGAGGCTACTCCAACATGCTGTAATTCCAGCATGTTGGAGCAAACTCGATTAATCAAGTCTCCTGGAATATGGCAATTACCATGCTCCACCAACCTCCCATGTCTCACATATCAGTGCCCCCATGCTTCAAAATGGTGGTGGGGGCACTTTAACTAAAACTGGTTTGATGAGCTTTAGACAAAGTGCCCCCACTGCCGTTTTGTGACACGGGGATGCTGAGACATGGGACAGTCTGGGTGCTTTAATTAGAGTGCTTTTGGAGCTGCTCTAATTCAAGCACTCCTCCCTCCACTCCCAGAGCACTTATATAAATGCCCTAAAAGATCAATATGAGATTTAGGCAATGCTCATGTATTTTTTAGCTGTTTTTAGATAATTTTTAATAGAATTCCACAACAGCTTTGGACAACACTAAGATGTGGGGGGACATGGGCATGCTAGAAGGAAGCAATAGGCTACAATCAGACCTAGACAAGTTACAGGGGTGGGTGGATGAGGATAGGATGGGATTCAACACCGACAAGTGCAAGGTGATGCACCTGGGGAGGAAGAACCAGCACCATACCTACAGGCTAGGGAACTCCCTTCTCATCAGTGCAGAGGCAGAAAAGGATCTTGGAGTCATCATTGATGCCAAGATGAACATGGGCCGACAGTGTGGGGATGCAGTCAGGAAGGCCAACCGCACCTTGTCATGCATTCACAGATGCATCTCAAGTAGATCCAAGGAGCTGATACTCCCTCTCTATGCGGCACTGGTGAGGCCGCAGCTGAAGTACTGCGTCCAGTTCTGGGAACCGCACTTCAGGAGGGATGTGGACAACATGGAGAGGGTCCAGAGGAGGGCCACTCGCATGATCAGGGGACAGCAGGGCAGGCCCTATGAGGAGAGGCTATGGGACCTGAATCTGTTCAGCCTCCACAAGAGAAGGCTGAAGGGGGAATCTAGTGGCCTGTTACAAAGTAGTCAGAGGGACCAGCAGGCATTGGGGGAGTTTCTGTTCCCCCAAGTACTAACAGGAGTGACTAGGAATAGTGGTCACAAGCTGGCAGAGGGTAGATTTAGGCTAGATATCAAGAGGTGCTACTTCACTGTCAGGGCGGCTAGGATCTGAAACCAACTTCCAAGAGAAATGGTGCTGGCTCCTACCCTGGGGGTGTATAAGAAGAGGCTAGATAAACACCTTGCTGGGGTCGTTTGATCCCAGTACTCTTTTCTGCCATGGCAGGGGGTCAGACTCAATGATCTACTCAGGTCCCTTCTGACCCTATTAACTATGAAACTATGAAACAATTAAAGGCTGAATTTAGGGCCTTGCTATTGATAAAACAGATTATTGAGATCTTGTTGGTATTCTTAATAGCATTTGATATACAACAAGCTTTACTAGAAGCAGAATGCTAGACAAGTAAAAGTGTACCTTGAAAATGACAAGTATTTCCTCGTTCATTTAAATGAATTATGTTAAATGAATCCTTGGATCAGATAGTGTATTTTCAGGAAGTAATGTTTTCTATTCTTGTTAATTTAAACTAACAGTAAAGTACTTTCAAATGTTACTTCTTTGAAGAATAGATCATATTCTTGAGGAGTTTTATGTGTTTAGAATTGCTTCCCAAAATATGGAGTTTAAGAGCCAATCTAATGTGGTTATGGTAGCCATGGATTTTTTAAGAATGAAGGCTGTAAGCATAAAGAGAGATGTCTTCCAAATATCATATCGTTATTATATGTACAAACCACTGTACTGAGGCCAATTTTTTTTTAGGAGAATAAGGATGCTGAATGGTAAATATAAACCATGTTTAAGGAATACAGATTGTATGATACTTGAATGTGGTATTCATAATCTTCACAAGAAAAATTCATATGGGATGTCTAGCATCTAAAATAATGACATGTGGTAAAAAAGATGGAAGAATTTATTTTTTTGTTTGCTTGCTTGCTTCCTTGTATTCTTAAATATAACATTGGGTCATGTTACTTTTCTAGCAGAAACATCAGTTGGCCTA
Organism: Gavialis gangeticus; assembly: GCF_001723915.1. Lineage (NCBI taxonomy): Eukaryota > Metazoa > Chordata > Crocodylia > Gavialidae > Gavialis > Gavialis gangeticus. The sequence goes on from NW_017729032.1 coordinate 133,138,950, forward strand.
CAGCTCAATCCTATGAGTTGGATTGTTTCTTTGAAGATGTATATACATGAATATGATTTCAGTCTGAGAGGTAGGAGATGAAAATGGATGCCAAGAAAAAATGAAAATGTCAGGTGTTGCCAAAAAAGTGAATGCTATTCAGTGGTTAAGAAAAAGGAAAACGTTTTAAAAGAAATGTTACGTTTATTCTGAATTTTATTCTGAGTGAGACAAAAGAGATGTTCCAATGACAGCCAAAGCTATGCCTGCTGCAGGTAGTCTGACTATCACAATTTACCTGGAGAAAGCCTATCTATTAGGCCTGTGTGAATAGGGAAGTACTTAATTTGGATTCAGCCGATTCAGAGGGCAGTAATATGATTTGTTGATTCGAATCTCTGTCCTCATTCAACTCAGCTGATCTGAATCAGAGATTTGGCGTTGATTCAGTGCTGATTCAGAGATTTGGGTTGGCCAGAGAGAGGCAGGCACAGCTGGGCAGCTGCAGGTTCTCCTGCGGTTCCTCCAGCT
>NW_017729032.1:133139559-133143832 GCF_001723915.1 Gavialis gangeticus
GCTGCAGGTTCTCCTGCGGTTCCTCCAGCTGTGCCTGCCTCTCCCTGGACTAAGGGAGCCCTGGTGACTGGGGCCTCTGAGGGCTCATGGCAGCACTCCACCAGCACAGCACAGGGCAGTGAGGGGAAGCAAGGATAGCCCCCTCTGCCTGGCACCCACGCAGCAGCTGCCCCATGGCATGGGTGCAGCGTGGTTTGGCAGGGCACTGCACACTGTCTGGGAGCTGGGACTGCTGGGGCATCCCCCTTCCCCTCCCCCTCCTTTCAGACCATGCTGCAAGAGGCCATCCTATCCTTACCTTCCATGCACAATGACACCTCCCCTCTCAGTCCTTCCTCTTCCCTGCCCACCACTGCCACTGTTCCCAGTTGACCCAAGGTAGAGGTTGCTCAAGAGCCATTCCTCACCCTCTCAAGCTCAGCTGTGTGGGGAACTGCCAACTTTCCCAACCAACCTCCTACCAACCTGGGAGCAGACATAGGGAAGGAAACCTGCCCACAGCTGCCACTGTCTCTGGATGAGCCCAGCACCCCTCCCTGCAGCCCTGATCGAAGTCAGGCTGAAGTGATCAGGACAACAGCATCAGTGAGCACAGCTTCCCTTGCTTCACCCAGGGGTGTAAGCAGAGAAAGCAAGGGCAAAAATGGGAGAGAAGGGAAAGTGCCACTGAGCCAAGAGAAGAGAGAGGAAATGCTGAGAGTGGGGTCGGGGAGGAAGTCTTATCTTATTTCAGGCTTGAAAAAAAGTCCCTGACAGCTGCTTTTGCTTCATGGTCTGTGCACTCCAGTTGGGAATGGAGTGAGAGATGCTGGGAGTGAAATGCAGCTACCCTTCCCTAGCAGTGCTAGTCACTGCTTCCAAACCCCTGCTTGAAATTCCTGGATCTCCCTATGAATGCAAACCATCAGATGAGTCACAAGTGAACCACTTTCAATACATCAGGCTTATGCTAATTATTAGGACTAGGCAAATAATTGATATTTCAGGTCAGCAGTTGAAACAAACATTTTATTTTTTAAGTACCCTGGCCCAAACTGAATGTGTTTTTGTTGTTCTTGCAGAAACAAAGGAAAGAAAAACCAAAAAGTTTCAAATTCAATTTGATTTTTTGGATACTGTAAGAAAAGCAAAAGAAATTAAGGGCGCGATTCACAATCCTGTCAGAGGAGGAAATATTTCTTTCTCCCTCTTATTGAGTTTCTTAATGGCTAGAGCACTCAGAACATGAGTGATCTCAGTTCTGTTCTTGCTTCTGCCTGAGGAGACTTGAACCATTTCTGACAGCCTAGAAGTGTTCTAGTGACAGGATACGGTACTCTCAACTGTTTCTGTTTCTGTTCCACTTTTCATAAGAAATTAAACATTCATGAAGGCAGGCACAGGAACTGAAGTACACTACCTCAAATTACTCTCACACCTTGTGGTTAGAATATTCAATTGATATGTAAAAGAATCCAGCTGAAACCTTTTTTTTCTTGATTTAGAAAAGGAACTTGATCTCCCAGGTGAACTTACTAAACATCACCTTGTCATTCTCTCATGTTAAAACTGTTATACTTAACATAAAATACTTAATTGTTCATTGAACCAGAGACACAGTGAGCCCGGTGGCTAGGAGAGTCAAGTGGGGAATGTAACTGGCTTACAGGACCTGCTCCAGCAAATATTTTATTATTTATGGAAATCAGAACAAGGGAAATTGAGGACCCTGTACCCAGGAATAAAATGTAGACTGGTGGACAGGTACAGTCCTAAGATATGAGTTCAATTCTCTACACAAATGGAAAGAAAATGAACCCAGATCTCCCACATTCTTGGTGTATGCTTTATTTACTGGACTATCAGAGACCAGGATGACAGCAATAGCTTCTGGTTTTCTCTGTGATCCTAGCCCTGTTTTGTTCTTGTTGTTTTTGACTTTTTTTATTTGTATTTTTACTTTTTCACTCCAGCAAAAGCTTCTCCTTGAATTTGAGTTGAACTTTCAAGTAGTTTTAGAAAAACTGAAAACACATTTTACAGCATAAAATATAAACTATTTTGCCAAGACAAAAATATATAAACTATATATAAATATATAAACTATTTGCCAAGACAAAATTCTTGGCAAATTTGCTAGGCTCTACTAAAACCAGTAACTCAAGAGCTTTGCCAGAGTGTTACTCTTCTCCAAACAGGTGTGATTTTAGTAACTCCTCTTTTTTATCGTGGTGCTCAATCCATCCTTACCCTAACACTCTCAGTTGTAGTTAGGCCAACTTATTACCATTCCCTTTATTACTCTCCAAATACTACCTTTAATTGATAGAATAAAATCCAAAAATGTATCAGTGTACTCTAGGGAGAGAAAAATATGACTATTTTTCCAGTTGATTTTGTTTGACTGCCAGGGGCTTTGAGTACCATATTTAAACACAATAAAAAGCTTAAAAGACCTTAAAACTAAATTTTAAAAAACCCAAGAGATTTGAGACAAATCTGGGCAATTTATTCTAAAGGATGCTCAAGAGACACAGACAAAAAAATGACAGAACAGAGATTAATACTGTCACTTCACATATCTCTATGTTTTTTAGCACAGGATGCAATGAAACAGAAGGAAAAGTATTTGGGTAAATAAAAGAGACACTCTTTCTGAGAAACATAATTTTTTACTGATTGAACAAACATGAAAACTCCAGCAGAGTTTGGCAGGGACTACACAGTAGAAAGCCAAGACCAAGAGATGTGTTATTTATGTTATGATCAAATCCTTTTTTCCTGAATGTCTTTCCTTATGAAAGGCGGAACATTTAACAATTGAATATTATCCAATTTAAATGTAATTGCTTGCTCATGTGGAGACGCTACAGCTGAAGTGGATACCAGAGTGTTATTTATGGGATCTCCATAGCAATCTATTAGGAAACAAGCAGTAGCGAACACCACTATATATTCACCTCCCCATTTGATCTCAGTTGGTTAATAATGGACCCAACTTCAAAGCAAAACCCTGAAATTAAAAATCTATTTCTTTCATTCTGATATTATATAATAATGAGCATGATAGACCACAGTGCATTTTTCTTTTTTCTCATATCTGGTCTATCCATAGTGGTTAAATTAAAGAAAGCACTGTGAACACATCTCTGGAGAATACTTTCCATTTTCTAAGATCCATATATAAAAGAGACACAAAATAAAGAACACAAAGTAAGTGTGCAAGAGATACATAAGCAGGTGGGGAATGCTCTATTATTATGAATAACCTGTTTTAACCTAAACTTCATTCCTCTTTATTTTTAATGTAAATAATTTCCATCAGTAAAAGTAAAGGAACACTTGGGCCATGTACAGGCATTATACTTTGACCTAAGTGAATGTAAATTAATCTAATCTTGTCCTTGTAGAGAAGTTTGACAAGCATAGACTTGTCCAAAACTGGTGCAAGGAGTTTAAGATAGATGTGATGTGAGGTACACTCTACTGAGATTGATTTAGGTGAGACCAGTGCATCAAATTTCTGGACTTTTTCTCTTTCTGATTCAAGTTATATCACTGTCCTCCAGCATCCCAGCCTGCTTTGTGGACCCTGTTTATCCCTCCCTCTCAGGGAAGCATGCTAGTACTGGTCCACAATCTACTACTCCATCCAAGTGCCCAGCAGGCCCTGATCCTGCACTCTCTCAGTGCTAAGCAAGCTCAGCCCCTCTCTCTGTCCTTACCCCCTGCTTCCAGCCCAGGTAGGCAGCAGGGAGAGGGAGGTATCCGTGTCCCCTGAACAACCCTTGGACCTGGGCACCCAAGTCCCCTGTCTGTGCTTACAGCATCCCAATCACAAACCCCACAAGGTTGTGGGGTTTGCATACCCCAACACTGAGCCCAGAAGAACCCCTGCACTCAGGCATAGCCCCAGAGGCCCTGATCTTGGCACCCACACACCCAACCGTTGACTCCCATGGCCCCATGCACAGGCACAGTCCCCCAGCCCCTGACCCTGTTACCTGCACACCTAGCCAGAGACACCCAGGCCCGTACACCCAGGCACTGCTCCATAGACCCAACTCTGGCAGCCACATACCTAACCAGGGATGCCTACAACCCCATGCTCAGGCACATGTCCTGCATGGACACAGTACTGAAGGATCTTCTGTAAGACAAGGATGAGGGAGAGGGGGTGGTATAACAGCTTTACCAGCATTCCCTGGAGTGGTCAACCCTGCCTGCTCTAGAGTGGTCTCCAGACCCTCTGGGGCAGTGAAGCAGGTACCTGCTACAGTTCTTGGAGAGGGAC
>NW_017729032.1:133144026-133148632 GCF_001723915.1 Gavialis gangeticus
GAGAGGGACAAAGCCCCTCCCTTCCTGGCAACCCATCCCAGTATCGGTACACAGCCTACTGTCCACTTGCAACACAGCCAGAACCCCAGTTTCTACTGTACTAAGTAAAGAGCTCTGTGCAGGTCCCAGCCTCAAGTGGGGAGGAAGGGTGCAGATAGAAGACTTACCATGGCTACCTTGCCATCTGGGTATGAGATCCAAGGCCAATGGTGGGGGCAGTCCCAGATGCCTGTCCTTATACTTCATTTCATCAGCAAAAGTTGCAACTTCACACAAAGTGTCTGTGTCTCCCATCAAGCTGCAGAAACACTGTCTGTGTGAAGGAGTACAATGTGTGGAGAAGGTGATGCCAGCTCAAGGACAGGGGGCTGCACATTTACAGTGAGCATGAGGAAGCAAGGAGGAGATACTGCAGACCTTGTTCACTGCTTCTGAGCACCAGGCATGCACAGCTAACTCCTGGCACCAGGAGCTGTGGTGCTCAAATCGGGGCTCAAGATGACCACCCATTGTTTTGAGGAGGCAACCCACTCTGTGTAGCTGGCACAATCCCAGCACCATATGAGGGAGTTTATGGACAGGGACTGGGACCACTCTGCAGCCAAATATAAAATCCCTGACTGGTGCCAGTACTGCCTCCTGCTTGTCCACACTGAACTGGTTCATGATCCAGCAGAGACTGCTGGGAGTGACCAGCTTCATGATGGTAATGGCCACATGCTTCTCTGGAGATGGGGTGGCCATATGCTGACCTCATGGCATGCAATGTGGGGGAGGGGGTTCACCTAGGTGACAATGTCCATGAAGGTGGCTTAGCAAATGCAGAAGGTCTGGATCCACTGTTTGTCATCCCAGGTGTCCAAGACAATTCACTCCCACCAGTCACTGCTGATGGTGCAGGCCCAGAAATGGTGCTTGATGGTCTGGAGGTGGTGCCAGAGCACTCTGGCATCCATGGTGTCCTGGGTGGACTCATCCTCATTGGTCGTGTAGAATCCAGTGGCCCAGTCCACGACACTTGGCAGGCACAGGATGTGGTAGGTGGCCCTGTGTGGATGTCCAGCTGCTGGCATGGTGACAGGAAACCAATTCCATGGTGACCAGCTGCTGCATCAAGTTCAGTTGTCCCCCTGTCTTCAAGGAACATGCAGGGTGACCAACAGAACACATTGCAGCTTTTGGGTCTGTGGCCTTGGGTGCAGGCAGTGGGGTACCATGGCAGACTGCAAGCAGGCAAATGGAAGCATGTGTAATTCATGAGAGATGGCACTTACTCTGGAGCTCTTCTGTGCCTGCCTCAGCCTTCTGTAAAGGATGCGTGTGTATTCTATTTACTCACAGTCTAAACTAGGCCACTTAGAGAAAACAATATAATTTAGATCAATTCCTCTTTGTGGCCTTAATCTGCATGAGACACAGCAAACTTGACCAAGGTCATGGAAGTCCTTAAAGTTCTGGGGAGTTTTTAAGTTTGTTTAGAAGTTACTCAATGATTTCGAAGGAATCACATTCGAAAGGTTTGCACCTGGGCAAAAAGAACCACCAAAACACTTACAGGCTGGGGGATGACCTTCTCAGCAACACAGCAATGTAAAGGGATCTTGGAGTCAGAGTTGACTCCAAGGTGAACATGAGTCACCAATGTGATAAAGTGATCAACAGGCTAACCGCACTTTATCACACATTAGCTGATGCATGATGAACAGATCCAGGGAGGTGATGCTTCTCCTCTATGCAGCACTGGTCAAGCCACAGTTGGAGTACTGCATCCAGTTTTGGGCACCACACTTCAAGAGGGATGCGGAGAAAATTGAGAGGGTTCAGAGGAGGGCCACTCATATGGTCAGAGGGCTTCAGGCAAGGCCCTATGAGGAGAGACTGAGGGACCTAGATCTCTTCAGCCTTTGCAAAAGGAGGCTGAGAGGTGATCTCATGGCTGCCTATGAATTAATCAGGGAGGGCAGCAGGGAATAGAAGATGCTCTATTTACTAGGGCACCCCCTGGAGTAACTAGGAACAATGGCCACAAATTGATGGAGAGCAGATTTAGGTTGGACTTCAGGAAGAGCTTCTTCACAGTAAGGGTTGCCAAAATCTGGAATGGACTTTCAAGGGAGGTGGTGCTCTCCCCTACCTTGTGGGTCTTCAAGAGGAGACTGAACAGGCACCTAGCTGGGGTCGTCTGACCCCAGCACTCTTTCTACCCCAGGGCAGATGGTTGGACTCAATGACCTACTAAGGTCCCTTCTGACCCTAACATCTATGAATATTTTGATTTGTTCATATGAGCACCAGCATAACTGAGAAGACTGACTGTGAAAGCAACCCCAGCTGCAATCTTAGCAGGGCCAAATAGCTGCTACATCAGTTGGTGGTTGCCCAGCATTGCCCCTGGCACTGCCACTGCCCTTTCATGCCTCTCCTTAAGGGAAAATTTTAGTTGTATCTTTAAAACTATAGTAAGCCACAAAAAATAGGGGAAAAATTCAAAGAATGCATACTATGCTGCATAAAAGATTCTATCCTATATGGAAAAATTTAATACCACCTGGTTACATTTAGCAGTTAACAACAGCTATTTATGGAAAGCTAAAAGGCATTTGTTCTAGAATTATCATACTAGTTTTCATATCTTTCAAAAGTGTGCTGTTAATTTGCTATTTACTTCACGATTTCTATAGCTTTAAAATCAATATGGTTGTATAGCATTGTTCTTTTTTCCCCTTTGCATGTTGAGTAATATTATTGAAAAATTATCTTGTTTCCAACGCTATGTTGTTTTGGTTTCAACTATTTTCAGAATTCTTAAGAGTATTTTGCTTCTTACAAATGGAAAACTCAGTAAATGGCTGAAACTGAATTTATCAAAAGCAGTAAAAATAAGATAGTACTGACACTAGAAATGTTTATCTCCTATGCAATAAATAAACATATTAGGGAGTACAAGATAACCCAAAAAGCACAAATTAAATTAGACAGTTGGCTGGGATAGTTTAGTCAAGGATGATCCTGCCTTGAGCAGAGGGCTGGACAAGAGGATCTTGTGAGGTCCCTTTGTTATGATCCTACTTCTTTTTTTGTTAAACATTCTACCAATAAGTTTATATTTTATTAGAAGAAAACAATGGCATTAAACACATATGCATACACGTGAGTGTTTGTCTATATGCTATATACAGGCTGATATCCTGACAAAACTTTAGTGTTGTCTTTAGTGATGCAAGGTTTCACCCACATACAATTTAAATGTGCACATGCATGCATGCGCACACACACCCACAGAATGTATTTTATATGAGAAGGCATTAGATAAAGTCACAGCCATTCCTTTGAGCAGGAACTGGAATCCATGTTTCCCTTTAAGACAAGGGCCCTAACCACAAGTCTACACAGTCATGCTCTCTCCAACTTCCCCTCTGGAACCTTCATTTTTTGTTGTCAACACGATAGCTGGAGAGATCTCCTTTTCAGATACACTGGCCTGTAGTCTGCTAGGTAGTCTCTTATTTATGAGATGAGAGTTTGAATTTCTTTGAGTGGAGGGAGAAATTGAACATGCTCCCATACTCTAGATTCTTCTTCTTCTCAGGTCCTTGTCATAAACTAGATGTTTTTCCAGAATTGTGCACAAGCAATGGCTCTGTTGCTGCAGCAGTGTCCTCCTTTGTACAGGTCTTTTCAAAGAGTCAGCAAATGAGCAAGTGCTCCATAGTCTGCACTTCACTGCACTTGCATATATTTGTGTCATTAGAGTAGCCCCATTTAATCATCTGTGTTTTTGATCTTCCAGTTTGTGTGTGCAGGCAATTCAGGCATTGCCATGTATGCCAGTCTAGATTAGCCCTTCTGACAAGGTTCTTCTGGGGTTTCTGATCCATTTCAGGGCACCTGATTGCTCACAATTATTCTTTCCATAACTTTAGTCATGCCTTCATGTGAGCCTTCATGTCCAATGGCATAACACTGAACACAAAACTCTTTTGCACTTTAAGCCATTTAATTGGGGGAACGCTGGGACTAGGGGGTCAGTAACCACATCTCCAGGAGGCCTGAAATGCCTCTATACTAATGCGCGTAGCATGGGGAACAAGCAGGAGGAACTCGCCCTCCTGCTGGCTGACACCAGCCCGGACATTGTGGGGATTACGGAGACTTGGTGGGACTCCAAGCATGATTGGGCGGTGAATGTTGAGGGCTATAGGCTGTATAGGAGGGACAGGATAGGAAAGAGAGGGGGAGGAGTGGCACTGCATATCAAGGAGGAATACACGTCCTTGCTAATTAATAAAGAGTCAGGGGAGAAACACTCTGAGGTGCTTTGGGTTAGGGGTCAGGGCAGAAGAGGGGAAAGGGACCTATTGGTGGGAGTCTACTATAGACCCCCTACCCAGGCAGAAGAGCTTGACCAGGAATTCTTGGGTCAGCTCACCGAGGTAGCAAAAGCTAAGGATATGGTAGTCATGGGGGACCTGAACTTCCCAGACATCTGCTGGGATGAGCAGTTGGCCAGGTCCGAGCGCTCACGTAGGTTCCTGGAGAGAGTCCAGGACCTTCATCTAACCCAGGAGGTGCACAGCCCCACCAGGGGGGATGCCTTGTTGGACTT
>NW_017729032.1:133149420-133159732 GCF_001723915.1 Gavialis gangeticus
CTACTTCACGGTCAGGGCGGCTAGGGTCTGGAACCAGCTTCCATGTGAGGTGGTGCAGGCTCCCACCCTGGGGTTTTTTAAGAGGAGGTTGGATGACCACCTTATTGGGGTCATTTGACCCCAATGCTCTTCCTGCCATGGCAGGGGGCTGGACTAGAAGATCTGCTCAGGTCCCTTCCGACCCTAGAAACTATGAAACTATGAATTATTTCTGTGTGACCACAGAGTGAATGCCCATGGATGCCATGATCTTTTTTTTTTGGCTCACTACATTTCTTCTGACATCAGGTGATGCTATGCCAGCCACTAAGTTTAGCCTATCCTTTGATGTTATTTCACAGTGGCTGTCATTTAGAACTGGAGCTAGTTTCTTAGCATGAGCTGATCATTCCCATACTGGACATTAGGGCTCTGTGAAACAGCACCGTTCCGTTTCGACTTACATGTTGACATTTCAAAACAACAGCATTTCATTTCAAATTTCATTTTGATTTGAAACTGCTGTTCCATTTCGTTTTGTCGAAACAGTTGCACTGTTTTGATGCTGTTTCAACACTTTGCCCATAGGTTATAATAGGGAAGCTTTAAAAAGCCTATAACTTTGTCATTTCTGGCCTGATTTCAATGAAAATTGCAGAAGTGGTAGCCCTTTCTCAGGGCATGAAGTCTAACAAGTTTCAATCAGATAGGTACAGGGGTTTCAGGGAAACTGAATCTCAAAGTCTTGAAAGCAAAACTCATGTCGTGTATGTGTTAAGCCACAGTGGGGTCAAAACTGCAGGGATGCTAGCCCCTGCTGAGGCAACAAACCCTGCCAAGTTTCATGGATACAGATGCAGGGATTTCAGGGAAACTGCACCTCAAGTTGCTGACAAGCAAAACTTGTGACATGGGTGACAGGCACAGCAGAGTGAAAACTTTGTGGCACTGCTGAGGCCACAAAACCTGCCAGCTTTCAAGGAGATAGGTACAGGGGTTTTGGGGTTCTGGGTTTTGGGGCCCTGCACCTCTGGCTGCTGACAGGCAAAACTTGTGACATGGGTGTGTGCAACTGTGTGTGTGTTAAGGTGCACCCTCACTCAGCTGACCAAGGCAGAAAACAGGGAGGTTCAAACAATTCTGCCTTTTATGCAGTTTTTCCATTCCTCCCCCAGAGCACTGGGATTGGAAGGGACCTCAGGGAAAGATGGCAATCACTGGCCAGCTACACAGTCAATAATGAGAGCACTCCTTCACCCCCTTCCCTGCTATTCCCCCTGCCTCTCGTTACTTTAGTTTGTTGCCCTAGCGTAGCCTAGCAAATGGCATTCCACAATACCATTTTTTTTCTTCTAGACCCTTTTATTTTATTATTATATTCATTGATTTATTATTTTCAATTTTATTATATTGGATATTATACTATAGAATTTAATTTATATAGGAAGGGAGATACATTTTTATTTTATTTCTATACATTTATACCTTGCAACATATACTATACACCTTACAGAATTTATATAGGAATGCAGATACATTTATACCTTGGAGCATAGACTACACACCTTAGATAATTTGTATAAGAACACAGATACATTTATATATTTGTATAAAAGCAAGACACTATGAAACAGACCATGAAGCGTGGTGGAAAGGCTGCTGTCAAGCCTTCAGGGAGGGATGGAAGAGGGGGTACAGGAGAGGTGTAAGTTCCCCTTCCCCAAACTGAGACACAGCCTCTCTCCTACAATTAGCAGGGATGAGGCTTTCACAACCAGCAAGGAGAGAGAAGCAGTATCCCTGTCCGTGCCTGAGTTTGCATCCCCTCCAAAAGCACCAGCCAAAATGCCCCACCCCCACCCCCACCATGACAATAGGCAGGAGCACCAATATGACAGTCTCCTCCACCCCCTTTTCACTTCCCATGCTGAGCCTTCCAATGCCAGAGGAAGAGTTGGATCTGGATCTGAGTACTCTAGCATAGGAAATTCTGGGGAAGGAGGGGGAATCAGCTGAGCTTGTGCACCACACTCCTCAAGTTTCCCCTAGAGCCAGGTCTCCTTCCCCAGAAGGCACTTCAGAGGAAGCTGAGGTAGAGATTGCAGAGGCAAATGGCTCAGCTGAGTCTGCTCCTCCTGTTGTTGTGCCTCTGCTTGCTGAGGAGGGGGAAATAGCAGCATGCACACATGCACCCTCAGCCCAGAAGTGATCAGTACTGTGTTCTGGGATCATTCTGAGCTGGCAGATGATCCCACGTATGCTATCTGCCTGCACTGCTGAGTCAAAATCAGCCAATGCAAGGGAACAAAACACGTGAATACTATGGGATGCTGATGCATCTCCCCAGGCACTGCCCCCTTGTCCTTACTCTTCCTCAGCCTGGCACCAGTGGGATTTTGCCCAAAGGGAAGTCCTCCTCTTGCTACAAAGACCCTGCCCCCCGAAAGCAGAGGCAGGCTACCCTGGAACAGTGGTAGAAAGGTGGAAAGAAAGCAGGGGGCGTTGCAAGGGCAAGCAAGACCACCCAGAGAATTGGGGTGATGCTTGCTTTCAATGGCCAGCCCTTCTTCTTAGTTGACCAGCCAGGGTTCAAGCGTCTCATGGCATTCATAGCCCTATCCAATCAAGTGCCTGCATGCACCACCTTCAGCAGGACAGTGGTATGAGTCATTCAGAGAGTACTTGAGAGAGGAGCTGTGCAAGGCAGCTCTGCTGGTGACCTTGCACTTCACCTTGGACACCTGGAACAGTGGGGGGTGGAGATCATGCCTACCTCTCCCTCACAGGGCACTTGTGAGACCAGTCAGGCTGTTGGTGGGCTCCCCTTCAAGCTGAACTAATCAATGAGTCCCACACGGCAACTGAGATCATGGGAGTCATGAACTGCTTGCTGCAGGACTGGCTTATTGGTCAGGGCAAGCTCACCCATGGGTTCATGGTCACCGACAATGGGGCCAATATGGTCAAGGCAGTCCATGATGCCAACTTTATTGGCATCTGCTGTGTGGCACACAAGTTTCACCTCATTTTCAGGGATTCTTTGGACAGGGAGAGGGCTACTGGTGATGGTGCCAGCACCACCAGCAAGCTCCTTTCCAAATGCAGGAAGGTGGCAGGCCACGTCCACCAGAGCATCAGTGGGGGTAAGATGCTGCAGAACAAACAAACAGAGCTGAACATCTTGCAGCACAAAATCATGCAGGACATGGAGACTTGGTGGAACTCCACATACCTGATGTTTGAGAGGCTGGTGGAGCAACAAAAGGCCATCCATGTGATGGTTTTGCTTGGGAAGATCAGGATCAGCGGCACCCTTAACAGAGCTGAGTGGGATACAATCTCCCAGATCTTGGTGGTCCTCAAGCCCTTCCTCGAGGCCACTGAGACCCTCAGCACTGCCGATGTCCTCCTTAGCCAGGTGATTCTCATAGTGAGGGAACTGGAGAACCAAATGGAGAAGTTCCAAGGGATCAGTGTTCCTGGATGGGGCAGGCTGCTGTTACCAGATGTGCAGGCACTGGTGAGGTGGCTGAAGGAGGGCATCAGGAAATGGCTTGATCCCTTGCAGTCCAGTACAGTCCACTTGCTGGCCGCCATGTGTAACCCAAGGGTGAAGGGCAGCATATGAAGGAGCCAAAGCCTGAATCAGTGGACAAAGGCTCTGGTGAAGAAAGTCATGGAGGCAGAATAGTGGATGTGGGGAGATTTGAAAGAGGGGGATCCACTGTCCCATGCCAGGACACCATCCACCAGCCAGTCTCCTCCTCCACCACAGGCACTGCCTGTGTGGGCCAAGGGCATGGTTTCCATGGTGGGGTTCAGAGGCACCAGACCCCACCATCAGGCAGGTAGAACTCAGGTCCTAATGGCTGCCTACCTCACCAAGGATGTGGAGCCGCTGCTGTGCAGCCTTAGCCTACTGGGCAAGCCACACCCAGATGTGGCTGGATCTGGCCACAGTTGCCTGGGAACATCTGTCCTGTCCACCAATCAGTGTTCCAAGCGAGCAGGTGTTCAACATTGCTGGAGATGCTGTGACACTCCACTGCAGCTGCTTGGAACCTGGTTTGGTGAAGCAACTGGTGTTCCTGAAGGTGAACCTCCCACTGCTGGGCTTCTCCAAGATGCAGGTGCAGATGAAGTCAATGCCACCCTCCTCACTGCATCTGCACCTATTTCCTTTTTTCATTTTTTCAAAGCCATTTAATGCCCTGCTCTCAGAGCTGGAGGGGGCACTCACTGCATCCCAAGTCAGCAGAGAAAGAACATGTCCCTGCTGAGCTTCCATGCCTAGATGAACTTGGAGGTATGGCCTGGGGCTATGGGGAAAGGAGGAGGCCCAGGTCCTGGGCATGACCACTAAAACTGCACTCTGCCAGGGTTGGGGAGCCCTGGTGGGACTGCTGGCAGTGCAGCAGCCACAGAAAATGCCAGGACCGATGATCCCTGTGGTGAAAGTCGGGTAGGAGGCACCATAACCTCCAGCTACCACACATAAGCACTCAGTCCTGGTTGGAGAAAGCCCAGACCCATCATGTCTTTGATAGGCCTCAGGCTTGCTGGTTGCAGTGGAGTTGTGAGGCTCCAGGTGAGCTCAGCTTAGCTGCCTGGAATGCCAGCTTTTGGGTTGAAAAACCTTTTGTCAGGCTGAGGAAGCACCTGCAGTTGCTGTGTGTGTGCTGTTCCTGGATGGAGGGATGGAGGAAATAGTAAAAAAGCCAGAGGGTGGCATTCAATGGAGGAAAAAAGCCCGTCAGTGAAAATGGAAATGGAGGTGTCAGAGAGTGAGGAACAGGCTTGGGGGGGCGGGGAGGTGGGGGAGGTAGGGATGTAGCAGCACAGGTAAAAATGGAGAGGTACCTGGGGACTCAGATGTCTGACAGGTTGTAGTGTCTCAGAATTCCACTGTCTATATTGAGTCCATACCAGTTCACACTGGATTTTCAGTGTGTCAGAGCAGGCTCTACGCACATGTGTAGGAGCCCCTAGTTTCTACTGGGAGAATGATGATCATCTTGGTAGAAATATAACACTTGCACATAGCCTAAGTCTCTGAGAGGAGTCATATCCTATCCATGACATATGTTGGCTTTTGTGGGTCTCATTTTTAAGTACCAAACTCTCCTCATGTTGTTTGCAGGGAACTTGAACACCCAATCTGGGACTGAAAATTGAACTGAGCAGACTACCACCTATGAGTTAAGCAGTGCCAGATTCTGGTGCCTGTATTTTTTTTGTGGATCTGGCCCTAAATCCTTTTAAACATGAGGATTTTAATTACATTAAATTTGTTATATAAAGAATGAGTTATTATTGTTCAGAAAAGATTTTCAAAATGTGGTTATTGTACTTCTATGTGCTCTTCAGCCCTGTGATTGAAACCCTGATTTATGTGTGGTTGTGTAACGGATATGCAAAAACCACTTCTTGTCTTCTCAGAATCACTAACATTGAACTTGATAATAATTCTATTCATTAGGTCATATTTTCAAGTTAATATATTCTTTCTGGTTATGGCAGTTGCATATAAAGCTGGTTTTCTTCTCTCAAAGGGGTTTTCTTTTTTTTTTGTCTAACTTCATATTCTCAAGGGAGAGGAATGAAGGCATGCAGTTCAAATGAAATTTGGTTTTGTAATGGTACATATTTGGAACATTACATGCATTTACTTCTTGTTTTGATGAATATCAAGAATTATTGTTGCTGGAGGTGAATATTGAACATAGCCTTACCTTATCAATATTTACCTCTTGTGTTAATAATCTAGATATTCAATTCAACAGAAGGCAATTTATCTTAAATATATTTTCTTAAAAAGTGGTGATCATTTTAGCTGATTAAAAGTGTTGGAAACAAATGTCTTCTTTCTATATATAGTACAACATATTTTACCCATGATTAAATGTATTTGGTGATTTTTATTTTTATTTCACTTGCCTCCAATTTCTTTCCATCTTTTTTCTCTTTTTTACAGTTCATTAAAATTAATTAATCAAGTATTAGCAAGTTATCAAATGTGTTTCTGGTGACTGAAAACATAAATGCTTTATCAGGTTCTGCATATTTTTAAAAGCTATAGATTGTGATGTTAGTCTCATGTAAAATGGATTATAGGAAAGCAGTTGTTCTAGGAATACTGCCATGTCTCCTTTCCATTATCTACTGCAGAATTAACAGAAAATAATATTTTCAATACCATCTTGACCATTTATTTTATGCAGCCTGTGTCAAACTTACAATGTTGAACACTTAAAAAACCCCATATTTAAATACATACTTACTTAAGGAGATAATTCCTGGTAAGAAAAAATCAACAGAATGCACAGATTATTCCTAGCATGTTAGTCAATGATTGATGCTAGGGAAAACACCAAATACTCATCTGATTACAGCTTGAGCTTTAGTTTAAAACTCAGCTGTGCTAATACAACTGACATTGACAAGCAGCTGGAATGATAATTGGAGTAAAAATATTTTTGCTAAACCCCCTTCCTAATGACATGTTGGCAAGAGATTGCAGCATTAGCATAGTTAACTTTTCCACGCATGATAATGTAGCAAGCCAATCACTGGGCATTAAAGATCCATGTGCCATGACCTCAGAATGTTAATACTGACCTCCTTGTCTGAACTGGAAATGTAATTCACATGAATCACTCTTGATGAAAATTCAATCTGGTTATATTTGTGGTCATAAGCAGTTTGGTATCCCCCATGTTACCCCAAAAGGCTTTCTTACATCAGTCACATATTACTTTGCAAATTAATGTGCTATATACCTACTTCATAATTTTTTAACACCTCTTTGGATAAGCTTGTTTATTCTTTCTGAGAATGAGCTGCAGCATGCCTTCAGCATGAGCTACACTGAAGATAGCTTCTTTTTAATAAAAACTTTGCACTGCTGATCCCACTTAAGTACATGGCGCCACTATTATCATTCTAGTGCAATCTCTTGAGATCACAGAGGATTTCCTTTTGTAATCTTGTAAATATAATTATTCTCAAAAGATGTTACTGAGATCAGGGTGGCAGAGCAAAAAGAACTTTTACTCTGATATCAACAAGGGCTAGAAACAGACATTGCTGAATGAAGCAGATAAGCTGTGCTGCAATAATCTGCTTCATTGAACAATGTAAAAGTCAGCCCTTTTCCCCCCTGTGATGGTACAGAACAAGGGGCAATGTCCTCTCCTTACTTTCCTTGCTCAGCCGTATCTGTCCCCTGTGATTTCTGGGAGTGGGCTTGATTGAATGTGGAAGGGCTTTTCCCTGCTGAATCAGACTTGCCCCCCATGATCACTAACTGTGTGGTATAAGCTTCATTAACAATCAGTGTCATGTGGAAAACAATTGTGAGATTTCTTCTCTTTCTTTTTTATGAAATAACAACATTAACTGCCATTGACCTCTTAGATTTAACCACACATTAAATATACATGGTAAGTTTTAGATTTGATACAATATTAATGCATACTCAGAGGCATTTCATGTGTGAAAAACATAATCAATGAGGTAGGAAAAGAAATTTCATACCAAAGTCTATAGAAAGAAAATTGCCTCTCATATTTGTCTGTTGTTTTAGACAGATGACCCTGCTTTTAGTGGGAGATTGGACTTTGTGACCTGTTTAGGTCCCTTCTAGCCCAATTTTTATAATTCTATGTGGTGGGGGGGTGCTTTTTTAATTATTGATATGTAATTATTAATTGTTATGAAAAAGTTTCCACCTTGAAAAATGCTGAAAATATATGCATTGCAGTTTCAAATTACTACTACTAAAGTCAGTGGGACCTCTGAGACAAAAAAAAAGGACGAAAAGAAAAAATACTTTGATATTTAAAACTGACCTAAATCACATGTTGTGAAACTTTGTGAATCTCCTGTTCAACTTCTGCCCAAACCTGTAAGCACCTAAATGTCATATTTTTACCTTAAATTTTCCCAGGTACTTAAAACTCTCCTTGGAACATTGAAGTCTTGATGGGGCTGAACAAACTGAAGCAACACCAGTCACAAAACTCTTTCATGCTTGAAGCCATTTAGTTTCTTCTGTGTGATCACAGAGTGCATGACTTCTTAACAATTGCTCATCAACCCTTAGAATACCTCAGCTATGGAGACAAGCCCATGTAATAACTCTGTTAAAGCCAGAGGAAGATGCCTCTAGCCCAGAGTACTTTAAGTCAGTGTCACTTTTGTGCCATCTTTATAAGCTTTACAAACACCTTATTCCTAATTGCCTTTTACCTCATATTGAACAACATCTAGTGCCAGAACAAGCCAGGCCTGCTCTGGCCAAGTCCTGCTCTGGCCAAATACTAAACATCACCCAGTTTGTAGAAGATGGACTTGAGAAAAGGATGATAACAGGTGCTGTGTCTGTAGTTCTAGCATAGGCACATGACACAGTCAGCCACTGAAGACTGCTTGCCAAAGTCTATATTAGCACAGCCTTTTGCAGCTCATCTGATCTCTTAGGGCATGTGTAGATGAACTGGGGGCCGTAAATTGAAGTGGTGGGTTTTAAAAAATACCACTTCAATTTAGGGCTGATTAAACCCCCATGTCATGCATATACCCTGCTGACTTACTTGCCTCTCTGGTGGGTAGGTGAGGGCAAGCTGCTGACAGGTGGAGTGGTCCCTGGGCTGCAGGGGCGGCTGGTGCTTCCCTCTGCAACAGTGGTGCCCCCCCCACCAAGGCGGCACATGCTCATATGCACCCAGGTTGGGTGGTCCTGGGGGGCACCACAGCCATGTAGGGAAGCACCGGGCCCCCCGCAAAGCTCAGGCAGGCAGGATCCGGGGGGGTGGAGATCAGGCTCCCCACTTTTCATGGGCAAATCCTGCTTTCCTGGGCTGATGCCAGGCTGCCCACAGGGTTTCCTGCAGAGCCCCTGAGCTGCCTGGTGCTTCACTCCACAGTTGATAGGATATTTAAGATGCGTTATGCCACCGAATTTCCTACAACGGCTGGAATTAATGTGCAATACACCGCCAAGGCATGCAAACACCGACACCATTAAAGCGGTGCAAAAGCATTTAGCCCACTTTAAAGAGTTGTGCATGCACACCTCTCATTTCATCTATACACAAACAAAATGTAGAACTGTGCAAGAAATCGAGCTAGTGGAGATGACAGTGAAATGGCCCTAGCACTGATGTGTACTAGCACTGATACTTTTTAACCTATATACCAATGGCCAATAGGGCTGTGTGAAACAGCACTGTTCTGTTTTGACTTCCATTTTGATGTTTCAATGGGACAGTGTTTCATTTTGATGGGACAGTGTTTTGTTTTGAGTTTTGTTTCATCTCAAAACCGCTGTTCCATTTCATTTAGTTGAAACTGTTTTGCTGTTTTGACATTCTGCCAATAGGCTATAAGGGGGGAAGCACAAACCTGCCTATAATTTTGTCATTTCTTGCCTGATTTAGATTGAACTTCCAGAGATGGTAACCCCTCCAAAGACCATGAAGCCTGACACATTTCAAAGAGATAGATGCAGGGATTTCTGGGAAACTGCACCTTAATGTCTTGAAAGTAAAACTCATGTCACATGTGTGTGTTAAGGTGCAGCAGGGTGAAAACTGAAGGCATAGTAGCCCCTGCTGAGGCCATGAATCCTGCCAGGTTTCAAAGAAGTAGGTATAGGGGTTTCTGGGAAACTGCACCTCAGGCTGCTGACAGCAAAACCTGTGACATGGATGACACTGTGTGTGTTAAGTCACACGTCACTGGTGCTGGGGCCTCTACATAACATGGTAGTATGCCTCAATGAGGTCTCCTCCTCCCCTACAGCCTCAGTCTGGTCTACCACTTTAAATAACAACAAGTAAAATAATAACTTAGTGAGAAGCAGCACAGTAGCACCTGCAGCACCTCAGGCAGCCAAAGTGTGACAAAGCTCTTCTTTCCTTTCCTGCAGGAGCTTCTTCTCCAGCGTGTGTGCTAAGGTGTGTCCTCACTGTGTGACTGTGTGTGTGTGTTGAGGTGCACCCTCACTGGTGCTGAAGCCTATACACAACATGGTAGTGTGCCCCAGTGAGGACAGCAGCATCTCAGGCAGCACCAGCAGCATCTTAGGCAGCCAAACTGTAACAGACTGGAGCCTTTCTTTCCTTTCCTGCAGAAGCTTCCTCTCCAGCAGCTGCCAGAGAACTCTCCCTGCCAGCCCCAGCCCTGGGGCTTAGATATGGTCAGGGCCCTGTGTCCTTCTGGTCAGGTGCTAGGGGTATTGGTCTAAGAACATGGCACTGGCAGACAGTTTCCTTTGGGTTAATCTAATCTGGTATGTTTTATCAGACCAACTGAATAGCTAGTTACATAA
>NW_017729032.1:133164732-133178128 GCF_001723915.1 Gavialis gangeticus
TGGAAGAAATAGTAAAGAAGCCAGAGGCTGACATGCAATGCAGGCAAGAAAGCCAGTCAATTAAAATGGACATGGAGGCATCAGGGGTGAGGAACAGGCTGGGGTTGGGGGGTGAGAAGTGGGATATAGCAGCGCAGGTAAAAGTGGAGAGGTACCTGGGGAGTTAGATGTCTGGCAGGTTGTAGTGTGTCATAAATCCAATGTCTACATTGAGTCCGTGAGTTTCTGTACCTAGGAGGTTGATGAAGTGGAGTTCATAGGCCCGGCTGTGAAAAGTGGTTTGTAAATTCAAACAAGCATTGACCCTTGCTAACCTAACCTCATCACTAGAAGCCAACTTCCTACAGCTCAAAACACAAATCCTGTCAACAATCTCCAGTACCCCCACAAACTGCACACCAGAATCTATCAAAGACAAGAATACCCAACTACACGTCGGGGGGGTGCGTTTCTGGGGTGCCGGTGCATGTGTGAATATGGCAATTTCCCCCCTCCTCAGCAGGAAGAGGCACAGCAGCAGGACGAGCGGACTCACCTGAGCCACTTGTTTCCACAACCTCTACCTCAGCCTCTTCTGAAATGCCTCCTGGGGAAGGAGACCTGGCTCTAAGGGAAACTTGAGGTGTGTGTAGCACAAACTCAGCTGATTCCCTCTCCTTCCCCAAAATTTCCCTTGCTAGGTGTGGCAGTGGGAGACACCCACAGGAGTTGGAAGCACCGGGGACAGACTCCGATGCTTCCAAAGAAAGGAACAGGGACACCCACACCATGGAGAGCTTACCTCTCAGGCAGGCCAAAGTGGAGAACAAGCTGTGTGAGTCAGCATTTCACTGGCTCTTTAAGCAGCTGTCAATCAAGCTGGGTGGCAGTCAGCTGATGATGTCAGCTGTGGCCACCACCATAGGAGATTTAAAAACCCTGCCAGAAGCTAGGCGGGGAGAGGAAGCCAGCAGGGGTGCACTGGCAGGAAGGATCCCCATGCCCATGGCCTGTGGCATAGGAACGAGGGCATTAGCTGGCATCCGGCGGGGAACTGGCAGATCCCAGCCCCAGAGCATTAGAGGCTCCGAGACAGTGAGTCTTCTCAAGAGAATCAACCAACTTCATTGACTCAGACCCTGAAGCCAGAATTCTAGGGCTCAGGCTCAGAGTAGGGAGTAGGGTAGTCAGGATGACTGTCTGAGCCTGTGCCGTACCCATGGTTGTCAAGCGGATGCCCCTTTGGCCAACACATGTGCTGTAGCCCTGAATCAGGGTGGCAACACAAAGACCTATGCAGCTGGCAACTGGGTGGGGTGTAGGGAATGCAAAGCACTGAGAACCACCATGGTGAACCCATGAGTATCCTGTCTTCGGGTCGAAGGGGAAGAAAAACCACTGAACCCCTCCTGAAACAGCATCAAAACGAAACAGCCAGCAAAATTTTGCACAGCTGTAATATTCAGTACCCTAGTGAACTCACCTGTGAGACACTAGATTAAATTAATCTTTTGCCTGGCTTGAGGAAGAAAGATTTAAACCTGGGTTTCCCATATCCTGGGTGAGTGTTGCAATCCTTGGCTACTGAATATAAAAGGACTACTTTTGCCTTTTGCTATATGAGTCCCAATATGGTAAACAAGCTTTGAGATTGCCTTCTGAATAAGGCATAGCAGACAGGATAAGCAAAGAATACCCATTTTGTAAATCCAGCTTGGGTTTTGGCATTGAGCATCTTAGTGCAGTAGGTGCTATTAGAGCATCTAGCCCTTTGGTGGTAGGGAGATGACTCACCTTGAGCAAAGGGCTCCCCTCAGGGAAGTGGACACACAACCTGTACTCTAGTGTTACTTATGTTGGCGTGCAGTTACTCATACTTTCTGAGGGATGACTTACCCTAGAGTGTTTATTCTGCAGTAAAACATCATGAATCTACTCATTTTAGAGCAGATTATAACTGGGGTGAGGTTTATTCCATAGTAATCATGCATCTGTAATCTTAGATGCCTAAGGAATTTAGTCACTACCAGGATTAGGTAGAAATTTAGTGTGGAATTTGAGGCTCTCATTTGCACCTAAAAGCTACTGGGTCAAGGGTGAAATGACATGTTATGCTTAGACCATACTAAATCTGTGGAATGCTAAATCAGTGTAAAAATTAGAAAGTGCTGTGAGCATTTGCACACTAAGAGTAAATACCATTTCTTCCCTACACAGCTTGACTTGCCACTAGAGGGCTGCCAAATAGGGCTATGGCTAGATGCTAGAAGGGGAAGTTAGTAGCAGCGCATCCTGGGATGCTGGAGGATTGCAATTTTCTTGTTTTACCTCCAGGGAGAAGACTAAAGTTACCCTAACACAAGCTTGGTAGCATTGCCCAGAGGTACTCCTGAAGTGTGTATTTTTGAGACTCTCAGAGGGTACTTAGCACAAGTTAACAATCTTTAACATGCAGAGACTCATGTGCCCTTAATACGGTGTAAGTGTAACAAGTAACTTCACAATACATTGCTGTGTAGATCTAGCCATTAAGTCTTATTTTCACAACTTTTAGAACAAAGTTAAGAAACTATTTCAGAATATCTTAAGTTTATTTAGTAAGTAAGGCTAAGTTCTAAAACAGTTTGAACATTATTATACTGTCAAAACCTGTGTTCAAGGATTCTGATTTATCCTAGAAAATAGTTTTCACTTCCTGATCATACCATTATCTAGCTAAAATGTATTAAGACTTGGAGCCATGACAATCAAATCAAAGCAAGCTTGGACAAGGAGGAAAAGGCTCTAGCTAGCTACTATAGTTCTATTGTATTATATTATATTATATGAGTTTTCTCAAATAGGAAGTAATATGACTGTAGTTTAAAAAGGAAGAATGAAAGAGAGCTGTCCCTGAAGGGTACCCAGTCATACTGAGGGAAAGATTTCTTTGGTTGTTGCTCAGAAGCAAGAAAGTGTTTTTACAAAATCGAAAAGGCCTTTTTTGTTTTTATTTTGCTCCTCTTTCATTTAGTTTTTATATTGCAGTGATTACATTAAGCCTCTCAAGAAATTGTAGCTGCACTATATTCTGCCATTTATTATAATTGTCTTGGTTTACCATTGAAAAGAAATCAACTAACTTTGGAATGTATGTGGCTTATGTTGCAAGTAAAATAAAACAAAACACCTGAGTTTAAAAGAATTGTCTGTGAAGATAAAAGATACATTTTTTCAAAGTTAAGGAGAGTGACAATAACGTCATAGATTTTGATTCAAAAGATGATTCACAGATTTAGAACACTTTTAAAAAAGAGATATTCTTACTTTTGGCATACACTTGAATATCTGCCTCAGTTTAGCATGGTGGGAAAATACATAATCTTGTAATATGAAAAAGAGCAATCTCTGTAATAAAAAGAGTACAAGATATTATTTACTTAAAGACTTCAACCAGATAGGAGCCCCATTGTGTTACGCACAGTGCAAACAATAAAGGATTTGATGTAGCCTGTTCCAGATGGCTCAGAATCTAACAGATAAGACATAATGGCAGATGAGATAATCAAGTGAATTGGAAGAACTAGAAATAACCTGAGAAATAATCCAAAAGGAAGAGCAGAGTAACCAAAAGGAGAGTAGGTTTAAATATAGGCTAGCTGCATTGTCAGCGTTGTCCTTAGTCAATCAACTACGCTCTAAACTCAAGTAGAAACTGTGTAAATACTGGATATGCAATAGTCAAATAAATTATATATATTTATACAGACATGCATATATACATGTGTGTATAGTCATACATGTAGTCATGGATTGCCCAAAATGGAAATATTTATTCTTTAGAAGAAAGGAAAAAAAATAAAAATCATTTTCATCCAGTAAAAAACATTTCTAATAACCAAACTAAAATATTATTTTTGTATGTTATTTATCCCCTTAGCTTGTAATTTTTTATTTATTTATTTATTTTTGTAATTTAAGCTATTTAGAAAAATGTTTCAAAATGAAAACTGGCATTTTTTATTGGTAGGTTGTCACAATAAAATATTTAGACTATTCTAAAACATTCTCCCTGCTCTTTTTCTTTACTTATTTTAATCACTCATTTTAACTTGAATTGGTGGATAATTTTCATCTTACTAAAGTTTTTTGGGTTTTTGTTTTTTTAAACTCCCTAAAATAAATAAATAAATGAAATATTTATCTTCATCAGCAGAGATTCCAGTTTTCTCTGATAAAAAGAAATCCCCAATTATAGGATTTTAAAAAGTAACCTAAAAGCCACATTTTCCCATGATTAAAATGAAATGCCACTAATATATAGATATATACATAGTGCTGTTTCAATTTAATTTCAGAAAAATGCAGATTTTGTGTTACTTTTTTAAATTCAAAACGTGATTTTTTTCTTTAGAGAAAACCAAGATCCCCATTTATCAGCTCTATTCAAAATCTTTTTTGCTATTATCAAACAGCAATTTTCATTGCGTATTTTGATAAAAATGGATATCTGAGTTATGACTGGGAAGCTGATAAGGTGACAGCTTTTTTGGAATTTCAAATGGAAGAAACAACACAGGCAAAAATTAAAATGCATTTGTGGAAGCAGGAAATTTCTAAGATGATCAAGATAGCATCATTCACAAAGCAGAAGTGGGTAATGATCAGATCTTTGCAGAAGACAATGATGTAGGAAGGTTTATCAGAAAGATGGTCTTGGCAGCAGCATTCTGAAGGGTTTTATGCCGACATGAAGACCAGAAAAAAATAATAAAATCAAAATCACTATATAACCCTGTGATTTTAACTTAGTAATTAAGTTTTTTTCCTGGTTATTTTCCCTCTGGTTTTTTTCATTAAGAATATAAAGTAGAAAAATACCCTGTTTAACAGACTGGGAAACTACTGATGCAACATATTCACATTTTCCTAATTCTTGACAGGTAATAATAAAGTCAGCCAGTCCTTTGAGCAATGTTATTTGAAACATACCACACAGTAACTTACATGCACACTGCACACACCTTTTTAATTTCAAGTATTGCAAAAATGTGTGGGCTGGCACACAGTACCTGGATGCTATTTCATCAGATTTTAAAAGGCTGTCATTTACTTTATTGTATTTCCTACTCCATTTGACCATACACATTTGTTTTCTCCACTTTAAAATTAATTGAAAATAAGAGAGTGAAACTGATGAGTAGAAATTGTATTAGATGTGATTTTACAGGCAATACATTTAAAATGACATAACTAGGGACAAGTTAATCAAAATGCCCAAACAAGCAAGTTTTCAGCAAGTTCACCTGGGGAGGTGAACTAACTTAGATTGGGAATGGGTTAACTCTGTATGCATATAAATCACATCCTTGGGTCTGGGAAAGGGATTTTCATTTTCCATCCCATTGACCCTGACCATACTATTTTTAGCCCCCGATCTGACACTCCCAGATAGATAATCCTACTACAGACCAGTTAGCCCCTCTGATCTCTGCCCTGCTGCAGACCAACTGGCTCCTCTAATCCCACCCACTCCTCCCCCCACCTCAGGTTACAACAGCTTTCTCATGCAGCTCCCAGGATCAGAGCAGGCCTATACACACCACTTCCTGCCTATGCCGATACAACTTAAATTTAGCAATGTGAACATATATCAGGTGTGGCAAACAACCATAAGCCTATATGTATGTTGATTTCTAAGATTATATAACAACAAGAAATATGAAGGCATGACTCTGGATGCCAGGATACTAGTCCCTGCTGCCATTCTTATCCAATGACTGTCTAATGGAAAATGAGTAAACCATCCTGAAATCAGGCCCTGGGATTCTAGATTCTCTCACTCTCAAAGGACTGTCCTCATCACTGAGTTATAAATTCAGAAACAATCTTTTTTCTTCTTCTTTTGTTGACTTGATTTGTGCAAATTTGGCTGCCAAGTGGCATAGCTTTTTCATCAGGAGGGGTATAAGATGCTCCTACAACCTACAACGTAGTCTGATGCTACTTCTTAGGAGCTAGAAAAAGTGGTCTGAGTCCCTGTAAGATGAGGAGAGCCTAGAACACAGACCTTCCTCTTCCTGGGAAATTGTTCTAACCATGAGGATTAACAATACCCAATTTTTGTTCTCTAATAAGATGGGCACAGGGTTTACTGCCCTCAATGTTCTCAATGAAAGTTAGGTTGCCTGGGTCACCCTTTGACAGCTTTGGATCCTGAGGTGATAGAGAAGTCTAACATGCTGCCTGAACCTGGAGATGGGTTGAAGGTGATAGTTTAGATATTGGATGGAGATAGAGATAATGCGTAGAACATCCTAAATGCATTTTAAACCCCAAGAATCTAGATAGGCAGACCACTTAAGATTGTTTTAAACTTCTTCAAACATTTCAAAAGTGCAGCAGGAAAATTAAGAATTGTTTTTAGATGTTCACCCATGAACTGGCTCAATGTTATGTGTGGGTGCAGAACGTTCCATGCCTTGTGTATGGTCAATCATCCAGGCATTTCAAACTGCACCTCTACTCACCTCCCCTCCTAAGCAGATGCAGGGTAAAGGGCTGCTGTGGAGTGAAGAAAGGTCTCTACTGCCTACAGAGATCACAGTTTAAAGGGGTGGGGAAACAGAAATCCTCCATATCCATTTTACTTCCATACTGGAGACTCTAGGCAGGGGTACTAGGCTCCTTTGATGTAGTGGGTAAGTAACCAGAGGCTGGATAGGAGTCCGGGGGTACCCAGCCCCTGGGCACCACAAGCAGGAGCCATAGAGCTCCACCCAGCATTTGGCTACTCCTCCACTACCGCTTCCCCCCAAATGAGACTAAGACCTACAACTTCAGGTTTGTGCAGGGAAGTAAAATTGACAAAACATCTTTTAGGGCAGGGGGCTGAGTTCTTGGGGGATGGAGGGTGGGAGAGGAAAGATTTGTAGAGCACCCAGCCTTGGCAATCCCCTTGACCCCCTTTGAACCAGGAACCTTGCAGCACAAGGTCCATGCAGGGAAGTAAATTTGACAAAATGCTTAACAGTGCAGACAAAAAAGTGGAGTTTTGGGGTGGGGAGGCAGAGCAGAAGTGGGGATCACTTAGCCCCCAGGCACCTGGTAACCCCTCCACTCACAGCACAGAATCCATGCAGAGAGATGAAATTGACAAAATGCTTTCCAGTGCCAATCTTGCAAAAAACAAAAACAAAAAAGGAGTTCTTGGGGAGTTTCCAGAGCACCAAGTCCACCTGGGCACCTCAAGCAGGGGGTAAACAGCCTTTCTTCTGGAAACTCTTCCACCAAGCACCGTGCTCCAGCCTCAAATGCACCGAGTAGAGTCCATTTCCTGTAATAGGGTCTAATCTATTTTCCACAAACATGTGCAGCCCCAGTAAACCACATAGATTTTGGTAAAGTATAATAATGTTCTTTAATACATTCATTCTACCTTCTTAATTCAATGTTTTTGAGAATGGGGACCTGAAAATTACAATTGCAAGCAATGAGATCTTACTCTTTCTTGGCAGCTATCCATTCTGGGTATTCCTCCCCCTTTAGGGGAATCCTGGGGAAACTTTGGGCACTGACACTTGGAAGGCATGATGGTCTGGGTACTCTAACATTTGCTGGTGGTGTTTTGGTAGCAGCGCAACCTCTAAAAAATGAGGGTTCTACCTTTAGCAGTCTATGTGCAGGTACCAGACAATTGTGAGCTGGTAACCAATCAGTGACATTCTTGAAACAGTTCAATTGGTATGTGTGTCTGCATGCAAATATGTACTTAATAGCCTATTGACTAGCCTAGGGGTTACCTGTGTTCAGCTCCTACATGCTCTGCACCACTTTTGGAGGTATCTCATTTTCCTCTGTTTTCTAATCCCATCTTTTTGGATCACATTGCTGGGACAAGATGCACATTTTTAGGCATTTCAACACCAAGGTGGAGGCACCTATACAAACAAGATTTATCTGGTACCTTCCCACCCCCAAAACAATATTTAAAGTGCAGTTATATCTACTATGTCTTTTATATTCAAAAGGGCATTTTGTAAATGAGGTAGCATAATAAAAAGAAAGAAAAAAAAACAAGAAATCAAGAAAGTAGGCAAGAAAGAAAGAAGCAGCAAAACAATGATTAACATGTTTTCTTTTATTCCAGAGCTTCCCACTCCATTTAGCGCCTTCCAATAACAGCCATAGTTTGAACAACAGCTTTCAGCTCCTCATACTCTATCCATATAGTATCCTAAATAGTCAGGTCATCTGTGGGTACAATGAGTTTAACAGTCAGTGCTGATCAAATTCAGATACAGAACTGAGCAAAAATGAAAGACAACAGGGAAATTTGTTAACCTACACTTTCTTTTTTCAAATGACAGGGTAGAGATGCACCTTAAAAACTAAGTTAATCAAAAATGCTTAAGCATTTGTGAATGCTTTGTGATGCTTAAGCATCATTTGTGATGCATCATAAGCTATATTCTGCCTGACTTGAAACTAACATGGCTAGCTATTTTTTTTAATATTATTTTAGATCTACGGAGATCTGTGCACATTTTTGCTTATTTATATCAATGGATTGATTCTTTGAAATGTGTCTTAATGAATTAAAATATTTAGGGTGGAAAAATAAGTAAAATATTGACTATCTTGTAGAGAAATATAGAGTGAAGCTAAAGATATGGTATTAAGTACATCAGTCCTAGCATGCTCTTCCTCTGTGAAAGCGATGGTTCCAGCTGTCCTTCCTGAGTACGGTAAAATCTGCAGTGCCATAGCAAGGGGAGGGAGGAAGGGAGAGTGGGGCAACCACCTTGGGTGCTGAAGTGAAGGGGCACCAACAGGTGCTACCCAGATGGGGCATGAACAGCTCATTTGCAGGGTGAAGGGGTGCGGGGAGGGTGGCTCCTGCCACCGCATACATTCCTGGGTAAGCATTGGGGGGGTCCGTGTGCCCCCCAGATCTGTGTGCGGGGCAAAAGTAGGCTGCTGCAGCGCGCTTTGCCCTGGATGCCAGAATTCCTTGCCACAGTACTGATAATACGGTATTTATTTTGAAAGTGAGGCAGGAGTTACAGATCGCCTATTATAGGAATAAAAAAATCTGAATGGAATGAATAAGCGAAAGTGCCATAGTAATGGTAAGGAAATTTAGAGGTGAACTGAACTGGAAGACAGTTAGGATGGCCCCTTTCCTAAGATTCAAATTTCTTTAAAAATAATTAGTTGAAAGCAACTCTATTTATCTGTCCACAAATCACATACATTTATCAGACCCCATTGGATACTCCTCGTTATGAAAGTGGAAGCTTTCTTGGTTCCCTTGCTACCAAGAAAGCAACAGAAAAATATAAGATGATGATACAAAGGAATTAACCAAAGTAACTAAAGCTAGGGAGTGAGAATTGATACCAGCAAAAGAGTTAGAACTAATAATTAAGATACTGAAAAGTAATTTAACTAGAGTGGGAAAACATAGGCAAAGAAAAGCTAAATGAGCCAAAGGGAATAATCTTCAGACAAATAACTGGTAGGATTTAAATAAGGAAATGACATTTCAAGTAATTAGAAGCTTTTTATGTTTATAGCCTTCATTTGAGGGAAGCCAAGAGTGAGAGAAAAGAATGATATAAAGAACTCAACAAAGTAAAAATTAGGCACTTCTCGTGGGTACAGCTCCTTTTGAATGCAGTAATACCTTTTATATCCATTTGACCTACCTACTACAAAGGTAATTATTGGATGTTTCCTTCTATTGGTTAGTATTTTAGAAAGAAGAGCTGTAGGATTCAGGAAAGATTATTTGTGTCATGGGAGAAGAGGTGAACTTTTCAGCATATATAGCAAGACTAAGATAGTTTGAACTGCACAAAGAAACCTGGAGAGCACTGTAGCATATTCATTCCCCGTTCTAAGATGTGACAACTTTAGGCCTGAATGAAATATTCAGTAGATTCAAAATTAGGCTTTTATCATGTAAACTAATCTCTTTAAATGTTGTCTGTAATTATAACTTTCTAGTGTGTTCCTTATCTCTGTCTGTAAAAGTGATGGCTACTTCTGACATAGGAAGGATAAGGACTCATGCATCCTCATAAAGATCCATGTAATAGGTTGCTTTGCTAAATTTACTAAGGAAGCCAAAAGCTTTTACCTAAATAAATCCCATCCTGTTCTTCCTGAAGATCTAAAGATCCAGTGTCTTTCTTTTCCTATCATCTACTTTGTTCTGTTTGAGTTTGGGATTTTGACTTCCAGTATGCTACCATGGGCATTTGCCCATTAATGGTAGGATTGCGGCAAGGGTGTGGCTACACCCACTTTGGGAGTGTGGCTCATGCACAGTGAAGGGAGCTTACTGTATATGTGCTGCAAAGCTGAAGGGGATGTGGTTATACCCCACTTACTACAATCCTGGGTGCCAGTGAACAGAGAGCTCTTTAAATCGGTCGGGTGCTAGGTCTAGCTAGAGTCCCTGCTTTGACAGGGCTATGGAGCCCAGGGAGTGAGTTTAGCTGCTGTTCACCATTCCCCTCTCTTCTCCCCCTCTCTTGTGATGAATCCAATAGTGAAGGAAAAGAGGGAACATGTAAAATAGATAAACAAGGGGAAGGATGTTACACTGCAACTGTGGTAGACAGATCTGGAGCCACTTGGGGATTGAGGTGCCAACAAGGATCAGGAGGAGTGAGCAGGATCCAGAAAGAGAGGAGTGAGCTGGGTCAGAAAGTGAGGTCTAGGAACAAGCCACATGAGGTAGCAGGGAAAAGAGGGAGAACCAACCACGTTGAGAAGCCAGGAGACCAAGTAGATAGCAGATTTAGAGAGCAGAAGCTGGCGGAAGAACAAAGCAATCTGAGATCAGATTGAACCCTACTGCCTAGATACTTCCTGTTCTGGGTTAAGCGTTTAGATGGGGGAGCTGGAAGTTCATCTGATCCCAATCAGCCAGCCACTCCAGTGTCAGTGAATGGGCAAAGGGCTAAGACAGCTTTGACCAGCCTGTGTGACCAGCTGTAAGGTAACAGGCTGGGATGAGCAGCCATGCTGGTCAAACTGAGGCCCCAGGTTTGAGGATGTGGCTTGAAAAAGGGGGAGAAGGGTAAAAGCAGCCATGCTGTCCTGCTGGCCTCCACAGCTGCAAGAAAGTAAGGGCTCTGGTAGAGAGTTCAATGACATGCAAAACTCCCAGCAGCAGCTGCACTGACATGCTTGTGAGCTCTGCACTCACTGAGCATGCAGTGCAAAGCCAAAGGGGAAGGGGGGGGTCCAACCCTCCTGGATCGTCCCCTCCTACCATTGTTTCAACTAATTAGTTTGGAATAGCAGCAGACTAAACACAATGGCTTAAAATTAGGGTGACCTGATGGGACCATGGCAAATCTGGGACACTTTCCCTCCCCACCCCTTCGGCTCTCCCAAGTCAGTGGAGCTGCTTCAGGCAGAGGTGGAGTGGCATGGTGCACCAAGCTTTGTCTATCTGGGTCTCAAAAATCTCCAAGGATGGAGATTCCACTACCTCTTTGAGCTTTTGGGAAGCTGGTGACATGCAGTCCAGAGGGACTGACATTATACCACCTGAACCATATAAATCTTCAAGAGGAGACTAGACAGTCACCTTATTGGGGTCACCTAACCCCCAGTTATCTTTCCTGCTTGGTGCAGGGGGCTGGACCCAATGATCTTCTGAGGTCCCTTCCAGCCTTACAATCTATGAATCTATGAACTCGGTCTCTGGGATCTCACATGGGACTTTCAGCAGCAGCAGCCTCATCTTAGTAAAGTAGGAGCAGTCCAACACTGCTTCTGCCCCTGCCACAAGCTGGGTAGCAGAGCTCCAGTTCCAGCCTTGGATTCAGCTCAGAGCCCTGAGGCCATATCCCCAACTGTGTGCCCCAGTGTGATCCTACCACCTGATGGGACACAAGCAAAGGTGCCTGGGTTCCACACCCATTCCAGCCATGAAGGAACAGGATGCAAGAAGAGGCAGCCAGGGACAAAGATTTTGGAGCCTCAGTCCCAAGGTGGAGCCCAGAGCCTGGAGCCACCCCCACAAATATGCTCTCCAGCAGCCAGATAGGTGGGAAGGGGGGAAGGACTCCCCACTCCCCTCAGGTCAGGGGTCTGATCCCCCCCTGTGCCCCCCCCGGAAGATTTATCCTCACCTGGGCTCTTGATGATAGTGGCTGCTCCCTGGTCCCAACTCCACTGGGCTAAGAGCCAGAAGTTGCTTGCCCAGTAGAGTCAGTCAGGAGCAGGGCACATGCAGTCAGGTTCCTGTCAATCTGGGACCTTTGCTTCAATTTTTTCCAATGCTGAGACAGCCTATGAAATCCAGGACTATCCCAGCCAATCTGGGATGTATAGTGACTCTACTTACAACTAACATTTCTTCTGACATACAGAAAGTGACTTTGAGTTTCATTGCAGACTACAGGAATATTTATATAGTGAAGGCAGCAGTTAACAAGACATGATACAAATTAACATGGAATTCAATGTTAGCAAATAATTGTTACAGTGTTTCCCTGACAGTACAAGTTACTATTCAGAGGGACAGATTGTGAAACCGTCTGCAAATCCAGATGGAAGTTGAAGGGACTGAGTACCTCTCTGAGTCATTTACCCTGCCTACTAGCTGAGCTAGCCTGTATACAGAGGTTAGGTACAGGCATGCTAAAGCCTAAGGTGGAATCAACATAAGTTATGCAGTTTTCTGTAAGTGGTGTAGTTTAGATCAATAGCAAACAGAACACACATTTGCCCATTGGTGGCAGGAGCAAGTCTGAGACCAGGTACCATCATTTTTAAACTACTCTATGTGTGCCGAACTTCTGCTCTGTTATGGCTATAGACCAGCTATGTGTGTTGAACTTCTGTTCTGTTGCTGGTATAGACCAGTTTCCAATCACTTACATCAGTAAAGTGTAATGTCTGTACCTGGCCAGAGTGGGAACAAGAGGGCAACAAATGCTTCCTGTTCATAGTCCCAGGGAGGCAAGTAGACCCCATAGACAAGCCGTGTGATTCCACTGCCAACCTTATCATCATCACTTTTCACTCCTTCATTGCGTAAGACTACTCCATTAAAAAGAGACAACAAAACCTTCATTTCATTCATATAAAGTCTCTTTCTTCCCTCAGCTGAGCTAGTATAGGTAAAGGGAAATGCTTATTAGTTACTAGCATGGGGCAACAACAAATTACAGTTTCTTCCTGGAAGAAGGGTGGGAATCAGGCAGAAAATTGCAGGGGGGGGGGGGTTTAATTCAAAATAAAAACAGATCTTGAGGA
Source organism: Gavialis gangeticus (assembly GCF_001723915.1). Taxonomy (NCBI): domain Eukaryota; kingdom Metazoa; phylum Chordata; order Crocodylia; family Gavialidae; genus Gavialis; species Gavialis gangeticus. Next base: position 133,177,975 of record NW_017729032.1, read on the forward strand.
CACAACATTTCTTACAAAATGTCCAAATTATTTAAAATACATTAATGTATAATAATAATTCAAATTATATATTTAAAATGTATTAATCCATTAATGACTGTAAGTTATTTATTTTTACAATTATTTACAAATGTATAAAGTTAATAAAATTAAA
>NW_017729032.1:133183128-133193105 GCF_001723915.1 Gavialis gangeticus
CATGTCATGTACTTCTGCTTAATAATTTAAACATCATGTTGATACTGTAGAATTATTGTATTACACTGCTTTATATTACATTCCATTATAATACATTATACTATAGTATTGTATCATAGTATATTCAAGAAGAATGAAGATGAGAAAGTCAGTATGACACAGTTATTCACATTGAAATATTTTTCACGTTATATAAATGAAATAAGAAAATGTTTAAAACATTGACAAGTTCCTTCAAAATTATTCAGTTTTAAAGAAACCATATTTTATGACAGAAAACTCTTTAGTTAAACATGTTTCAATCAACTGTATAATGCACTACATTTAAGTCTGGGTAGATTACTAAACTTCAGTCTGGCCCTTAGCTTCAGCTTCAAAGAAAGTGGCCAAAAAGTAATAGAGGGAAAAGAAATCAGATTTCCTCCATGTACCATACTCGAACCTCCACAAATTAAGTTCAAATAAAAAAACATTTTGAGCCAGTTACAATTTAAAACTGTAGCTTCCACTGTTTCAGCTTGCCTCTGAGTTTGAAAGTTTATCTTCAAACCTTCTACTACAGTATGTGCATTCACACATCTGAGACAGGAGTCTCACTCCCTGTCAGACTGTCATATTAATAATAAAAACAATGGTGGTTACAATACCAACAGTCTTTCATGTTTAAAATCAAGACGTATCTGTTAGAATAAGACATAGCTCCAGACATAGTTTTGCACCAAAAAATCTTTAGAAGATGAATCGCTAGTTGTAGTCTACATTCTTTGATAGCAGGTCTTGCCTTAGGAAAGATAAACAAACCAGAGGAATTGTTCTAAGGAGTTTTCTACTAGTAAGTATGCCTGAAGCTATTCCACCTCCTTTGGCACTCCCAAGTGTATCAATGAATCAGTGCTTAAACAAAAGACTTCCAAAGGCATCTTGGCAACACAGGAACTAGTGCTGACACAACAGATATCATTCAGAAACAATGCAGAATCAATAATAATATATAATGATAAGAGTACCTTACATTTTTAGAACACTGTAAAACCCAAACATAGCATAAAGAGCACTGCTTTGCTGAAAATGCATTTTGAATTTGGTTTAAGCTTTTGTTTTCCTGATGAGACATAAAGCAGAGTACCTGAGCATCTGTGGTCATTAAGAAAAATCATGGAAACTGTTTTTGCACAGCTAGAAGGGCAAATCTGTAATTGTATTCTACCTATGTTGTCATTCAGTATTGTTTAGCTGTTATTTCTATCATTTCTGCCCAATACATTTTTTTGCATTCTATTAAATAGCTTCTGGAAGTAGCTGTATTTCTGTGACAAATAAATTAAATCCAATTCACAGACAGCATAGCTATTTATTATACATGAATATCACTTTATGATGAAAGATACTATAGATGCTAAATACTTTTCTCTTATTGTCTGCCTCTTCAGAGCTATTATTTGGAGATTGCTATATGTAAGGTAACAGTAGATGTTCAGCTCCACAGGCAAAATTCAGCCTTTAGCATAAACAAAGATAGCATATGTGGGGTTGAATCTGGACTCTTGTTTATTCTAGATGGCCACTTCCAAATGTGTTTGGTGATCTCAGTAGTGTCATTAGGACATGTGTCACATCACAGAGCCACACCTTCATTTGGCATCTTCTCAGCCCATGTGTCACCTAATAAAGCACAGATGATTAGGTCAGAACTGAAGTGTGAGCTTAGAAAGCACCTGCTGGAACTACACTTGGCTGTAGCAAGTAGCATTCATTCTTCATTTTCATGAGCACTAAACTCACATAAATCACTTTAAATGCCATTTTAACCTTATAAGATGAACCCATGAAGTAATAGACTACTTCTAGATTCTGCCCATCTGAAACAACACTCCCTTGGCCTTAAAATTAAATTACTCCAAACCCTGAAATCTACTTTTATTCAGCTCTACAAATTTAGCTCATTCCTCTCCCTTGCAGAGTGAAATATGAATCGTGAGTATTCATTGTATAGTACTTGGGAAGGAAAGTGTTGCTAGATTGACAAAATAATTATGTAAATAGCTGCTGGCTTCAAAGAAAGAGTAATAGATGGTAATACTGCATAGCATTTAAAAGGTAATATATTTAATGTTAACCTCTGCAGATTTCTGTAATATGTCAAATATAGCAGAATGCTGTGAAAAGCATCCTAATACTGAGACAAAGTTCAAGGACAATGTGTGTGGAGGGGTCTTTCTATTTTAATGGCAACCCATTAATATGTGGGTTGGATAAATCAAATTCTCTGAGGATGTAAATCAGCATGGTTGCATTGACTTCGAAGCAACTGTATAGATTTATACCAGCAGAGGAATTAGCCCTAATATAGTCTATGACAGACTAGCAAGGCAGCCTCTTCTCAAATATTCATAGATTTGCAGATTTTTTTTCCTTAGTTTTCACATTCCTCTAGTGGGGAAAATTGTCTTTTGGGGGTTGCCTATACCTTATTCCTTCTATGTCCAAGGAAGAATGCTCTTGTGTCTATTTGCATGCATTAAACAAGGAAATCCACTGGTGAAGCTCTCCAGAGAACATCCTCCACGGCTACTCTCAGGCATATCAGGCCCAAGAACAGCCTCACTGCCATATTTCCAAGTCTGGCACATGTGATTGGGTAGGTAGGACACACTCAAGAGCAGACACACCCAGGAAAATAGTTTAAACTTGTCCTCAGAATCATGACCCATCTTGATTTTGTTTCCCCTCACCTTTGCAATCAGGTACTTCAGGGCTCCAAATTTTCTAACTGATTGAGTATGAAATAAGTTTTCTGCCTGAGTTTAGACATAGACAGCAGAGGATTGGAGACAGCTGCTCTCAGTATGTTTTCTTTTAATATGACAAGAGAAGAGGAATAATAATAATATACAAAACCATGTGCATGCTCCAGATTTAGACCATTTCTGCAACCACAGGGTCACAAAAGAGATGGGAACACATGTTTAGCAAAACATGATCTTTTCTTATCACTGGGTGCATCTACACGTGTGCCTTACTGCACAGTTGTTACTGTGCAATTATTTAATACTTGCTTTAACCATAGCTAAAGCTCATCGCTTTGGTGATACAGCCTCTCATATAGACATGCTTACCAAGGTAGGGACATATCAATCTGGCCTCAGGAAAAAATATAATGTAGGTTCTCTTGCCTGTGGTTAAGACCTCCGAAAGTAAAATCACTTGAGGAAGAGAATAACAGTGAAAGCTGAAGATGAGAATTGGTAATAACTAAACTATTGGATTAAAACTTATTTAAGGTTCTTTGATAGGACCAATAGTGAGAGATCTATTGAACAAATATCAAGTATTTGTACAGTGCCAACAGTGTACAAAGCACTTTCTGTCAGGTACTATATGAAGACAGGAGTAAAGATGCAGATGAGTGCTGGCATACACATAGACTACAATGCATCTTTTCAGACGAGAGCATGTTGTGAGCTATGGCAGGGGTGGGGGGAGGGGATAGACTATTTATTAGTTTTGGAAATAGCCTGGAATACCTTTTATTCTGCCTATATATAGACTCAATTATTTTTGGCTTGTTCAGTCTGATTCATCTTCACATCTCTGTGTAAAGGAAAAATTGATCCATTTCCTTTATGATATTTTTGTTCTTGATTAACAAATGGTATCACAATAAAGAAATTCTGGATAGAATAAAGGATCTACTTCTTCTCTAATATCATTTATTATCATCCAATTACGAAGATACTATCATACATGTTAGTGAATGTGAGAAACACCTAGGGCTGATAAAATGATTATTAGCAAAATCATACACCAAAATGGCAGCTTGTCCTCCTGTCATAGGGTGCCAATTATATTCACAAGGTCATAAAATTCTGCTAGACAGGGAGAATGACGTTAACAATTAACATCTTCAGAGAATTATTCATAACTTAAAGGATGTGATCTTTTAAGCTAACTATAAAATGTAAACAGGTGTGTTCTTTCTTCATAGTAACTCTGAATACTAATTACTAGGGCTGTGAGAAGCTTTGGTCTCTGATTCGATTTGGCAGAGATTCTGCCCAATTTGGTGGCTGAATCTCCAAATCCAAAGCAAATCAGGAGACCCTTTAATCTCTCTGAATCAAATTGGTACCCTCCAAATTGATTTGAAGAGATTTGGAAAGATTCAACGATTCATATATAGACACAGCTTTAAATGTTTTTTCTACATACCTCAAGGTACCAGGAGGCTCGTGAATGCTGTGAAGTTGGAGCAGATGGAGCATCCCATAGGAGTGTGGGGAGCTCCCCAGTGCTCTCAACAGCAGACCCGAAAGTGGACCAGAAGCACTCCCCTCGTGCCTCCCCGGCTCGGCGACTGGTGCTTCCTGGGTCTGGCGGGGCACTCAGGATCCCCCCGTGGCTGATCACCAAGCACTTCCGGTCCAGTTCCAGGTTCACCACTGGGCATGTGGGGGGCTCCCCCGTGCTCCTGTGGGACACTCCATCTGCCCCAGCATTGCAGCATTCATGAGCCATGCCTGGTACCTTGAGGTATGTAGAAAAAACATTTAAAGCTGGCCGAATCAGCATCAAATCTTCAGATTTGGATTTGGCCAAATCAAATTGGGAACAGTGATCTGAATCAACGAATCAAATCACTGTCCCCAATTTGGGCTGAATCCAAATCTGAATCCAAATTGAAATCAAATACAGCCCATTTCGCACACCTCTACTGATTACTTATAATGGATTTGCAAAGCAGATTACAAATGTGCATTTATGTATCCTTTTTGCTCCCAGATGTAATACATAATATATCACCTTCCTCTGTGAACTAGAAAAAGGAGGAAGGGAACAGTTCTGCTCCTACTGCAGGATAGGTGGACAACAGCACATAATTCTTTGATTTGAAGTTCTTCCAGCATACTAAGAGAAGTCACATAATTCTTCTTTGGTCATTGCTAGAAACTTCAATGGGCTCTCCAGTTAACGAGCCCTGAGGATTATAGGGAAAAAATTAGCATACTCAGTCAAACAACATGAAAACAAGGAAGTTCTTAAGAAGTGGTTACTTCCTCTCCTGAAAGAAAGTGGTCTTTCTGGATGACCAATGTTGCACTGGCAGAGGAGGAAACATTTTGCTCAAAGCAGTTGGAAATTTCACTGAGAAAGCTCCAGGTTTGGGCTGGGGGCATTTGTTTGCTTGTTTTGTCCTTTTTTTCACCAATTTTTAAACATTTCAAAAGTTTAAGAGCTACAGACAATAAAATGGATTCTGTTATGTCTCTGTGGCCTTAAGAGAACCAACAAAGCTCCAGAGGTACAACATTTTGATGCAACATGACATCAACATCTCCTGTTGTCTAGGTTTAGGCAGCTTTATGCTACGTGTGTTGCCTTTAGGTAGCATTCTCTCAGTGTTCTGGCCTCTAATTCTCCCCATGTACTATCTGGGGGGATCCAAACACCTACCTCTGGGGACCAGATGCCTGATAGTTCAGTGTGTAATTTGTGAATACCTAAATCTTTTAGTGAATCTAACCCTGTATTATTTGTGCATTAGCCAGTGGCTTTGATTTTACACCAAGGAGGCTGTAATTTTGTAAAAAAATCACATCTACATGAAACACTGACTGCACAGTTATTACTGTGCCGTCATTTAATAATTGTATATACTAGTACTAAATGACTATGCAGTAGCTCATGACTACTGCGTAGTACCATCATGTTACGCTTCCTGCAACGCAACGTTACTGCACAGTGGCCATGGGCTATTGAGCAGTCAACGTCTTGTGTAGACATGGCCATTATGTTAGTGGATAATTCTAAACAAGGTACATTGCAGCTATAATATTCACTTAATGTCTAAATGCTTTCACTTCTGACAAGTTTGCAGATCATACTGTTACTGTGCAGGACCACCTCAGTCCTAACCAAGCACATTTACTCATCCCTAGAATGGCAACCTACTACCTTGAATTCAAAATAATAGATTGATTCAGATTTTGTTTTGTTTTATTTTATAAGCACTGCAAGCCTTAAACAATAGTTCTTCATTTTGGCCATTTACATTGTGACTTCTATTGTAATGTTAAAGAGGGGTCATATTTTTTTAAAAATTAAACAAAAATGTCTTATGGCTAGGAAGATGGACATTGTTTAGCATATTTTTAACTCCAAATTTATCTTAAATTTCACTGTCCTTATTTTTTTTTACTTCCCTGCATTTTTATGCCATTTGAAGGATACAAATGAAGAGTACAAGAGATCTTTTATTGTATTCACAGTGTAAGTATAACACAGGCAGTACCAGTGTAAAATTTCCAACACTATTGACATGCCTGAAGACTGACCTTGAAGGAAGCACCTCTAAGATAAGACAACATAGTTCAGAAGCTTATTTTGTGGCCCAGACATGTTGAGAGAAAATATTTTGAAGGATTCATTTGTGTTTCTGTGTGAGCTCTAATGTTGCCAAAGGGGACAGTAACTATTTTAGTTGTCAATTTAGATCAGAACTACAGTGCATGCATTACAGCAAGGTAATTATGTTGAAAACACTGAGTTTACTCTGTGTGAAATTACAGGTATTGAATATACTCATACAGACATTAAATTGCTGCAGACTTGATTATCAACAGTGGAAATATAACCATTCACTATAAAAGATAATGTTATGACCTACTAGTTCAAGTTCTGTATTCTAGCAGTTTGTATTTCTATAGCTGAATTATAGAAAATATAATCAACAATGCAGACACAGAGTTGGGGTATGTGTTTACATGTTTCTTCTTTTCTTTTTTCTTGGGGTTTTTTTATTATTATTATTATTTATTTATTTATTTCTAGGCCTGCCATACAGATACAAACAAAAAGAATTAAAATAGTAAAATATAACTCAAAGGTTAGGAAGGGGAATGGTTGCAGTTAGCTTTTATTACTGACCTCAGTTCTTGTGTTTTGCTTACTCTCTGAGTATAAAAGCCTGCAGCCATTTTTTGCTTTGGGGCACACACTCCTGGGAACCAGCAGGAGCAGCTTGTGGCTGCAGTGCACTACCAAGTCCTGTGTTCCCCACTGGACAGCCCACAGGCTTTGGTTGAATGCTGCAAAGTGCTGCAGTTTGCTGCACATCTTGCCCAGCACTGTAATCGCACTAAGGCTGCTGGCCCTGCTGGCTGTGCCACCAGTTCCCACTGTTGCTCACCTCCCACCTCTCTCTCTTTGCAGGACCATGGTGAAGCAGTCAACCACACAGCTGCAACTCCCTGGCCATGCCCTTGTCAGGGGTGTTGCTCCTGGCCCTCCAGAGCCAGCATCACAGGGCCAGCCACATGGGGGCCAGTCAGATGGCAGGGTGCATGACACCCTCCTCCCCCTTGTCCAGCCCTAGCCCCATCCCTGTATGACCACCAGTCTGGAGACCTAGGGCTAAAATCTGGACCCAGGAGAAGGTGCATGACTCTGTGGCACTGTGGGGTGAGGAGGATGTCCTGACGCAGTTTACCCAGGGCAACATTTATGAGGCCCTGGTGGCTGAGAGGCATGCATGGGGCCACCTCCAGTTGATGCAGTACTGCAACATTAAAGTCAAGGACCAACAGGCCCAGTGGGTGGCTGTAATTGGCCATAATCATCAGTCTGGTAGGGCCCCTAGGACCATGCCCTTTAAGTGGGACCTGACCTACATTCTGATGCCCCAGGAGCCCATGCCTGCACCCCACCCTGGCACGTCCAGTGACACATCACCAGAGGAGGAGTCCTTGGGCCTTCAGCATCCCTTTCTGCACCCCTCCTTGGCTGCTGCACCCTGTAGCAGGCTGGAAAGCCCTAGCCAGTTGCTGGTTCAGCCTTGGCCCTTCCCCATAGCCACCCATGAGGAGAGGCTGGCCATGCCACCACTGGCCACTAGTGGCCCCAACTCCTCCCTGGGGGGGCAGGCTGTCTGGGCACTGGCCCCCAGCCCACCAGAAGCCAAGAACACCAGGTAGAGCCAGATGCTGCCTGGTATGGGGAGTCCCACACCAAGCTGTCAGACTCACCAGCCCCAGAACTATGGTAATCCCTTCATTGGAGGGCAGGCCCTCCCAGCCCCAATCCCCAGGCCCAGCCCTGGCTCCCCCTCCTTGCCCCACCTGCCCTCACTCTCCTGGCCTCAAGTTTCCCCCCACAGCACAGAGAGGTGGGACACAGGTTAGACCTTTACAGAACAGCCCATGTCCCTGCAGCTGGGTGAGCATGGACCTCTCATGTGCCAAGGAAGGTGTTGATCCCAGTGGCAATCTCCCCTTGGCGGCCAGGGGCAGGAACATGTAGCACTGTTATAAATAGTCCTCAAGGTGGCAGCAGAGGTTGTGGGACAGGCTAGGCTTGCCCCCCACACCATGGTAGCTCAGGCTTCCAATCCAGGAATGAAGGTGTGCCTGTGGCACCAGCAGGATCAGCAGCAGCAGGGCATCATAACCGGGGCAGCCTTGCACCTGCACAAACAGCCCATCACACACCATCCACACCATGTTCATCAAGGGCACACTCAGGGCACAGTGGCAGTATGGTGGAGGGGCCAGCTTTGGGGTACTTCCCCAGAGAAGCCCCCAGTGGGGAGGTGGGGGTGTGGCCAGTCCCTCACCTCAGTTGCCTGGGAGCCCTATGCACAGTTGCCTGGGTGGCTGGGTGGTAGTGCAGCAGAGAGGTGGCCTGCAGGGGTACAGAGGGGGTCAGCTGGGGCTGGAACTGTGGCAGCAGGTGCTGCCAGCAGCCTGGCCTGGCCCACCCTAGGAAGTGGGCAGGGAGGCAGGCAGCTTGAAGCCAGCTCCCGGGGAGCAAGCAGAGATGGGGGCTCAGGCAGCATCCAGCTGGGCCCAGGCCTGCCGAGCCAACTTACCATGTTCTCTGGGCTCCCGCATGAGGTGGACCGCCAATCTGAGGCCAGGCAGTGCAGGACAAAGCATCTTATCTCTCAGGGGATGGGATGTAAACAACAACGAGACCCTAGGATCAACAAACCATGAGCCATGCACTGGAACATCCCACGTAAGTACTAAGTGGCCCAATGGTCATCAGGGCAGGGGTTCACAAAAGGCACCCATAGGGAGGCTCAAATGCCTCTGTACTAGTGCTAGAAGCATAGAGAACAAGCAGGAGGAACTCACACTCCTGCTTGCAAAAATAAACTTCAATCTAGTTGGGCTAACTGAAACTTGGTGGGACCCTACCCACAAGTGGGCAGTAAACATTGAGGCCTATAGGCTGTACAGACAAAATAGAGTAGGTGTGGGGGAGGTGTGGCTCTCTGCATGAAGGAGCAATATACATTTTCCATAATCAAGATGGGGTCAGAGGAGGGGAAAATTGAGCTATTGTGGGTCAGAATGAAAAGGGGCCGGGGGAAAAGGACTTGGTAGTAGGGGTCTACTACAGGCCACCACATCAGGAGAAAAAGTTGGACATGGAATTCTCGAGACAGCTCTCAGAAGCTGTATGGTCAAGGGACATGGTTGTCATGGGTGGCCTAAACTACTTAGACATCTGCTGGGAGGAGCAGTCAGCTACAGCCAACCGTTCAAGTAGGTTCTTACCCTGCATACAAGACCTTCACCTAACAGAGGAAATATACAGTCCCACTAGGGGAAACACCTTACTGGGCTTGGTCCTAGCTACGGGGGATGATTTGGTGTGGGATCTACTGGCGCACAGTTTTGCAAGGCCTTAAATGCCTGTACACCAATGCTCGTAGCATGGGGAACAAACTGGAGGAACTCGCCCTCAGAATAGCTAGTTCAAACCCAGATGTCATAGGGCTAACAGAGACGTGGTGGGACTCGTCCCATGACTGGGCAGTTAACATTAGGGGCTATAGGCTGTACAGGCGCGATAGAGAAGGTAGGAAAGGGGGGGGGTGGCAATCTATGTCAAGGAGCACTACACATCCTCTGCCAGCAGAATGGGGTCAGAGGAAGGGCAAGCTGAAGTGCTCTGGGTCAAGATTCAGGGGGGGC
>NW_017729032.1:133194096-133198405 GCF_001723915.1 Gavialis gangeticus
TTGGGGGAGACGCTGTTTCCCCTAGCGCCCGCTGGCATAACAAGGAGTAATGGGCACAAGTTGATGGAGAGGAGGTATAGATTGGACATCCGCAAAAACTACTTCACAGTTAGGGCGGCTAGGAGCTGGAACCAACTTCCAAGGGAAGTGGTGCTGGCCCCTACCCTGGGGGTCTTTAAGAAGAGGCTGGATGCTTACCTGGCTGGACTCATTTGAGTCCCGTTTCTTGTTTTGTGGTTTTGTTGTTCTCCCGCCCTGGCGGGGGGTCAGGCTAGAAGATCTACTAGGTCCCTTCCGACCCTAAATATATGAAACTATGAAACTATGACATGAGGTAAACTAGGGGACAATGACCATCACTTGATTTAATACACTATCTGGTGTAAGGTGGGAAAGATAATCAATAGGGCTAGATTCTCTGAAGTGCTAGACTTCAGAAAGGCTAACTTCAGCGTGGTTAGGAGATTAGTCAGCAAGGCACTGAAGAACAGGAGAATTGGTGAGACGGAAGTCCAGGAAGAGTGTTCATTCCTAAAGGAAGCAGTCCTAAGGGTGCAGGAGACAATGCCTTTGTTCAGGAAAGGTGGCAAAGGAGCCAAAAAACCCTCTTGACTGCACAGGGAAATCCAGGAAAGCCTCCATCTTCCTGAACTCAGAACAGGACAAATCTCCCAATTTGATCATAGATAGGCATAAAGGGGGAACCAGCACACCAACTGTTAGTGAAGTGACTTAGCACTGACTGAGTGAAGAGACACTTGGAGGGGCTGGATGTGTTTAAGTCAGCATAATCTTCATCCAAGGGTACTGAAGCAATTGGCCATTGTCATAGCAGAGCCCCTGGCATGGCTGTTTGAGCAGTCTTGGTGCTCAGATCAGGTCCTAGAGGACTGGAAAAGGGCCAATGTGGTCCCTATTTTCAAGAAGGGGAGGAAGGAGGATCCAGGTAGCTATAGACTGATTAGTCTCACCTTTATCCACAGGAAAACCTTTGAAAAAATTATTAACGATTACATTTATGGGAGTCCAGCAGGGAGAGCAATGTGAAAGGGCAACCAGCACAGCAGGTAGATCTTGCCTGACTAACCCTGTTTCTTTTTAAGACCAGGTCACAAAATTCTTAGATGCAGAAATTGAGGTGGACATCATCTACTTGGATTTTAAGAAGGCCTTTGATATGGTATCTCATTATATTCTTATAGATAAACTGAGTAACCGTGATGGTCGGGTAGGTGGCAAATTAGCTTAGGGTTTGCACCCAGAGAGTGGTGGTGGATGGGTCGGTATTGACCTGGAAAGATGTGGGCAGTGGAGTCCCACAAGGCTCAGTCCTTGGACTGGTGCTGTTCAATGTCTTCATCAGTGGCTTGGATAAGGACATGGAAAGCACTCTGTCCAAATCTGTAGATGATACCAAATTATGGGGTTAAATTAAAGCACCAAAGGGTAGGGAATGAATCCAAGAGAATCTGAACAGGTTGGAAAAGTGTGAGGAACAGAATAGAATGCAGTTCAATAAGGACAAATGCAAGGTGCTGTACCTAGGGAGAAGGAATCACCTTACAGGCTGGAGAGGACCTTCCCAGCAGCACAGCAATGGAAAGAGATCTTGGAGTCACTGTTGACTCCAAGATGAACATGAGTTGTCAATGTGATAAAGCGATCAGTAAAGCTAACCACACTTTATCATGCATTAGCAGGTGTATGACAAACAGGTCCAAGGAGGTGATACTTCCCCTTTATGCGGCATTGGTCAGGCCACAGTCAGATTACTGTATCCAGTTTTGAGCTCCACACTTCAAGAGCAATGTGGACAACCTTGAAGGGGTTCAGAGGAGGGTCACTCATATGCTTAGGGGCCTGCAGGCAAAGCCCTAAAAGGAGAGATTGAGGGCCTTCTATCTCTTCAGCCTCCTCAAGAGAATGTTGAGAGGTGATCTTGTGGCTGCCTACGAATTCATCGGGGGAGACAGCAAGAATTAGAAGATACTCTGTTTATCAGGGCACCCCTTGGGGTAACTAGGAACAATGGCCACAAATTGATGGAGACAAGATTTAGCTTAGACATCAGGAAGAACTTCTTTACAGTAAAGGTTTCCAAAATCTTGAATGGGCTTCCAAGGAAGGTGGTGCTCTCCCCTACCTTAAGGGTCTTTAAGAGAAGGCTAGACATACACCTGGCTGGGGTCATCTGACCCCAACACTCTTTCCTGCCCAGGGTGAGGGGTCGGAATTGATGATCTGCTAAGGTCCTTTCCAACCCAAACATCTATGAATCTAGGAAAATGTTGCAAAACCTCATAAAAGCTTTCTCTCTTTGCCTCTACTGGACCAATATCTGGATGCAGGGAAGAGGCCACAACAGCATGCAGGACCACCATGACTGGCTCTCTGCCACTTGCTGTGGGAGCTGCCTGGAAGCACTGACTGAACCACTGGAACAGACAGGATGGAGCCTGCCTTTTCAGCCAAGGGCTGAGACTGGTCATAGTGGAGGGCTGGGTGGTGGATGAGCAGACATTCCAGGAGGAGGACCTTGCCCAGAAGACTGCTCAGGAGTAGGCAGAGCTGCAGGCATGCCATGCCCACTGGCCTGAGCTGAAGGCCCTGGAGCAGCAGTGTGTGGAACTGCAGAAGCAGCAGCTGGCTGTCCAGGGCCTTGTAGCAGAGGCTGTGCCCATGCCACCCTGTAACTGGCCTCCCCTCCCCAGCCCTGCAGGGCCCCTGGGTCCCACCTGCTGCTCTGCAGTGGTCTCCCAGCAGCACCTTGGAGCAGGTCCTGCAGCACCTGTCAGCCACAGGTATCCAGGGCCTTCACTGTGGCCCCTGGACCCATGGGGGAACTGTCTGCAGTCGGGGTGCTGGTTGCCTGATGCCGGGCTCTCCACCCTGGGTGGCCCCGCTCCTCACAGATGGGCTCAGGAATAGGGATCAGACATGTGAAGTGTCTGTGAAATTTAGTAAACAGGGTCTTTACTATTGGTGGATGGGGAGGGTGCTGGAGGGGCACTGTGTGTGGGGGAGGGGAGAGGAGGCTGTGTTTGTTGAAGGGGGAGGGATGGGGGGTTGTTGTATTAATAATTTCCTACTGTTTGACCTACATGCTTGTCCTGGAGTGGGGCTGAGGGTGGGCAAGGGGTTTGGGGCATGTGGGTGGTGGGGTGGATGGGCTCAAGAGGGGAATGCATGAGGAGGGGGTCAGCCAGAGCCTCCTACTGTTGGTGCCCTGGGCCTGGCTGGCAGGTGTGTGTCTGTCCTGGGGATTGGGCTGGGGTGGAGGGGAGGGCTGGTGGGCCCAGAAGGACCAGCACCATGGCCAGCAGCAGCACAGGGCACTGGTCATTGCTGACAGGGGCAGGAGCAGTGACAGAGGAGAAAGCAGCTGTGACACAGGGAGGCAGGGAGGGGAAGGAGGGAGTTGCTGCATGTAGCCCCTGTGCTGGGCATACAGGCCCCGGGCAGAGAAGGGGCTGGGCAGGGATCAGAGGGAGGGGTGTGCTTTTAAGACAGCCACCAACTGCTGGCAGCTGCCTCTGCATGGCTGCCAAATGCTAGCAGCCATGTGACCAGAGGCTGGATCTCCCCTTGGTGGCCAAAGGGGCACGTGGCAGGTTGCTCTGACTTGGGACTAAATCTAGTCCCAGGTTGCCTGCACATGTAGACACTGGCCCTATTCCTGCTAACTGCACAATAAATTACTGCACAGTAAATTTAATGTGCAGTAAATCAAGGCATGTGTAGATGTGCCCTATAATGAAACTAATGAAGAATATTAACATAAGAAACCCCAAACAAAAATTGGAATAGAAAAGTTTTTTTTTTTCTCTTTTTTTTTCTTTTAGGGCTGGAAGGGACCTCGGAAGATCATCGAGTCCAGCCCCCCGCCCAAGGGGCAGGAAGTCAGCTGGGGTCATAGGATCCTAACAAGATAAGCATCCAATTTGCTCTTGAAGGTGTTGAATGTAGGTGCTTGAACCAGCTCCGATGGCAGGCTGTTCCAGACCTTGGGGGCTCGGACACTAAAGAAATTCTTTTTTATATCCAGCCTGAAATGGTCTTGCAGTAGTTTATAACCATTTGACTTCATCATCCCTTGGGGCGCTCTGGTGAACAAACGTTCCCCCATATCCTGGTGGTCACCCCTGATAAACTTACAGGTGGCCATCAGATCACCCCTGAGCCTGCGCTTTTCCAGGCTAAAGAGCCCCATGGCTCTCAGCCTGTCATTGTAAGGTCTGTTTTCCTGACCTCTGATCATGTGTGTGGCTCTTCTCTGAACTCTCTCAAGCTTCTCCACATCCTTTTTGAA
>NW_017729032.1:133199718-133208250 GCF_001723915.1 Gavialis gangeticus
GCCCTTGCTTTTCCTCCAGCTCCCCACATATCTTAAAAAAGACTTTTTATTCCTGGATACTCAAAGCTAGTTGCAGTTCAGTTGCAACCTTGGCTTTCCTGGTTTGCTCCCTGCAGCACCGGACCAGTGTTGAATATTCCTCCTTGGAGGTGAATCCCATATTCCATCCTTTGTAAGCCTTTCTTTTTAGCCTCAGGAGGTCCACTAGATCCCTAGAGAGCTGGGGGCGTGGGGGGCTGCTGTGCCCTTTTGCTACCTTTCCTCTGAGATGGAATAGAATTTGCTTGTTCATTGAGGATTGCTCCCTTGAGGAGCAAACACTCTTCGTGAACTCCCCTCCCCCTGGGGTCATGGTCCTTTAGGGTCTCACTGACAAGCCTTCTCAGCTTGTCAAAGTCAGCTTTCCTGAAGTCAAGGACTTGAGTGTTGCTGACTGACTTGCCAGCTTTAGGGCAGATGGTGAAGGTGATCAGCTCATGGCTGCTGTCACCCAGCTTCCCAGCGATCATTAGGTCACCGATTAGGTCATCCCCAGTTGCCAGTACCAGGTCAAGCAGCACTTTACCTCTTGTTGGCCCGTAGACTTCTTGAGTCAGGTAGAGGTCATCGTGCATGATAGGAAGCTTTGCGACTGCTCAGATTTAGCTGAGTGATCCTCCCACAAGATGTCTGGGTAGTTGAAGTCACCCATGACAACCATGGTTCTGAAGCATGAGGCCTCAGCCAGTTCCCAGGTGAACTCCTGGTCAAGGTCTTGACTTTGGGTGGCAGATCTGTAGTAGACTCCCACTGTTGTGTCCCCTCTGCCATGTTCCCCACAGATTTTAACCCAGAGGGTCTCTAGTCATCCACCCTGGTCACCAGTATAAGCTTGCAGGGACATGTAGCTTTCCTTAACATAGAGAGCTACACCCCTGCCCCTTTTATCTACTCAATCTTTCCTGTACAGTGTATAGGCATCTATACCCATGGTCCAGTCATGAATGGAGTCCCACCAGGTCTCCATTATCCCTATGACATCATAATTATTTGTGTTCAGCAGGAGGATGAGTTTCTCCTGCTTATTCCCCAAGTTCTTGGCATTTGTATACAGGCAGGCAAGTGTCCCCTTGGGGGTTCTTGCCTTGCCCACAGATTGTACCAGGGCTGGGGCAGGGGTGGGCTCCCTTAAGCGCCTTGGCCTGCTGGCTTTACAAGGGTTGTTTAGTGGGTCAGCAGTGGTGGTAGTCCCCCTGTCCCCCAGTGAACTTCATTTAAAACCCAGTGGAGCAAGTCAGTCAGTCTGGCTGAGAAGAGCCTCCTCCCCTAGTCTGCAAATAGATCTTTTCCATTAGTATTTTCCCCCTTTTTCCCCCTTCAAACTATTCCATGTTAAATTTTTGAACTGTAAGCTCTTTCTTGAAAGGAAACTTGTATTCCTACTTGTCTATAGAGCACCCAGTACACTACCACTACTATATTAATATTTTGGGTGTGTACAGATGTTCACTGTGCCTGGTCTATTTTCATGTGGCTTACTTTATGCTGTCCAAAGGTAGAACAAAAGCAGTGTGTACGGCTATTCTCTCCTTCCAGAAGTTACATGGGGAACACAGTGTAAGTAACTGAAGGTCAGGGAAGGGTGGGTGGAATTAGTGGTTGGCAGGTCCAAAGGGGATTGAGTCCAGGAAATGATTTGGTGGGATCAGGTGGGGGCTGGTGGGTTTGTGTCAGGGGGGTTGCCTGGTCCAGGAGGAGGGTTGCGGGGGCTAAAATTAATCCAGTCAAGGTTGGCGGCGGGGGTGGGGGAAGAGTAGCACAGCTGAACTGACTTAAATTGGGGATGCCATTTTTTGGGTGATTTAAGCCCTCTGAATGGCTGCACAATCAGGCATTTAAATCAACCTAACCTGGCTTAGGTCAATCTAAGCATATTGCCTATACATACCTGCTAATGCTAAATAAAATAGCAGCATACATAGAAAATAAAATGATGATTGGGTAGTGTTGAGCTAATACCTGAAAGTGCAAGAGACCAAATTACATATAACATACAATATGAGTGTAGTAATATTTATAAGACTTTTGCAGTATCTTAATGTAGTAATAATTAACAGTGAAAGAGAAGAAGTATTGAAGGCAGAGATTGTGAGAGAATAAAATATATTAGTAGTCAGGACATATTCAGAAAAGCAGGATTCAACCAAGCATCCTACAAATATAGTGAAATGAGCATCAGAACCATAAACATTTATATCCAACACTTGCAAAGTGCAGATGAAGGTTCTGGAGACTGGAAAAAGGAAAGCACTATGCCAATTTTCAAAAAAAAAAGGATGAGAATTTCTAAATGATGGCTACTGCATTTAATTTCTGTGCTAGATTAGCTAATTTATAACCGTCTTCACAAATATACAGCAACAAATAGAAGAAAAAGTGTATTTATCAAAAATATTCTGTGTCAAATGTAACCAAAGGCCAACCTTCCATCTTCTTACTCTTATTTGAAAATGCTTTACTCCAGAATTAGTCCTGTTGATTAGATTAATGGAAAAATCAAGCCTTATTTTCTTTCATTGCTAGTGATAAGATGGCTAGCTACTAAGGCGGACATAGAGCTAGGACTTGCGTCCAAAATCAAAGATAACAAAAAGTCCTTTTTCAAATATATAGGGAGGATGAAGAAAGCACCAGGAAATGTGGGACCCCTGCAAGATTCTCTGGGCAATCTGGTGGTTGTGCCACAGGAGAAAGCATACCTCTTTAACCAATTCTTCACCTCCGTTTTCTTGGGCAGGGACTGGGACTTCCCCACCTTGATGCATGACGGACTTGAGGGGAACGCCTCCAGACCTCAGGTTGGGGAGGACTGGGTTAGAGAGCTTCTGGAGGGGCTGGACATGTTCAAATCAGCGGGTCCAGATGCTCTCCACCCCAGGGTGTTGAGGGAGCTGGCAGGGGTTATTGCAGGGCCCTTGGCATGGCTTTATGAGCGCTTGTGGTGCTTGGGCCAGGTGCTGGATGTTTGGAAGGTAGCCAACGTGGTCCCCATCTTTAAAAAAGGGAGAAGGGAGGACCTGGGCAACTATAGGCCCATCAGTCTTACCTCAATCCTAGGGAAACTCTTTGAGAAGATCATCATGAAGCACATCTGTGATGGGCCGGCCTCAGAGATGATGCTCAAGGGCAACCAGCACGGTTTCATTAGGGGGGGATCATGTGGGACCAACCTGATTGCCTTTTATGATTAAGTCACAAAAGCCTTGGATGCAGGTATTGCAGTGGATGTAGTCTTTCTGGACTTCAGCAAGGCCTTTGACACCATCTCCCACCCCATCCTCATTAAATTGGGCAACTGTGGCATTTATGCCTACACAGTCAGATGGATTGAAGATTGGCTGAAGGATTGCACTCAGAGGGTGGTGGTGGATAGGTCATATTCAGCCTGGGGAGAAGTGGGCAGTGGAGTCCCCCAGGGCTCGATCCTTGGGCCCACGCTGTTCAATCTCTTTATCAGCGATTTGGACAATGGGGTGAAAAGCACCCTGTTTAAATTTGCTGATGATACCAAAATTTGGGGTGAGGTGAGCACTCTAGTAGGAAGGGAAAGACTGCAGCAAGACTTGGATAGGTTACAGGGGTGGGCTAGCAAAAACAGGATGTGCTTCAACACTAACAAGTGCAGGGTGCTGCACTTGGGCAGTAGTAACCAGAAGCACACTTATAAGATGGGAAACTCCCTTCTTGAGAGCACGGAGGCAGAAAGAGATCTTGGAGCTATTATTGACTCCAAGATGAACATGGGCCGACAATGTGAGGTCACGGATGGCAGGGCTAACCGGACCTTGTTGTGTATCCACAAGTGCATCTCTAGCAGGGCCAAGGAGGTGATCCTCCCCCTCTGTGCAACACTGGTCAGGCCACAGCTGGAGTACTGTGTCCAGTTCTGTGCACCCCACTTCAGGAGGGATGTGGAAACATTGAGAGGGTCCAGAGGAGGGCCACCCGAATGATCCGGGGACTACAGGGCAGACCCTACAATGAGAGACTGCGGGACCTGAACCTGTTCAGCCTTCACAAGAGAAGGCTGAGGGGGAACCTGGTGACAGTCTCTAAACTCACTAGGGGGGACCAGAAGGGTTTGGGAGAGACCTTGTTTCCCCTAGCGCCCCCTGGCATAACAAGGAATAACGGTCACAAGTTGTTGGAGAGCAGGTTTAGATTAGACATCCGTAAGAACTACTTCACAGTTAGGGCGGCTAGGATCCGGAACCAACTTCCAAGGGAAGTGGTGCTGGCTCCTACCCTGTGGGTCTTTAAGAGGAGGCTTGATGATTACGTAGTTGGGATCATTTGAGCCCAGTTTTGTTTTGTTTTTTTTTCTCCTGCCCTGGCAGGGGGTCGGACTTGAAGATCTACCACGTCCCTTCCGACCCTACTTCTATGATTCTATGATTCTATGAAAAAAGAAAACACATTGGACATACCACAATCTTGATTCTATGGCGTTACTAACTTCTAGCATTTCCTCTTTCCATGGTCTCCCCATTTCAATTCACTTTTAGCAGATTTTTCTCCTTATGTAGAACATGGGTTATTGGCTTTCCTCTCCACAGTTGGGATTGTGAGGAGGAACAAAATTAATTGGAAGCCTCGGTCATCTCTAAGCTTTCTTTAATAGCAAAGAAGTCTAATTTTCCCTTTCCTACAGATCACAGCCCTTGAATCTCAGATCGGGTTTGGGTTAGGTCTGAATTCCTGACATAATTTTTTTTTTCAGAACCAGTTTGCTCATTCTTGATTGACATGAGCAAGCCTCACTTCCTGGTCAGATCTAATTCTCCTTAAATACTCTGTGTAAAGGGCAAAAAAAATTCTCAAAGTAGTTTAAATCACATCCGCATAAACCTCCACTGTATTCTGCTTCCCTCAGTGTGTGACACCTGCAAACTGTATGGCTGAGAAGCCAACAATTAATACTACTTTCAATCCTTTGTAATAGAGAAAGCACTGTACAGACCCATAACATCCATCCTTCCTAAAATTAAAAAAAGCAAAGCAAAATAAAACAATACAGGTCTGAGCTAGCTGGAGATTCACACTTCCAACTCTCCTACTCCCACCAAATGCATGAAAACAAATATGACCAGACGTAATCAAAAGCCAAGGTTTCATTTTCCCCTGCTAATTATTTCTAAACACAAAGGGCATTATATTAAATACCAAGAGTACTGGCAATCACCCAATGTGTTAAAACTTGTGGACTCTGCAAAAAATAACATGTCCAAACTGTTACTTGCCATATTCTCACCAAAAAAAAAATGGGTGATAAAGGTGGGATATGGGCAAAAGTAGCAGTCCCAATTATCTATATTATCACACCACTTTTACTTCATTTACCCCATTACTGAATTGATCCTCTCAGTATCCAGGCAAATATAGAAAGGGACTCTTGTAATAGACACGAAGGTTGTGAGAATACCCAGAATACCTGAAGGACTGCTCAGTTGTCATCTCCATGGCTTGTAACTTTTAGAATGGGCAAAAATTAGAGATTACACCTACCTCTGTACATATATCTGCAAACCTCCTTGATAGGCACTTGTAGACAAAACTCTGAAGAACAGGCTAGCTATACACCCACTAAAAGATTTAGGAAAGGAATAGAAGAAGAAGAACAGTGTCCATGATGTTTTTTCCCTTGTGGAAAAATGTTAACAAAAATAATTTTTCTTCATTGACTTTTTCTACTTTTTTGTCAAAAATCAGTGGTTAGTTGTCACAACTGTAAAAAAATCTATTATTTTCTTTGAAAATAACTGATGATGTGGGACTATTGGAAACCAATGAGGATAGAGTGAGAGAATCTGTGAGAGAATAGAAGGTAAAATGATGGTGTGCCTCTGTGTGACTTGAGAAGAGATGGAAGATCTTATGAAGCAAGACCAGGTAGTGTGATGGGTTATGAGTCAATGAAGAAATGATGTTTCAAACTGCAAAACTCCCCAGGAGATGGTCTGCCACAAAAGATGGATAAAAGAATTAGTTTGGTCTGGAAATAAATAGTGTTACCCAAGTTATCAATGTGCATGTAACTCCTACACATCTTAAGAAAATTTGAATGTATATTGTTTCTGTGGGGAGGTAATAGCCTATGTAACAAGGTTTTTGTTTGGGGGGGGGTTTCTGGAGGGGGGTCCCCCTGGCTTTTTTCTTTCTGCCTATCTTATCTGTCTTTTCTAACTAGATAAAACTAAACCAAAGAAAACACTCAGAAATACTGTGTACAACCCTTTTTGGGTATGCGTGTCTTTGATGCACAAGACTCTCAGAAGTTGTATTTTTCTGAGCTCATAATAAGTATTACCATTAAAAGTTAGAAAATGTTCTGAGGAGCCAGTAATGCTTAGTCAGCATTAGTAATTAGACAGTAATGCTTAGTCTATCAAAGACTATTGTTCTCAGTCCCCACACAATAGCAGTCTTGAACTCTACTGGAGCAGGGGCAGACAACCAAATGATTTTTAGTCCCAGTACTGGACTTTCCAGGAGTCTATGACTGGCTCCAGGGTAATCTCAGGGCTGAGACTAAAAATCAGCTAAATGTTGGTCTCAGCTCAGAGACTGTATTGGAGCTGATTCAAGACTTCCTTGCAGTCCCAGAGCTGGGAACAGCAATCATCAGATTGTGTCCCCCCAGCCTACGATCACAATTGCTCATATTATCTCTGTGAAGTAGTCCTATGTTACCTCAACACATGTTACTTCATATGATCAGGAGATACTCCTTGCTTGAAAATGCATTACTTTGCTATGGTATGATAGGATATGAGAGCACTTAGCCTGTGTTATCCTGCTTGAATGCATGGATGCTGACATTTTAAATGCATTTAACGTATGCCAAGTGTCCCATGCAACATGGCACATAGATTTATGCACTTGTAAAGCACATCCACACATAGAAGCACATGCGCTTGCAGCAGCTCCGAAAAAAAACAGTGCAAATTTGAGCCAGGGCTTTTTGCCTCAGTGCACGTGCCCAGACATGCACTTTGGTGTGGGGCAAATTGTGCCATTTCGGACAAAATAACTATGCCTGGCTCCTCCCAAATCTGCAGCCAGGAGGAACTAGAGCCCAGGGACAGCACCTGTACTCTCCCCAGCAGTACAAAAAGCTGCCCTATCAAGTAGCTCAGGGCTACTTGCTCTCAGGAGCTTCTGAGGCCTGGCCAGTCAGTGCAGGAGGACACTACCCCTTGTGGCAGCTGGACTGCTGAAGCATCCCTGAGAGTTCCCTACACCCTTTACCCACTGCAGCAGTCTGGCAGTGTGGGCTGCTGCCTGGTTGTGACCTGCTGCCACTTGTGACAGCATATGGTCCCAAAACTGCACACCTTCCAGACCCAGATAGGGACTGCACAGCCAGTAGAGGCATCTGCCCCTTTAAGCCAGCTGCCAGTGGACTGTGGCTGCAGGGTTGGCCTTGTGCGGCACTACTGCCATATGTGCACACTGCTTAGCCATCTGGGCAGCTATTGCCCAGAAGATGTTCTGGGTGTGGTGGCCTGCTTTTAAATGTCAAAGCATGTCCTCCTGGCCCCAGTTGGCCAGGAGAATAGCCACAGCCAGCTAAGTCCAATATGCCAGCTCTGAGCTGGTGGGGTCCTGCCACTGGCCTCTCTAGCAGGAATTCTAGTGTTCCCTATTGGAAAACTGAAAAATCCCTGATAAAAAAATCCAAAAGTCATTCTGTAAAATATCCCAAAATCCATGTTCCTCCACAATTAAAACAAAAGACCACTATAGAGAGATAGAGAAACAGAGACAGAGAGACACCAATCAGTTGGACAATGTTTTATTGATATATCTACAGTGATAAAGCAATTTGGAAGACTACCAGTGTCTTTATCATAATAATAAAGTGAATTATAAATATATGTTTCATGAATTCATGAACACATGAATATATGTTTTGCTGCCTCCCACGGGGGCTACAGCCCTCCCCCACAGGGGTACAGCCCCCCCCAAGAGCTACAGCCCTTCCATAGTGGCTTCCACCCTTCATCAGGGGCCAAATGCCCCCCCAGGGGCTACCAGTCCCCCCTGCAGGGCCCACATGCCCCACTTCCACTTGCTCCTCCAGCCCCCTGGCTTTCTGCCCCACCTGGCCCCATTCCCTGCTGGCTCCTGCAGCCCCTCTGATGGCTTCCCCACCCAGCCCCACCTGCCTGCTCCCCAGGACTGCCCAATGGCTGCCCCACCCAGCCCCAGCCCTCACTTGCACCCCCCCAGCCCCTAGATGGCTGCCCCAACCCAGCCTCCAGCACTTAAAAAAAAAAAGACTCTACTTACCCCAGGAGCAGGGGTTGGAGGGGCTCTGGGGCCTCCTGACAGAGCCCTCCCACCTGGCAGCATGAGACAGTGGGGCACAGCAGGGCCCCAGTGACCCCAACAGCAACTGGAACTGCTGGTAAGTTCTGGGGGGGTTGTTTTATTCTTTTTATTTCCTGGGATGCTGGTGTGTGGGGGAAGGGATCAGGGGAGGCTTGGGTT
>NW_017729032.1:133213250-133213481 GCF_001723915.1 Gavialis gangeticus
CTTGTCAGTGAGGCCCTTAGGGACCATGACCCCAAGGGGAGGGGGCTCATGTGGTTGGGAGGGATGGGGCCGGGTGGGGCAGGGATCGGGGGGCTGAGGGAGTGGGTAGGGCCAGCAGGGGTCCCTCCAAGGTTACCTCCCCCATCCTCCACCCCTTCCTACCCCTTGCTTACCGGAGCCTGGATCCTGCTCCCTGCTGGCACACTTCCTGCCCTGCATGGGCAGGCAGCA
>NW_017729032.1:133213492-133214957 GCF_001723915.1 Gavialis gangeticus
CATGCTTCAGCACCAGGAGGAGGGCTAATGATAGAGACGCTCTGGCAGCCAGAGTGTCTCTGTGGAGGGTCCAGCCTGCGGTTGCCTCAGGGCATGGTCGGGGACCTCTGGATATCCAGGAGTTTAATTTTGCCCCCGCATTGCAAATTTGCAGCATTGGGAACATTTTCTCCTTCCTGCATGTGCCTCTTGCAGCATCTCAAAAGTGTTTGAGACGATGAAAGAGTCATGTGCAGACTTGTTTAGATGCACCCGTAAAATACTTACAGACAATATATTACATCACATTAAATGGTGTATACAAAATTTTTTTAGTGAGTTACTCAACTACAGTATAGAAATGTACATTGCATAGTACAAGACACAGAAATATAATCTTTTACACTACTGAACTGTTTTGCCAATCATTTCAAGTAGACATAAAAAGCGGAAGAGACATAATACTAACTGGCAGCTTGTCAACATTCCAGGGCAACTATCTCACCAATACCTGTACAAGTTTCAGTCAAACTACTTTTGTAGACTGGAAACCTAATATTAATAATAAGAATTTTACTCTTTCCTCTTCACTTGTTTTAAAAGAGAAAATGTGACCTGAATTTTACAAAGAGATATTGCATATTGCATTGCACAATTATACTATGTAGAACAGAGAATATTCAATCAAATAACACTGAAGCTAAATTACTGAGAGGAAGAAAGAAAAAATAAGCTGGATATAGGAAGGTAAAGTATAGGAGAAATATGAGTTAAAAGACATTCATAGATTTCATAGCATTTGGTTTCACTCTTCCTCATTTAGTACTTTTTTATTTGGTGTGCTATGTTTTACTACCACTCTTATTAGCTTTTAACTGTATTTTTACATTAAAGGGTTTCCACTGGCCAAGGGTTGGAAGAGAAAAATTCAGATTTGAATAAAAATAAAATTCATGCACATTTAAACTACTGAGCAATATATAAAATGTGGCATACCCTATTACAAATGGAATACTGTATTAATGGGCAATAGTTCCACCAATCAGGAATATGCTAGCAGACCTCTCTTATAATTTTACCACTTAACTGCTATGCAACAACTAGCAAATTGCCTGTCATGAATGACGGAGAGGGGGGATACCACCACCCAGCATCCCGTGGTGCCACCACTCTGCCTCCAGCCCCATTCACACCACACCCTGCCACTCCCAGTGTGGCCCTGTGCACCTCTCAACAAGCCCTTGCCACAACCAGCTCCCAGGAACAGAGAGGGGAGGGGAGCTTGCACATGACAACAGCTGCCACCACCCAGTGCCCCGTGGTGCTGCCATTCTGCCTCTGTGCCCCCGCACCTCCCGTGTTTCTCCCCACCCCCCCAGTGTGGCCCAATGGGACCCCCCCTTAGCCCCCTGATGCTCTCAGTATGGTCCTGTGCTCCCCCTCACCCCCAGCCACTCCACCCTGCACCACTGCCAGCTCTCAGGAA
>NW_017729032.1:133215128-133224766 GCF_001723915.1 Gavialis gangeticus
CCTTAGCCCCCTGATGCTCTCAGTATGGTCCTGTGCTCCCCCTCACCCCCAGCCACTCCACCCTGCACCACTGCCAGCTCTCAGGAATAAGGGGGGAGGGGAGTTTGCATGCAATGGTGGCCGCCACCACCCACAAGCCCACACTGCCACCACTTCACCTTTAGCTCTGTGTGCCTCCCTGCCCCATCATGCATGCCACCGAGTCCCAGGTGTGGGGGAGGGAGGGAAGATTGTACCCGGCGGCCACAGCTGCCACCCATTGTCCCGTGATGCCACTACTGCACATCTGGCCATGCTCAATTCCCTTCCCCCTGCAGCTTTCCTTAATCCTTCCTGGCTGTTCTCAGGTGTCCCCACTTCCTGCTTCCCTCCCCTCTCCTCCCCCCCGCCTCCACCTCCCTGCTGGCTTTTGTCAGGGCCTGGTGGAAGCGGTGAGGGCAGAGAAGGGGAGCCAAGCTAGCAATGCACCAGCACTCCATGCCACCACTGCTTCCAAGGCACTGCCTACTCCATCCTCTCTATCACCACCGTCATGGTGGCACGCCACTGCTGCTGCCTTCTGTCCAGAATGCTCGTAGAGCACTCTGGTTGTTTCAGTCAGCCAATCAGAGTGTGAAAAAAGCATTGCAGTCAGACAGACTAAGGCTTATATATATATAGAATACTGAACAATACTGAACCTGTGTTACAAAGCCTTATTCACAATGTGTATGTTAAAGGAGGTTCCTTTTATGGCACATACCAAATCTCCCCCTCACAGATGAGCTGCTCTGTAAACAAGCACCCTGGCAGAAATAGACAACTGGTATGCCATATTGGAATACGTCATATATGTTTTTTCTGCAAAGAAGAATAAATAAAAGCCTTTGAAGAACTTTTTTTAAGTAGCTGTTAGATACCAGCACTTTTCACCAAACCTCTCACTTTATCAGCACTATTCACTTTTGATTTTCTGCCAGTTTTATAGCCCTTAAATTAAAATTATGAATGAAATTCTTTAATTCTCCTGATCAAAAATATATTTAAATTCAGAAAACCCACTTGTGATATTTTTATTCTTATACAATGACTTATTTGTCCAGAGCCTGCCACTCTAAAGTTCCTCATTTCTTAATTTATTTTTGCTTTATTTCTAAATAATAACAAAAAGTCAAAAATTTGAAAATTTTCATGGATCAAAAAAAAGGGACAGTACAGAAACATTTTGTTTCAATGATGACTGAATTCTATTATATAATATGTACACCTGCAGTAAATAAAATAAAATAAAATAAAATTGGGAATAGAAAGCACCTGTAAATAAAATGAAAGTATTTTACCTTACTGATGGGTGAAAAATTGAAACATGTCAATGTTGACAAAAGATAAAATTTCTAAGGAAAACATTTCATTTGGAAAGTTTTCAGCACATTATAAAAAAATTTTGCACATCAGACTTCATTATAATGTGTAAATGTGTCCTCCTTCATCTCATTTAATTTATCTTCATTTCTAAAAGAATTAAAGGTGTGTAAAATCACTATGCTGGTGTATTAGAAATGAATATATTTGACTGTCAGAAAATGATCTCTATGCCAAGTGTCTTGGCATACTGAGAGATAATTAAACCCAGAATCTACATCATCAATAATAATAGCAACAGAACACCAAAGTCCAACAAAAATTAAAACAACTAGTCATAAAGAATAAATGTAACTTCTCATATGCTACAAAAATTCTAGATTCTACAGGGAGTGCTGAACTTTCTTACAATTAACTGTCCCAATAGTAAGGAATTTTTTTTCTATAACTTTCTTCCATAACCTGTCAAGCTACAACATTTTTACATTAGCAAAAGCCTCTAGTGTACAGACAGTCATACCAGAATAAAAGTGCTTTTGCTGGTACAGCTTATTTTGTTATGGGAATTGGTCTACATAATTCCATCAGAAGCACTCTTCTGTAATTATAATCATTTTCTACATAAGGAGGATTTATTGGTATAGCTTTACTTATCTAGCTATACTTAACAAATCTTTAGAATTGAGTAGCTCTACACTTCTGATAAAGTTTGGCCCATACTCCTGAAAATATGGGAAGCAATATGAAAAAATCATGGAAAACAATTTAATTTCTTCTACAATTTCTAAAAATCCCCAAAATTAAGGGGATTAAATTACCACTCTTAACATTATTCCAAATTTATGATATAGTTAAATGTATATTTAAGCAAGGCCAAAGAACATGTATGGAAGAAAAAAATATGAAAAATGAAGAAATAACTCAATTTTCTTTGTTTTGTTGTGTTTTCTCTCCTCCTTTCCCTCCCTCTATTGATGTTAATAAAAGACAGCATATAAAATTACCTAGTAAGGTAGAGGTGAAAACCATACTTGTTTTATTTCTTTTAACATTTGTCAGAACAAACAAGTTTCTCAAAGTAACTCTTTACATCACAGCTTCTCCTCTTAGTAATAACAAGTTGGAAGAGTAAGTCTCCAAAACAGTATAACTGAAAGATTGATTTGTGTTACCCTCTGTATTGCTATTCAATGTATTTATTGGCAGAGATAAATAAATATAAAATGTTGTTTTATTAATACTTATTCACACATAAATTGAATTCTGGATGCACTTATTCTCTTCCATTCCCCTCTTTGGAAATATTTAGACCATTCCAGCTAATGCTCAGATACACTTGTGTGCTTCCATTTAAAGATGGTCATATTATTTGTTGTCATTTATATTTGTAACAAATGTATTCCCCCCCCACACTTTTTTGGTTAATTAATTATCTCCAAATCTCTTTTCTCAAATGTATCCATAAGTGTTTAATAAATAATCTCCACAAATCATTTTCAAACTCTGTGAACACTTGGTTTTATCTAATTGCTATTTGTTAGGTACTTGATCACTGTAGTTATCTGGTGTCATTTCTACTCCCTCATTGGTGACAAGCATTTCAAGTAGAATTATGACTAAAAGGTATGATCTATTCAGGTGAACAGCTATTCACAGTGAAATTGGTATGTATTTTCCTAAGCAGTTGTCCAAGTGCACATAAGAAACACTTTGGTGGCATTCTATTATTTTCTGGATGCCTAGATGGCCAGATTTGGTGCTTCTACCTGGTTGTCTAAGATGACTTGTCCCCTGGCACAGCCATACCACTGTTGCCAGAACAGGGATCCCCAGGAACCCATAGTGCTGTGGTCAGAGGCCAGGCAGCCCATCCCACTCTTCAGGGAAAGATGCCATTCATACTGGCCACTCCTATCTATAGCAAAGAAGAGCCTCACTGCCAGCTAAGGATCCATTATCTCCCCACAGTAAGAGTCCAAACCTAGATATTTCATATGGCCCTTTCAACTTCAGGGGTGGCCATGGAGATAGCGTCTACAGGAATGGGGGATGAAGACAAGCCCTCCTCTGCCACAAGTGCCTTTTAGTAGGCTTGACCCTTGAGTTCACTACAAAGTGGCATGTTACATCCATTCCTTGTGCCCACAGTCTATGGGCAGCCCCACCCTATGCCCATCCCAGTGAAAACACCACTGTTGAGGACCCCCACATCATGCAAAGGCTATTAGCCAACTCTTAGTCAGCTTCCTATAGGCCAGATAACAAAACCCTCCACCTCCATCTGCTTCTGTGAAAGAGAAAAAACAGGATGGAGGCACCATCCAAGTATGTCTGGATATTGCCTGTTGGCTGACCACATGGCTAATTAAAGACCTCATGGATCTACCTAACCTAGACTTTTCTTCTCCTCTGCTCATCCAGATGCTTTCACCTGGCCTTTCTATGTTATGCTTGGTGACACTGTCATATTAGCATAATGCCTTATGCCTCCTATTCAGTCTCTGCAGGTATCCTGGCCTTAAGTCTGCCTCTGGGCTGCCCTTCAAGTCACCTTCCTCTTTCTTCTTCTCTATTTCTTTGGCCAGCTCCTTCACTTCCTCAACTGTGTGTAGCCCATCAGATAGAGGAGCCCCAGATTACACAGAAATGTTGTGTAGGATACTACATACCACAGAAATCCTGTTCACCATTTCAGGGCTGTCCTGTAATACACCAACAAATGTGGGGAAGTAGTGGGATAAAATGTTGCGCAGGGTCACAGTGCACTCTAAAATTAATCTAGTAAGCTTGTGCAGGATCACAAATACAGTAGCCCTTCTTAAACTTTCCAACCCATAAGTGGGGTGAGGAGCTTTGGCTGGTGGAAATAACCATGTTCATCTGCCCAGAGACAAGAGAGAGGCAGGTATGAGAGAAGCTCCAGGAAGGAGCTGCCTATGCGGCCCTGGTAGCTCACACTGTAGCACAGTGCTTCCCAAACCTGTCCTCAGTGCTTCCCAAACCTGTCCCCATTTATGGCCCCATTTCCTTAACATGGCTTCTCACTCCCAACTTGCAGCCCCTCACAACCCTAGGTGTCCCTTACTCCCTCCCCTCCCCAGGTACCCCAGAGTCAAGGCCCACAGCCCTCTGCCCCCCCCTCAGCAGTGCCTGAGCCCTGGCTGCCCCCATGTGAGACAGTGACTGCTGTGGCCAAAGCAGAATGTAGAGCCTGGCTTCCCCCCACCCCCAACCTCCCCACCGGCAGCACTCCTAGAGCACAGCCTGTGGTGGGGTGGATGCAGGCTGCCTGCTGCAGGCTTGGGGCTCCCTGCCCTGTTGCCCTTCTCCTGGGAGCTCCATGGCCCATTAGGCAGAACCCAATATGGAGGGAAGGATGGGGCGCTGTGCCACCATGGCTGCCAAGGTGAGGTGCTCCCTGCTCACCTGGCAGCAGTGTAGGTACAATTCTATGCCACCGCTGCTCAGCCTCACCTTGCTGGCCATGGTGGTGTGGCACTCCCTCCCACAATGGATCTTACCCACTGGGCCACGGAAGTGGCTCCTGCCCAGAGTTGGTCCAGCCCAGCTGCAGCCCTGCACCCTGCTGTGGGTGCAGAAATCTCAGGGGAACATATATCATGACCCCATCCACTGATGTTGTGACCCCATTTGGGGTCATGACCCACAATTTGGGAAGCTGCTCTAGCAACAAAGCAGCAGCCAGTCAGGTGAGGAACTTGTGTCAGAAAAGTGGAGTGAGACAAAGGGAGACATTTTGGGTAGACCTAGAGAAACTGGCCTCTAGGTCAGTGAACTCCAGTCAGGTGTTGCTGGCCGTCATCATGTTCATGGTGTTGAGAAATATGTGAGACCTGAAGAAATCCATGGATGTTAAAAATCTATCATGTCCAGGAACTTCCAAAGGTTGGCAGTCTAGACTCTCTTAATTGGTTTCTGGGTTCTGGAGGGAATTAAATTAAGCCTCAGTTGTGTGGGATGAAGGCATCCAGGAACTGAAGCAGGAAACATATGACTATGGATTAACTCTTGCCCATGGGCTAGACAGACACCCTTTGAAAAAAGCCTAATGCCAGCATGATTGGGCTATGCTGACTTTTTGGGAACTGATAGGATGATGTGGGTAATGAGAGAGACAACCTAATTGCCCCCTGGCACAAAGATAGAGGGGCACTTCCTCTATAAGGTGATAGCATCAGTTGCAGTCATTTAGGCTTTCAAATGACTGGTGAAGTCAGGCCAGTGGCAAGCACCAGAGACATGCACAGGGCTATCTGAATAGTTCCTGTGGTAGAACAGCTTAACTCAGGGCTCTGTAGAACTAGAGACAGGGCTCAGTGCATTGCCATTGAACAGTGAGAAAAAAAATTTTTGGAACATGAGGATCACTGCTCTCTGGCCTCCCTATACCCTGTCCCCTCCAAAGAGTCTCACCCTAGTCTCCAGATGAGTTCCTCTCAACTCACAACCACAGCTGGAGTTCCCACCAAACCCCATGGGTCTGGCTGCACAGCTGCACCCTGTTCCTGCTCCCTGGCTAGCTACCCATTCTGTCTGAAGCTTGGTCCTTCTTGCCCTCTCTGGCCCCTCTAGTCCCTAAATCTGATCCCTGTCCTCTTCCCCTCTCCACTGTCCCTACAACTAACCTGCTTAGCAGTAGCACCTAGTATAAATAGTACCATCCCATTAGTCATGTTTTAAGTATGACTACATTTTTTAGCCCACCCATAGCCCATGTAGGCCGTAGACAGCTAAGATCATGTAACAGAATTGCTTATGCAAACAGATAGCTCCTTCAAGTTTCTAGGACATGCTCAGTGGCTATGAGGGAAATGTATAGGGTGATGGCAGTGCCACATAGTTCATTTACACATGTACCTGCTATTAAATTCTGGGAGAAAGGGAAATTTGAGTTTTATTTAGTCCTATAACTGCTTAAGTGACCCTCACATGTGCATCTACTTGAGGTTAAAGAATTCTGCCCAGTGTGTCCCTGAAAAGGAAGGCTTTATAGACAGTTGAAATATTAGTTAAAGCTAAACCAAAGATTGCATGTTATTTTGTTTGTAAAACAGTGTTCATACACTATAGTTGGTACCAAAGGAACTTATCCACAGCACTATTTTGTAAGGAAAATTTTATGTTACATACATATGGAGAGGTCCTTGCTCTTGTTTTTTATATTTGCTTTTGTTTTCATGGAAATTGTGTTCTGCTTTACTTTTTTTATGATTTCCTTGTTGCCCCTACGTATTTGCTACCTAGGAAAATAAAATTCATTTTCTTATGCCTGCAAGGCTCTGACCATTTCTGATGTTCAGTTTTTCCTTTAATTCCATATATATTGGCATTGCAGCAACTTGTAACTGAAATTTAACAAACATGCTAAGAGAATCAAGTAAAAAATTTTGGAAGGATTTTGAAAGGAACACTATATACAACGTTTCAGTCACACAGAGAAGCCTCCACCAATGAATGAATGAAAATATGTGCAATATTAATCACATCATGCTAACTGCATTACAAATGAAAATCAATGATTTGCTGGGTAATAACCTTATAGCATCAGTCCCGTTGTGCTTGGTTAAGCCTGTACAGTGATTTTGAAAAGCAATATTTTACTCAGTATGTACACATACATTAAGAAAATACTCACATATTCTATTTGATTGGCATATTCTTCTGCACCAGGTTTTTTTGCTGCAGTCTGCCACAAAAGTCAAGTATGTCCAGCTTTAGCAAACAAACCAACAGTACCATTCAAAACATACTTGTCATATTGGTAAGGCCATTTACTTTTTACCAATTTTTTTAGTTCTACCACTTAAAAAAATCTATAGCATAAAGTTATACCAATCCTGAGGGACGTGAATTCTATTCCCACAATGAAAGTGGATTATCCAGTGTGAAAGGATAAAGATAACACAAAGTGTGAACATTGTTTTAAAGTTAAATAGACTTAAGGGCCATATCTGATAAATGACTTACACATCTAAATGAGGACTTAGAGAGGATTTAGATGACTAAAGTTGAAAATTGTGATTGTAAAAACCACAGCTCAGCTGGAGGTGCCTAAATTCCAGGTACCCCCCCCTTTTTTTTTTTACTTTCAGATTCTTTGGGTACCTATATATACTAGGCACATGTACAATTCCACTTAACTGCTGAGTAGGTTAATTTGCTATGGTGTAAAGCACTGTAGTATACATATGCAATGTTAGTAGACTTCAACAAACTAATTTTTGCCATTGTAAGACAGTCCTGTCAGGCAAAAATAACTGTGCCTAAAAATGTGTAAATGCTGAACTGGGCGTAAATTGCACCCCGTCAGCCCAGGCAACAGGTGGCCAGACCCCTGCCTGCTGCCTAGTCACAGGGCTTCACTCTTTGGGCATTTTTGTGCCTCCGTGCCTAGGGGATCCTCCACACCCTAATGCCATGGCATGGAGCCTGGGGTTGACTCCTTGAGCCTGCTGCCAGCCAAAGCTGCTCCACCCAGCTCAAACTGCTGCAGTCCCAGGGGCATGTATAAATGCTGTGCCCATGAGCAGTTAACTCTGGTGCTAACTGTGCTGGACTGTATTGTGCCACACTAATTGAATGTGTAGATGCACCCACCCAGGACTTTCCCATGCTTGACAGAATTGAGCAACTCACTCATAGAAGCTCACTTCTAGCTTATACCTAAGACCAATTGGAACCCAGAACTTAGGCATTTATTTTCCAACCCTGAAATTGTTGGTCCATGCAGTATTCTCAGTCTCAGAGGTGTAACTGGACAGTTCTGTGCTCTGGGCTGTGGTGGTGCATAGTACTGGAGCAGTGGCCAGAGGTTTCCTGCTGCAAGGAATAAGATATCACCTTCTTCTTTTTCCCACTGACAAATATGTCAAACAACCATTTGAACACTGATTCTCAGTGGCAAAAAGGGAAGTGACATCCCCCTGAAGAAGGGAACCTCTGGCCTCTGCCCATGCATCACTGCTGCTGTTCTGTCTTCCTCACTGCTGGAGCCACTGCCCAGATGGTGCACAGGGGCCTGGGTAGGGATGTGAGAAGAACAAGGAACAGTACAGGGAGGTGCTTCCCTAATTCCATTCCAGATCCTCCTTTCTGAGGTAGCACCCAGGGTTCATAACCCATTTGTTCACCAATTGTTATGCTCAGTCTTCTCCATACTTCTAACATGAGATTCCTTAGTAGTTGCAGGAGCAGCTGGTGCTCTCTTTTAAAGTATAGATGCAAAAGAATGCAGTCTTGCTGTCTTTTTTTACATAATAAATTAACAAAACTATCTAGGGTGTACTCTCACCTCCTGAACTCCTATCTGAAAAGCAGTAGCTATCTTACTTCCTTAGAGAAGTGCATTCACAACTAGGTTATAGGTTATTTTAGAAAATGTGGGGGATCTTAGCTTAGATTTAGATAGCTTTGAGTGTCTCATTTTCCATAATTTTCAGGTGACAATTTGGTACCTGATTCCTTTTGTGCATTTGCTGAACATGTTTCTTCACAGTTCTTCCAATTCATCTGGACTAAGCTTTGAAGGTTCTTGGGACATGTTTCTAGTGAACATGGTCTAACTCTAGATTTTAGGTAGAAGTGATGCAAAAAAAGGTGATGTTTATTTTCCATTCATAATCATGCAGAGGGGCATTTGATCCCAGTACAGGCAGTCCTCCACTTAAATGTTTCAAGTTATAATGTTTCTAAATTGACATCCTGTTTCAACTTTCTGACATCAGTTTTGACTTTACAATGCTTGATCTGATGTGATGCCATGCCAGCAAACAAGTTGCTGTATCACCCATCTCTCTGGAGAATATCTTTTCAAACTTCGTTGGACAGTTTCTTTAAGAAAGTAGACAAGACTGCAGAAAAACCTGCAGCCAAGACTCCTGAGAAGAATCCAGCCAAGAATCCTTCAAAAAGTCCAACCAGGAGCCCTTCAAAAAGTCCAGCAAAGTCATCTCAAATAAGTCCTTCCAAATCAATATGATTGCTATATACAATATAAATACATTAATGTCGCTATATTACTCATCTACAATTGATTCAGTAAAAAATTTTGGGTTATTTTTAGTGAAAACACGGTATTGAGCCTTGGTTCAGGAACCAATACCCCATTTATAATGTTGTTTCCAATGGAAAAATTGGTTCCAAGTTACAATGTCTTGGCTTAAGACACCATATTCAGGAACCAATGATGTCATAAGTCTGAGGACTGCATGCAATTAAAAGCAGAATTCCAGGACATATTTAATTACCCAGACATCTGCTGGGAGGAGCAGTCAGCC
>NW_017729032.1:133224777-133225175 GCF_001723915.1 Gavialis gangeticus
GGTCCCTTCCGACCCTTAATCTATGAATCTATGAAAGAGAGCATATGTTTAGCTTTACACAAATTATGATAGATGAAAACGCCTGTTACTTATATAGTACATCTCAATTGCAAGAGAGTTTGGCAGGTGAGTGGGTCAGAGATCCTCATCATTGACTTTAACAATTTTGAATGCATCTGTCAAGGACACTCAAGTGCCATGCATAATCCAGAGTATACAGTGTTTAAAACATTGAAAAGAAGAGCTACAAAAAATCTCTAGTATATGAATAAACATAAAAAAATCACACAAGTGACTTACCTACAAGAAGGATTTATAATCTAGTAAAGGATTAATTAAAAGTTCTTGCAACTGGCAAAAGTGCTACATACAACACATGAAGAGAGACTATAATGAGC
>NW_017729032.1:133230175-133237823 GCF_001723915.1 Gavialis gangeticus
TAAAGGATTAATTAAAAGTTCTTGCAACTGGCAAAAGTGCTACATACAACACATGAAGAGAGACTATAATGAGCAGGGATCTGGGTTTTCTGTTTCCCACAGAAAAACAGAAAAAATGCAGATTTCCCCTTTAATTGAGAAAAACATGGATTTTATATTTTAACCAAAAATCAGGCTTTAACAGAGAAGCTGGTAGAGGTCTAGCCTGCAAGGGACTGGGGGGAAGTGGGAGAAGAGCACCCCACTCCCCCCCAGGAAGGGGGCACCATGTACATTAGCATGCTCACATATGCATATGACCACCAGGCAACCTGGGGAATAGCTCCTGCATGTAAGTCTGGTGGGGGGCAGAGGGGTTTGAGGCCCCATAGAGAGGTGTGAAGAAGAAGAAAGAAGGATGATCCCATTGCTGCCTGGGAGTGGGCAGGAGCTGGTGGGAGAAGAGAGATCTCGCTGAGAATGGTGCTTCTGGAGTTACTGCTCCATGAAGCTAGAGTGGGCACAGAGAGGGGCAGAGATGGAGAGAGGCCTGGATGGAAAAAAAAAAATACTGACATGGCGCAAAGTGGAGAGGGGGAGAGGAATGTGACAGCCAGAGAGAGAGAGAGCCGTTCAGAGATTAAATCTGGTTGAGGACTCATCGAGCAAAGAGAGTGAAAAGACCGGAAAAGCTCACAAGTAAAGCAAGAACTCCATGGAAACAAGTAAAAATTTTCTTTAATTTGTTTTTATTAAGAAAACGATAGGAACAAAATTGAAATAAAATTTATTAAACTTTACAGAAAAAAAATAGATTTGCGTTCTAGAGGCAGATAGCTGGAAAGTAGTCTTGTTTTGTTGCTGAACTCAATATTGATAGATACAGGACTTTGTATTCGTTTGAGTTCTTAGATTGTCTGAAAGAAGTAAAAATAGAAGAATTCAAACTATGAAAACAAGAAAAACATAGTGAGTTGTGTTGTGTAATAAAAATAATAAAGGACACAAGAGAAAATACTGTATTGCTGTGAGTTTTTGGAATGAGAATGGTGAAATTTACCAAAATTTAGAAGAGAGTTTCCAGAATTCAGTGCTGAAAGATAAATCAACATTATCCAGTAATATATATAGTGGTGTTAAAATTACATCCCTCCCGAAACACAATTTTCCGTCAAGACATGGCAGGTGGGAATCAGGAAAATCACAAAAATTCAGCTGGTAATAAGAATCTTATTAGTAATTGGGAATTAATCTGGAAATTGACTGGAGAGCTATACCTTTATAAAAATACGATTAGACTCACAACTTCACACAAAGGAAAGAGAAAGTGGGCAGGGCCCAGCTGGGGAGGTGCATGGGGCTTGGGGCCCAGGGCTGGAATGCATGGCTGCAGAGCCCCAGGAGGGAGTGAGACGGAGCCATGGGTGGCTTGTCTGGTAGGCAAGACAGGATGGGCCTGGCTCCCCACCATTGTGCATGCTTCCTAAGGGGGCAGGAAAGCTCCTGGGGGGGCAGATCTGTGCGCAAGATGGAGGCAGAGGTGTCTGTGTGCTGCCTGCTGTGGGCTTAGGCTCTGCCCTGCTTCCTTTCCCACAAGGCCTTTGCAGCCCAGTGGGTGGGATCCAGCATAGCAGGGTAGAGCATGGTTGAGCAGGGAACCTCCTTGTTGCTGCAAGCCCCACAGCATCCTAGCGAAGTGCCCCCTGCCTGCCTAGCAGCAGCAGGAGTAGCAGCATGGAGCTGGGCCCCTCACTGCTGCTGGGTGGGCAGGGGGAGCCTCAGCATGGCAGCGTGGAGCTCCCAGCAGTGGCAATGAGCTTCCTCACCTGGCCCCACTCTGCACTGCCATGCCAGGTCCCACCCACTTTCCATGGAGGCCCTGGCAACTGGGGGCCCCCTCTGTCAGGGCTGGGTGGGGTCTGTGGGTGGGGAGTGAGAGGCCTGGATCTGCATCCTGGTGAACAAAGGAGGCAGGGAGAGTTCTGATTTTCCATGATAAAAAACCCAAAATCAAATACCAATACTTAGAATTTATTTTATTAGAGTGATTGTGACACCTGTAGGATTCCAAATCGCTTTAGAATTGAAAATATATCAATAAAGCATTGTGTTCAATTTATACCTATATATCTAGTGGTGTTTCATTTTAATCATGTATTTGGGGGGTTTAAATCAGAGAATTTGTGATTTTTAAACAGAGTAAACCAGAATCCCCAATAATAAGTTACTGCATATGCAACAGGCTATCAACAGGTAAGATACACAAAACTTGGAAGCTGTGTAACTAGCTTATTCCTTTTATAAGCACTAATTCCCTTTATATGTGCTTAAGACCAGCTCTTTTCAAAAGCAAAACAAAAGGGAAACAAGTTCACAACAATCTTCAAAACTTGAAACTGTCAATTTTTACTCAACTCTACTGAACTTGCTTAAACATTGAAGTGCTGGTAGGTAACTGGATTTCCTCTTATAGTCTGAAAATGTGCGTTATCATTTGCTTTTGAGAGAGACACGTATCTATATTGTTCTGAAATCCCAACCCTACTAGATAGAACAATGGTTTTCTTGATTTGATATGAAGTCTTTAGCTGAAAGTCTCACTACTTCAAGGAAATTTTGGTGGAGAATTTGAAAAGAAGAAAGGTTACATTTAAGTGGGTGGAGACCAGAAAGGGAAGGATAATTACTTATTAAGATTATCTTTTTCTTCTGGATGATCCAGTTTAACTTCCCTTTTCTGTGTCTCTCTTCCAGATTATAAACTGTCCAGAATACTGGTTGTCTTGATATGTAGGGACCAATCATATTTTCCATAATAACCCAAATAAATAATCCAAATGACCTGTACCTCGTTAGTTCAAAAAAATTCTGGAACGTTACAGGTACATGATCATGTGATGTTTCAGTATGGCTCTTGGGACTGTACCAGAAAACAAATAAAACTGTTCCTCATTTGCTCTTTCACTGAATCTTCTTTTTATTATTTGAGATTTTAATGTTGTTTGCACAATCCTCATAGGCAACAACGTGAACCAAGAGAGTTTAACACCCTGTATTAATTTCTGCAATTATAGTTGTTTACACAGCCACTTTATGGTAATCAAATATTTTAATCTATTAGTATACGGCTCATTTTTATTTAGAAAGACAAAAGGAAAGATTCAATAAAAGATTGAAATGAAAGCAAAATTTTAAATAGTGAAGTAATTTTATGCAGGTTTTTCATTATTTTGTAGAAATTATTTTCTTTAAATACAGTCAACCTTTGTTTATAGTTTTAACACTATTTTAAAACATTCCATTATCTTTTCAAAGAGGAATCTATGCTTCAGTTTTATTGGGTCAAGGACACCTGAGACCAAAGTCTAAAATTATCCAAAGGGCAGATATAGCACGAGTAGACACAATAAAGAATCTCATTAACTTCTCTTGTCAGTGCACCTCAGCCCTCCAGTGGGGTGAGTGTGTATTTTCTTGTTCAGGTTCATTTCAGTTTCTGTCTTTTCTGATCAAAGCCTGCCAACTCACAAACTGTGCCAAACCCCAGTGAAGTTCTGGAAGGTACTGTAGACGATACCCCTCTAAGAATTGTAACCAACTATCTTTGCATGTATTACATCTCTTTGATTAGAATAATTGTTGTCATCCTCACCAAGCATTGATTTGTGGCCCTAGAGGTATACAGTCAGGGACTAAAAGATAATTATGCCCAACTCCCATCTGAATAGTTACATTAAATGAATGCAATGAATTAAATAACTGATCTACGGAAAGAACATTAATATTGTTCAACTATTCAGTGCTAGCTTCAATTTCTCCTTTTGAAAAATATTATCTTAAACATTGTTCCGAGGAATAACATGTCCATAAAAACCAGATATTATGGCTAAGGCAGGTAAAAGTTAAACATGAAAAATCCCAACATACATTTTTAGACAGGTTGTGAAGTTCTAAGCTTTCCCTGAAGAGGTACCATAATTTCCTGATGATGCAGCTTCTTGACAGTGAAAATTCCTTTGCTATCACTGCATCTCCTTTGATCCTCTAGGTGGGCTTTAGGGTGAATTCTATTCAACTTGCTGAGATTTACTACTTACTGTAGGTTTTTAATTTTAACTGCTACACTGCACAGCCTGAAGCTTAGATAAAGCATCTCGTGACATATTCCTAAATCAGCTTATGATGAATAAATGTACATTGGAATAGAAAAAAAAGTATTTTACCAGCATGGAAAAGAAAGGTTTCTTACTCACAGCAAGACTGTGGTGTGTTTTGAATGCCCCAAAACAGAACAGCATCCATGAGGTCACTAAGGATAAAGTACACACGGGACTTTAAGCATCACAGCATTTGGCATTGAGGTGAGTAACCTTTAGTTGTCCTGTGTGTAGCAAAATCTTCATCCCTACGTTGCACACTGCTTCTGTACCCGTCGCTTTCAGACTGTGTTCTGCAGAACCCTGGGGTTCCCTAATAAGTTATTAAGGGCTCCACAAACAGATTGGGGTAATAGCAGAGCACAGCAGTGTGCTACCATTGCTGGGCTGTGTCACCTGGCTCTGCATCAGTTCACATGTCTCCTGGAGCCAGGTGTAGCAGTTCTACAGCAGCAGAAGTGCTGTGAAAGGGCTCAGTGACTTTAAGAAGTTTGAAAAACCAGTCCTCTATACAATGTGTGCTGAGAGTTAGGTATTTAAAAGCAGAATTAATAGAAGGCAGCATGCTAATTAGTAGGGAATTCTGAAGAGAGGCGAAGTTAAGGTGGAGGATCTATTTTCAAATACTCCTCAGTTTTA
Organism: Gavialis gangeticus; assembly: GCF_001723915.1. Classification (NCBI taxonomy): domain Eukaryota; kingdom Metazoa; phylum Chordata; order Crocodylia; family Gavialidae; genus Gavialis; species Gavialis gangeticus. The sequence goes on from NW_017729032.1 coordinate 133,234,951, forward strand.
TTTGGAACTGACTTGATTTGAAACTAAGTTTTTTACTTTACTGTTCAATGGCCAGGTTATACAGTGAGTTTTTCTCTTTCTCTCTTTTTCTCTTTCTCTCATATTAAAACTGTTCCTCTGTGTGATTTCACCCTGATCCAGATAAGAAACAACTGCAACAAGAAAAAGTGAGTGACATTTATCCCAGACTATATCCTAGAATATTTTGCATCATTAGGTTGTATCACTCTCCTGGAAGATGTTAGACCTGTTTTAAAGTGCCCATTCCAAACTAGTAAGAAATATATCTGAGAAAGGATCCATATATCCCAGACTCTTGCCCTAACCACAGGACTTCAGTAAAAATTACATACACAATTTCCTCATTGACTAGCTGTCTTTTTGGGAAATTTTCCAATCCTCCAAACATTCTCTGAGAAAGCCAGCTTTGGGCTCAGTAGGCAAAATAGTTGAGGGAGTGCCTAATTAGACAATCTTGGTACAGCTTTTTGGCATTGAGCTATTTAGCATAGCCAGCACTGAGGCAGGACATGACAAGCAATGGAAACTTAGGAGATGAGGAATTTTACTGGCAGGAACTTGGAATGACTTGATTTGGGTGCACCTAAGCTAGCGTTGTGAAGATCTCAGTGGGTGCGTCTACACTTGCACTTTAACGTGCAGTAGCCTATTTTACTGAACATTAGATCACTGTGTAAAAAAAGTGCAAATCAGCTAATGCACAGTAAAATAGGCTACTGAGCATTAAGGATCACTAAAAAAGCACATGCTTTTTATTTGTTATTTTGCATTAGGGCAGCTTAATGCTCATTTATTTAGTGCTTCATATTGGATGTATTAAATTGAATGTGCATTAGGAAAATTACATTAATCCACGTGTAGATGAGTCCAGTGTCATCAAAATGTTAGACTACCATGCCTAAAGTGGCAGTCAGACATCTAAGATTCTTGTAGCTCAAGCCCTAAGTTTCCCCCTGTGCATATGGGCCAGGAGTGTAAAAGAAGAGGTGAGAAATAAGCAGAGCCTTGAGATCTGTACCAATCTTGCCAGGGATGGTAGTTTATTGTGAAAAAGTAAACAGTGATGCGGCAAAAAGAGCCGGAGAACTCTGCCTCCACAGCTATTACCATATTCGGATAGAAGCTCTGGGAAAAGAAAAGAAAGAAGAGAAGGAAGTCTCAGACAGGGAGAAGAAAGAAAGAGCGTCTGAAGGAGAAAGTGAAGGAGAAAGAAGATCTCTGGGAGATAAGACACTTACCACAGAATTTTTCTCACCGCTGGAGAGAGCAGAGCTCTGAGAAAAAGGGGCAGATCCCTGAAGAGGCACCGGAGACGTGGCTGGCAGCCCGCTGAAAAGTAAACAAACAAACAAAAAATAAAAGAGTGAATTGACTCACTCCCACAAGCTTAGTGAAAACAACTGAGTGCTGACCACAAGGATTCAAGGTCTCAGGCACGCACCAGATGAAAGGTACACACTCAGGATAGCAAAAGTAAAGAGAGAGAAATAACAAGGCTTGAAGAGAAAAGCCTGCTCTAAAAAAATAAAAAAGGAAATAAGTGGACAAACCAGAATTAAAGGGACTTTGTTTATTAATACCAAGTTCAGTCCAACCAAACTGATAAAGGTTAAATAAGAACAGTATGTAGATAGAATTACAAAGTTGATATAATTGTTAAAAAAAGGACCACTTCTGTTTAAAGATAACGAAAGTTTGTGTAGTGTTGTAAAGAATAAAGATAAAGACAAGTGTTAATCTGCATCTGAATATACATATTGGTGTGTGTGGGGGAATAATCAAGTGAAGTTTTCTTCTATAATACTGGGATTCCTAATAGAGACACCCAAAGAGCAAAATAAAACAACAAATATATATATAACAACCCTCCTGACAAGTGACCTCATAAAGCAGAACATATTATAATAACATCCAAGACGTGGCAGGCGGGAAAGTGGGGGTACTTATAGCTCTTTCAGAGATTATAAAAGGATACAGAGAGGCAAAGTCCACCATAACATTTATATTTTACTTTCCTGTAGCAAAACCCCCAGTTTTTCTTTTTTTTTTTAATTTTAAAATGCATTCCCTCCCCTTCCCCAACAATTTCTGACTTTTTTCTCTCCCTCTCTATTCCCTATAGATAAGTATAAGTAAGCTAAGATGTAAGATAAGCTTTTACATTTTATTTTAGGTAGTAAGTTTTATTTTTCTCTCCCCTCTTTGCAAATAAGTTCCCTGCTATTTTGATATAGATATCTACTGTTTTATAAGTGATAATTATTATGTTTTGTATTGATTTTTTTTTACTGCTTTTATATTGTGTGATTACTGTTTGAGGCCTATATATATAAGTTAGCATAAGTCATGTCAAGTTTCCATCTTGTAATGTCAAGCCTTCATCTTATCCCCATGCCTGGTTGTATAACCTATGATTCACACCTACCGCTCCTATGTAACTTGGTTCCTGAATGAATGGGGATGAATGAGTGTGCTTGAGAGACAATGGCAGTAGGTCTAAAAATAGCTCCCTCTGAATGACTGAACCATCAACACCAATACCTGGACCAATGACCCAGCCCATGGAACCACCCTCAGCATTCAAAAAACAAAAGATGAGGCAACCCACCATTGTGCCAAGGCTGCACATGCTCAGTAAGAACATCTGGAGCCCTCTGGAACAGGACTGACCTTTCCTGGACAGGCCGTCCCCATAGGGGATCAGAGGTAGTCTGCCCCAAAAAGTGGTAGTGAAGACTGACTCTTTGGGATGCCCTCTCCATCTGGACCAGCACCATGCCACATCACATATCCACCCAGAGGCCCTGCCAGCGACCCCCCTCTCGACAACACCTACTGGACAAAGACCGCTT
>NW_017729032.1:133242823-133253412 GCF_001723915.1 Gavialis gangeticus
AGCTCCCTCTGAATGACTGAACCATCAACACCAATACCTGGACCAATGACCCAGCCCATGGAACCACCCTCAGCATTCAAAAAACAAAAGATGAGGCAACCCACCATTGTGCCAAGGCTGCACATGCTCAGTAAGAACATCTGGAGCCCTCTGGAACAGGACTGACCTTTCCTGGACAGGCCGTCCCCATAGGGGATCAGAGGTAGTCTGCCCCAAAAAGTGGTAGTGAAGACTGACTCTTTGGGATGCCCTCTCCATCTGGACCAGCACCATGCCACATCACATATCCACCCAGAGGCCCTGCCAGCGACCCCCCTCTCGACAACACCTACTGGACAAAGACCGCTTTCCAGCCTGGATAGGTAGCTATCACCCCCACCATCTCTTCAACCAAGGACTTGGACTCTGATTCTCTTCCCTATCTGGACTCCAACCCTTCCACTGAGTCTCTTTCTCCTGCTGCCATTGTGAATGCTTGTGTGTGTGTGTACCAATAACTTCATGGGGCTATGTAGTGTGTTGTCTGTTTAATAAATCTGTTATTTGAACTCCTGAGTTGGGTTTTGCTTTACTAGGGTTCAGCCCTGCTCCAATCTCTGCTCCTTGCCCCTATAACTTCTGTCTCATTTCTCCCTTTCCTGCTTCTGGCTCACTGCCACCTCCAACACCTGTCCTGAGCTCCTCTCTGCCTCCAAACCCCCTGTTTCTTTGCCACTGTCTTATCCCCACTGCCTTTACCTTTTGCCCTGAGCAACCAGGTTTCTGCCTCAGTTTCTTTCCTGGCTGTCTCCTCCTTGCCACCACTTATCTGTCCCCCGTCCCAATATCTCAGCTGTCTGCCTCAGTTTTCAGCCCCACGCTCCCAGGTTTCTGTCTCTCTGTCTTTCCTGGCTGTCTCCTCCTTGCCATCAGGCTTTTTTTTTCCTTTCCCCTCCCTTTTACCAGTGACCTTGAGTAACCCTGGGGCCACTTGATTTTAAGTAAATCCAAGCCTCAGTTTCTCTCTAATCCTGGTTCTGGCAACTTTCATTCCCTACACTTTAACTCTCTCTCTCTCACCTTAACCTTCTCCCAGGTACTCCAGGCACACACTACATACCATACCATCCAGTTAGGAACTTACCTATGTGTAGGTGGGTTGTATGTGTATGAACTGGTGAGTGTTTGTGTGTATATATATGTCATTGTGTGTATGATATGTGAATTAGTGATCTGTGTATGTGTACTGAGTGTGAGGGTATGGACAATTGATTTTTGTCTAGCTTTTTGGGTGTATAATGTATGTGCTTGAATTGGTGATAGGTATACATGTGCCTAGGCTAGTTTGGATGTGCATGTGCCTGACTTGGCAGTGTTTGTGTTTATGCACCTAATTGATTTGTGTGTTTGTATATGTTCAATTGTGTTACACCCTCCTGTCTAACAGTGTGATATTGAGATCCTGAGCATTGGCCTGAACCCACAGGGCAACATTTTTATCTCCTGATGAATTACAGAGGTAAAACCACAAGATGTACTATGATTCCAAGTCACCTATTCTTTTCCAGTCTTCAACAACACACTGCCTCATGTACAGGTCTTATGTCAAAATTACAATTTATTTAATCTATATTTCTGTTGACTGCATTTGCCATACTGTTTCAGTGATTTACAATTTTATTTGGTACTAATTACTCTCAGCATTTTCACTGCTCACCTCAGTTTTTAACATATGACTACATCCATTTCTTGCTGTTCTTTTTCATAATCATGACCCCAGCAATTTTACTCACTGGTATTCATTACAATAAAAGTACTGATAGAAATTAGTGAATTATAGCTCTCTGTAGTAATTACAGAGCATTAGGTGTCCCTTCAACTAGCACCATTTTCTTCCTAATTGCTAGAGGAAGTCTTTGCCTACATGCTACCAACAGATTCCTTCCTAAGCCCTCACCAGGAGTCAAAAGTCTTTTGAGTCACTGCAAAATACACCCCACACATGTGATGTGGTTCTCCTGCAGCGTGGAGCTCAAATTAGATACTGGGAAATCCCAGTATTGAAAAAAAATGTGCAAAGGTAGTGTGTGCTGCTCAAAACCAGAGCCTGACCAGTGAGAACCATGATCAGGCTGCTAGCCAGGATCGTGGATTCTGCAGCCCTGCCCCTGGGAGGCCCCCAGAACTCCAGGTAAAGCTGCTGAGGCCAGCCCAGGTGCAGGCCCCAGCCTCCCCTACCCCACCCAGGGCAATTTGCCCCATGCCAGAATGTGCATGCATGGGCATTCCATGGGGACAACTAACAACAGTACAAATATGTGCCACTGCTATTTGTCCCCAGAAAAATGCGTGTGCGCGCTCACCTGGATGCGCCCATAGAATGTAACAACAGCAGCTGCAGCATCTAAAAAGAACATGGAGCAATTTAGAAGGAACTTCCACAAAGATGTGAGATAGCAAGAGGCAGGGGCAATGAGTATAAGGTGCACGTGGGTGGACGTGCACCCCCTAAGCATGGCGATGCACTCCCTACAAAAAGGCACCACTGACACTGTTGGCAGTGCCTGCAGGCGGTCACCACTTGCCACCCCCCTCCAACAATGCTGGCAACATCTGCGGGAGCTCCCCCATTTACCATTTATCACCACCATGCTCCTGCCGCTCCCACTGCCGCCGCCATGCTCTCACCACCGCCACACACCTCCAGCTGCTGGAGGCATGTGTCGTTCATGGCAAGAAGCCTTGATAAAAGCACTGGTTAGTAGAAACTAAGAGACAGGAAAGGGTCACCTAGAGATGGGTGCTATATATGTTTATGCTGACTTTTTAAAGAGTTATTTTAACCTACTTTTTCACTTAATATGGGACATGTCTTTTGGAGACTTTTTTTAGATGGAAGAACCCAGAAAACCCAGTTGTTGCCTTTATAAGTGCATCAAAAATGTTCTAAAGTGTTCAGTCCTTGCTTGAAAAACCTTACAATGTAATATCTGCACATTGACCACCTGACACCAAGTGCCAGTTCTATTTTTAGAATAAATTTAGCTCACTATGGAAAACAGTTGAGTGCATTTTCATAAAGTCCTTTAGTTTCCATGGTAAATGGGGTCATTATTTCTGCTGAAACTGATGGCTTTTACTTACACTTTCAAAGTGCTTTTCATATTATGCCTAAAACCCAAGTCAGTCCAGACACAAATGCACTAGAGGTCTATTGTTAATAGCTGTAAATGTACAGCAGGTCAATATGACCTTGGATTTAGGTCCTTGGAAAACAATGAATACCACATTGAAGTCAAATGACAGAAATTCTTCTTAATTTGAAACAATGGAAATATTTTGGTTATTTATCAGTGAGAGAAGAAAAACCTGAAACAGATCCATCAGTGGAATTTTCTTGTTTGTAGTAACTACATTTTTTTAAAAGGCACTTGGTTTATTATGGTAAAATATTTCCTTACATTGGGTCTTACCATGTAATGCAATCCAAATCCCTTCACCAAATCCCTTCATTTCAAACTGGAGTATTCATAGACAAAATAGCATTAACCTCACCAATTAAGCCATAAGAAATATTAGGGCTGTTATTGTTTTACATGGATGGATCCCTTGCCTGGTCTAGTTTCCCCATAATCTTCCCTGACTCTATGCTGGTACTCTACAAGAGTATGTTTGCCTTTAGTATGAGGATTGTTTCCATGTTCTTAGGGTCAGGAAACACTCATTTGAGACCACTGCATTCAACACTCTCCACATAGCCCAAAATAGTTTTTAAATCATGTATAGGATTTTATGTGGGCCAACTGAGCCAGAAAGTAATGTCCACCCTTAGAGACCTGGAAACTGCATTTTTCACTCTTGCAGTTTCTGCTTGTATTTTCCTTTGTATGGTGGATTTGGTTCCACATGAAGCAGTTAATACGACTTTATCCTCCAAATACCTAGAGACATCTGTCAGAGGCTCAGTAATTCTACAAACTTCCTTCTTGAGCTTCTGGAACGTTGAAGAGCATGTCACCTCTTATGGAAAAGTCACATACTGTTTAACTCAAAACCAAATAGGTTTCTATATTCTACAGTTTCTATTGATTTCTATAGAGCATTTTCTATAGAATTATATAAAATTAAATAGAAAATGGTATCCTTGCTGTAGAGTTCAACAGGTTGGTGCAAAAGTCCTAGAGAACATTTACTCTTTACAAAATTATATTGGACTTTGCAATAGGGCTGTGGAGACAGGTTTAAATCTAATGCATTTTGTTAAAGTTTCACCAAAGTAAATGTAGCTATGATAATTTACACCAGCTGAGGATCTGTCCCAAAATGTCAGTGGCCTTTTTTTCTCACTGCTATCTTCAAATGTGAGAGCAGCTTTTTGTATTCTGCAGTGAGGAAAACAGCATAAGTTTGCATTAACTTAACCAAGAGTGAAAGGTGAAACAACTTCACAGAGCAGCCATGTTCTAGCCCCTGGAAAAGCCCAGTCATGAATGTAAAATAAGCTGGGTGCTTGCTGTTGAATAGATCCTATTCTTTCTCTCATGACATAAGCCATATATTTGCAAAATCTCTACTTGCATCAATTAGGTTAAACATTCTTCACCTAACTCTTAGGAACTCCAGTGCTTAAATTTGAAGCATTGATTCTGTTCCTACTGTTGTCAATGGGAACTGCCTCAAATCTATTTATCCTTAAAGAAATTGCAGTCTGCAGTCATACTTTTTTGGTTAATTCTTTCATGATTTCTACATAGAATGCATAAATATTTTGTAAGACAACATGACAGAAAATGAAAAACTCTATAGATAGTAAACAAACTTTTTACCAGAACAGCAATGGTATTTATAAACTTTGCAATAGGCAATGCAATGATTTGAGAACAGTGCAACAAACTCCATTTGCTCTATTTAGGGTAAAATTTATTCAGTCTTGTATAAGCCAGATTGATGGGCTTCATTAAAAGAAGACTGTAGAGGACATTATTGTTGATGAATATATTAAGACCAAAAAACTCCCTCTCCCATTTATGCTGCTCCATCTCCTCTCTGCTACATACTTTGTTATCCAGTCTTGTAGCAATATCTTTCTGGCAAAACATTTTTACAGTATCTCTGTCCATTTGATCCTAGCAAAAGAACTTGCTATTCACCCCAGGAAACTTTTATATTTGTCAGCAGGTCTCAAAGGAGATGTATCAAACCATTTGTCAAAAGTGAAAAATTAACTTTCCACATTTCCAAATCTAGATCATCAATCTTGTCTTCTTTCCAATTCCAAATATGCTCCTGCAGGAAAGTGTCTAAATCAAATAGAACATCAACTCGAACACTACTTTGAGCCCCAAAACTTTTTGTATGTGTATGAAGTAAGGAAAATGTAAATCAGAAGTATTTTTGAATCTCAGCTTTCCAAAACATGAAGGTGAGACTTGTGAGAGAAACAAAGAAACAAAGCTGAACAACATAAGAAAGTAATATGACAGCAAACTTATAGGAACTGGAATTGATTACTGTACAAAAACTCAGATAAAGTCTAACACTCTTTCCTGGTTCATCAATATCAGTATAAATCATTTACAGCAGTCATGATAAAGAAACATTTGTATAGGATGGAAGTAACTTTCGGTCTAAAATGATTACTTCCCAAATGTTTGTATTTTTGTTTTCTAATGGGCAGAGAGGAAGAGGGTATAGAGGAAAATAAGCCATTTTAAGGACTATATCCAAAGGCCAATATTATATTTTATACTAATTTTAGTCCAAAACCCAATGGCATTTTACATTTAAAATTTTGCATGTAGACAGCACTTAGCATTTTTCTTAAAGTTTCTGTTCAGTCAAACTTCCATTAAATACTAGTATGATTTTTTGTTCAGAGAAGGACCAAAATCCATGTTCTGTTCTGCAGTTCTTTCAGTGGGAGAGCCACATACAGAACAAGGTATACTCAGACCTTGAGAAGAGATTGAAGGAACTGGCTTAAACTAATTAAAGGAAGAACTTCCATCTACTGAATAGCAATATAGCCCTAACATTTTCTGAAGAAGAAAAATGCAATTCTCTCTGTATTTTCATAATAGAATGTATTCTCCCCTCAGTCATTGTACAGAACATTCACTGTTGTGAATGGAAGTTCTTTGTAAAAGCTGCAGGAAAAATGCTGCCCTCTGGGCCAAATTTTCCTTTCAGCACTGCTAGTGCAATATCATTGAAGGTCGTGGAGTTGAGTAAGTTTAACTGAAGAGAGTGTTTAGCCTTATAACTGTATCTACTTTTCTTAAATAGGCATTGTCACGCTTATCAGAACTGTATTTTTAAAATACTCCATTATGAAAATGTCTATTATACAATATCATTCATTAGAATATAATAGGTCTTAAACCAAAAAGGGTTCTATACAAATTCAATAAAGCTCCATAGAAATTACTCTACAACAGAGTTCTCTACGTATGATTGAGAATCTTGTCCTTTAATTTTAATTTTATTTTGCACTATTATATATCAGGGTGCAAACACCTAGACTACTTCCAGTTAAGGAGGTAGCCTGTATGAAGCAGCATGGCATGTTTAAGCATGCTGCCTGACACAGTAAGTTTATCATATAAATATCGGTAATGTAATATCATACATAATTCATAATATCATAATTCACCTATCTTCTGCCTCCTAGTTCAAAATTTTCCTTTGAGCACCACTAGTTGAGACTGAAATTATCAGAGACCAACCACCTGATAACCCTCAGACCTTTTAGTTTATAGGTTTGACAGGAACACTATTTCCTGAAATACATCCGTTATGCACCAGACTTTATGGCAGTCCTTATGAAGACCTTGCTTTAGAATGAAACAAATGAAAAATACTTTGTTTCCAAAGGCCTGAGAGGATTTTGTGGTTGTTTTTAATTTAGGTCTTAGCACCACATCTTCTAAACACTGCAAAGTATATCATTAAAGCCAGCATATTTAATAATCTTATTTCCAAAGAAGAAATAGCATTAAAATGATTGTAAATTGCTCAGTGGATGTGAAGTAGCAGACTAAAAGGGGATGACAAGCTAAGTGAAAATTTACTTAGGTTACCTAAACTTCCAGCATTTACTAATTTGGTCATGCCATTAGTTAATACTTTATAAGCTAAGAAAGCAGTTAATATAACTGACAGAAAAAAATAAACTTTAAAGTTTTGCATATTCTGAACTTTCAGCTTAATGAAAAATTGTAGTAATATTTTCTTCTAGATAAATCTAATAGAAAGGGGAGAATAAAACCTTAGTTTTAGATAATTTTATTTGTCTGTTATCAGCTAAAGCAGTCTCACTTCAAGTTTCCGCTTTCCAGTTTTCCTAGCAGTGGGAGGGAATTTCCTCCAACACCTTATCAGCTTGAACCACAACCCCTACACTGGTTTCTGGTTCACTGACAAATTACACTCCTCTAATCCCTATCCAGGAAACTTTTAATGAGCGCACATTTTTTGAACTAAGGACTTCGAAATGATACCACGCATGACAATTTTTACATTTATCCAAAATGTGAAGCATGGACTTTCCGTCATAGGCTAAACTTCATGCTAGAACTCAAGGGACAAACAGCAGCCTAATATCTATCACTAGCATCTGCTGCTTTGCCTTTCACACATGCACACATGTATGTGTGTGAATGTGAGCCTGTGTGTGTTATTTAATGACTTGCTCAAAAAACTTATTGCTTAAAGTATCCCTTGGTTCTGTGGGGCACTTTAGTAAGTTTAGAGCACTAGAGAAATAGTCAACAGAAGTAAAAAATTTAAGAAACCCAACATTTCTTCTTTGACAATCCCTTGAGGATGATTGTCTTCTATGATTGTCTTATCTGTGTGTCTGAAATCAAACATTAAAGGCACCCTATAGAGTTATCAACTTCTGGTCTGTGGGCCAAATGAAGCTTGTAGAGCCATGACTTCTGGCCCACAGGGCTCCCCAGGGGTTGGGAAATTTGGTGGTGGGGAAGCAGTGGCCATTAATATGTCCAGCCTCCCCAACTGCCAAACTCCAAAGCTCCACACCACCGGATGGTGCCCAGTTGTACATGACCTGGGGTTTGGAGCCACCAGTCAGATCCAGCCCTTGGACAAAACAAGCACTGTCCATCTGGCCCTCCAGGGAAAAAGCCTGAGCACCAATCCTATGGAATTACAGTGTGGTAATTTAACTGGCAAAGAGGTGTGTTGTTTGTATAGAAGGAGTCTATGATACAAAATTTGTTAAAGCTGATGCTCTAGAAAAGTGGGTCACAAGAATATATGAAAGGGTCATGAACAAACTTTAAAAATGGATCAACAAACTTTTTTAAAGTATTCTTCTTTAAAGGAGAAAAACATGTTTCCCTTGCAGGCTGGCATAGTTCCAGCCTGGGAGGGGCTGCTTGGGGCCCCCCAATGTCTCACACACACACACTCTTCTCCACACATTCACCCCTTCCCTAGACACTGGGGGGCTTGGACATGGGGATGGGGGGCAGTGGGTCGGGAATGAAGGGAATTGGGTCAGGACTGGCCACTGATGTTTTCAAATGGGTCCTGGTACAAAAAAGGTTGAGAACCACTGATCTAGTCTAAACTCCTCCAGAAGTGCCAGCCTCACTATTCCTACAGCATCCCAGAGAGATGCCTACCAGACCTCCTTTTGAGAAGCTCCAGTAAAGAAGATTCCACAATGTCCCTGGTCAGATGGTCCCACTATTTAACTTATCTTATAATTGGAAACGTTTCCTGAAATTTCATCTAAATTGCTTTTGATGCAGTTTATAGATATGGCCTTATGTTTTGACTCCTGTAGCAAGGAAAAACAACCTATCTTTTTTTCTATGTTAGATTTTCATATTTTTAAAAATTCACATCCAGACTTTCTTTCATCTCCTTTTTCTCAAGCAAAAAGTTACTTGTTTCTTCAAACTCTCCTGTTGCTGTTGAACCTTATTTTTCAAACTCTTTATCACTTTGCCACTTGCCTCTAGATCAGGGGTGGGCAACATGAGGCCCGCAGGCTGGATGCAGCCTGCTAGGCTATTCCATCTGGCCCACGGGACCCCTAAAAAATTTAGAGAATTAATACTTATCTAGCTGCCTGTCATGTGGCCCTCGATGGCTTGCCAAAACTCAGTAAGCAGCCCTCCGCCCAAAATAATTGCCCACCCCTGCTCTAGATCCTCTCCAGTTTATTTACATCTTTATAATAATGTGGTACCAAAAATGAACACAGTATTCCAGCAGAGACCTATCTAGCACTGAATAAAAGATTCTATCATCTCTATCATCTCTCATTTCTTGCACAATCATTTCTTTTCCAGACCAAACATTTGTCTCTTCCTCATTTTTCCTTTATTCCCTCTCTTCTATTACAGAAAAAGGACACTACAAACAACACTTTTCAATGGTTGGTTATTTACTGCCTTGTTACACAACCCACTGGGAATAGCTACACATGTATTTGCTGCAACACCAGTTTACTCATGAATAAATGGTGCTGAGCAGGAATCTATACATGCAGCGAAGCAGGAACAGTTCTGCTGCCAATCTGCTCCTGCTTCCTAGTGCTCTGCACTGGGCCCCAGCCACCACCACAAGGAACTTCAGGCTCTGGCAGCAGCTGCCAGCAGCAGGCAGCACTCTTCAAAAGCCCACCCCATTTGCTGCTCTCAGGCCAGCCACTTCCCAACACAGTTCAGGGACAACACACGACAGTGCTCTCCTTGCCATCTCTGCCTCCCCACACTATGGCTGCTCTTGTCCCTGCCCCTGTCCCAGTGCCCCATGCTCCTGCTGGCCACCATACTGGCCCTGATACCCTGCTGTGCTGACCACTACCTGGCCCATGGCTGTCTCTTTCTCTATCCACCACAAAGCTAGCAAATGTAGAAATCCTCAGCCTTAGGAAAGGTGACTTTCATAAGCTCAGGAGGTTGGTTGTTGAGGCCCTGAGAGGCCATAAACTGACAGGGAGGGGAGTCCACAATGAGTGGTCACTCCTTAAGGGCATGATCCTAAAAGCACAAGAGAAGTCCATTCTGGTCCAGAGAAAATGTAGCAAACGGGCTGGGAGACACCTTGGCTCAATAGGAAACTCATGGACCTCCTGAAACTGAAAAGAGAAGCTTGTAAGGGATGGCAGTTGGGAACTACCACTAAGGAGGATTATGTAGCACCAGCACGCATCTGTAGGGAGTGGACCAGAAAAACCAAGGCTGAAACTGAACTCAAACTGGTTACGGGAATCAAGGACAATAAAAATTCCTTCTTTAAATACCTGGGAAATGGGAAAAAAACAAGGGTAACATCGGACCCTTGCTGAACCAAATGAGGCAGCTGACAACCAACACCTAGGAAAAAACTAATCTCCTCAATGATTACTTTGGGTTGGTTTCCAACACCCCAGCAAGGTGTTCATCTAGCCTCCTCTTAAACACCCCCACGGTAGCAGCCAGCTCCACTTCCCTTGGAAGTTGGTTCCAGATCCTAACCGCCCTGACAGTGAAGTAGCGCCTCCTGATATCTAGCCTAAATCTACCCTCTGCCAGCTTGTGCCTAGTCACTCCTGATAGTGCTTGGGGGAACAGGGACTCCCCCAATGCCTG
>NW_017729032.1:133253782-133258551 GCF_001723915.1 Gavialis gangeticus
CTCTGTACTGATGAGAAGGGAGTTCCCCAGCCTGTAGGTATGGTGCTGGTTCTTCCTCCCTAGGTGCATCACCTTGCACTTGTCAGTGTTGAATTCCATCCTATTCTCATCTGCCCACCCCTGTAACCTGTCTAGGTCTGACTATAGCCTATTCCTTCCTTCTAGCATGCCCACAGCCCCCAACATCTTAGTGTCATCAGCAAATTTGAACAGGGTGCTTTTTACCCCCTCGTCCAAGTCACTGATGAAGACATTGAACAGTGCAGGCCCAAGGACCAAGCCCTGCAGAACCCTACTGCCCACATCCCTGCAGGTCAAAAATGACCTACTACCACTCTCTGGGTGCGGCCCTCCAGCCAGTTGGTCACCCATTTGATTGTGTAGGTGTCGACACCACAGTCCCCCAGTTTCTTAATGAGAATGGGGTGAGAGACAGTGTCGAAGGCCTTCCTAAAGTCCAGGAAGGCTATGTCCACTGCTACCCCTTCATGTAAGGATTTGGTGGTCTGGTCATAGAAGGTGACCAGGTTGGTCTGACAGGACCTGCCTCTAATGGACCTATGTTGGTTGCCCCTAAGCATAATCTCCCCTGCTGGCCCCTCATGGACATGTGCCAGAATAATTCTGGTTGTGGTTGGTGATTGCAACCTATTGTGCCACAAGGCCTTTACCATTCTGCGGCACTGGAACACCCGTTGTGCCCATGCTCCCACATCTGGCCTGACAGCCCCTCATAGATGTGGTCATTGGAGTGCCAGCCCCACTCAAACTGGTGCTGTACCTTCACCTTGCCCCACAGTGCCATGAGGTCTCCAATCTGCTCCTGCAACCAGTTGGGGCCCTGGGTGGCGGGCACGGGTGTGGGCATGAATGTCAGGGGTGATGAGGTCATTGTGGGTCCCACACCGGCTCTCTGGGCCTCTGTGCAACTGTCCCCATGCTGCTCAGTCTGGGCAGCTGTCTGCAGTGCCCAGCACAGGGGCCCAGCATGGGAGTGACAGCCACCAGCTGAAGTAATGCCCCACAGTACCAGCAGGCTCAGGGCAAGCTGCTAGGTGTGGCTTGTGGGTAGGGGGAGCTGGCCTCAGCAGCCAGAGGCTGCCCGCAGCTGAGACTGGGTGCTGGCAGCCCTGGCTGGAGCCTGCAAAACCCTGCAGCAACCTGCAGACCTGGACAGTGTGAGCCTGGTAAGCATGCAGCTCTCCAGCACCAGGCAGTGGTACTAGAGTGCAGGCAGGCTGGTGAGGTTAGCCTCTGGCCTACCCAGAGGGACACAGGGCCTGAAGTTGCCTTACACTGCCTGCTGGTTTGCCACAGGGCTCAGCCTTGACTAGGAGAGGCTCCCATCTGGGACCTCTGGGGCTAGCCTGAGGCCAGCCCCCTAGTGCCAGGGCTGATCTGGGAGCAAATTTGCTCCCAGGTTATGTCTACATGTGTATTATTGTGCAGTAACTAATCGCGAGTATATTTGATACCTGCAGGTGCAAATAAACTATGCAGTAAACTATGCTACTGTACAGTTAAGCATCTCATGTAGACAATCCCATGGAGAAACAAACCCTCTTCTCCCCCAGGCTCTTCCAGTTCCCCTTTGGCTCCTTGGGGGTCTCCCCTTTTTCCCCCTGCCTTTGGGATTGCCTCATAGCATGCCCCTGCTATTTACCTGTGGCTGTCTGTGCTGTCTGTGCCAGGAAGTAGGTGCCTGCCTGCCGTCTGCTAACACTGCTGCCAGGCTGCTGCTCTTCCCCAGGCTCAGCCTGACCTGTAGAGAAGCCATGGTGGTAGCAGTGGCTGGCTGGGTAGGCATGTTAATCCTTCCCTGCCAGATCCCCAGGGACAGACAGCATGGGAAGCCACAAGTAAGTGTGGGAGGTATGAGGGGCTGTGAGCTGGGATCTGAGGTGCTGGGGAGGGTGGGGGTGCATCAGTGGGCTCAATCTGGGCTTTATGAGAAGGGGAGGTGAGTGGGGTGTTTATACTAACATGTAGCCTACAGTGATTACACATTCCTGTAACACGTGCTGGCTAACACGGATCACAGATAAATCAGTCCTTGGCAGGCATAACTTTAAGCCACCTACAATGTATTTAAATCTAGTTTCAGTGCTAATGTGTGGACAATCTCCTGATAAAGAGCTTCAGGAGCTGCCTAAAATTAATGTGTAATGAGGCCCTTGTTTAAGCTGGTCTAGAAGTTTGTGCCTTCACCTTTTGATTTATAGGATTTATGTGTCCTTTAAATGTATTACAATTTACTGTCCCTTTACTGTTAACATCCTTTACCCAGATTCTCACATTTGTATAAGTGATTAAAAAGTTACATACTTCATTAAATAAAACCCATCAAAAGGAACTATGAGATGTAGTAATTGCAGATTCCAATATTAAATATTGAATATTTCATGAATCAATATCATCTCTTCCTCCACACATTCTGTTATGATAAAATTTGTAGTCCAGTTTGATCATTTTGAGGGCTTTGTTTGTTTTTGTTTTTGTATTTTAAACCCTAAATTTGTTACAAGCTGTTAGGGGATACTCAAAAGGGAATACTGGTCTTGGAGATCCTTTCAGACTAAACAATTATATGGTTGCTTGCAATATGGACTCCATGATCCAGGTAGTCCTAGTTCCTGTGCATACCCAGTTCAGGCAGTGTTCACTTAAATTATACTTGTAGATGTCACTATAAGAAGGTCTAATTGTGTAATTTTCAAAAAAGCCTGTAGTCTTCTTTGGTAGAAAATTGGACACCGCACCCTTATTTAGAAATGATACACAACAGTACATAGCAACAGAATTATGTGCATGTCTTTAAGGCTTCCAAATGCACACACCTTTGTTCCTCATTTATCTGGTAAGTTTAGCTGTAGTGATGACCCAGAACAAGAGTGGATGACAAGGTTACCAAAGTCATGGAAATATTGGAGACCCTGTTAGTGTTGATGTTGTGGAATGTGGAATTTTTGTCCTGTTTTTTTTTAAAAAAAGCATGCATTTGTGAAATCACCCTATGAAAACACCTAGCTCTTGTCCATAATGACCTGCAAAATTTTCCATCCTTGCAGAATGATAGCTTTTTTTCTGTCAGTGAACTGGTGGTGTCTCAGTCTTGATGAAATGAACACAGAGTGAGCATATGGGCATCCTCTTATAGCTCCAGTAGAGTTAAGGAAGTCCTGCTGTTCAAATACCTAAGTAACCTTGGGCACAGTTGCTACTTTCATCACATGCCATACTTCATCTGTGTTTACTTCACTGTAAGAAATTCCTAAGGTGGTAAGGGATTTGCTTCTGATTTAAGGAACCATAAAAAAGTAACAAAAATAAACAGCACTAGGTGCTTTAAACCCAGGAATAAATTGGTCCTGTCACCAATTTCAGCTATTATATATACAGCAACAAAAAATAGTTGCTTCCAAAAGTAGCAGAACAGCTAAATTGCCTACAGAATGTTAATAAATATATTTCCTAATAGAAAAATAAATAACAAAATGGAGCTTTAAAAAATTGCCTACCTCCTGAAATATTCAAAGGAAAAGTCTTACATCAGCTATAACTGCAGCCCCTCACTTTTTACCATCTCTCCAGACAGCAATAACATAAAGTACTGCATTATCGGGATAAGAGAGTTTAATTAGGCCAGGTGATAGCTGCTTGAGAGTCGGTGACGCAGTGACCTTTAACCTTAGAAATCAGGATTTCTTGTTGGTCAGCATAAGCTGATACTGTTAATTTCCCTTTTGAAATAAGTTTGGTTTTTGAACATAAGATGTAAGAAGCATTACCAGAAAATATGTAATGAATGCCTAGTAAGGTACTATAAAACATACAAAAAACTAGAACTCTTGGTTCTTTTCTAGTAAGGTACTAGAACGTTAGCATCTGCATCTTGAAGTACTTCTTTAGGTAGAAAAACTCCACATTAGAAGTGTTGATGTGTTACAAGAACCAAATTCTGCAAGTCCCTTGAAATAAGGTTGTATTTATCATCCTGGATTTTTTCAAGAAGACTTATTACTGTATTATAAATACTTATAGTACTCTGCCAAAAGTACTGGATTTAAGGATACAGAAAAAAACTAAGAAGATTCTTCTTAGTATCTTCTTTCAGTTTAATTACTAGAGTTAGTTATGTCCATTCTCACTAGAACAAGGAAATAGGGACTATTCATTTTTTTCATCTAATCTAGAGTTTAAACTCTACATGGTAGTGTTGAGTGAGAAGGTGTCAAACTAGAATTCAGATTACAATGTTTCCTTCTGCTTGGTAAAGGATCAGATTAAAGGTTTTAGTAATTGTTTGTTATTCCATTATATAATCTAGCAATCATGAAGGAAGAAATGCTTTTAAAAACATACATACAATGTGGGAGAAAGCTGTAGGGGAAGGAATAAAGAAGGAAAAGCCTGATTGGTATTATATACTGAAAAAATATAGGAATTTGTATTTATGGATCATGACAAATAAAATCAATGCTATTTTTGGATGTGCACCTAGGATGTCACATGTAAGACTGCAACTGAAATTTTTCACATCCCTAGCTTAACTGTCCTAGTGGAGGATTGGGACATACCTCAAGTGTCGGAAAAAGTTAGTAAAATCTATACTATAGATATATGTCTATATCTCTATATCCCTATAGAGATATTGATATAGATCAGAAAAGTTTTAATGTAAGAATAAAGAGACCGATGAACGGAGTCTCAGATTTGATAAGAAACAGTGACTTGAACCTAGGGAAAAAAAGATGTCACATCGAATGTGA
>NW_017729032.1:133263551-133289294 GCF_001723915.1 Gavialis gangeticus
AAAAAGTCGTACTGCCTTTACCACAATCTAAGCAGTCTCACTACCACTGCCCTAGGAATAATCTTAACAAAAAAGCAAGCAAACTGAAAACAATGAAACAATATTCTGCCAACCCTTCTTTATTTGGAGTAGTATTTTAAATCAACATGAATACAAGTAGAACAGTGTGACTTTACAAAAAGTAACTGAGTAATATCTTTTGTAAATGAGAGATGGTAGAATGCAGGGATCTTACTGGGTTTTTTTCTATTCTTTAAATAGACTTTTTAAAATGTCCAGTCTCATTTTTCTTTGTCCATTGAGGGTTTTTTCCAAGGTATTTTATAATTTTGGGCTGGTAAGTCACTCATGGTGAATTAGTGAATTATCTTGTATAATACAAGGGGAAAGAAGATCTAATTTTTTTTCTTTGCTCTACCTTGTCTGGTAGAAGGAGAGTTCATGGTCTTTTTATTAAGGTTAACTGAGAATTTCCTTGCCTTTTGTGTTTAAATTCTCTACTTTAACTTTAAATTGTTTGGGTTTTTCTTGCTTCTTTGGTTCTTTGTTTGTTTTTTGTTTTTGTGGGCGATTACTTGGTTTTAAAGAACTAGATAGAAAGCAAAAACAAGCAAATGGAAAAAAATCATACTGTACCATACTGGTAACGTATCAAAATAAGGCTTTTTAATGCAGGTATTTCTTGTAGTAGGTTGAATACTTTCATGGTGCAAGTTCATGCCTTTCCCCACAGACTCACTGATACACTGTCAGCTCTCCTTGGCAAGACTTCCTGAAGTATATCCAGCTATTTTGCACTCAGCAATCCATACCTGCTTCTCCTATACAATGTTATGTGCCATCAGTAATTCTCAAGAAACACTGGCACATACAGTGTTCTCTTCAGATTTGTAGAGCATTTCTCTGCAAGGTCACCACAAACTTTCTATTTGCTACATATGTCCAAACAATATGCAATGGCACTTTCATGAATACTATTTTGGCTTGTATAGTGTTTTTCACTAAAGGAACACACAGCTCACTAGAAAAATATATTCTGTTCTCCATGCTTCATAGATAGGGAAGCTGAAACACAAAGCCATTAAGGGGCTAAAATAAGCCACTGGCAGGGTTTAGCATAGGGTGAAATCATGCTCCTATTGGAGTCAATAGGAATTTTTTTTTGGAAATGGTGCCCCTAGGGTTAGGATTTCACTCAAAGCCTACTGATCCCCAGACCTCTCTTCCAAACATTATTTAATGCACTCTCATACTAGTTTTTAGACTGTTATATTACATTACTTGTTTCAGCAAGGACATCCTGAGTTTATTTTAGAAATACTGACTTCAGCTGTCTCTTTTCTAGGACTTCTATCAATAATTCTCTGAAGTTTATTTATTTACTGCATCTATCTTATTAAGAAGAAAATTATTATATTTATTAAAAGCTCATCCTTTAAAAATGCAAGGTCTCATAGCACTTCAAATCTAACAGGTTGTCATCTTCTTCTTCTCCTCTTCTTCTTCTTCTTCCTGTCACTATGTTCAAATCTGGGTGCACCAATAGGCACTATTCCTCAACCTGTAGCCTTAGTGAAGTCCTTGATGGCATGTGGTTGCCCTATATGTGGGCAAGTCAGCAGGTATTCTAAAATCTAAAAGTTTCCTCCACACTCACACATGGCATTTGCATCATTGCAATATCCCCAGAGTTGCATGTTAACATTGATCTTACCAGTCCCTGTTCAGAGGTGGTTCAAGCTTCCCCATGTTGGCCAGCCAAGCTGTGCATCTGCAGGGAGATATTCATTAGTTTTGAGATCCAACCTAACTCCATCTTGGGTTATCTCTAATTGTGACTGCCACATTATTATCCATGTGGCTATGAGTGTTTCATCTAGTGGCTGCATTGTAGAGAGGAAACTTCTTCAATGATTTTAGTCTGCTGGGAGTCATTAAGACTAAGTATAGGCATTCAAGAAGCCGAAGAAAGAAGTACTCTAAGTTTTGAGCTTTACTCTATGCAACCAAGATTAGGTGAGGACTGAATAGAACAGAAGTTAGCTGTTCAGTACAGGGGGGTTTGGAACCTGGGTGCGCTGACCAAGGCCAGCAGGTAGGGGGAGGTCTCACATGCCTCCCAGAGTGCATGAGGGATCATGGGATCTCTGGGCTGCCAAAGATTCCTAAACATAACTGAATAGTAAGCTACCCCAAGGGTCAGATTAACCCTTTAGTGGGCCCTAGGCAAACAAAATCGTAGGCTCCAGGCCAGCTGAGACCCCCCTCCCCACACTTACACTGCTGCCTGCAGGGAGCAGGGCTTGGAGCTGCTGCTAGGAAACAGCCACCATGGCGGTGAGGCTGGTGGAAGGAAGGCAAGGCAAGAAAAAGGAAAGGAAGAGAGGCAGATGGGGTCATTTGCACCACTTCCGTGGAAGGAAGGACCAGAGCTTCCTGCAGCTCAGGGCCCAAAGCATGTGCCTAGTTTGCCTATGTGTTAATCCAGCCCTGGCCACCCTGACTGGCAGATGGACATCCGCCACATGCTGACTTCCTGCCATCATGACTTGTACGTGCCTCCATCTCCTGGCCTGTGTATCCTGCCATGATGTCCTCCCCAAGCAGTCCTGCTGGTCAGCCACTGTGATTTTCACTAGTGGCTGCAGGACATCATCGTCACCCACGTGGACCTGATGTGGCAGCAGCTCACCGTGACATGTTCCCTCATGCTCATGAGCCACCAGCTGGCTGTCCTGTGCATGATCACACAGCCCACCCTGCACCTGCCAAACATCCTAGACAGGGACACCAACTTTCACACAGTTGATGAGACCCATATCTTGCTTAGCTCCCTGCATCATGGGCTGATAGTCACATTGGATATCCAGTTTCTCCACACAAAATACAGCCTTGTGTATAATGGAGCCCATTGGTTTGTGGAACAGGATGAGTGAACTGGGCACATACAATGTCATTAACTTTGATAGATTGTTTTTAAGACAGGAGCACAGAGAAGCAAAACTTGTGTCCATGTTGGAAAATCCTAATACCTGAAAAGGCTGCATTTCTACCTGTTAACATAAAGGGATATTGAGAACAAAATTAACAACAGAGTTTGGCATCATGGTTCAAAATGCCAGTGGGGAGATTTCTAATCTATGTTGCCAAGAACATGAAATCTCGCAAAGGAATTTTAAAGTCCAGGAAATAAAACTGCAAGAAATGTCCCATTCAAAGTGGTTCCAATTTCCTATGTATGCAATGAGCCTAGTGGAGGTCTAGCATGGGGGACTATATGCAGCCATAGGTGGAAAATTCAACCAAAATCTGAATGCCTCCTTTCTGTAGTGCTGTTCACATGTTCACAACCTGACAGTCCTTGGTAGCAGTATGGAGGGAGGAAGGGGGAGTTTTAGGGGAGATGTGGGGACAAGGGTCCCCTAAAGCCATTGCAAAGACACTAGGACTTCAAGAGAATGGTCATGTGTACCTGATGGCTTCCAAAATTTTGTATAGCTATTAGGGAGATGTGCTGGGTTCAGAAGGGAAAATAAAATTACTGCTTCCTTTGCAGGCAGCAGATTGGGAAGTCAGGGAAAGAATTTCCTTTCCTCCCACTGAAGACTGTCAGGTGTTTGCTAGGGGGAACATCATAGACCCTGCCCCCCCAGGGTTTTTGTGTGATGGCTGAGTGGCTCTAAGAAAGGAACATTACATTAAGGCCAGCAAGACCATTGGATCGTTTTATTCATATAGCCAGGAAAAGTGGCTGCTGTAAAATGGTAACTAATGAAACAAATAATGTGGGAGCTTGACAAAAAGGAGTTCCCTGGCCTATCCCTGAGCTATCTGTCTTTGGGACTCCCAGCAACATACCTCAGACTCTATACCGGACTGTCTGAAACAGCTTTCTATCACAGGCACATGTTTCCAGATCATTACTCAAGTGACCAGAATTATTAGGAACTGGCTTTACGACATGAGAACAGAGAAACACTCTGTGCTTCTTTGTGGGGTATTGAATGCATCCAAGGTTTCTGGGACTTCAGACCTATGATCTGGACTCATGGGTCCAACATTATGGTTCTGATGGGTCCAGCACCCCTGGGATTCATGAGTTTTATGTCATGAACTGACCACAGGCAGTGTAAGTACTTCTCATAATCTATACTTTACACATACATTTGTTTCCCCAGACAAGTTGAAAAGTAGTGATACTACATATTAGTATTCATTGGCGTGGTGATGTACATTTGGGCATGCTCAAGTACATTTTTTATAACAATAAGAATTGGGCTTCCTGTCTACACCAGGGCTTTTGGTGTATAACAGCATTTGAAAAGTACAATACAATCTGACAGTGTTACAGTACTATTAAGTACCTTGGTAGCAGCTGGGGTTAGAGGGCATTCTCATCACCAGACTTACCTTGATGCCATTCTGAAGCATGTTAAAAAGCCAAGATTTAAACATGATTTTATATCAAAAGCCTCACATCTGTTGGGGACATTGCCCATTGCAAAAAATCAGTGAAGATTAATCAATTCTTAAGATAGGTTCACTGTCAGCAGACGCATCCCTAGTTTCTTTGAGCCTATAGTAGCAGCTGAACCACATTTACAGCACTTGCTCAACTTCACCCATGACATTATGCAGTAAGAGAAACTCAGCAATAAGCAGGTTTCTTTGTGTAGATGGACCTATGTTAACCAGAGGGAGGACATGGGCCTAGGGACAGAGGCTTGGCTGACATTTGTTAGTGACAGCCTGGGGGCAGGGCTAGCCCAGTGCTTACGCAGACCAGATTAAGCTCTGGCCGAGACTAGAGTGCCACCCTGAGAAGAGGGGTGAGTGGGGTGCTGGAAAGCCCCATGAAATGCCAGTGGAATGAGTCATAATGTGGCCATGTAGTGAGTGCTTCTTGTCTTTGATCTGCTGGGTGCATTCTGTTTTGCTTGCTACTGTTCTCCTTATGTCCAATGAATCTATTCTGGCAAATAGATGGAGACTATTAACATTCATTAGTTCATAGGCAACATGTGAGTGCTGACAGTGGCAGGGCATAATTCTGAGCCACCACGATCACCGTGGCGGGGCACAACTCTGCACTGCCGCTGCCTCTGTCCCCACTACTGCCGGACATTGGGCACTGCAGCCCCAGACCCCACCACTAATGTAGAACTTGCACCACTATCCTCACCTTCCTGCCTGCCCAACACTTCACCAATGTGTTGGTTTAAGGAATCCATAATGCACCTGCAACTTTCATTCAGCACAGTGTCTATTTTCTTTGTATGTGCTGATCTTTCCAAAACTGGGTATGCGTGTTCAGCTGCTGAATTACAAAGTACAAGCAAATAACTTATTTCCAGACAGTTTTACATAAGGATTATTTATTTTTTTAAATCTTAAACTCCTTCTAAAAGAGGATTTAGTACATGAAAGTTTGAATTTTTAATAACCAGCAGGTTTTCAGATGTGACATAAACAAGACACTTTTTGTCAGCATTACAAATAGTTATTTTTCAGAGCATGATATATAACTCAAAAATGTCTCCGTTTATTCATTACTTCCCTCTTCCTTAAGACAACGCACGAATACAGCACACAGAGGGATCAAAAAACAAGATTAGAATTAGATGGGTCTTTAATTATTTTATTACCTTTGCTTTGATGAAAAGTGGATGCAAACAGACATTGCTTTAAATAGTAAATGTATTAGTCTTAATGGATTAATCTGCAATCTGTAGAAAGAGATCATTATTCTTGGGCAGATTTTCATGCAATGCGTCTTTGGTCAATGGCTGAGAGCCCCAAGATGTCCAAACCTAAACCATTGTAAAGAAACCCTTTACAATGGTTTTATTTTGTTATTTCTTTCCAAAGTTAAGAGCAGCTGCACGTGCATGTCTATCATACAATGCACATAGGCTCTAGAAAAGGTTCAAGACTCCAGTTTAGTGGATACTGCAGCCTGTGTGACATTTAGACTTCTCTCTGTGGGAGGGAAGCGATTGTTTGGATTGCTTAGAACATGCTCTTGCTGGCTTAGTCTCAGCACAGTATTTGTATAGCTGGAGGTGGAGTAATCATTTCTCCTGGCAAACAAAGGCAGCCTATATTTATTTGGTTTCTTCCTTCTTTAGAATGAAAACTACAATGGTTATTGGTTAGAAAATGAATGTTCTTTCCCTCTCCTTTCCTGTCATTTTCACATTGTGTTCACACTAAGTTAAGAACTGTAGCTAAGTCTTCAGTCTTCTCCTCATTTAGTACATTCTTATAAAGTCTAATGTTGAAAACTTTTACCTCTTTCTCTGCCATACTTCACTTGTCCACAGCTACTGATACAATTTAGTCTCTCTTTCTACAGGGCAGCTGATGAAGTATAGCACATGAGTCATTACCAGGGATCCTGGTTTTCTCTGATGAAAAAAAAAATCTATATTAGTGCTGTTTCATTTAAATCAGAAAAATATGGATTTTGGGTTACTTTTTTCATCCAAAAATTGTTTAGTTTTGTTTTGTTTTATCAGAGAAAACCAAGATCCTTGGTCATTACAGGTTACCACATTGTTCTTATTAAGTAGTTGCAGACATTCATGTGAGGTAATCCATTTGTCTCTATTAAAGTATTATAGGAGTATATGCAATGTCATTTGCCATTTCTGAGGGAGAGTTGGAGAGAAACAAATATTATGGAGACAGGAGGTTTAGTTATTGCTTGAAAAGCGACTGAATTGGTATCTTTTTTAAAACCCAGTTTTCATGTGGTTTCATATAGTATATGTCCCTGTGAAATACTTTTATATGCTGCAAACAAATCATTTTGGACACTGCCATAACTACTGGTATTCTCTGTGGTCTTTTATGAACCATGATTAATCTCCTTGATTATCATCTTGTTCTCTTCAGATCACCTTACACTTGGAGAGAAGTTCTTCCTTTTACAGCCTCTGTGGTTGTCTTGGGTAGCAAACACTCCTCTTCCTATACTTCTTTTTTCTGTTTCTTTTTAATTTAAAAAGATGCCTGTGCCACATTACCCTATCAGACATGAAAATACACTGGAGTATATGAAATAACTCACTTTCTTGCCTTCATTGAACAGCAGCTGTAAAGTTAGAAATCCATTTGCACCTACAGAAATACTGTATTATCATTTTGTCTCTGGTCCCAATCCAGTAAAGCACTTGGATATAACTTTAAAAAACATGAATATGCCTATTAGATACAATGAAGCTATTTAGATATGTCAAACAATAAACATGCTTAAATATATTTCTGGATAAAATCTTACTAAAGATTGTCCTTTATAACTTGTCATTTTCTATTATGTCTGACTTTGTTGTGTGTAGTTAGAACCAATTTCCGTTTTTCTAAATCTCTTGTAAAATAATAGATATTTTTCCTTATCAGCACATAATATTATTTTGTGTAAAATCTAATCTATGTATGAAAGCAAGTCACTGTCTGCTTCAAATGCAACAAGTCTGGGCTGAAAACAATTGAGTGCAAATCTCCTTTTTTTAAAGGATACAGATTGTTAATGTCATTCATAACTTCATGCTGCTTGCTTTGCAAAACAAAGAGGCTTAATACAAAAGACCCCTGAGGCTGTTGAGATGCAAGCTCTAAAATTATGGTAATCTTGTCTATATTTTGATATTGGTGTGCTAGGAAAATCCCTTTTGGATGATGGCTTTGGCAGAACAATGACATAATAATTTGTAGCAAGCTACATCCTTGGCATGAGGAAAAATGAATGTCTGTGTAACAGGTAATGAGATTAAGCAAGAACACAGGGACTTCCTTAAAACAAAATATCGAAATGTCACCCTGAAGTGTCAGAAGAAATTCAGGGAGTACAGATTTACAGTGGATTTCATGTCAAAAAGCAGCTTTTAAATTTAAACAGCTTGAGGATTAATAAGGTCTGGGACAACAAGTTGTGACTATATCCATATAGTTTATATACTGACAGATTTTTAAAGCTGACAGTAATGCCTTTGGGCTGGGGTGGGGAGCCCTCAGCAGATACAACTAAATCATACTTGCTAAATGAGTTTATAAATCACCCAACTAGCACAACTGTGCTGAAGGTTTCATTTATACTGTAGGTTTTTTGACATTCTGAAGTGGGAAAGAAAAACTGATTATTTAACAATGCGCAGTTCTGCCATTTATAACAAAAGCCTTTATATCTGCCTCTTTATATTGTGCTAGTAGAAGCATAAAGCATACATAAATAATTAAAAACACAGTGTCGTTAAGCAGCTGATTGTGTGACAGTCATGTATAGACAACATGACTAGTTCCCACCTTTGTTCAGCTGATGACAAATGGAATCAAGAGAAGATAAAATATCATTTTATATAAGGGGACACTGGTTCACCTGTATTTGAAACTAACAACTGAATTTAAAAGAAAATTGATGGGTGTGAGCTCCTTCTTTTCTTTCCTGATCTTTTTCCGTACCTTCAATTATAATTATTATGCAACTCATCCTAAATTTAATGTCATATGCAATGTCCCCTGCCTCCAAAAAGGTTTTAGGTCATTTTTAAAAAAGGAATCAGTGATTTAGTCTTATGTGATGCCAGCTAGTATATGAAAACAAAAATAAATCCACCTTCTCATGTTAAACACATTAGATAGCTCATTTAAACCAAGTTCTGCAGTCCTTACTTAGGCTAGGCTCCCACTGAAGTTAATAAATTCAAATGTGAATATGCACTGAGATTAGAACTTGAGCATCAGGCATATATCCATATATATTGGCAATAAGTATCCATCATACATGAAATTAACATTTTAGAGAATATCCTTCTTTCAGCATACACTGAATAAGTTACAGGATATAAATACGTTTATGGTTTTCAAAAAATAAATCTTCCCCTATTCAAGAAAGCATTTGAATTATTGCACCAACAGGTCCCTGAACCTATTTGAAAAGTACTGACAAGTTTTTGCATGCACAAAACTGACTTTTGAATTCATAGTTCCAATAATTGCCCTTTTAAACACAAGTTTTTTGATTTGATGAAAACTGAGTAAGTATGAACACAGGCATCCTTATTTGCTTATACTTTTGTACTTTTATAAAAGTATACAAGTTTACAAAGCTTATACTTTGTACTTTTCTCTACAAATAAATACATAAACATGTGTACCTGGGTACAGAGAGACAGGTACTCCTCAAATTAACTATTATTCTCTTTGAATGTGGGTCAGGCATTTGAAAGACTGCATATTGCATATATGTCCTACATATTCAGCATACAGGTTTGTTTTTATTTGTTTAGTTTTGTTTTCCCAAAGCAGCTTTCAAATACTAAGACTGGAAATTTCAAAAGGATCTAAAAGAGTTTGGTGTCTTTCACTGAATTTTAGTAGGATTTAGTTGCCCAACAATTTTAGGCTACTTTAAAAATCCTCCAAATCCTATAAGGTCCCTTCTTAACACTCAGATATTCATCTTGTTTTCAATGCTTTTCATGGCTCTTGATGATGATGGAGCTGTCTGATAAATGGAGTCAAAAAGTCAAGTTATGCAATGATGTTCTTCACATCTGGACCCTATTTACAATATGAGATCCTACAAAGTGTCAAGAAAAGCTAATGGGTATTATTTACTTTGGAATGCTCTCCTAGGAAGTTATCCAGATGTTTGTTGCTGTAGTAGACTGGAATTCTGGCCCTAGGAAAGAAGGGAAGATAATTATCTTTCAAAGGGTTAGCTCTTACAGATTCGCTGTCTTGTCTTTACCCTTTTCAGCCTGGCATTGAGCCAGTCTATGGGTCTGTTTCTACTTTGTATTTGACTTCAGTCAATAGATATTCTTACATGTTTTATAAAAGTCCAGCTACTGAAAGGAAGCAGACTATTCTTTCCTCATCGCTCTCATCATTTATGTAAACAGTTCCAATAGAACTCATTCTGGGGATTTTTGTTGCTTGTTTTCTCTCTCCACTCCAATTAGCTATTCTGTGAAGGAGGATCTCCTTGGAGTCTCTGCATATAAAGATGAGATAATAAACAACATTTTCTGGGCAATAACTTAGGACAGAGTGCAAAAATTCTCTGCACTGTCCACTGAGATGTAAGAGAAAAGAAATGGTTCACTTTAAAAACAAATGCATTTGTATTCTGACACTTTACAGAGGGAATATCATTTTCAGATTCTCTTCTGGAACCCTAACAAACAAAAAAGGAACAGAGTTGGCAGTCCTCTCTGAAGCAATATGAAACACACACATCTGCACAACTCAGAGCATCAGAGCCTTAATAATGAAAAGTAATGTGTACTGTCAGGAAGTATGTGTGGCAACCTGACTTTCAAAGGTCACGGGCATCTCCGAGATGTAATCATCATTTTATTCCCCTATGTCTTTAATTTTAGTCTCTCTTTAGCTTTAGTTACAAACCCTTATCTTCCTTCATTTTTACATTGTTCTTTTCATTAAATATGGAAAGTTACATCTGGAAGTAGTATATGTACTTGACGTCCTTACTAGAATATATGAACGTGAGCTACTTACCAGTGAGAATAATAAAGGGGATGAAACAAATAAATAGCCATTTTTCAAATAGGAAAAACTGAAGGCCAGACCCAAACCTGCAGCCATGTATATGAATGTGCCTTAGTTACTGACATTCTGCAAAAGTCACAAAAACAATCCTTTAGTTAGTCTTTAGATTAGTCCTCCTTTTGCCCCACGAAGGTTTACAGTCTAAACAGTTAGGTATTTAACTTCCACATAAGATTCCTTGCAATCAGTAAAGTTGCTGGGAAAGTACCAAAACTCCATCTAGGTCCCCAAAGAGAACCAATCTGTTAGGTATCCTCAAAGCATATCTAACTCAGACCTCCAACGCGGAGGTCCGTTCAAAATCCAACAAACTCTAAGCCAAAGAATCACATTCCCTCTTGCTTCCCTTACTTCTGGCCCAAAGACTCCTGCATTATTGGATGGAAACTATAGTTTGAGGGGTAGATGCATTAAAGTACATTCCTGGTAGATAGTAACACAAGAAAATAAGATTCCCTATACTGGATCAGACCATAGGTCCATCTAGTGTAGTATCATCTCTTCCACTACAGTTTCTAGGACTTAAAAACCTAGGAAATCCTATTCAGAGGTACAGCACTAACTCTCTTGTTTAACAGCTGATGATGAACCTACCTGTCATTTGTGTCCAATAATCTTTTGAACCTGGTTAAATTATGAGTCTCTGCTGTAGCTTGTGGCAATGAGTTCCACAAATTAATTACAAGCTGTGTGAAAAAGTATTTTTCTTTGCTTGTTTCTAAAATTTCATTGTATGTCCTCAAGTGCTGGACAACTCAACATTTCATCTCTAAGCCATGAAAGACCTATCAATCAATGTTATGAGATTCTGCTTCATTTTTTTCCCCAATTAGTTTTGTTTTTTTGCACTCTGAGTAATTTATTGTCATCCACAAACTTGGCCACTTCAGTCATCATACTGCTATCCAAACCATTTATGGATATGTTAAACAGCACAGACTCTAGGGCAGACCCTTTCGGGTGACCCCCACTATTACTCCCCTACATTGTGAAAACTGACTCATTGTTCCAAGTGCTTTACCCAGTAGCCAGCAAGCTTTAAGCTGTGGGCTGGAACAACCCAGGTCTGGGTCAATGTGGGCTGGTGGCTTCAGCAGTATGTCAGTGGTAGGGGCTTTGCCTGCAGCCATACTGCCACCAATTCCCTCAGTTCCCCTCTTTCCCATTTCAGCTTCTAGATGGTGGAGAGTTGCACTAGGGCCAGGCACAAAGGAACTGTGCTAGGGCCAAGGAGAGAAGACTAGTGCCTGAATTACCATTTTCCCAATCCTGTGATACCCAGTTGTAATTCAGTGTAGGCTTCCACCCTGTGGGTAGCTGCCTTTGAGCAAGGCAAGAAGGAGTTACACACATGCTGCTGCTGTTTCCCCCAGGCCCTCATTCCCCAGTTGTGCCAGAACAGCTTCCAGATAGTGTAGATCTGCACTGATGGCTAGAAGAGAGGTTTGCTTTTGGGAATTGGTTTGTAGGTAAAACAGATATGCATTAGAATAATGGTCCAGGGGAATGGAAAGGGTAAATTGATTTCTAAAGGGGTGTTCATGAATAAGTTTCCCTCAAGGCCCACTGTGTCTGAAACCAGCAGATGCACAGGCTGGGAAATTGAAAACACGCAACACGCTGTTCCATAACAGGAGATAAGGTGGCATTAGGCCACAGTGCCCAACTGCAGAGCCCTTGGGATTTCTGATTTTGGTGGACAGACCAAATCAGAAGACTGGTAAATAATCATATAAATATGTGTCAATGGGTTTGTCAGAACAAAGGAATATTCTGATAGGGCAGAATGTGGACAGTTTGATGACCACAGGAAAATCAGTCAACAATGCCTGGAAATAAAGAATCATCAGAGGGGAGAAAGAGTACAAAAGGAGAGATTTCAGAGCAGCCAAGGGCCCACAGGAAGGGAACCTGAGGCCACCTTGGCAGAAGGCATATCACCACCTCATCTCATCCACCGCATAGGGTAGGGGGGAAGAGTTTGGGCCTTGGCCCTCAACCTCCAGGCTGCTGACAGGTGACATTCAAGAAAGAACCTCAGAGTGAAGCTTGCATACTGGCCAGATGTACCTTCCCTTTTTGACAGCCCTAAGAGTGGTAGATATAAAATTGTTTGCCTTGTCTTTGGTGCTATCCCACTCAACACCCTACGTGTGCCACGGCAGACGTTGTTGGTTGTCACCGCGTTCTCACGTGGTCTTCCATCTCCGAGTGGTGTCTCCAATTCCCCAAGCCTGGCATAGTGTGCTAGGCTACCCTGCCCTAGACTGGGACCAAAAATACATCTAACTAAGAAAGGAAAGCATGAACCAAATGCTCAACCCCAGGGAAGCCCCACACTGCAGAAGCCCAGTTGTAAAAAAACAAAAGGAATAATGACAGAAAGGAACACAAAAAGGAAGAGACCAAAAGGAAAAGCAAAGTAAAGAGGGGCAACCCTGGGGAGAACCCCATACCCCCTTCGCCCCTAGGCCAGCGCATCCCCTGGGCCGAGGTCCATGCCTTTACCCTGGATGGAGTCTCTCTGATCCCCTCCAGGATCCACCTCTTCCCTAAAGCTGTGGCACCTGCTGCTTCCGGCCAGAGCTCCCTTGCCAGCTCTTCCCGCCTCCAATGCTGGCCTCCCTGCCAGTTTGCCTGAACCCCACTGGTCTTCCCCTCACAGGGATTCCCTGCAATACCTGTGGCCACCGCTGGCTTTGCTACCGGCCCCTTTAATCCTTGCTGATCTTCCCTGGCGCAGAGATCCTCCGCAGCTCCAGCTGCCATCACTGCTGTCGGCCTCCCTGCCAGCTCATTTGATCTTTGCCAGTCTTCCCCAGCACGGAGACTCTCCATGGCTCCTACTGCCACCTCTGCTACTGTTGAATGGGGTGGCTGGATGCACTCCACTCGGTGGTTCCCTGACACTCCTCCTACACTTGGCACCCCCCTACCTGCACTTATAGGGCTGTTTTTAATCATTGCCAGATGGAGATAAGCTCCAGCTGGAGATAAGTGCACAGGCAGTTTTCCCTGGCATGCCTCCTCACTACTCTGGATTCCTGCAACAGATAGGGTTTTTTCTTCTTTTACTTTCACCTGGGGTCTGCCTCTGGATGAGGTTCCCACTTTGGTCAGCTCTGCGTCCCTGGGACAGGGAGTCTTTAAGGTCCCCTGGGGTTCTTACCTGCCACAACCTGATGGTAAGGATTATTGCTGAGAGGAAGTTCTGCCTCTCCTGGTTTGCTCATCAATCTCTTGCTTAGGTTTTTGTCTCTGGGCTCTGCCTCTGCCTACACCCCACCTTATGCCAACCAGAGATGATGCTAGGTCATAGCCAAGGCTAACTCATAATCAATCAGCCACGGCTGGGCATTAGCCCCCATTTAATCTCAGTCCCAGTTCAGATGGTGTATCATCCTTGTCCAGGCCTCACATCAGCCTCACTTGTCATTGCATGTACCCCGAGGTGCCTTTCTTCAGGACTCCCTCCTTCCCCAGGGGCTATTCACAGCTTTTAATATCCTTCCTCTTTTCCTCTCTCTATAAACTCACCACTGCCCCAGTCTCTATCGATGTCATCTGGGATCCACAGCTTTGTGAGAGGTATGTATCATAGCTCCTCCGAGCCAGCCTTAGCTGAGCACTCCAACTCTCAGGGTTGCCACCATTTGCCCTTGCCAGAGCATCTGTTCTTTTCTTGCCACTCCAGGCTCCCAGGAGGCCTCTCTTCTGGTCTTCCCTGGATGTTGACTGGTGGGGATTTTATCTGTCTCTCTGACGGCCAGCCAGCAAATCATCATCAGCACACATCGACAAAGCATGCCCATGATAACGTATGGGGGGGAGGCACTTTTGTTCCTCAACAGTGTTTTCCTGCTGCCATTTTTCCCACCTCTCCTGCACCAGTGATGCTTTTCTTCTTGTGGCGGCATCCCCACCACAGTGCCTTTGATCTTCAGCGGCATTCTGCAGCCACTGCTTTTCCTCTGCTCTGGTGCTGCAGGTGAGTTTCAGCTCATGGAGGCATTCCCTCCACAACATACAAGACCATTATTAGGTCTTCTGCTTTATGAGGTTGCAACACTAAAAAGGAATAAAGATACCTTTGAAAACACCTTAAATACCTTTGAAAATAAAGTCTTTAAGCTTATTATAGTGAAGGATCAGGTATTTAAAGAGGTTTCAGTTCCCTTTTTATGTATTTCATTATACATAATAAAGGAATTTAGTATGCCTTTTTTCACCAAGAAAGATAAATTTGAGGACAATAAGGTAGAATATGTGGCAAGAATAACCTAATTGAGAACTATGGCGTTCAATGAAGAATCCATACAAGTAATGTGGTGAAATTCAAAGGATTTCAGTGGGAAATGTGTAGTTAGGATGATGAAATATAAAGAAGTAAAATTTCTTTTTGAAGGCTGTTATTCTAGACTTGACCTTGTGCCAAATCATGGAGAAAATGGAGAGATAATACTTAATAAGACAATGAGCTGTTGATATAAATAACTAGTGATGGGAAAAGTATGACTGAGAGAGCAGAGGGGTGCAGAGGAGGAAAAAGTAGTTACACCTGAAAATATACTATTATACCATGCATATACACTCAGAAATACCTGACACTTTTCAGGTTTTTATGCTTTCACTGTGCAAGCTTACCATTATGACATACTTTAATTTATACATTTGAAAAAAAGAGAGAAGGGGAAGGAGAGAAAGACTAATCAATAAAGTATATTTGTCTTAAAGTATGGTTGGCAGGTGGAAGTTATGGTAGGAAAGGTTTCCTGCTTATGGAAAACATGTGTCACTTGATCATGCTATTTCCCTCTGGCAGATTACCAGTTCCAGAAGCCCACGTAGGTAATCCCCAGGGATTTAGCTGGTCCATAAAACAAAAAATAAAGTAATCAGGCATACTCAAGCATGCTACCAAAAAAAAAAGAAAAAGAAAGAACTGGGTAGACTATAGCTTTATTCAGCACACTGTTGTATGGAAATGGTAATAATTTTCTATCTGATTGCATTATATTAAGAAAATTGTATTAAAACATTATGAGTCAAATCCTCATTTTATGAAAGTCAGCTCAGCTGCATTGACACCATGTAAATCAATGGAACGATGACAATCTATACAGGTAAGGGAGACTATATGAGTACCTAAGATACATCAAAGCTACAAATTTATAAGATCAAGTAGATATAAAGTATACACTATTTCTCAGAAGTAGTCTGACTTTTTTTACATGCTCTAAAAGTGATTTATTTCATAAGTTCTTTGTGGAGGGTTGAAGGTATGCTTCTGAGGAGGGGTAGCTTTGTTGCTTTGATTTAGTGGAAGGTTAAGTTAGCTTTTTTTTCTTTTTTTTTTTGCTGCTGGGGTACCATCCTTTATGACTGTAAGTTCAGTTTATTCTTAGGGCACCTCTTTTTTTCAAATAATGTTTAAATCTAAACAAATAAATAAAAAGCAAACATCTGCACTCTCTTACTTCTTGAAAGAGTAAACAAGCAATACTTATATATATCATCTTTCAAACTTAGCTACGTGATATGCATTTCAACTACTCCTTGTTTTAAAATATTATTCTGAATAGTTTATGTGCAAGCACTCTCTTCCATTGTGATCTACTTCTGTTTCTTTCTAAATTACTTACTAAGAGAGTTAGTTGCCAAACTCCCACTGAAAAGCCCATGTTCAAATGATCTAAGTAATTTAGAAATACAAATCACATTGATTTTCAGCACATCTGAGGAAAGAGTGTCAGCTCCATGAAATTAAGCATTCCATAGGGTCATTTTCTTCAACTTTGCCCTGTGCTCAGACTCCAGCCACCAAGAGCCTTGCAGCCCCCACAGCATGGCTGGATGCCAAGTAAAGAGTGGAGAACTGAGTGGTAGGTCTACTAAACACCCTGGCAGTGGTAGCCCTTCCCTTGCTTGGGGAAACAGAAAATACCACACTACTCTCCTGGGTTCCCGCAGCCCAGCAGGAGAGACAGCACCACAAAAAGCTACCTGTGCTTTCCTAACAAGACAGGATGATGGATCACAACACTATTTGCTCCCAGCCAGCTTCCAAGATGCATGGAATCAGACCTGCTCATGGAGATGCAACTATCAGGCTCCTTGAAGTCATCTTTCTCAGAGTGGGGAGCATGCTTCCATGCTACAGTGGTCCTAGGGATCATCCCAGCCAGCAGAGAGACAGTTACATAAGCATCCTGGGTTCACTCAAAATGACCGAACAGCATACTTAGCATAATTTTGCAGTTTGAACAGGTTTATTTGAAGAAATAAAGTTTGCACAGATATGAAATGAATTCTTTGTGTGCTTCCTGCCCAGTACTTGAGTCATCTACAATCCTGACCCACTCAGTGGCCTGTGCCTCTTGTTTCCCCTTCCAGCCAGTCATTGTGATCCCCCAACACCAGGCTCTGTGCCTTGGTTTCCCACTCCCAGCTAGGCCTCACAATCTTCCCAATCCATCCCTCCCAAGATGAGATTCCAGGCCTCAGTCACCTGGCCTAGACCCCCATTCTCCCCCTCCCCTCCCCTCATTCTACAGGGCATATCAAGCTTATTGTTTAGCATGAAAGATATTTACTGAGACATGGATTACCACATTAAAAGTGTGGTACAGTAAATGAAGGTTCATAATGGCTGAGAGGTCCTTCTCAGCACCCCCTTCTGCCCTGCAGAACGTTGTCCCAGAGGGTAGTCAGCCAAGGCCTCCTTGATCAGAGCAGCCTGGCAGTGAATGTGTTGGGAATGCTCAGCCAGGACCACTGCCTCAGCCCAGGCACTATGTAAAGTACCACACGCTTCTCCCACAGGAGTCCGTCCAGAGCCATCCCAGTCCAGGAAGGCTTCATCCCTCACCTTACATATATTGTGGAGACTGCAGGCGGTGGTCAAGAAGTTGGGAAAGTTTCTCAGCCTGAGTTTCAGGTGGACCCTCCAGCATGCCTTTAGATGCCTTTAGATTCACTCCACCATCATCCAACAGCTGTTCAGCCGGTAATTGAAGTACTTTCTCAGGTCCATTTGATGGTGTATAACTTCATGAGCCAGGGCAAAATAAGTACTGCCAAGTCCCCAATGATCAAGGGTGGAATGGTCAGCCCAGCCAAGTCTGTGAGGAGACTGACAGGTCTGAATTCCCCCTCCTCCACCATCTCTGGGAAAATGAAGTTCCTGAATACATGGGCACCATGTACCCATCCCCATAACCCAATGCTGATATTAGTGAAGTACTCCCATTGGTGCACAGCTGCCTGGAGTATAACCAAAAAGAACTAGATACAAAAAATAATGGACTAAACATAGACATTAGATTTATGCCTAACATCTGACTCCCTAGGTAACCTCTCTACTATTTACCAGCTACATTCATTCCTCTCACCCCCTCCCCTCCCCTCAACCTGTCTCTCACCCACTGACTTCTCAATTTACATCTTCACTGACTGCCTTTCTTGCCTACACACCAGCCTCTGGCTTCTTTACTTTTCATTCCATCCAGGAAGAGCACACACATCAACCACAGATGCTTCCTCAGCCTGATGAAAGGTATTTATACCCAAAAGCTTGCAAAGAAGAATTGTCCAACTATTAGAGTTGGTCGAATGAAAGATGTCAGACTTGTCCAAAGAACCTTGTCTGCCTATGTCCTTAGACCAACACAGATAAAACCTATACAGCTCATAAGGCATTTCATACATTTTCATTATGAAGATGTAGCTTTGTTTTCCTGTGGATCCTAGAGTCTGATTTATACCTATCTTCAGGACAAATTTGAAAGGAAAACTCAAAGTTGTCAATTAAGTTTTTTATCTTCAATTGTTTTTTTCTCCTTTACAGGATCTAATAGCCTTTATTTTTAAAGCTACTGATAGTCTAAAACTGACTAAACTTCATTCAAGGTGGCCTTTTACCAAATTGTTATGGGTAGTCACTACTACAACTTTCAGTTTCAATAAAGCCTTTCCTATAATACTAGTCCAAACTTGTTTTCATGAGTGCCAGAGAGCCTTTTGTCTGCTGTACTCCATACTAAAGTAGCTCTCTGCATGTATGCTTTGCTTGATTCTGAGCTACAAGCAATCTCTACAAAGCATTTTTTGAAGAAATGCCAAGAATTATTCAAATTCAGGTGTGCCACATTGTTATAGTAAACAGAGCTCAGTAACACTCAATAATCTTGCTTCGCAAGGATTCATGAGAATATTTTTTTATATTTTTTTATCTGAAGGCATTTGCCGATCTTGTAGACTCTGCTTGGTATTTCAATGAATTCAAAATAGCAGAATGAATGCAATCAAAGTGGAGATGTTTTATTTGCTTCCACATCAAACCTGAATATCCCATTCTTTCAATACCAACTGACCAATTGGACTTTGATTTGAATATTTATTTGACAAGGTTAGTGAATCTTAAGGCTTTTTTAGTATGATCCATTTTTGTATGAAATATAAAACCTGGCAACCCTATCAGTGCTCTGAATTACTTGCTGAATATTTCTCAAAGTCCTGACTATATTAAAGCTGCTCTAGTATGCTTTTGCCAATTCAAACATGATGCTACTGCATTGTGATACTCTACATGCTTATTAAAAGAGGCAAAATTGGATAATTTGGCATCTTGGGCAAAGACCCGAAAGCCCCGGGGAGGTGAGGGGCTTGCTGAGCACAGGACAGTGGGGTTGCCAACTTGTTTGCTGTCCTAGTGCAGGCTTCCTGCACCCTGCCTGCTGACGCCACAAATAAGATCCCCAGACACTGGATCTTCCTACTGCTGCTGTCACATGGGTGGCTCCTGTAAATCACTGCCCATGCCTGCATCCCCCTTAGTTACGTAACTGTTTAGAATCACAGAAAGTTAGGATTAGAAGGGAGGTCTTCTAGTCTAACCCCCTGCTCAAAGCAGGACCATCCCCAACTAGATCATCCCAGGCAAAGCTTTGTCTAGCTGAGTCTTGAAAACATCCAGGGATGGAGCTTCCCTCTCCTCTCTAGGTAACCTGTTCCAGTGTTTTACTACCCTCCTAGTGAGAACATTCTTCCTAATATCTAGCCTAGGCTTCCCTTGCTGCAAATTGAGACTATTGCTCCTTGTTCTGTCATCTGCCAGCACTCACAACAGTCTATCTCAGGGGTCTCCAACTTTTTAAGTAGGAGAATACCTTCAGCATTTACAAGCAACCCAAGATCTACTGTGCACCACTGCCTAGCCCCCTACGCCCCCCACCCCGCCTCCCAGCAGGTAAGTCTGTGGGGAGAGAAGTCAGGGTGGGACAAATTGAGGCAGAGGGACTAAAAACTATCTGGGGCCACACCTCCACAGCAGGTAAGTCCCACCCAGCCAGGGCCCCACTCAACTTACCCCTGCTCCTGCCTCTGTTTCACTGTCCCTCACCATGAGGGCCTCGATCTAGTTCCTCCCCCTTCCTCCTCTCCCCCGGACTGACCTGCTACCCTGGGGCATATGCATGAATGCACAGGGGCACTTAGCCCCCCACCCCAGCCTTGGATTGACTCCAAGAGGCTCTGAGATCTACTGGTGGATCGAGATCCAGTGACTGGTTACCACTGGTATAGGTCCATCCTCTTTTAAACCCCACCCCCTTCTGGTAGTTAAAGGCTGATATTAAATCCCCTCTCAGTCTTCTCTTCTCCAGACTAAATAAGCCCAGTTCCCTCAGCCACTCCTCAGAACTCATGTGCCCCAGCCCCCTCATCATTGCTGTTGTCCTCCACTGGATTCTCTCCAATTTGTCCACATCCTGTCTGTAGTGGAGGGCCCAAAACTGAACATAGCACTCCAGATGGCGCCTCACCAGTTCTGAATAAAGGGGAATAATCACTTCCCTGGAGCTACTGGCAACACACCTACCAATATAGCCCAGTATGCCATTAGCCTTCTTGGCAACAAGGGCACACTGCTGGCTCATATATATTTTACTGTCCACTATAAACTTTCAGGACCTTTTAGCAAAGCTGCTGCCCAGCTGGTCAGCTCCCAGCCTGAACTGGTGCACAGCATTGTTCCCTCATAATTGCAGAACTTTGCGTGTGTCCTTGTTGAACCTCATGAGATTCCTTTTGGCCCAATCCTCCAATTTGTGTAGGTCACTCTGAATCCTAGCCCTTCCCTCCAGCATATCTACTACTCCCCACAGCTTGATGTAATCTTCTAACATGCTGAGGGTGCACTCTGTGCCATCTTCTAGGTCATTGATGAAGACATTGAACAAAAATGGCCCCAGGCCTGACTCCTGGGGCACTCTACTTGATACAGGCTGCTAACTAGAAATTGAGCCATTGATTACTACTCTCTGTAACCAATGCTCCAACCAGTTTTCTATGCACCTAACAGTCCATTCATCCAGCCCATATTTCCTTATCTTGCCTGCAAGATGCTGTAGGAGACCATCAAAAGCCTTGCTAAAATCAAGGTACACCACATCCACTGGTCTTCCCAAATCCACAAAGCCAGTCACCTCATCATAGAAGGTAATTACCTTTTTCTCCTCCAAGTGCTTAGAAATGGTCCCTTGAGGATCTACTCCATGATTTTTCCAGGGACTTAGGTGAGGCTAATTGGTCTGTAGTTTCCTGGATCCTCCTTTTTCCTTTTCTTAAAGATGGGCACTATGTTTGCCCTTTCCCAATCATCTGGGACCTCTCCTGATCACCATGAGTGTTCAAAGATGAAAACTGCATTGGGTTGGTTTGTTCCTGCACTCTCAGTAAGGTTTCTTTAAAGTACAGCCGGCTCTCCTGGACTCCTCTCCCCCTCAGTCTGGCTTCCTAGGGGATCCTGCCCACGAGTTCCTGAGAGAACTGAAGTCTGCTTTTCTGAAATCATAGAATTATAGAATCAAAGGACCAGAAGGGACCTGCAAGATCATCAAGTCCAGTCCCCCGCCATAGGCAGGAAGTTAGTGGGCTCAAATGAGCTCAACAAAGTGCTTATCCAGCCAGGGTCCTTACTCTGCTACTCTCCATTGTTCCTTTCCACAGGATCCTGGACTCAATTATCTAGTGGTCACTGCTGCACAAGTTGCCATCCACTACTACATTCCCCACCAATTCTTCCCTGTTTGTGATCACCGGGTCAAGAAGAACATGGTCTCTAGTTGGCTGCTTCAGCACTTGAAGGAGGAAGTTGTCCCCAGTACTCTCAAAAAACTTCCTGGATTGCCTGTGCACTGCTGTATGGCCCTTGCAGCAGAAGTCAAGGTGATTGAAGTCCCCCATGAGAACCACGGCTGGTGATCAGGAAACTTCCTCTAGCTGTTTGAAGAAAGCCTCACTCACCACTTCTTCCTGGTCTCGTAGTCTATAGCAGATACCCACAACAACATCACCTTTGTTGTACTCACTTCTAACCTTAACTCAGAGATTGCCAAGAGGCCTATCTCCAGTTTCATACTGGAGCTCTGAACAATCATGTCACTTTTTTACGTAGAGTGCGACTTCTTCTCTTCTCCCCTGCGTGTCCTTCCTGAATAGCTTACACCCATCCATGACAGTGCTCCAGTCATGCAAGCTATCCCATCAAGTCTCCAGTATTCCAATCACATCATAGTTCCATGACTGTGCAAGGACTTCCACTTCTTCCTGCTTGTTTCCTAGGCTCCATGCATTTGCGTACAGGCACCTGAGGTAAACAGTTGATTGCCCTACTTTCTCAGGAAGTATGAGAGTACCTCCCCTGTTCCCATCCTGCTTGCTCTTCCTCCAGGTCTCCCACTCCCCCACTTACCTCAGGGTTTGTGACAACAGATTTCAAAATATTTTTAACATGACTGATGATGATCACCTAGAAGCCTGCATGTGTCATGTGCTTATGCTTTAAATAGAACCTGGTTTTGAGAATGGTTTAGGTATTTCAGAGCCTACTACTACTATCTCCTTGGATTTTTGAAGGCAGTTTGGTGACTTTTGAAAATCTATGCATCTATCTGTATCTTTAGTGCCTAAATACCTTTAAAATCTCACCTAACCTGTCCACAGGTTTTGCTAAAGACAAAAGAAAAAAGCAACATTTATTTTGTTTTAAGGTGCAGGTAACCCAGAGGTTCCTGAAGGTTCTTTGATGTGGAGTTCTGGTGAGTAGTTATCTGTCATCACTGCTCTGTGATGTGATGTATGCTATATATGTGGCTGTGTGAACTTAAGGAGCAATCACCATCACTTTTGACACAGGTGGCGCTTTCCCAGTACATAACCAGGACTGTGACTTGGGACAAAGCTAAATAGATGAAGTCCTATTTAAATGGAACTATGCTAATACTTATATGCTAATAGAAGCAAAAATGAAGGTTTTTAAACTGAGGGACTTCTTTTGGCTTATAATCTAGGGTTCTATTGGATTCATAGCAGCAGCGATTGCCAAGACTGATTTTTTTTCTCCAGCTTCTTTTTGTATAAGAAAGAAGGCCGCACTCTCCTGGTGCATGTGTAAGAAAGATTGGCTGGGGCAACATGCTCCTGGTGCATGGTTGTCATGGGAGACTTCAACTATCCAGCCATCTCATAGGAAGAGTGCTTGGCCAAATCCAAATGTTTGCAAAACTTTCTCTAATGCGTGGGTGAGTTCTATCTGACTCAAGAAGTCTATGGGCCGACAAGAGGTAAAGCGTTGCTCGACTTGGTACTGGCAACAGGAGATGACCTAATCAGCAACCTAATGACTGAAGGGAAGCTGAGTGACAGTGACCACGAGCTGATCACCTTCACCATCTGCCCTAAAGCTGGCAAGTCAGCCAGAAATACAGAAGTCCTCAACTTCAGGAAAGCTGACTTTGACAAGCTCAGAAGGCTTGTCAGTGAGGCCCTAAGGAACCACAACCCAAAGCGGAGGGGAGATCAGGATGAGTGGTTGCTCCTCAAGGGAGCAATCCTGGATGCACAAGCAAAGTCTATCCCATCTCAGTGGAAAGGCAGCAAAAGGGCACAGCAGCCCTTGGTGGGGAATTGGCTCCGTGGTCAGACCCAAAGGGTGGTGGTTGATGGAAGTCAATCATCGTGGTCTGCTGTGACCAGTGGGGTCCCCCAAAGCTCTGTCCTTGGGCCTATACTATTTAACATCTTCATTAATGATGCGGAAATTGGTATCAGAAGCAGAACGGCTAAGTTAGCCGACAATACCAAACTTTGGGGTAAAGCATCCACACCTGAGGACAGGAGGCTGATCCAGGCTGGCCTTGACAGGCTCAGGAAA
Organism: Gavialis gangeticus; assembly: GCF_001723915.1. Classification (NCBI taxonomy): domain Eukaryota; kingdom Metazoa; phylum Chordata; order Crocodylia; family Gavialidae; genus Gavialis; species Gavialis gangeticus. The sequence continues at coordinate 133,287,340 of NW_017729032.1, forward strand.
TGGTCAGACGAGAACCTGATGGTGTTTAACACTGAAAAATGCAAGGTTCTCCACCTTGGGAAGAAAAACCTGCAGCATGCTTATAGGCTCAGCAGTGCTGCGCTGGCTAGCACTATGGATAAAAGGGACTTGGGGGTCATGACTGACCACAAGATGAACACGGGCCATCAATGTGCTGCTGCAGCTAGTAAAGTGAGCAAAAAGCTGGCTTCATCCATAGCTGCTTCTCAAGCAAATCCCAGGACATCATTCTCCCATTCTACTCGGTCTTGGTGAGGCCGCAGCTAGAGTACTGTGTCCAGCTTTGGGCTCCACAATTCAAAAAGGATGTGGAGAAGCTTGAGAGAGTCCAGAGGAAAGCCTCACACATGATCAGAGATCAGGAAAACAGATATTATGATAAGAGGCTGAGAGCTATGGGACTCTTCAGCCTGGAAAAGCGCAGGCTTGGGGTTGATCTGGTCTGAACATCTGTTCATCAGAGTGCCCCAAGGGATGACAAGATCAAACGGCCACAAATTCCTCCATGACCATTTCAGGCTAGACATAAGGAAGAATTTCTTTACTGTCCAAGCCTCCAAGGTCTGGAATAGGCTGCCACCAGAGGTGGTTCAAGCACCTACTTTGAACACCTTCAAGAGATATTTGAATGTTTATCTTGCTGAGATCCTATGACCCCTGCTACTTCCTGCCACTGGGGCAGGGGGCTGGACTCAAAGATCTTCTGAGGTACCTTCCAGCCCTAATATCTATGAAATCTATGAATAAGTAGCTTTCTACCACTTACACTTGTTACCACTTTTAATCAAGTTTTTGCCACATAGAGAGTGGATTGTTGATATGTACTGGGTGTGTCTACATGTGCATTAGTTCTGGGAGCAGTTTACTCACGAGTACATTACTATTGAGTAAACGTTCCCAGGCAAGAGAGAGCATAGCTGGGTTGCTCATAATTAGAATGTGACAGAACATTTTCAAAAAAAAAATTGAGGGGGGGGGGAAGGAAAAAAAAGTCTTTCAACAGATTTATTTTTCTTTCTTTAACCAGCTCCAGTCATTGTGGCATATATGTACATATATCTGGAAGCAAGTTATTCTCATAGTGCTTTACATTATTCTTACCATTTTGGTCTGACCCAGTCATAGATACTTGGCCTTGTGGGCATTTTGCATTTTGCCTACATTTTTGTTACATACTATATTTAGACAGTGAGTCTAAATATTATTAAACAGGGAAGATATTAATTGGTTCTGACATTTTTATTGCCTTATATTCCATTAACTTAGATCAGTGCTGTCCAACTTCACTGTATCTAGGGACTTCAGGTGGTACTTTTATGTGGCCCCTGGGTTGCATACTGTATGGGCAAGTTCCTTCAGTATGGCCCCTATCACACAGGGTCCACAAGCAACATGCAGCCACCCTGCCATCCCACTCAAAATCTGCACATAGACTCCCACTCCCTATTCATAGTTTCATCGTTTCATAGTTGGTAGGGTCAGAAGGGACCTAAGCAGATCATCTAATCTGACTCCCCGCCACAGGCAGGAAAGGATGTTGGGGTCAAGTGACCCCAGATAGGTGGCCATCTAGCTTCCTTTTGAAGACCACCAGGGTAGGGTCAAGCACCACTTCCCTTGGAAGTTGGTTCCAGCTCCTAGCCATCCTGACAGTGAAGTAGTGCCTCCTGATATCTAGCCTGAATCTGCTCTCAGTCAGCTTGTGCCTCTGGTTCCTTGTTACCCCTGGTAGTGCTCAGGGGAACAGGGATTCTCCCATTGCCTGCTGGTCCCCCTTGGAAAGTTTATAGGCAGCCACCAGATCCCCTCTCTGCCTTCTTTTGTGGAGGCTGAACAGGTTGAGGTTTTGTAGCTTCTCCTCGTAGAGCCTGCCTTACTGGCCCCTAATCATGTGAGTGGCCCTCCTCTGGACCCTGTTGATGCTGTCCACTTCA
>NW_017729032.1:133294294-133297270 GCF_001723915.1 Gavialis gangeticus
CTGGATCCTCTCGATGCTGTCCACATCCCTCCTGAAGTGCAACACCTAGAATTGGATGCAGTACTCCAACTGCGGCCTGACCAGTGTCGCATACAGGGAGAGGATCACCTCCTTGGACCTGTTCGTGATGCATCTATGGATGCATGACAAGGTGCGGTTAGCCTTCCTGACTGCATCCCCACATTGGAGGCCCATATTCATCTTGGAGTCAATAACGACTCCAAGATCCTTTTCTGCCTCTGTGCTGACGAGAAGGGAGTTACCCAGCCTGTAAGTATGGTGCTGGCTCTTCTTCCCCAGGTGCAGGACCTTGCACTTGTCAGTATTGAAACCCATCCTGTTCTTGTCCTCCCATCCCTGTAACCTGTCTAGATCTAGTTGTAGCCTGTCCCTCTCCTCTAGTGTGCCCACCTCTCTCCACATCTTAGTGTCATCCACAAATTTGAACATGGTGCTTTTCACCCCCTCATCCAAGACTCTGGTGAAGATGTTGAACAGTCCGGGCCCAAGGACTGAGCCCTGGGGAACCCCACTGCCCACATCCCTCCAGGTCAAAAAAGACCCATCCACCACCAATCTCTGGGTGCGGCTCTTCAGCCAATTTGTGATCCATCTGACTGTGTAGGCATCGACAACACAGTCGCCTAATTTTTTAATGAGAATGGGGTGAGAGACAGAGACGAAGGCCTTCCTAAAGTCCAGAAAGACTATGGCCACTGTGACACTTGCATCCAAGGTTTTTGTGACCTGCTCATAGAAGGCCACAAGGATGGTCTGACAGGACCTGGCTCTAATGAACCCGTGTTGATTGCCCCTAAGCATAAACTCCCCTGCTGGCCCCTCGCAGATGTGCTCCTGGATAATTTTCTCAAAGAGCTTCCCCAGGACCGAGGTAAGACTAACAGGCCTATAGTTTCCTGGGTCCTTTTTCCTCCCTTTTTTGAAAATGGGGACCATATTGGTCCTTTTCCAGTCATCAGGCACCTCACCAGAGCACCATGAGTGCTCATAAAGCTGTGCCAGGGGTCCTGCAATGACCTCTGCCAGTTCCCTAAGCACTCTGGGGTGGAGGTTATCAGGGCCTGCTGATTTGAACACATCTAGTGACTCCAGAAGTTCCCTTACTAGGTCCTCACTAACCCTGGGCCTGGCTGTGCCTCTCCTGGGTCTGTCCAGAATCCCAGTGGGGAGGATGTTCCTGTCCCTGCTCAGAAAAATTGAAGCAAAAAATCTGTTAAAGAGATTAGCTTTGTCATCTGGTGCTACAACCAGGTAACCAAGCATGTCCTGCAGAGGCCCCACATTATTTGGCACCTTCTTTTTACCCCCTATGTATTTAAAAAAGGACTTCTTGTTATCCTTGATCTGGGTCACTAGTCCTAGTTCCATCTCTGCCTTAGCCTTCCTAATAGCCCCCCTAAAATCTCAAGCCAAGGAGGTATAATCATCCTTGGTGATGGCTCTTCCCTTCCATTGGGTGTACACCTCCTTTTTGGCTTGGAGACATTCCTGGATGCTTTTGATGAGCCATGGGGGCTTTTGAGCACTCTTGCCCCCTTTGATCTGCATGGGGATTGTCACACTTTGGGCTTAGAGGATCATCTCCTTAAGGAATGACCACCCTTCTTGGACTCCCCACTCCCCTCCACTCCAGGACCTCAATGCCTCCCCAACTAGTCTCCTTACCTCATTGAAATCTGCCCTCCTGAAGTCCAGGGCTGCTGCCTTGCTGGAGGCCTTTGACACCCTGTGCTGGATAGTAAATTCCAGTAGACGATGGTCACTATCACCCAGGTGGTCAAGCACCCGCAATCTCCTCACCAGGTCATCACCTATGGCCAGGACCAGGTCCAACAAGGCATTTCCCCCGGTGGGACTGTGTACCTCCTGGGTTAGGTGGAGGTCCTGTAACTCAGCTAGGAACCTACGTGAGCAGTCAGACCTGGCTGACTGCTCTTCCCAGCAGATGTACGAGTAGTTTAGGTCACCCATGATGACCATGTCCCTCAACTTAACTGCCTCTGTGAGCTGACCTGAGAATTCTTGGTCCAGCTCTTCTCCCTGGTTAGATGGTCTGTAGTAGACCCCCACCATTAGGTCCCTTTCCCCCTGACCCCCTTGTATTTTGACCCAGAGCACCTCCATCTGCCCTACCTCAGACCCAGTGCTGTTTGTAGAGGATGTGTATTGCTCTTTGATGTAGAGCACCACACCACCACCTTTCTCCCTGTTCTATCCCACCTATACAGCCTATAGCCCTTGATGTTTACCATCCAGTTGTGTTGGATCTCACCAAGTTTCACTGAGCCCCACTATGTCTGGGTTTGTGTTAGCTAGCAGGAGGGCAAAGTCCTCCTGCTTGTTCCCCATACTGTGGGAATTAGTGTAAAGTCATTTAAGGCCTCCTGAGGGTGTATGCACCTCCCCCACAATCCCCAGACTGTCTGGGCCCCTGTCTCTTACCTGGGTATTTCTAGCACTCGCTGCCTGTCTTGGCTGGGCTGTTCTTCTGAGTGTCTCTTGGTTTGGTGTTCTGTGGTCCCCTTGGTCCTCTTCTTCCCCCTCTCCCAACGTGCCTAGTTTAAAGCCCACAGAGGAGATCAGCCAACCTATTAATTGCACACAGACTGTCATCCCCTGCTGCCAACCCACAGCTGTCTCCCTTTCCCCCCCTTCCCCCCCCCCCCCCGCTTGAAAGATGTGTATGTGGCATGAGAATTCCTGGGACCTCTCCTGCTACTCAGCAGTGGAAGAGGTGGCTGTTGGGCCTGAGAGCTGCTAGTTGGACAGTCCTGACTTAGATTATTGGTATTGGCCAATTTTTCTTTTTTTTTTTTTAAACAGGAGCCTAAAGTTAGGAACGTAAGTGCTATATGTTCAAATAGGGAACATATTTTTCACAAATACTAAACAGGAATGTCATGCTCCTATTTGTGAAAAAAATTAACTACAATGTGAGCTTTTATACATTATGGG
>NW_017729032.1:133297281-133307369 GCF_001723915.1 Gavialis gangeticus
AAAAAATTAACTACAATGTGAGCTTTTATACATTATGGGTAGTCAGAAGCAGGGAGGAGGTACAACATGTAAACTGGGGGCAGGGAGAAATTGACTCCATTTCAATTTCTAGTTTGTACAAGACTGTAAAGTAATACATATATATATTATAATATATATATATGTATTACTTCATATATATATTCTAAAAATGTAAATGCTAAAGCAATAGACAAGCTCAATACCAATATAATATTAAAGATGATTGATGCAAGTATATAGGGCTTTAGATAAGGTTGAACAAAATGTGGGAAAAGGAAAAATGCTAGAGGCAAGAGTAAGCATTTTATTTTTATCTATAAATCCAATTAGCTATGTTCATAGCTGCCATGTCATTTCTCATTGTAAGTGAAACATATTTCTTCATATGTAATGCCATTTTACACTCTGGTTCCAATGAGCCACTTTGAGTAATGCACATTCTTGATAAAAAAGGAAACAAACCTTTAGTGAGGAAAAATGAAGTGAAATCATTTATTATGGGTTAATTGCCCATGGTACTTGCAGATTCGAAGACTGCTTGGATATGTAGGTAACTGACTTCAGCTAGAGCTTTGCCTAAGTAAGTAGAAGAGGACTGGACCTAAGAACATCTCCAGAGTTTGATCCAAAATGTGCCATGATTTTCTAGGTAGAATTCCAATTCTTCTTTCATTTCAGTGGGAACATCTGCTTCAAACCACATAGCAGTGTGTCTCCTCTTTACTGTTTTATAACTATGAACTTGTTTAGCCCTTCCCCCACAAAAAAGAAAGATATTATTAACTGTATTTGTTATATGTCATGATGACTCATATGAGAATGAATGCAAGTAATCTAAATGTTGTATAATGGGCGGCAGCAGTGATTGTTCTTTGTTCAGATTTTTAGGCAGCAGGGTGTGTAAACTCATGATTCTGAGTCATATGCTTCCCTACCTGAGTCAGACAAGCTAAAAGTTAAGTAGGGTGATGACCATATGGGACAATGTGAAATTTAGAACAATGTGATGTCCAGGACACTGCCTCCACTGCTGGGGTACAGGGAGTCAATGGCCTGTTAATGGCCTATAATTCTTTATTTACAATCACCTGTAAAGTAACAAGTAGTGTTGATGGACATTCCACTAATCAAGCTAACTATTTTAGGACAATGTTGCTGTCTGCTAGGGCTTCCTATTTTACAGCTCCTGCTGCTTCTCCTCCATGCCCCATGCTTGGCATGCTCGTTTTAATTTTCACTGGCCAGCCGGGACTGGCCTTCAAAATCTGGGACTGTCCTGGCCAAACTGGGACATATGGTCACCCTATAGTTAAGTGGCTAAGGCTTATCTGTACAACAGTGAGCTCAATGTTTCTGTGGGCTGTGTGATGGAAAATTCAGGAACTTGGTGGAAAACCTGCCTTCAGCTTTGATTCCAAACCAAAACCTTCTATTTTACAACAGAATACCGCAACAAATTCAGAATAGGTCAGCAAATTCTGAAAATAGTGTAATGAAGAAAAAGGAAAACCCCTGGAAATGTAACCTATGTAGTCCTGAGAGAAACAAATTACAACAGAAAAAAACGATACATTCAAATATATACTTTCCATAAAAGTCAAGTTGCAAAAAGTTGGCATGTCAACACCTTCTCAAACTATCATTAGCTTGAAGAATTAGATTCCACAAGCTGTTGCCCATTCATATGCATGCCAATATCAAGCATCAGTTCAAATGCTCTACTCCCTCCCTGGCATTTCCCATACTGATGTATTTATATAGGGAAATCATATTCTTTCACAATATTCACAATATTCATTTTGAATTATCAAACGAGCCAGAGTGCTATTCTCTCTTTCTATTAGATATGTTTTCCATTACCTAGATTATCCTAGTAACCCTTCTCTGCATAGGTCCTTTTTCAATTTCTCATTCATGAACATAGGTGACCAGAAATGTATGTAGTATCACAAATTATGCCTCATCAGAGCATAATCACATCAATACTTCACTCTCTCTAATGGAAATACTTCTTTAGACACATCCTAAAAGCACATTTGCCTTTTTGTGGTCTTTTTTCTTTTTTTTTCTATCACTGTGATCAGCTAACACCCTTGGGCTTTTCTCCTCCTCTGTCATTTTCATGAGCTTGCAGCTATAAACAGAAACCCATGCTTTTATCCTTACAGGCCAGATTCTGCTCTATTAGGTGTCTACATGAACCTCAGTGCCTAAGTGCAGTTTTATTCCACCCTGAGAAACAATGCAAATAGTGTGTGTATGTGTTTTGGGGAAGGGAGGGGTGAGCCCTCCCCCTAGTGCATTTTTGTGGCTCCATCTTAAAAATAAATGAATGGTGTCTTATAAAAGTAGGTGCGTTAATGAATTTTCAGGGACCTGAACATAGTGAAATAGAATTGCACTAAGGTGACTAAGTCCTCTTAGATTCTACTGGTAGAATAGCATTACATTTAGGGTCATGTTACACTTTACACTTTGAGCCACCCAAATGTTGATGGGTGTTAGCACTAACTTGAGCTTGGAGCAGTCACAAATCCAGGCCAGCAGAAGCCTGGAAGACTGGAAGGTAAGAATTCCACCCTTCCCCCGCTTTCAGGCTTTCCCCCTACCTCTGCTTCCTGGCCCATGGAATTCCCCTTCTACCTGCCCTACCAACTTGAAGCTGCCTACATATCTGTCCCAGAGGAGCAAACAGGAAAGAATTAACCTGCCTGCCCAGAGGTTGCTGCTGAGCTGCTGCTCTTCTTCAGACTAAGCCCATCCAGGGAGCAATGGCAGCAGTTGCTGGGCAGGCAACTTAACATGGGCAGCCACAAGTAAGTGGGGGGGGGCAGTGAGCAGAGATGTGGGGTGCTGGGAAGGGTGGGAGGGGGAAAATACATCCCATCCAGGCCGACAGGGGAAAGGTGGGGTAGGTGGGGTGTTTATACTAAGTTGTAGCCTATAGTGGCTACACCTTAATGCAAAATGAGCAGGGTAGCATGGATCAGAGATGATCGTGATCTGGAGTACCATAACTTTGAGCCATATAACTAACATTTAAAGCCAGTTTCAGGTGGTAATGTGCAGATGATCCAGGTGTTAAGAGCTCCAGGAGCCACACAAAATTACTGTGGAAGACGGCCGTTAGTTTTATTTTTATTACTCTATTATTCTATTACTTTCCTTTCTGAAAGTCATTCATTTTTTCTTCTGATATTCTTATCCTCCTCCATATGGATGATACCTCCCAGCTTTGTTCAAAAATGTATATTTTACCCATATACTCTCAGAGATGTTCTTAAGTCCAGTCCTTCCTTACTCAGGCAAAACTCCATTTAAAGTCACTTACTTCCATATCTCATCATTCTCCTTGTTTGGAAGTATCACATTCAATTGACCCATAAAGTAATAGTTTTTATTTCATTTCATTTTTCCCCAATAAAAGTTTGTTTCTTTTTTTTTGTACCAAGATCATTAATGAAAAATATTTAATAAACAGGACCCAAGACTAATTCTTGAGTAATTACCTCCATTTAGCACCACCTGCTATCTTCTACCCCTTTAACTATTTTTTTAGTACCTTATAATTTCTACAATAACTGTACACCTTTTTTCCATTTCAGTGTAACTTTTAGGGAGCTTATTTCTAATGCAACATCAAAAAGGCACCAGGTTAGTTTGGCACAATGTATATTTAGTAAGCTTATGCTGTATTTTATCTTTTTTTTCCTTTTAAACCTTCTCGCCTCACCCCATTGTCCCAAATTATTCCTTTCTTTGGGAACTGTCCTAAAGATTTACATACTACTGAGGTCAGATTAACAGTTCTATAGTTGATAAACTCTTCCCCTCTTTTCCCACCTCCGCTTTCTTAAATATTCACTTGGTATCTATTCATAATAGCACTCTTAGCAGGTACCACTCTTAAGGATTTGTTGAAATCCTTGCTACTGGACTTTTAATTTAATGTATTTCTTCCTCTCTCAAAAGCCTTGTATGGAAATAAGTTAGTTTCTCTTAGTTGTGCTCATTAAGCTCCTTTACTTTTACTTCTGCTGTGGACACAGTAATTTCTTCTCCCATACATTTTCCCATCTATTTTTGACCACACAGAAGTGTCACATTTCTACCAGTAGAAACTGCCAGTGTAAAAATGCTCATTCAGTTTTTCCTGAAGGAAAAAATTCCCATGCCCATCTGGGAGAGATATTGGCACCTGGAACATCTCTACCTAGGGAGTTTCTCTAGCTAGAATGAATGCCTGTACACTCAACTCCTCCATGATCATCTGGGAGGGGAGCAGGTTGGTATGGGAAAGGTGAAGGAAGGTGGCATTCCTCCACATTTTGACTCCTAACTGAGCCTCCCTGAGACTGGAGGAAGACATGGGAAATACTGCTCCACTGCTCTCTCTCCTCCTGGAAAGTGGGAGGGGAAGACAGGAAAATCTGCTGCATCCCCTACATCTCCCAGGCCAGAGCTACTGTGGTCTGAGGAATACGCATTGCTCCATGAGTCATATATTTGTGGCACTGTTATTTGTCCCCAGGCATGCCCCTGTGTATGCCTTCCAGCATGCAGCAAAGGGACCCAGGTCAGGTTGGAGAGGCTCCTTTAGACCTGGGATGCTAGCTCCTTTAGACCTGGGGTCCTGGGACCCTCCTGAGGTAGCAGTAGTGCCAAGCCAGTACTCAGAGTCTGACTGGCAGCCAGAGGGTGGTGCTGGCTGGCTAGGCTCTGGTGGCATATGCTGCTGCCTTGGGTGCTGCACCACTTTTTTTAGTGGCATTATTTGCTTTTACACCGGGATCTCCTTGTGTAAAAAAAATATCACAATGGAAATTAGTGGTGCAGCGCATGGGTGCATGTGTACCAAGAATGAGTTTACCACAAACACCACTGCTCCTTACACTGTTTGTTGAAAGAAAATTATTCCATAGATGAATAATTACTCGTGAAAATCATTGAAGATACTAGACATCAGTTATAAAATACTAGAAAAGGAAAAGAAGAGTCAAAAATACAAGCACAGGTCATTAACCTTTTTATGGACTGCAAAATATATTTCTACCTACTGTCACATATGTGTCCCCAAAAGTCATTGATTGAAATGCGTTGTGACTAGTACTTTCAAAGCAAAAATTGTTTGCCATTCTCTAGAAATCTAAAAGTTAGGAAAAGAGTAAATCTCTAAATTAAACAAAAAAGTAAAAAATAGAATGCAAACAGCTGTACATGCTTAGAAAGATCAAAATGAAGTAATATTAATGCATTAATACAGGTGAAGGCCAAAAAGGACGATGATGATGATTTTCATTGTCATCATCATAATCAAGTCTGGCTTTCTTTATAAAACAACCCATGAAACCTCACACGGTAATTTCTGTTTCAAGTCCATAAATACTGTGTGCTATTGCTCAATATTATGTGATGGCTTTATATTTTAGAAAGACACCTGCACTTGATTTAAAGGTCTTAAAGTAATAAAGAATCCACCACACAATTGAAAACTACAGAATGAAAGTGATTCTGTCAAGATGAAACTGTTTAGCCCTATTTTTATTGAGCCTCAATGTTTTCCATACAAGCTTTGCTCAGTTTACAAAGAAACAATATACTTTGTAATGAAAAAGCTGGAGTACTAATCCTTGATTCTTGAAGTCAAGTTGAATTTTTCTCTCTCTCTCCATTCATCATCATCAGTAATAGATTCTTTAAGGACAAATTATCCTCACGCTGATAGTTATCCAATGCTACAGAAGCCAAAGCAAGTTGTGCAGCTGGGGTATAAGATCAAATTATTTACTTGTGGAACTCTCAAATGTCATTTTTATAGTTAAATTTCACACCCAAATCACAATTTAAGCTGCAGAACAGCAACCTTCTCTATAAAATGAGAAAAATTAGGGAGATTGTTTATCTGTATGCATTCAATATTGTAATACATATTGGGGAAACACAATTAGGTAGTGTACTGTATAGCAAAATATAGGCAGAGAAGCATTTAGGAAACAGTGGTCACAATTTGTATCCAAAATCATAGAGAGATAGGGCTGGAAGGGATCTCTAGAGGTTACGTAGTTCAACCACTGCCTGAGGCTGGAAATATCTTGTCTTTTATAGGAGGATCATGACAACTGGTGCCTCCCAAGTCTGGGTGGGTACCAGATCACTAGATCAGTCCCCCAGAGGCTGATCGCTGAGCCCAAAATTGCCAATGGAGAAAATGGAAGTGCACTTCTGCCAGCACTTCTGGTTTCGCAGCTGGCATTTCCAGGGGATGCACAGCCAGTCTCAGGGGGGTGCACATGCACCCATGTGCAACCCCTACATGTCACCAATGTCTCCAACACTGGCATTATTAGACCAGGCTCTAACCAAGTTGTCTTGGTTTATAATTCAGATACATTTAAGTTCAAGGGACAAAGATAAAATTACACAACAGAAATGTCAACATCAGTATAGAAAAGGAAGCCATAGTGGAAAGGACAGTTTGAAGAAAATGTGAAACTATTGAACTGAAAGAAAACAATATGATATTTAACAAAGTTAATAGAAGCCTTTAAAATATGCTCATAGGATCAAGAGAAAGTAGGGCTGGAAGGGACCTTATGAAGCTATGTAGTCCAATTCCCTGCTCAAGGCAGGATAATCTCTGACTAAATCATTTCATCCAAATGTGTCTAAGCTGCCCTTGAAAATTTCCAGGAATTGATATTCCACAGTTTTCCTTGGTAGCCTGTTCCAGTGCTTGACCACTCAGAGTTTAGAAGTTCCTCTTAGTCTCCAACCTAAATTTGCCCTGTTGAAGCTTGAGTGCTTGAGGACATTGTTCCTAGTCCTTTTGTCTATGGTTACAGAAAAAAGTGCATCTTCATCCTCTCTGTAATCACCCTTAAGGTCCTTGAAGACAGGTATCAAATTATCTTTCTTTTTTCCAGAATGAGTCTTTTTTTCTCCAGAATAAATAACCCTAGTTCTTTCAGCCGTTCCCCATAAGGCCTCATCATTGCTAAATAAGCAGAAGAATCACTTGCAAGGCAAGTGACACTCCTGACAAAACACAATCCAGGATTCTGTTGCCCTTCTTTTTGCAACCAGAGCACACTGTTGGCTCATATTCAGCTTGTGGTCGGTTATAAGCCCCATGTCTTTCTCTGCATTACTGCAATTTAGCCAATCATTCCCCAGTCAGTTGTTCTGTCCCAAGTGCAGGACTTTGCATTTGTCCTTGCTGAATTTCATCTGATTGATTGCATGCCATTTCTTCAAGTAATCCAGGTCATTCTAGATCCTATCCATGTCCTTCAAAGTGTCTTCATCTCCACCCAACTAAGTATCATCCTCAAATTTGCTATGCATGCACTCAATCCCATTATGTATATCATTTACAAAGAAGTTCAACAAAATGGAATCTAGGGCAGACTCCTGGGGAATCTCACTAGATACCACCTCCCAACTAGAGCTTGAACCATTCCTGACTACTCACTGAGTATAATGGTCCTACAAGTTGTATATCCACCTTAGATTATTTTCATCTAGCCTATATTTCCTTAACTTGCTAATGAGAACTTTGTGGGAAACAGTCTAAAAAATGTTGCTAAATCCAAGGCATATCAATCCACTGATCTGATTGTCCACTGTTTAAACTGGACATCAGGAAGAACTTCTTCACAGTAAGGGTTACCAGAATCTGGAATGGGCTTCCAGGGGAAGTGTTGCTCTCCCCTACATTGGAGGTCTTTAAGAGGAGACTGGATAAGCACCTGGCTGGGGTCATCTGACCTCAGCTCTCTTTCCTGGCCAGGACAGGGGGTTGGACTCAATGATCTACTGAGGTCCCTTCCAACCCTAAAAGTCCATGAAATCTATCTATGATCCCTTTGTTCTCCTCTCCGTGCTTCACTGCAGATTCCTTGAGGACCCGCTCCATGTTCTTTCCCAGTGTCAAGGTCCAGCTGACTGGTCCTGAACTCCCTGGCTCCTCTGCCTTCCCTTTCTTAAACATGGGCACTATCTTCTCTCTTTCCCAGGCATCCAGGACCTCACCCAAACTCCACAAATTCTAGAAGAGTGTCTAATGGTTCTGAAATTACCTCAACCAGTTCCTTCTGTACCCTAGGGTGCATCCCATCTGCCCCTGATAACTTGAAAGCATATAGCTTCTATATGTATCCCTTACCTGTTCTCATATTACTCAAGGTTGTTTGTCTTCTTTCCTATCTTTGCTACTTACTACACTCGTCATCTGGTAGCTGCCCCTATTTATGAAGGCCCTCAGTAAAGTACAGACTCATTAAAAGACCCTCATTAAAGTATAGCCTGTTCTCCTGGACTTCTACCTCTTGGACTTTCTTCTCAAGGAATTCTGCCCACCAGTTTCCTTAGCTTATTTAAGTCTGCTTTTCTGAAGTCCAGTGTCTTTATTCTGCTGCTGTCTTTATTCTGCTGCTGTCCTTCCTTCCCTCCCTTAGGGATCATTTCATGGTCACTGGTTGTGTCTACACATGATGCTGACTGCACATTCATGTTGTGCAGTTATTTAATACTTGTATAAACAAGTATTACAATGACTGTGCAGTAACTGGAGTTACTGCACAGTCATGCCAAGGAACATCTTTTCCATGATACTGACTGCACAGTAGCTCATGACTACTGTGCAGTAACATCACGTCATGCTTCCTGCCATGCAGTGGTACCACAAAATAGTCACAGGCTACTGCACAGTCAGCATCTCATGTAGATGCAGCCACTGTCACCCAAATTACCTTCCACCTTCACATTCTCAACCAATTTATCCCTATTTGTGAGCAATAAGTAGAGACAAGCTTCTCCCTAGTTGGCCTGTCCACCAGCTGTATCAAAAAGTTATCTACAATGCACTCCAAGAATGTGTTGGACTCCTTGTGCACTGCTGTGTTCCCCTGCCAGCAGATATGCCTGCCAATAATTAAAATCCCCTAATTTGGAAGCTTCCATCAATTGTTTTAAGAGGGCCTCACACACCTCCTCCTTTTGGTTTGGTACACTATGTTCACCATGATATCTCCACTGCTACTCTCCCCTCTGACCTCTACCAAGAGGCTTTCAACAGGCCTACCTTCTACTTCATACTACACCTCAAAGCATGTATATTTTGCATTTATATATAAGATAACACCTCCTTTTTCTCCTGTCTATCCATCCTGAAGAGGCTATACCTATCCAGTCACATAAACTATCCACATTACTGCATTTACATTATACTATGATTGTGATATCCAATTCTTCCTGTTTTTCCACATGCTTCTTGCATTACAAACACTTTACATATCTAACTGTTTGAACAATCTTTTTCCAGAGAACATTGCTAAGGCTTCTACTATTCCTTCACCTTACTGCATTTTTCTCCAGATCTCCTGACTCTTTACTTTCATTCAGGCTTTTGTCTCTATCACCTGGTAAACCTTATTTAAAGTCTTCCTCACTAGGTTAGCATGAAAGCACTTTTCCTTCTCTTAATCAGGTATGCCCCATCTTTTCCAAGCAATTAATCTTCTTGGAACACCACTCCATTGTCACAGAAGCCAATGCCTGCTGTTGACAACATCTATAGTCATGTGTTGATTCCCAGGATGTGTCTGCTCCTAGCTGAGCCTTTACCCTTGGCTGGAAGGATCAATGAGAATACCATCTGGGCCTGTCCCCTTCACCTTTGTACCCAGAGTCACATAGTCACTTGATCTGCTCAAGGTCATTTCTACTCACATGGATGAACAGCATGGGATAATAATTAGAGGGCTGGATGAATCTTGGAAACCCTTCTGTGATGTCTTGATGTGGAGCTCCTGGCTTCTCTCAAGCCAACAGGTCAGGCTGGCAGATTCATAGATTCATAGATTCATAGATTAAGGGTCGGAAGGGACCTAGTAGATCTTCTAGCCCGACCCCCCGCCAGGGCGGGAGAACAACAAAAACCCCAAAAAGAGAAATGGGACTCAAACGAGTCCAGCTAGGTGGGCATCCAGCCTCTTCTTAAAGACCCCCAGGGTAGGGGCCAGCACCACTTCCCTTGGAAGTTGGTTCCAGCTCCTAGCCGCCCTAAC
>NW_017729032.1:133307954-133316139 GCF_001723915.1 Gavialis gangeticus
CTTAATCTTGGACGCTAGTCCGAGCTCCATGTCCGCCTTGGCCTTCCTAACAGCTCGCCTACAGGCCCGAGCTGAGTAGGTATACTCCTCTTTGGAGATTTCACCCCCCTTCCACCGGGCGTACGCCGCCTTTTTGGCGAGCAGGCAGTCCCGGACGCCCTTGTTGAGCCAGGGGGGCTTACGGACACTCCTGCCCCCCTTGCTTCTTGTCGGGATGGACACCCCTTGGGCCGTGAGTATCGTTTCCTTAAGGAACGTCCACTCGTCCTGGACACTGAGTTCCTCTGCCCTCAAGGACCCCAGTGCTTCTCCCACTAATCTCCTCATCTCAACAAAGTTGGCCCTCCTGAAGTCTAGGGCTACCAGACTTGATGATGTCTCCAGGCCCTGCAGGAAAGAGTCACCCCCACTACCACCCATCACTTCCTCTTGACACCACTAGTATTGTTCTTCCCTTTCCTCCCCTACCATCCAGGGAAGCATAGCCTGGCCTCTTCTGCCACCCGGAATGATATCTTTTTCATTTGATGCCAGAGCTTCATAACTGTTCTCCAGCTAGATAGATGTAGGTTCAGAAGAGGAGTGTTGACTGTTGCTTGAGATGACAAGCTGCCAGCTTCCACCTTCCAGAATACTTTTGTCTTCTCTGTCTTCCAATGCCCTCTTTGTCTGTTCCTCTTCCATGATGCCAGAGGTCTTTTTGTGCATTGAGTCAATGAAGGCCTCGTGCTCACATATACTTCTGAACCTATGCACCTCCTCCTGTAGCTCCTTTACCTGATTCCTGAGAGAATCCACCAGGAGGCATCTCTCACATTGCAAGCACACCAACACCAGTCTGACCTGGGCAGGAACATGTAGACCACAGTCCCTTAAAAGCCAGACAGTAATATAGATAGAAGCCTTGGTCATGCCTGGATAAAGCCTACAAAGGTGTGCAAAGGAAAAGCTGACAAGAGCAAAAGCTTTGGCATTACAGCTGTCCTGTTTATTCTTCTACTAGCTCCTTTCATTTCTGCTGCCATTTTCTGAAAAAATCCCTTTTCTTTCTTTAGCTACTTCTACTTGCAAGCTAAGAGTGAAGGAAGAATAAAAAAATTAATTATCTGGGAAAACTCCCCAGCAAACTCCATACTCAATCTCCCATCTTCTGGCCTGTTCACTGGTGCTATGCTGCTGGATTATGATAAGGTCTGAATAAACAAGAACTGAACAAAGAGGCCTAGAATCAATTGGCTTATTGGTTTCTTGACAACTCTTGTGAAGAGTCTGTGCAGGTTCATGTTTCACGTAGCATACACAAATTTGTATTATTTAATCAGTTGTACTACAGTTCTATTCTCACATCAAAGTCAATTGTGATGTAAAAGGCCAAAAGACTGCAGAAACTATAAAGTTAATTAAAATGAGAAGTAATAGCAAAGACTTGAGTAGAGTATTTAAAAATATTTGCATGCCATTAGTTATTTCAATCTAATCCACATTTTTTTTTTACTTTAGTAGTAAAAGGGCAAGAAAGATAGTCGTAGTTCCTATAGAAAAAATGTGATTGTGGATGGAGAGTCTATCACTATCTGTGCATCTGAGCATACTGCAGAAGTGCAAGCAGAAAGCGATGCGTTCAGACACAGTAGCCAGACTGAGGTCCTTGACATCTCCTCCTCTTTGTGTTAACAGGACTCTGTTGGAGCAAATTTTGAGACCAACAGCCATTTGCCTCCAGTATTTGTTAGCACTGTCAGAAACTATGAAGTGGGGATGCCTATGTTGTTGTTTTTTTAAATCATAGAATAATGGAAAGAATATTCCAATGTAAGAAACAGTAATCATTTATTTAGGAGCAGATGTGACTCCATGTATCAGAAGGAGTATGAAATTCTGCTAATGAGATGCCCAGGCAGAGAAGGCTGGTGACAGATGAGCAAGCTGTATTTTAAAAAGTTTTCGCCTAAAGGATTAGTTTCCTACCTCCCCCTTATATTCTCACTTGGAAAATTTTTTCTTGGAAAAATTTTAGAGATAGACAGTCAATTTTAAGAAAGACAAAATAGTATAACGCATATGAGAGAGCACAAAACAATTTTATTAGATTCTGAGATGCAGAAGGGAAACATAAGGGCATAACCTCATCCTAGAAAATATAAAGCATATTATTTTATTTAATGTTTCAAGCTTTGGTTATATCTTATGTCTTTGGCAGAACCATTTATCTTAGCATGATCTGTTAAACTCTATCATCATTTCCAATGAGGCAAAAACTATCTATCTTTGGTTTCTTTGCTAATTGACCTTACACAATATTTGAATGTCAATATACAGAAGCAGCTTATTTCAACATTACAAATGCATCAATCAGAAAATGACAATGACTTTAAATTGTTAAAGAAATATTGTTTTTTCTATGATTCTGCTCAAACAAGTTTAACCCTGGTGCAAAATTTCTGATTTGCTGGTATAATTCTTTATATACCACACTTACATGGTGAAGAATCAGGTTCAACAATTCCACAGTGCTGATGTGAACACATCTGAACATCTGTTTGCATAGAAATGATGATTAAAGAAAATTGCTAGATAGACTAAAAGTGATTTAATATGCTCAGAGAGATACACTGCAGTTTAATTCTAGGTATACTGCAAATTGCAGAAACTTTTTGCAATATACTTTCATTTTAAGTTTTAACCCAATACAGTATTCACACAAATAGAAAGTGATACTAAGAATGACTCACTGTATAAAAGACCACTTCTAAATTCCTGGTAGTAGGTTTCCTTAGAATAGTTTTATAGTCTAAGAGTGAGAACCTTAGCTCCTCAATGACTAAAGCAAACTAGGTACAAATCTCTTCCCTGGTGCCATGTCATCCAGCCTTCAGGGCTCCCCACAGGGTTGGGCCATAGCCCTATGCTCTAGATTGAACATGCAGGCTGGCGCAGGGCTCAGTCTTGACATACAGGGCTGGGCAGGGGTGATATGTAGTCCCAAGGCCCAATCTTGGCTCAAAAGGGGTCTGAACAGATTATGGAACAGAGTCCCAGGGCCCAATCCCGGTATGCAGGCCCAGTCCTGATGCACAAGATCTGATCCAACCCATACCACTCATCTGGCCCACAAAGTCAAAATCTTGAGGGTTACTTCTTTAAGAAATTGATTAATTGTATAAATACTTCTAAATTGTATGGGGGGGGGAGGGAATGGATAAATCCTACTAAACCAGACAAATGGTCTCATCTGTAAAGAAGTTTGACAATTTCTATACAATTAAAAAGCTGAACCAAATCTAATTCTAGAATGTTATGCCTATCTTCAGAACATCCACAGAAACTTTACATCTTAAAGAATTAATAACATGAATTATCCAAAGGATCCTAACTTCTTCAGAAATCAATCCCTTAGAAAACTGGGTCTTATTGAACAAACAACAGATAAAGAAAGGTATGGCAGTATAGCCAATACCTGAGGACCAACAAGTAATAGACACCAATGTGAACATTGCAATGAAAAACATACTGGTAAACTAGACTTATATTCTTAGTGAATATATGCATTCGTAACTCACAGCCATCTCCCAATGCTTCCAACGGTTTATTTGATCTTGTGTTTCATACTTGGAAGGGTCACTTTGCTCCCTCTCATTCCCACTCAAAAGAAAAAGACAAGTGTGAACACAGACCCAACTAAAGCTGGAACTTGTTGGGTATCTAAACTACCAGTCTTTCACAGCAAGGTTTTTCCCTAGCTTACATGTAGGTAAAAGTTGGGGTGATAAGAACAAATGATTATGGATTATATTCCCTTGGTGTAGTAACCAAGGACCTTGGCAACTGTTAAAATAATAGTACAATTGGGATCTGAGAAATGTTATGCCCCATCCCAAAAATCATGCTTGCCATCCCATATAGACAGGCAGGATGTGCAATTTCTGGAAT
Source organism: Gavialis gangeticus (assembly GCF_001723915.1). NCBI lineage: Eukaryota > Metazoa > Chordata > Crocodylia > Gavialidae > Gavialis > Gavialis gangeticus. The sequence goes on from NW_017729032.1 coordinate 133,311,885, forward strand.
GAGGCATAACATTTCCAATCATGCAACTCCCAGTTCCCTGAGCTGTCCTCTCCCTGATTCCAGAAATCAGAAAGGGTATGGCTTTGTTCCAGGGATGTTGGGTGCCCAGTCCCAACACTAAGCTCAGGTGGCTTGCATATACAGTATTTAAATGACTAGCATGCAGGAACCTGAGATAGGGAGAAATGGGGAAAGCATTGTACTCTGGCACCCAGGGCTTTTAACCTCCACACATGCTCGGCTGAAGATGTTAATTGCATCATAATTGTAATATCTGCTGAGGCCCCAAGATAAGCTAAATAGATTAACTGGGATGTTGCACAACTTCAGTATCATCCTGCCAAAGAATCTAGAAAACTTTCTTAACTAAACATAAGACTGACAGAACAGTAATATTAAAATGACTTTAGATGAGATGTTTCATAAAGAAAAAGAATGACTGGATTTAAGGACATTCTGACCTTTGCAGGTTAGTTTCACCTGCCTAGATTGAACCGGTTTGTAAGCGGGCAAACATTTACTCTGGACTGAGGCAATGCAGGCAAATGCCTGTAGTTGCTCAGGCCAGGGCTGGGGGCCGCTAGAGCAGGCTCTCAGCTGTGGGGAGAGGTGTGGCCAGTCTGGGCTGAACTGGCCAGGGAGAGGTTTAGTTCCCCTTCTCTATCCCACTGGCAAGGACCCAAGCCAAGTCTGCCAGGCACTCCCCGCTCGCTGCTGCAGCAATGGGCACTATGGGGGGCAGGGAGGAGATTTAGTCTTTCCTCTACCAAACCAGGTCTGCCCACCCTTGCTGCCGTGCTCCCTTCCCTCTCACAGGGACCCTATCTGGCTGTGCCCCAACCCTGCCACTGCTATGGGAGGGGGCAGGGCTCTTGTTGGGGGCAGCAACCCCTGTTATAACGTTGGGGAGCAAGCCCCTTCCCAGTGGGGGTGCTGTACTGTAGGGCAGGCAGAGCTGCAGCAGCACTGGGGTTCAGAGCAGGCCAGAGCCTTGAAAGACTCCTGTCTTAAGGGGGCTTGACCCAAACACAGAGTGGCCCACACAGCCACTCTGTGCTCAGGCCAGTCCGCTCTCAGAAGAAGGAGACTTATTCAGATGCTGGCCTGGAGCAAAAAGTGGTTGCTGCAACCAGGCCAGGCAGGCCCTGCTGAGATACTGGTGGCCACCCTGTGCTTGGGGCAAGCCCCCTCCAAGCAGGGGAAGGCTTATTGGGCTATGAGCTGCTGGCACTGCATTGAGGTCGGCCCAGCACAGCCACAGCTGCTGTTTGGCCTGTGGTCAGGGCCAGTGGTTGAATAAACCTCCTCCTGCCGGGAGGGGGGTGGCCCAGAGCACAGAGCAGCAACTGCAGCTGTGCTGGGCCGACCTCAATGTGATACCAGCAGCAAGTGTCTAAATAAGTTTCTTCCTGCCCAGAGGGGACTTGCCTCAAGGACAGAGAGGCCGCCAGCATCGCAGCAGGGTTTGCCCAGCCCAGCTGCAGCAGCCACTCTGTGCTCCAGGCCAGCATCTGAATAAGCCTCCTCCTGTTGGGGAGGGGCTGGCTCAAGCACAAAGCGGTGGTGGTGGACACTCTGTGCTTAGGAAAAGTCCCCTCCAGGCAGGAGGAGGCTTATTCTGATGCTGGCCACTGGCACCGGGGTCTGCCCAGCCCAGCCGCAGCCGCCACTGGGCCTGTGGTCAGTGCCAGTGGCTGAATAAGCTTCCTTCTGCCTGGAGGGGGATTGCCCTCAGCGAAGACCAAGCTACAGGGCCAGGACTCCACCTCTGCCCAGCAATTGGAGCGGCGAGTGGTGAGTGAGTGACAGTGACAGGCAGCAGCCTGTCATTGCTTTGGGCAGTGTGACCCTCTTCCCAGCATGGGCCAGCAGAGTTGCTTAGGAGCATGGCAGTACTGCAGGGGGCTTGCAGGGCTCTGGCCTGCTCTGGACCCTGCTGCTGCTACAGTTCTGCTGGCTGCACGATGCAGTGCACCCACTAGAAAGGGGCTCACCCCCCACATTATGACAGGGGCTGCTGCCTCCAACAAGGGCCCTGCCCCCTCCTGCTTCAGTGGCGGGCTGGGGGCACGGCCAGGCAGGGTCCCTGGAGGGGGAAAGGAGTGTGGCAGTGAGGGTGGGCAGACCCGGCTTGGTAGAGGGAAGACTAACTCTCCTCCCTGCCCCCCTCTGCCTCAGGGGCCATGGTGCCCACTGCTGCAGCAGCGAGAGGAGAAGACCTGGCTCAGGTCCCTGCCAGTAGAATAGATAGGGGGAATTAAACCCCTCCCTGGCCAGGCCCCTGCACCTACCTGTCCCTGCTCTGCCTGGGGAACAGAAGGGATGGGGAGGCTGGGCTGGGCTGGAGCAGAGAGCCCAGCCCAAAGAACATGCTGGAGGTCTCTGATTTATCTTAAACCGGCAAGGGGTCTGGGACAGACATTGCATAAACCGGTTTGAGCCAAATCATTTAAGTCTGATACTACATTCAACCAGGTTTATCTCAAACTACTTTCAGCCATTTTCAAACTGGTTTATGTGCACTGAACATCTGTTCTGTTACAGGTTTAAACCAGTTTCTGATCTCTCAAAACGGTTTGTGTGTAATATCTGTCCCTAGCCAGTAAGTTTTTTTTCCCAGTCTACATGTAGATGAAAGATACTTTGGGGTGATAAGATTATTTTGGCAGTCATTGGAGAGTCTGGAGAAAAGAACAAACTATTGTATATAGGACAGAGAGAGTGAGAAAGCGTGAAATAGTGAAGGTGGCTTTCTGAAGATGGAAATATCTTCAACCCTCTGAATCATAGGTGTCTAGAGGTTCTTTGATCATCCAGGAAAGCCTGTGACAAATCACTGCTAATTCTTTTTTCTGTATCCCTTTCTCTTCTACAAATTGCTTTTTATTCATTAATTCTCATTTTCATCTGAGCAATAGCTGAAGGGCAATAAAAAGTATGTTTTTCATCTAAAACTATTTATGCAAAACCTTAATTTTTGGGTTGTGAGTTATTTTTAAAACTGTACATAAGTTTTGTTCTAGCCTACGGTTATAAAATCTCATAAAGCCATACAAGCAAATTATCAGTCAACCAAAGAGTGAATGATATCACAAGTATAAATAGGGGAACATCCAAATTAAAAGAAATATACAGAACAAGATCGAGACTTTCTTGCTCTGAGAAAGTACTGTTTTGCAGACACAGAACTCTAGGACAAGAATTGTAACTGTGAATGTCCATAATCTTGTTGAATTACATATAATATAACATGTTTCTTATCATATTAGTTATCTATAGCCTGTTATAGGAAGCTGAATCTCATGTTAAAAAACAGTAAAAGACTCATTATCTGATTCACTTGCTGAGCTTCCAAAAATAGATTGTTCATCTTGAAAAGGAAACAAAACCCCCCAGAATGTTATGGTGTAAACATGTTGTAACTTCTATAAAAATAAGATTGCCTTTCATATCTGATTGGTGGGCCAGGGGCTTGGCAGCACTACAGCAGGAAAGGATCTAAGACTTGCAGTATATTATAGAGTATCACTGGGAGCATATACACCTGCAATTAATGAGGCTGAATAAACTCAGAGGGCGCATCCACACATGCAAGTACATGGGTTTGCAGCAGCTCAAATAGAAGCAGTGCAAATTTGAGCCAGGGCTTTTTGCTTCAGCGCATGTGCTCGGACCTGCACTTTGTTGTGGAGCGAATTGTGCCACTAAAGGCAAAATAAACCTGCCTGGCTCCTCCCAGATCTGCATCCAGGGGGAGCTAGAGCCCAGGCCTAGCACCTGTGCTGTCCCCAGCAGTATAAAAAGCTGCCATGTCCTGGTCCCAGCAGTATAAAAAGCCACCCTGGCAAGTAGCTCAGGGCTACTCCCTCTCAGGAGCTTCTGGGGCCCAGCCAATTGGTACCTGTGGACACTACCCCTTGTGCCAGCTGGACTGCTGAAGCAACCCTGAGAGTTCCCTGCAATCTTTACTCACTGCAGCAGTCTGGCAGTAGGGGCTGCTGCCTAGCTGTCACCTGCTGCACACCTGCCAGACCCAGATGGGGACTACAGAGCCAGTAGAGGCATCTGCCTCTCTGGGCCAGCTGCCAGTGGGCTGCAGTTGAAGTGTTGGCCTTTGTGCGGCACTACTGCCATTTGTGCCCCCTGCCCAGCCATCTGGGCAGCTATCACCTGGAAGATGTTCCAGGTGTGGTGGCCTGCTTTGAACTATCAAAGCATGTCCTCCTGGCCCCATTTGTCCAGGAGGTCAGCCACA
>NW_017729032.1:133316209-133316877 GCF_001723915.1 Gavialis gangeticus
GTCCAAGGTGCCAGCTCTGAGCAGGCAGGGTCCTGCCACTGGCATCCCTAGCAGGAATTCTGGTGTTCCCTATTGGAAAACTGAAAAATCCCTGATTAAAAAAAAATCCCAAAATCACTCTCTAAAATACCCCCAAATCCATGTTCCTCCACAAGTAAAACAAAAGACCACTATAAAGAGAGAGAGTGAGACGAAGACAATGATCAGTTAGACAATGTTTTATTGATATATCTACAGTGTTAAAGCAAGTCTCTTATCATAATAATAAAGTGAATTCTAAATACAGGTTTCATGAATTCATGAATACATATTTTGCTGCCCTCCCACAGGGCAATGGCCCCCAAACAAGGGGTTGGTCCCCCACACAAGGGCTGCAACCCCCCAACATGAGATTCAGCCCCTACACAAGAGGTACAGCCCCCACAGAAGGTGCTTAGCCCCCCCAACAGAGGGTTCAGCCCCCACACAAAGGCTATACCCCCCAACAGGGGATTTGGCCCCCACACAAAGGGCTCACTCCCCCAAAAGGGTGTTCAGCCCCCCAAAAAGGGGTTAACACCTCCAACAGGGTGTTCGGCACTCTCACAAGGGGTATGGCCTCCCAACATGGGCCAAATGGCCCCCACAGGGGATACCATCCCCCCTGCAAGGCCCACATGCCCCACCCC
>NW_017729032.1:133317338-133319216 GCF_001723915.1 Gavialis gangeticus
ATTAAATCCCGGACTCATAGTCAACTCCCTGTGGTGCACTGTGGGACAGCATCAAAGCGGGTGTAATGGTCTCCCTATGGGTTTGCAAGCTTTAGCAATGTTTTTTCTTATGTGATGGGTTCGTATTGCTTGTTCCTGGTCTAACCACCCTGTCGTGTTTTTCAGCCCAGGGTACTGGAAACCTGTATTTATGGATAGGTACAAAACCTCCCTTTTGTCACATTGCAGAGGTATTTGCACCTTAAAGGCAGTCCATCTCTCCCAGCCTTGGCAGGGGTCAGGGGGTTCAAGGGGGTGGGGGGAAGGGCTATCCCCAGCAGGGGTCAGGGGCCTTGGGAGGGCTGTCAGCCCATATTCATCTTGGAGTCAATAGTGGCTCCAAGATCCTTGTCTGCCTCTGTGCTGATAAGAAAGGAGTTCCCCAGCCTGTAGGTATGGTGCTGGTTCTTCCTCCCCAGGTGCAATACTTTGCACTTGTCAGTATTGAAACCCTTCCTGTTCTCATCTGCCCACCCCTGTAACCTGTTCAGATCTGATTGCACCCTGCCCCTCTCCTCTACTGTCCCCACCCTCCCCACATCTTAGTGTCATCCACAAATCTGATGGACAGTCCAAGTCACCCCCTCGTCCAAGTCACTGATGAAAAGGTTGAACAGTGCAGGCCCAAGGACTGGGCCCTGGGGAACCTCACTGCCCACATCCCTCCAGGTCAAAAACGACCCATCCACCACCACTCTCTGGGTGAGGCCCTCCAGACAATTATCAACCCATCTGACTGTGTAGGCACTGACACCACAGTCTCCTAATTTTTTAGGAGTCTCTGTCTCACTCTCTCTCTTTATAGCAGTCTTTTGTTTTACTTGTGGAGGAACATGGATTTGCGGGTATTTTACACAGTGACTTTGGGATTTTTTTTATCAGGGATTTTGCAGTTTCCCAATAGGGAACACACTAATTCCTGCGAGGGTGGCCAGTGGCGGTACCCTGCCTGCTCAGAGCTGGCACCTTGGACCCAGCTGGCTGTGGCTGACCTCCTGGACAAATGGGGTCAGGAGGACAGTTCAAAGCAGGCCACCACACCTGGAATATCCTCTGGGCAATAGCTGCCCAGATGGCCGGGCAGAGGGCACAAATGGCAGTAGTGCCATACAGAGGCCAACCCTGCAACCACAGTCCGCTGGCAGCTGGCCCAGAAAGGCAGATGCCTCTACTGGCACTGCAGTACCCATCTGGGTCTGGCAGGTACGCAGCAGGTCACAGCCAGGCAGCAGCCCCCACTGCCAGACTGCTGCAGTGAGTAAAGGTTGCAGGGAACTCTCAGGGTTGCTTCAACAATCCAGATGGCACAAGGGGTAGTGTCCACAGGTACCAATTGGTTGGGCCCCAGAAGCTCCTGAGAGGGAGTAGCCCTGAGCTACTTGCCAGGGTGGCTTTTTATACTGCTGGGACCAGGACATGGCAGCTTTTTATACTGCTGGGGACAGCACAGGTGCTAGGCCTGGGCTGTAGCTCCCCCTGGATGCAGATGCGGGAGGAGCCAGGCAGGGTCATTTTGCCCCAAGTGGCACAATTTCCTCCACACCAAAGTTCATGTCCAAGCACATGTGCTGAAGCAAAAAAGCCCTGGCTCAAATTTGCACCATTTCTATTTGAGCTGCTGCAAACGCACATGCTTGCATGTGTGGACACACCCACACAGTTCATACAAGAGTTTATTCCTCCCAGGCATAGAGTTTGAATTTGTGCCTGGGACCACAGCACATTGAGCTGCCCCACTGGGGTCAGAACAGCCCTGGCTGACAGGCTCCAAGGGATCAGGTGCCAACCTGGGGCTGTTCCAACCCTGGCTTAATGTGCTGTGGATGGGCTGGCTGGAGC
>NW_017729032.1:133324216-133329944 GCF_001723915.1 Gavialis gangeticus
CCCACACAGTTCATACAAGAGTTTATTCCTCCCAGGCATAGAGTTTGAATTTGTGCCTGGGACCACAGCACATTGAGCTGCCCCACTGGGGTCAGAACAGCCCTGGCTGACAGGCTCCAAGGGATCAGGTGCCAACCTGGGGCTGTTCCAACCCTGGCTTAATGTGCTGTGGATGGGCTGGCTGGAGCATGAGGGTGCTCCCGTGTGGAGTTAGCTGGAAGCAATCCCCACGCTGAAGCACCCTCATGCCCCAGACAGCTGTCTCAGCATCTACACGTGCAGTGCTAAGGAGTAAAAAACTCTGAAGTAGGTTAGTACTTGTAAATACCTGCTGTGGAGTTTATTATTTTTCTCTAGCCTAATAGCCCTGCATATGTAGACACAAGATGTTTACTGTCTAGGTGATTAGTCTACTCCACAGTAAACATCTCATGTCCATGTGGCCAGATATATCCAGTTATTTGAATGGTTAAGCTATGTAAGGAGGCAATAGAGTCTTCTTCATTGAATGTTTTGTTCAAGAATAGGTTAGGCAGAAATCAGCTGAAGTTAATGTAGTACACTGGTACAGTGATGAACTAGATGTTCTCTTCTAGTCCCTTTCAGCCCTGTTTTTATACTATTTTGTGATTGTAGTGCCATAGACCGATCATTTAGATTCCACACTCATTTAATCTATTCAGCAAGAACTGCAGCAAGACCAAAATCAGTTTTGATGAAAGTATAAAGTCTGGAGCTGCAGACCAATCTTGTAATTAATACAATTATTTATAGTTTCCTTTTATCCTCCGTTTTATTTTTTTCTTATACTTTTATTCAAATTTTTTGCCAGGTCTACATATTCAAAAATATTAAGGCACTTATTAGTATTTTCTTCCCTTCTTAATTTATTTTATTGCTTAAATTAAGATCAGGAAGGGAGCTTCTAAATAGCCATCTCAGCAGGTATTTAACAATAAACTACAGCTGTTGATGTAGTAAATCATTTCCTTGCCTCTAGGAAAATTCTAGGGAAGATGATATCTTCCATCTAATAAAAAAACTTGATATATATGCTTCAAGAAAGGCAATAGATATCACTTTTAACTGCTCATTGAGAGCTCCTTTCTAGGGAGGATGCCTGCAAGAATTTTTTTCTCAACCTCTTCATAGTTCTTGATTTGATAGCAATGATAATGATCAGCAAGGACAAATCCCATAGATAGTCACAGGAATAGTATGCATTAAAGCCCAAGCCACATATAAATAAGCTCATTTGACAATCAGAAATTGCCAAACATATCCTGAGTGGGTGACTTTCTAGAGCAGTGTTTCCCTAACTTTTAATACCTGGGAAGCCCTTTCTTTTTCTGGATTAAAAATGGCGGCACAATTCACTCACCAGTCCACAGGCCAGGTCCAGTCCATAGGCCCAATCCAGCCACACAGGACCCACACAGCTGGAGCCACGTCCAGCTGTGCAAGCCCCATCCAGTCCATTTTTTGCAGCACACTTCCACCACTCTAGTGGCACAAGCTTTGAAAATCACTGTCTTAGCCCATGTTAAATATCATCAGTGCTGTTCTGTTAGCTTCTCTGAAACTGAATATATCGTGCCAATTTCCTGGGTATTCTTAGTTGTGAGGGACGAGATTCTATTCCACACATTAAGGATCTAAGTCTATTTAGGTGCCTAAGTGTAATTCCATACTATTGGGCACATCCAGATGAGTGCTTATGTGCGTTTCTCTAGGGACAAATAGCAGTGGCACAAAGTTGTGTCGCTGCTACTTGCCCCTAGGGAATGCCCATGTACATGCCCTCTGATATACAGAATGCATACTGCTGCCCCGAGTGGGGTAGGGATGCTGGGACCTACACCTGGGATGCCCCAGCAGCTTTACCTGGGACTCTGGGGGCTTCCTGGGCTCTAGAGGCAACAATCCAGCATGCAGAGCCTGGCTAGGAGCCAGTGTGAGGCTCCAGCCACCCAGGCTCCAGTTTCAGGAGGCACACACTGCTGCCATGTGCACCACTCTGCCTTTTTCAGGCACCATTTTTTTTTTTTTACATTGGCATCTCCTGGTATGAAAAAACCTTCCATGCTGCAAATTAGCCGTGTCGTGAATACAGAGAGGTCTGCAATGCCACATACCACACATGCGTGCCCGCCTGGATACGCCCATCCTGCTCAAGTCCATGAAAAAACTACTGATGATATTTTTTAAACACACGATCATATTTTACTCCTAAAACTGAGTCACAAAAAAAGTAGAGAGGAGATAGAAACTCATTGATCTTTCGCATTAATAGTTTTTCAGGACTAGAATGGGATGGGATAGGATTACACTTAAATGCCAAAATCCATTTGTGAATGTAATAGGTAAAATAGAAAATGGCCCAACATGTTCTGAATAGCAATGTGACAGCCTTAATAAATACAATCCACTAAAGAGTGGCTGAGGACAGCCTCTGAGTAACTGTAACCAGGAGTAAAGAGGTAAGAAAAGTAGAGCAGTCTGTTCTCTTGCAAGATATCCAGATTGCTTATCAGCCTAAGCAGTGCCTTTAATATTAAAAGCACCAAGATTTTGGAAATGGCTAGAACCATTTGCACAATTTAAATGGCTTCCTGCCTTACCCTTGGGCATCTTAAGGCTTCAAACAAAAGGCTGGATACAAGACATCTGCTTTAGATCATAGTCAGCTGTGCCATGATATGTCTAACAGATGTTCAACAGATGTTGGTGTGAATGTCGTTCCCCCAGAGTTGGTCTCCCTCTCATCCCAGGGATTCAGGGTCCTGATTTTGGGAGAAAAGGGCCTCAGGTGCCCCATCCTGACTTATTTCCCCTCTGTGCTTTGCATGTGTCTGCAATGCACAGAGGGGAAACTCCCCTAGGGGTCCCTACTTCATTTGCACATGGTGTCCTGGCCAGGGGGTGACAGCAATAAAAATGTGTCAGATGTCAGTGGGCCCATCAGGCCACTACCTTTGGGTCAGCGGTCATATGCAACTGAAGGGAGCAATCTCTAGGGGAGCTCCTCACTCCACCCTTACAGATGCACAAGGGAAATGATTCTCCTGATGTAGTGTGTAGGTACAGAGGGGGGACTTCACCTAGGGATTACCCCTGCTGGTTTCACATGGCTCCCCCATCCAGGGGCAGCAGCATGGCAGATATGTATGCTGGTGTCCAGCATTTTTTTAATTTTGTGCTACACCCCCTGGCTTCGGGTTCCACATGCAAACAGAGGAGGGAATGCACAGAGGAGTCCCCCCTTACATGCTTTGCAGACACATTCTTGAAAAATCTCCTACTAGGGGATTTTCCCACTTTCAGACAAGTCTGGGTGGGGGGGAGGAATCAAGGTCCTTTCCCCACAGGACTGGGTCCCTGAGACTGGGAGAGTTTCTGCCTGGCATGGTTGGAGAATCTGGGCTGCCACCAGCAGCCCAGTTTCCCACCATAAGTAAACAGACATCACCCACAAAAAGTCATCACAAACTGTTACTACCTTCAATGGCACCTAAATGTAAGCACTTGTGGTGCAACATGGGGCTATAATGTCTATTCATTTGGCTTCTGTGCCACCATGAAAAATACTTATGGCAGCACAAAGTCAACATCTGTTTGCAGCCTAATAGACACCAGTGTTTATTTGACAGCTTCTTGAAAATAAGAAGCAGTGGAGATTGGACAAGCAAAAAAGTAACAACTCCCTGGCTTACTGTCCTAGCACTGGACCAAGTGCTTTAGGAGTTTTTCAACTGCATAAAGGGAGAAGAAAGGAGTGGTAATTGCTGCATGTGACTGCTACCAAGTTTTATCTAATATTTTCACTAGTGAAGTTGGTACAAAAGGTAGGAATGGAGTAAAGTTAATTGCTAATGCAACAAGGTTGGGAGGCACGCTCAATACAGAAGAAGATAAACCCCAAGCAGGCAGAACAGGATGGCCTGGAGGAATGGAGCAATATAAATGGAATGGAATTTAATATTATGATGTAGAAGTACGTAGGGACTAATATCAAGTATTCCTTTTATAAAGCTGTAAGCTCATCAGTTGAAAATGGAAGAGGAAGAGATATGCCTGGCTGATGCGCTGTAAAAAAGGCAGAGGGAATCCTAGAATGTACTAGGGAAGTATTTCTAACACACAGAGAGAGAAGTAATAATGCACTTAGTTTTGGTCACTCATTTCCAAGAATGATTAATTCAAACTGAGACAAATAAAGAGAAGGGTAGGAAGAACGACTAGGGAGAATCCATCTAATAAGTAGTTAAAAGAGCTTGGCTTATCAGCCTACGCTGGCTAAATAAAAGCTGAGAGGAGATATGATTACTCTCTATAGATAAGTTAAGGGGAAAGAAGCAGTAAATGGAAAAAGCACTTTAAGATAAAGAACAATATTGCACAAAAATCATATGACTATAAACTGCAAATAAATTTAGGGTGAAAATTAGAAGAACTGTTCTAACTATTGGAGGACTGAGCTTCTGACATAAGCTTCTAATAGGAGGAGTGGGACCAGGAAACCTAACTGGATGTTGATAGACTTATGAGCAGGATTATATGCTGTGATTGACTGTGAAAGCTAGGGGACCAGAGCTGATGGTTGAGGAATTCTTTTGACTTCTATGTCCTAACAAACAAAGCTGTCTGTCCCTCATCCCATTCAAAAGCTTCTTCAAGAGGCTTGGAAATACAGATGGAGGAGGTAGGAGGGAATTCGTTCCCTCCCAGGTAGGAGGGAATTTTTTAGACATTATTTTTTTTCCCATTCCACAGGTCCATCTGAAGGCCAGGTTAAGTGGTAGAACCAGTGGTAAACCCATAGAATTAGTATGTCTTCAATAGGATGTTCCCTGAAAAAAAGCATTAATCCTGACAGCATTTTCAGGATTGGGCCCTTATAGTGTAAGGATATGTTCTGCCAAGCACAGGTTTGCAGATGAAACATTTTCAGTTCATTCTTGCAAATATCCAACATTATTCTCTATGAGCTACATGTCCATGGTCATAGGTGTTCCTGGTAAGTAAAAGACAAACGACAAGGTTGTTCTTTTATTTCAAGTTACTTGATTGTGATTCTCTGTTTACATGACCCCAAGACCCCATTTACACCAACACCTCCTTCCTGAACAGTTATTCACTTTTTAAACCTTCTTATAAAGATATCTTATAGTACTTTACTCTAAATAACTTTTCAAATACCTGGCTTCAGTCTGGTATTTAATTACTTGCAAAAGCCATTTATTGCCGCATATATAATCATAAGCCATGAATGTTATCCCTTAATTAAAGCCAGCAATATCTAACATGTCTGCTGGCATATATCACCCTCCTTAGGGATATTATTCACCAAAGTCGCTGAATTTAAACATTCACTGTCAACTAAAAATACTTTGGGTCTCTGGGATACCCTCTGATTGTTGCCATATTATTTCAGGAAAATCTTCATCTAATCTTCCTGTTGCAGGAATCGTTTCTCATTTCCTGTGTACCCACAATGTGACATACTTGCCCATTTATAGAACAATGTCTCAGGGAAAATCCTGCCCCACCAGTCTATTCCCTAGCCAGAGAACTCCATTAACTTAAGAAAAACCTTTGTAAGATTGTGCACTAGGAAGAGGATTTGGCTTTCAGACATTTCTTAATGATAACTATGATTAATAAGGCCTTTTTTTTCCTTTTCTGTTCACTTTTTATTTTTTTAAAAGAGTTGGATGCAATGCTTAAT
>NW_017729032.1:133329955-133332938 GCF_001723915.1 Gavialis gangeticus
TGCATGGGCTGCCACCAGGTCCCACAGCCCCTGAGCTGCGTGTGGCCTGCCAAGCCCCGAGCACATCAGCTTCAAGCGCCCCATGTACCGTTGTACTTTGTTAGGTAGCAAATGTAAACACCTCAGAGGTGTTTTATCTTGCTATGTACCTAGGTCATTTAAACTGCTGAACATGCAAACAGCAATGCAATTAAAGCGGTGCAAAAGGGCATTTAAGCTGCTTTTAAAAGCCAATTTTGTGGCTTGTACAAAGACCCCATCCCTCTTGATCATGGTGCATGCATGAGAGGTTACCAGGACCTTCCATCCCCAGCCATTTAGACCTTTGAGACCGAATCTGGACATTTGGCGCCTTGATGGCTGTAGTTACATGTGGGTCTGGGAATCAAATCTAGGTCTTCTGTATGGCAGACAAGGATTTCACCACTGAACCACAACTGTGTTTTTTGGGTGTGTTTTTTTGTTTTTTTTGTTTTTCTGTTCACTTTTTATTTTTTTAAAAGAGTTGGATGCAATGCTTAATCAGAGACTTAATGGGCTGGAAAAACACAAAATAAAAGCTGAGAATGAATAAGCAGTTCAACACTGCTGGTTAGAAACATTACAGAATAGGCAAGAATTGAGAGAATTAAATCACAGAGAGTAACACTACACCCACGCTGAGTTACACAACGTATGCAGTGTTTTTACCTGGGAAAATCGGTTAGGTGGGAGTTTAATCTTTTCTCACTTCACTATTCCCAGTTTTATCAACTACTTAAGGGAATAAGTAAAATTAAAAATCATTACTGGAAACACTATTAAAGGAATAACTTTAATGATCAGGTTTATTTTCCATTACATTCCATATGGATATGTAATTCTGCTATCACCACATAAAATCACCTAGGACTACAAGTACACTGAGTTAAATCTTTTCCCAATTAAGTCAAATTCTTTATTGTTCCTTCAACAAACACTGAAAGAGCAGGGTCTCGCTCAACAAATAGAGGTAGGCGCTCTGCTAATTTTTCGGCTCATTGCCATTTAATAGAATTCACAACTTCATGTTTGGTACCCAAAGAGAAAGTTGTGGCGCAATAAGTAAGTTTTCCACAATAAGTTTTCACTGAAGTATGAAACCCCAATTCCCCCCCCCACCTCCTACCCGCTCCCCAGTGAATGCTCAAATCAAATCGCAGGTTATAGAGTTATGTGTTCCTGTACTCTTGTTGCTTGGCCTAATGAAGATTAAATTAGGCCATGAAATATAAATGGTTTCAGTAAGAGGTACTGAGACCCCCTCCCCACCAGACTTCTCTATCCCAGAATGCCATATAGCATGTCAGTTAATGTACTGCCATGGGGGGTGAGCGATGTGGATGTAAATCTACTTGAATAGAGGAAAGCCTTGAATGAGGATCTCTATATCTGCATGAATACTCTAACTAGTGGGCTGAGGAATATAAAGCTTTCTCCTTCAGCCACATTTTACTTGCAGCCTAATATTCTGGGTACTCTTTGGGAGCACTAAGAGATTGAGCCTACTGGCAAAATATGTAGAAGGATACCTAATCTATGAAACCCAAAGGGGCTTGGGTAAGAAAGTTATCTATCTACTCATGTTCGTAAAAACACATATATTTCTAAAGGTGCTCAAAAAAAGACACTTACGTAACAAGCATTAAGATTGTGATGACGTAAAAGGGGGTGGGGGGGGTGTCTCACGCAGAGCGCGGCTGGACAGAAGCATGGGAAGACTGCCCCTCTAGAGACAATGTGCTGAGAAAAGCAGATGTTTGTCCCACTGAAGGCAATACAGTGTGGGCAGATGAAGTCCACCTGGAGAGACCCATTTTGAAAGAAGAAAAGAGAACTCAGTGGCCATTGGGGACGGCTAAAGAAAATCCCTATGAGGGACTGACTAAAGAAGTACCTTGATAATGGGCTTTCCCGTTCCCTGGGGAGAGGGTGAAAAGGCCCGCACCACAAGCTGAAGGCTGGAGGGAGCCTGACTGTAGTGATTCTTCCCCAGAGCCTGTGGAGCCACCGAGGGAGTTGCTGTAGGATTAGGAAGGTGCCTGAGCCCAGGAATCCTCCCCGGGATGAGGAGGAAATGTGCATGCAGGCCTAGCTGGGAAGGAACCACAAGCCCCGAGTGTGGTGAGAATGCACTGGGGAGGCAGGACTGGAGGGCAACAGACCCAGTCCACCTGTATGTGAGGTTGAAGGAGATGGGACACAGGCCACAAGAAGTCAGAGCAACCCACCTGGAATCATAGTGGGGAAAAGCAGGGCTTATGGAATACTAGACCATACTTACCTGGGTTGAGGCTTCTTGTGAGAAAGCTAGGATGAGGAGGTGACAAAACCTTCCCCTGATTGCCTGGCTGGGTGTGTATACTAGCCAGGGTGACTGCCTGAGACAGGGTCCAGTCTCTGCTGCCTGCTGTGTTAGAGGATATGGATCAGGGTGGAGAGAAGTGTATTACAGAGATACCGGAGGAAGCAAAGGCTTGCAGTGTGTGACACCTGAAGCAAGCGCAAAGGGACCCAAGCCAGGGAAGACCTGCCCACAGCTCCAGTGAGAGGGGCAAAGAAGTGGCTATTCCTCTGAAGGTGTCACCTCAGGCTCCTAAGTGTGCAGAGAACCATCATATTCATTGTTGTGTATAAAAGTTATTGATTAGATGTATAAATAAGTATGGGCAAGCCTATAAGTCGGTAACTTAACTGGATCAGTGTTGGTGCCTTATTATCTATCTGTGATTATTATTCTCCTTTTGGATTCAGAGTATTCAAATGTTATATGTTGTGACTGTCATTACCGGGGTTGTGTATGTATTGTATGTTCCCTTTAATATCCTTTATGAGTTAAACCTGCTTGATTAATTGTAATTTATATTGTATATAATTAAATCCCATATATAGTTAATCATTTGTTTGCAAGGCTCATCCTCTGTAAAGGGAGACCCTCTTCTTGAGCAACCTGCCACAGCCACTA
>NW_017729032.1:133337938-133355896 GCF_001723915.1 Gavialis gangeticus
CTTGATTAATTGTAATTTATATTGTATATAATTAAATCCCATATATAGTTAATCATTTGTTTGCAAGGCTCATCCTCTGTAAAGGGAGACCCTCTTCTTGAGCAACCTGCCACAGCCACTAAAAGGGCTGGCTACTGGGCACCCCAGGACCCTACTATTCAGTAGCAGCTGTGAGCAGTGCCATGTGCCAGGGTAACACTTAGGAGCATGAGGAAATTTATGGCTAGAAATTTAGGCACATATACACTTCAAGCACCTTCCTGATTACACAGCAACTGAGTAGTATTTTTGAGGCCCAGGGTTTTGGACTTTAGCACCTAAACTAGCAGTTAGCTAGCAAATAAACTTCTAAGCTCTTTTTGTAGATCTATCCTTGGGATTTCCTTCAAACTGAAAACCTCCAGAGGACTCAGAACATTCACAAAGGACAGCTGGAACTGTTAGTTTTCCATACTTCAGCATGGAATAATCATCCAGAAGTTAGCTATTCTTCTAGACTAAATGCGGACATTTGGGGAAGTTGGGTTGTGTTAAAAATGGTCACCCAAGTCAGGATGGGGAGGCTAGTAGGGAGAGGGCTGGGGAAGGGGAGGGGAGGGGAGGCAGGGGTTGCTGGGTTTGGCGAGATCAGGGGGCTTGCAGAGTCCATGTGGGGGGGGGGAGTTAGGATGGGAACAGGGGCTATTTTTAGTCCCCAGACCACCCCCAGTGGCCAGGCTTTTCCAGTTTGGGGTCTGTGCAGGTAACTGTACAGAAGTTCCATGCACCAGTCTAACCTAGGTCAATTAAGTTTGAGTGTACATGGTTCCAGGTCTATCTTAGACCAGGTTCTGCCATTTTTAGACTGTTCTGTGTGCATGGAACTTCTGTGCTGTTATGGCTATTAGATGGATTTCTGATCACTGAGACTGGGTCTAAATGTAAGGTCCACAACTGGGTGGCCTTTTTGTATCCAATCTAATCTCCCCCTAACCCTCCCCTCCCCCCAGTAGCTGCACTTAGCCATTAGGTTTCAATTGTGCTGAATTTTCTCCAGCTGTGCTGTTCCATACTTCTCTTGGATAGCTTCATCCTGTACATTTCCCTGATAAGTATAGTAGAGATCCTTATAGTTAGTTCATACAAAAATTATAATATTTAATTACCAATTTATGCTATTATGCAGATGCCTATTGCAATTTTTATAATAGTTTCCATAATGTTCTATGTGCTATATATACTCTGATCCAGTCATTGCTTAAATAAATTGCCATTCCAAAAGATTCTAGGTTTGCAGAGCATGCATTAAGTATTTGCTGCTGGAATTCTAATAGTCACTAATCAAAATCCACCTCACATTTGTTAGCTTTAACTGAACACATATGCTTTTATGTAGTTTGGTTTTGCTTTCCTGCTTTGAATGTTGTTTATAGCATGAATTCTGAGTGAATGTGAGTTATGCATTCAAATTCTGCTTTCTGAGAATAACCTCTAAAAGTAGTCATTTATAGGCTGTTAGTTTCCATGATTTTTTTTTCTTTACTGGTAAACCCATGTTAGAATACTTTTAAGAATCAAATGGGAAAAAAAAGATATGAAAGAACTTATGTAAATTATTTTAAAAAAAGAATTTATTGCAATTACTTGTTTTTATTTATTAATTAATTTGGAGACATTGAACCTGCAATTAGGGGAGTCTACAGTTTTCCAACACCTTCTAATCAGTTATTTCATAGTAAAAAAATCTTTGTTTAAGCTCTTGTGCTGTTAAACACTGCCTAACATTCATACTGAAATCTATTTCATTCTAAACACAGTAATAGTCCGAATAATTCTTACAAACCATGCCACGTACGTAATAATAATACGCATGGGCTTATGTCAGTATTAAATCTTTATTAATATTTTTAATTTATTGATGTATTCTCATGGGTAATTACTTCAATAGAAGCTCAAAATTTATCTGAGATGTCACTCAGGACTACAAAAAAATCTAAAATTAAAAATTAGAACCTAATTAATCTTTAGCATAACGTCACTATAGTTCATATTTATTTTATTAAGCCAAGAAATTTTAGGAGATGACATCATGTCTGAGAAAATGTCACAGTCGGCAGGAAAGATTCTTCAGGCAGTTAAAGTAGCTTTTTGAGGTGATAACAGCAGAATTAGGCTGACAAAAAGACAATTGCTTAAAAATGGGAAAAGAATTTCTCATTTCCCCTAAAAATAAAAATGTTATTAAAAGAAATTGTTCAATAAACAGCAAACTATAGACTACAGTGATAAGAAATCAACCCCATTTCCAATTTGTGTATGATAAACTTTGGTGGGTTAGGAAAGAGCAGCCTTTTTGATACTCCCTGGGGTACTGTGCGTAGTAGAAAAAGACTAAGAAAAATCTGGTAGAAAATTAGCAGTATCTATGATGTTGAAAATAAAACATAACAAAAGCCTGATAGGGCTGTCAGAAAGAACAAACAATCTTGATCCACAGTAGTTAAAAGAGGTCTGCAAACAAAGCAGGATTGCATTTCATTTCAAACAGCCCTGTGATCAGACTGAAGTGAGATAGCAGCTGGTTAAATAGAGTTAACAAGCCAGACACTTCAATCCCACTAAAATGCTACTGTACAGTATGTTGTGGCAGTTTGTTTTTAATGAAAGTCAGCTTTCTGGCTGCAAACAATTTAAGCTATCAGAACTTCCATAGGAACAGTTGAAATGCCTTGAAGAAAATGAAAAGTTCATTTCAGCATCAGTGGAAAAATAATATTTTACATTCAGATTCATATACGGAAGCTCTTTATTACCTTTGTTATAACTTACTTTTGCTGTGGCATGTGTGTATCAAGTAATATTTTCAGATTATCATACTCATTTTAATTTAAAAACTGAAAAAAAATGTGCTGACTTATTGGAAAATAAATGTTCATAGACACCATATTTAAAACACATGTGACTGACATAAATTACAGCTGTTTTCAAAGTTAACCTGTAATGCTCAAGACTCCCATCTGGAACAGAAATATCCTGTATTAAGGATTCATCCACTGTTCTTCCACAAGCCTGATGAGTCCACCTGTCCCAGTCATGCTGAGCAGGTCAAATCCAGAGCCTGCAGTCTGCCCTGCAGGCAATGCAAAAAAATGAATTGTGTTTGTCTGGTAACTTTCCCATTACTAACGTGCAGCTTAGCTGTGAAGTGAAACTTACCAGACTAGCAGATTTCACTTTGAAGTCTCTTGTACAGGCATCATAAGGGACCAAAGCTTGGAACAGTATGTAGGATGGAGAGGAAAGGGAAGAATAGAAAATAGGCAGAGAAGAAATTTAGCCTTTTGATTCTGGAGGGTACTGCATGAATAATGCAACCACATATCGGAGAAGATTTTGTTTGATCAGCTCACCTGCACTCTGCCCACTCAGTCAACCCTGCCAATTCTGCTTCTAAAATTCAGACTCATGAGCAGCTTTTAACATCCATTTTTAAACAGCCAGAGTAATGTTTCCTTCTTTTCCTCATAATGTAGAATTATTTCCCTTCCTTGTCCCTACCCTACAAATTATGCTGGAGGTAAAACATATTCAAGACCTGGACCAGTGATGAATTAAAGACTCATTATCTCATTACCATTAAGTGCTGCCACTATATGAATAATGCGAATAATGCAGCCAATCCAAATGCATATCAATAAAAACTCACACATCACATCATCATCCCTTTCTCTGCTGTTCCCTCTAGCATCTTTTTTTGTGAATATTTATTTTGCAATAATTTTTTTTGGTGAATATTTATTCTGCAAGCATTGTTCTTTTTGGACATAATTATGACTTATAGTGATGACATAAAGTTTATTCCCTAAGATCCAGATCCTCAAAGGTATTAACACATGGGAACTGTTAATTTATTTAATTTATTTTTAAACTGCATTGAAAAGGGCCAAAGAAGCAACTAGTTAGAGGCATGAAAGAAAAAAGAAAAGAATAGGAAAACCAAAAGAAGTTGATGTGGAGAGCAGAACTGGGCAACATGCTCAGGAACTGTCCCCATTCTGTAGAAGATTTCAGAAACCTAACCCGAGGGTTGGGAGTGGAGGAGGATTCTTGAACCACCTTTCTGTGTAGCTTGGTTGGCACCTAAGCCAGTGGGAATTAACTCCTGATGCAAGGGTAATGCTTTCATGCAATCATCCCATAGAGCAGGAGGATAGTGCAGGCAGGTAGCAAATAGGAGCCTCCAAAATTGGTGCTATTATATGGAAGAAAATTTACAAATTTAGAGAAATAAAAGTTTCCAGATAGCTCATTTTTTATTCAAGATCCACAGACTTCAGAAATCACCTGGTCTGTCCAACTCCCAGTGTAGGATATTCTAAAATCATCTAAATTCTGAAAGAGATTGGATAATGCACGGCAGGACGTTATCCTCAGGAGATTTTTTAAATGTCTAGCTGACTTCCATTTTAGGAAATTAACATTCTACATATAATTATTATTGTAGCCATTTATTAGTCAAAACTAAGCACAGTCCTTGTCTTACAAGCAGCTGTAGGAAAACAAAAGATCCTGTCTTAATTAAAGACATGAATATAGCTATAGCAAATTGCCTGAATGGCATCAGGGGCAAACAAAGATGTTTGCCTGACAACACTAAAGAGGAAACTAAGCAATGGGATTCAGAAAGGAATAAAGCTTAACAATTCCCCAAAGTTTACCTAACAAAAGTACTTCAGATATGGACAGTTGTTAAGAGCCAATTCTGAGGAAAAGGAGAATTTACAAATTACTCATTTTCAAGCCCAGGAACCTTGTATACCTTACTGCACTGTCCAGACCAATATAAAGAACAGGAAAGAGAACTTGCCCCAGTCACAGGAGACACTTTTCCACTACAGCTCTTTTCTGGGCAGAAGTGTAGGAAATACCATTATACTCTCAATGAGAGAAATACAACTAACCCAAATAACCTCCCTTTCAGAAAGGGCAGTTCTGAGCTATGTTAATTTTACTAAATAAGGGTAGAACCTCAAAAAGGACTTGTGAAAAAGAGAAGGATCCTTCCTCCATTTTATCTACCCAGAAGAGTGAAGATGAAGAAAGGAGTCTCAAGACACAAACAACAGTGAAAAATTATAATTCCATTAGTTTATTCAAAGAGGCTTTCCTTGCACTCAAAGCTAGAAAAAGGCCTGGACTGGAGCAAAAGAGCTAGAGGTTCATTTTTTCCCCTATGCCATTCATAATATCTGTGAACAAGCTAGAAAGGGACTCAAGGATAAAAAAAAAATTTTATTAAGCTAGGACCTACATGCAAAGAGGCAAAGGAGGAATGGAGAATAGGAGCACTGAAAACATACATGTATGATAAATACATTCACTTGAATACTAACATCAAATGCATATATTCTAGTTTAGCCTTTAACTTCCCAAAGAAGAGGATTTTGTACATGCTTATAATTTTATGGGCTGTTTGCCCTTACTTTGTTGCAGAGATGCAATTATTTATAGAAGAAAGAATGTGATAACTGTATTGGAAACAGAATCTTGGAAAGAAAGACCATGTCATGCAGCCCTTTTCACAAAAGAATCAAGTCCATCTTAAAAGTAGTTTTTTGGTCTTTTGAACTGTACTGTTCCTATTGGAAGGTTGCTCCAGAACCTCACTGATTTTTTTTCATAATGATTATCATTTGTGTCTTTTTCCTTTTTTTTAACTATAGGCCCTCATTCATGTTCACTCTGCTCTGTTTAGCTATTTAGAGGGCCACCTTCCCAAAACTCTGAGTCATTTGATCACCAGGGATCCTAGTTTTTGCTGATTAAAAAAAATCCCAATTTTTGAATTAAAAATGTAACCCCAAATCCACATTTTTCTGTGATTAAAATGAAACACTACTAATATATATATATTTAGTGGGTCACCTTCCTAAAACTCTCTCAGTCATCTGATCAGCGGGGACCCAGGTTTTCTCTGATTTAAAAAAATCCCAATTTTTGAATTAAAAAAAGTAACCCAAAATCCACATTTTTCTGTGATTCAAATGAAACACCACTATATAGAGAGAGAGGGAGTGGTGTTTCATTTTAATGGGGGAGAGTGGAAGCCCTGACTCCAGCCCCAGCTGCCCCAGGCCTAGCCATCTCAGCTGGGTGGGGGCTGTGGCTCCCCCATGGCCTGGCTGACCAGTGCGGCTACTCTCCCCAGCCCTGCCAGTGGCAGAAGGAGGATGGGGGAGGGAGGGGAATGGAGGCCCCTCCCACAGCCCCAGCCCACCCAGCCAGCACAGCTAGGAGGGCCCACACTGCTGGGGCTTCTCCCCTGCACCACGACCCAGCTGACCAACATGATTCTTGTCACCAGCCCTGTCTCCTGTCAGTTGCTAGCTGTCAGCACCAGCAGTGATGGGGAAGTACGGGAAAGCAGAAGCCTGAGCCATGGACCTGTCCCCTCATCCCCAGGCTCAGCCAGAACAGCCGTGGGGGCTGAGGAGCAGGGGCCTCCACTTTCCTGCCCCCCCCACCACTGCGGGCGGGGCTGGGGAGAAGAGCCATGCTAGACAGCAGGGAAGGGGAGAAGCCCCTATCACACGTCCCACCAAGCTGTGCTGGCTAGGTGGGGCCTGGGGAGCGGGCGGAGGCCTCCCCTTTCCACTCTGCTCCCCTTTCCACCCGCATTGTCAGTAGCCACTAGTTGCTGGTTGGGGGAGCAGGGCTGGGAAGCCATTCTGTGCTGGCTCCAACCCTCCCTGTGACTAACAGCAGGGCAAGCCGGGGGGAGGGTGCCTAGCAGCCAATCAGGAGTGGCCCACCACTTGGCTGTGTTTGGCTGCCCTCAGCAGTTTCCAGCATGCTGGGAGGTGTGCAGGAGCACCCCCAAGCTGCTGGCCTCAACCAGCGCAGGGAAGCTTTGTGCCTCCCCATGAAAAAATGAACTTGTGTTCTTTTTGCTCCCAAACTAACATAGTCCACATAGAGAAACTTGTGTAAGTTAGAGAGAATCGGCCTCAGGCTTTTTGAATGTCTGCACCGAGCCACACTGAAACATAACAGCCAAACACACCAAAAACCTTGTAAAATGCTCCTCTGCTGTGGGCCATGGAAAAGAGCTGTAATAAACTCTGTCCCATAAAAAGTGGTGTAAACATTATAACCTGTTTTTACTAGCCTTTTAAGTGCCAGGAGCAATTGATCTTATACAATTTGGCTCTTTTCCGTTTCCAAATCTCCAGGAGCATCCAAGTTCCAACATGGGTGTTCAAGTGCCTTTGGAGGCCAAAAATAGGAACAAGCTAGAAAGTTATTGCATATGTAGTTATTCACTTCAGGCAGATGTTTAATATTTCCAGCAGCAAAAATCTAAAGCAAAGCACCTAAAGAAATCAACAGACTGTTTCTGCAATGTTAATCGAAACAAATACCCATGCGATCTCGAGCTGTTCCCCTAAATTGCTGCATCTGCTACTATTGGAAAGAATACAAAAAGGCTGTAAATGTAGTGAAAGTAGTGGTATCCCAGGCTCAGGGCATTCTGGTCACAATAGCTTCCCTAAGGTTCAAAGCTTCTATTTGTTTTGGGCAAAATATTGCAATCCTTAGTCCTCAGGAGAAACTCCAATTCACTTAAACAGGAATTTTGCCTGAGTAATGACAGAAGAATTTAGCTCAGTTTGAACTTCATGAGCAAGTAACATGAGTTTCACAGTTCTTGATTGCTGCCAAACACTTTCCCCATTAAATTGTTGTGGGAAATCAGCCATACAATTAAGTCCTGCTTTATGCTTTCAATAACCTTAATGAAGTAATTTTGGCTTTCGGTATTATATTTTTTTTTTCACCCTCGATGTGGCAGCTGCTGCTGGCCCAAAAGAACATCTCCTAAATGCAGAGACTTAACGATGGAGGTGCATATGACTCTGACAGCTATTAGACCTCATTAAAATGACTAAGAAGCCCTGCAAAGTCCACACAATACACATATTCTGTAATGTATGAACAGTTTTCCTATTGTTTAATATGCTTTATATCTTATACTGCCCATTCTCATTAAAAAAAAAGGGCAGGAAGCTTTATGTATAATGTTCCCATGTTCATGGCTGTCTTGTATTTCTCTAACAGGTTAATGAAAAAAGTCCCAAACACACACACGCAAATTTTCCAGATTTTGGAGTTTGAGAATCTGATTCTACATCTGAATTCAGAGGCTTTAATCCACTTTCATTTCAATGTGCATTCTGCTTACCTGGCCCTTAAAGCAAAAAGCCTTCTGGAATCAGAGCACTGTAAGCTCCTCCTATACACGTGCAGGGAGCTGGCTCCAATGCACTAGAAATCCAGCACGTTGGAGCAGACTCGATTAATCGTTCCAACCCAGAGAACTTTTACAATCTTTTCTCCCATGCCTGATGAAGAGTGTTTGTGCCTGAAAGCTTGTAATTAAAGACATTTTTTGGCAAAAATCTAGTTGGTCTAATAAAAGATATCACCTTTACCACAAGTCTTGACTGCTGTGATTGCAATGGGAGTTCCATATGTAGACAGCTGACAAGATGAAATCCTAGCTTCTTTACAACAGAAAGGTTCATAAGAGGGAAAATTCCATGTCCTATAAGAATAGAAATTATTTAAAATTCTAGGTTTGATTTTGACAGTCAAATGGTCAAGTGGTTAAATTGTGAAAACAGAGTGTCAAGAGCCAGGTTGTGAGTTTGGATTGAATACCAGACTCCCTTCATGAAAGTGTTTGCCCTACTACTCCACTACAGGCTCATTGTGCACTGGCTCTGTGTCCCAATGAACATCCAATTACTTCATGCCAAGTAGAAATGCTTCAGAAGGAAGCTCCAGAACATCATACCCAGATGAATACTTTATATCCAGATGTTTAGTGCACCTTCTTGGAACATATGAATTCAAACCCTCACCATAATCTTAACTCACAGGTTATTGCCTGATAGAGGGCACCCTTTTAATCAGGTTCTGTTGAAGGTTAGATGTAGCTTGAAACTGCCCTGCAAGTAAGCTACACAGGGAAACAGCGTCTAGGAGATTCCTTCTTGAACGTTTGCATGAAATAAGAGCTCAGCTTTTCAGCAGTGAGAATTTAGGTAGTTGTATAGATGTTAAGCCTCAGTAGCTTGTGCGCGTGATTTTACAGGGCTTTAGATAACTGTGGAATGATAGCGGAGTTTCTAGGCAAATATCAGAAGTCCTAAAATTCTGGGTTTGGGTAAAGAAACATTTCATTTACACCCTAGGTCTAACTCTCCATCTGAAAATTAAATCTGTGTTTATAAGATCCACGTTTCCCCATTTTGGTGATGGGAGGCTTAGGGGGTTTTTTTTGTTTTTTGGTTTGTTTTTTTTTTTGCAAGTGTGTGATTGCTATTCGGTTTTCATTTTTTCCCCCTCCTAACAGTTCCATTTTGTTCTTTCTTATGATATTTGGAAAGTTAGACTAAATGAATAATTTTGCCTCTTGTGCATAATTGTATTAAATTGTTCTAAAGTTATTCTTTAGAAGATAAAATCATGTTGACATTTAATATATTTTCTGGTGGGAATCGAAAAAAAATGCTGCTTTTTCACTATATTTGGACATTATCTACATAGATGTTGTAAAGGGATTCTGTTTATCTGTTCTTGAAAACAAACATTGTTATTGAGATCCAAAACCATGTACAACATCTTAGCCTTGCTGGTGTGAAATGTAATTTGCACTGTTAAGCCTTGGGGACCTGGGAAAAATGTGGGATGAATGGTAGGTGTTAAATTCCAGCTTTACAGTATCCTGCAGAAATGAAAAGGGTACATAGAGCCCATGGAAGGGTCTAATCTATTTTTTATCTTATGGCCCTAACATCCCCAAGGGGGAGTCACATATCCATGTGATATAGCCGAGAACAAGATTTGACCTTTGAATTTTTGATTCACCTGAAAGACGGATAAAAACTCATAGCCAGAAATCTCTGGTAGCCACACACCTACAGCTAAGTTCAAGCATTCAAAAAACCCCTGACAGAAGCACTCTGTCACACATTACTTAAAGCCCTATAAGTTAGAGCAAACTGAGATATTCACTGTTTGGGGATGGGGGGGTTTTCAGAGCCTGCTTGTACTGGGCTCCTGCACGCCTCCTAAGAGACTGCCAGCAGTGTCTGCAGGCAATTAGCGATCACCGCTGGCTAGTGCTGATGCTGCTGGCGGCGTCTGTGCATGGTTGCCAACCACCAATCGGCACTTGCCACTCCCCACCCCCACCGCCAACAGTGCCGTGGCCACCTGCGGGAGCTCCCTACTTGCCATCACCATGCTCCCACTGCCAGCAACACCACCGCCACCTGCAGGAGCTTGCTGTGCCCCCCCAGCCTCCAGGGGCATGTGATCATGATTTCTTGTATTTGCGATATCTGTAAAGCTGACTTCCACCTACATTCATAGAGTTATTCTGAACAACCCAGAGAACTTGACACATCATATACAAACAAAAAGAAATTCTGTTCACTTTTATTAAAGCATGCATGCTATAAAATAAAAAGCTCTCAAAAGCTATGCATAACGTCATACAAATTTAATCAGATTAAAACTTTTTACACAGAAACCTATTCAACTACTCCTGGAGAAATTAGGAAGACATAAAACAATGATATTCCATTATATTTTTGCCACCGTGTTTCTCCATGAGCACTTCTGAGCAGGTCAGTTTGTTGTTCCTTTGTGCAAGTTTAGTGAAGCTCTTCTAAATGCCCTTGGCTCCAGAATCTCAGAGAATGTTTAGAGCCAAAATAATCACATTCTTGGTGTCAACTTGTTTTACATTTCCCACCCAGTAGCAAGTTAATAACTTTCAACCTGAAAGTCCAACACTCCTGTGTGTGAGAGCTGACATATGAGTTTATTACACCAAGAACTAGATATACAGTGGAAACTACTTTTTTTTTGTCTACCTGTGTATTTAGTTAACATTAATCACCTCCAGCTGCACAATTTAAATCAAATACTGTGTTGGTTTACAACAGTTCTTCTTTCCCTAGATGCTTTGGCTGTTTTACAAATTGAGTTCTGTAATACAGGCCTTCTGCATGTGAAAAATAGGAGTTGCAAGTTCTCTGGGTATTTAGGCAACAAAAGCAACATAAATGATCGAACACTGATTCCTGTTGTAACACTAGCCCACCTGCCATGATGTAACTGAATGGCTGTGAAAGAATAGCAAGGTTACTGGCACTGTAAATAGGTGGCACTGCCAATAGGTCAAACAGCATCATCCTCTTCCAGCCAAAAAAGAAAGAGGGTATGTTATATGGTAACATACAGCTTTGTTGCCTAACAAACCAGAAGCGTAGAAGCCTATCTTATTTCAACCATGCCATTTCCCGAACAGCTAATCAGCATATTCATAATTATATTCATTCATTTTAGAACTATCATACTTTTTCAGGCTTCATTTCACAAATTGCACTAGTCAGAATCACAGATGTTAGTATCCAGTTTGTTTGTTTGTTATTTGCATGTATTTCAGCTGCTCTGTTTCCGTTTTCTTGCCTTCAGAAGCCTCTTTCAATTTTATATTATACAACAGAATAAATTTGATGTCCTCATCTTGTCTGAAAATGTAGGTTTATATGAATTATACCTAACTTCTGCAACACCATCTTGCCTTTTAGGTCTGCTGTAAAGCTTTATGAAGAAAGAATGTCACAGAAAAATTATACCTTTTACAATCCACTATTAAAGCCCATGTTCTAAACAGACAACAGTCCCAATTGCTATTCCTCAAACAGGGTATATACAGCAGGTGAGCGTCCAAAACAAGACTTCCTTTTTAAAAGAAAACATGCCTTTCTTTCCAAGCTTGGTTTCTGTTTTTCAGTAGTGGTGGAAATACTTAGTCTACTTTCTCGTTCCTCTTTAAGATACTTTAAAGGCCCCTCACAATAAAGACATTTGCAGTGCTGCAGCCACATTGTAAAAATTGGCACTAGTGTGTAATTATTTCAGTTGTTCTTAATATAAACAGATCCTAAGACAGGTTAATACTGCTAATTCACAGTGTTGTGAAGACAGCTAAGATTGAATATTAACTTTTTTTTTCATTGCATTCTTTTTTTTCATTGCATTCCTGGCAGCTTAACAGTAATTTCTGTTTAGAGCTTTGTTGCTAGGGCTTGACCGACAAATTGGTGTACTGTAAGCAGTTTTTTAAAAAATATATTGAATATATACACATACGAAAGGAAATATAAATCATGATTTCCATGTGGAATATGCTTCCACTTGAAAGTATTAATAGGCCCTTTCTGATCCAGCTATGAGTCAGCAAAGTTAGCTCTGAATCTCTGTGAAGAGCCTCAGAACCTGATAACTCCTCACAGATACGTTCATCAGAAGCTTGCTGTAGCAAGTATATTAACACCAACGCACGTATGGAACTTCTTTGCACTTCTGATTGCAGTCACGCTGTTTTCCAAGCATTCCTAACCGAGAGAAGCCTTGAGGCAATCGAGTTGATTTGGGTCCCTGCTAACTTTCACCTCTCCCTAGGCATGTGAAAAATTCACATTAATTTTAATGGGAGTTATGCTTTTGAAGGTAAAGAAGAATACTTTCCTTAGGGGATGCATATGATTACCTTATATGGTAACTGATAGCAGAGCAACAGACACTTTGCAGTCAAATGAACTACTACTTCCATTGCTACTAAAATAATAATTGTGGTGATTTCATTGAGTGCCATGCAAGGTCATCTCATCTTGCTGCTAACTAAAAGTACTTTTCTTTCTGAATGTATTCTTCCCCCACTTCATTTTTTTTCTTTTCAAAAATCTTCATATTTACTGTTCTTCAGTTCCCTGCTTTTTCTGTAAATTTTTAGGATCCTATAGGGTAAATGTTTCAATCTGTTCCATTTTACTGTGTAGGGAAGAATTAGAACAGCATCTTCAGTCAGGAATATTTTGCAATGTGTGAAACTAGTGTATATGTCAGCCCTGTTAAAATGTGGGCACTATGAAGGAGTTCAAAATAATAATACATACCACAACAAGCAAAGGTAACTTTCTTTCTAAATTATATTTACAAAGCCTCCTCAGATGTTTTACTAGTACAGAAAGCTTCTTAAGACATTGTGACATGGACTACTACTGAACTGAGCTCATGACAAAATTCTACATATTACGTAAAAATCTACCTTGTCAGGGAGTAACCTTTGCCCAGACAGAAATGTGTGCGCATTGTTTAGGAGGAAAAAAAGCTTTAACTTCATAGGACAGTGGGCTGCAGTGCCCTTTACACAGATTCTGTAATCAGATACAGTGTTGCACAGCCCTGAAACAGATCTATATAGAGTAACATATGAAAATAATTTAAATTGTTCTCCTATTTGCACATACTTCTACCTGAGGCTAACTGAAGCATAAATGACTGGCTATTGAAATTGTTTAGGGTCATTTCTGTAATAAACAGCATAGACATACAAATACTCATTTCCAAAATACAGATTAAGATGCCTTTCAGTATACTACTATAGTACAATACATAAATAAATGAGATTGCCAAACTCATCTTAAACTTGATTTTCATATTAGTGTTCCTCATAGCACATTTCATCAAACTATATAACTTCCCTAGGAATGGACCCTTTAGCATTTGAGATGCATAGTTGCCTAAATTAACTAGATTATTAGCCTTAGGGCCAGCTAAAAATATGAAGGCTGTTAATTAATGGTCAATCTGTCATCTTTGGCAACTAACTTTACATCATTGCTGAGTGTAAGGGGAAAAAAGTGCACAAATGTAATGCCAATCATGTGGGATCCAGGGCACCATGAGCTACTATTAAATGAAGATTTTTGGCACCTTGTAGCACTATTGAATGTTTTGCTTTGATATTAGACTACTGCTGTTTTGAAGACAAATTATAAGAAAATATAATGTACATTCAATGGGCCTCCTAAAAAGCTACTACTTTGTGATGTTTGATTTTCCTGAAATTCAGTTCTGGGAGAGCAGCAGAGTTGTAAGATAGAGTCAGATCCCAGTGAACTCAATAAACACAATCCCATCTATAGCAAATGTGTGGAATCAAGCCCCTATTGAACAGGCGAATTACAGCAGCACTGATGTCAATATATGTTTTAGTTTCACTGTGAAAGAACTGAAAGATTTTGTCCAGAACTCCACCATCTTATTGCTCAGCTTAAAGGTTAAAATTAGACAAATATCCCTCCCTTCCCTTTGACCCCACACTAAAGAATGGACAAACAACATGGTCATAAGGAAAAATGGATACTGCGTGGTTTACCCTGACTTGTAACATTACATTTAGTTGTCTGTAGGTTAATTTGCACTGCAAACTAATCTGAATGCTAGACTCTCAAAGTCATCAATGTCACTTTCACACAACATTGCTTTCCTCCAGTGGTCTTACTGCTCTGGGCGTCTGTCTCTGAAGACTCCAGTGACTCATTTGATAAATTAGAGGTAGCAATACAACGCTGGATCCGGATTCCATTTTCCAGAGATGACTTCAGGGGCTAGACCTGAGCACAGCCCCTTAATGAATATGCATTTCATACTGCCGTTATGGTTCAATTCAGGACACATGCTGCTGCTATTTCTGTAGCACTAGCAATAGGCTTCCTAGACTATGCCTCTCTTCCCCCACATTTCCCCTTTGTTCTTTCCTTCATTTTAAGGTCAATTAAGATCTGGTCAGGAAAATCTCTGCTAATTGCAGCAGGAAGAGCTAGTGCAGGGAAATAGTCATACCTAGCCAGTAGGTTATATACTTTCTGTATTACTAAATATATTTCCTAGTTAGAAAAACTGGCTTTTAGTAACAGATATTTAGAAATTCCAATTCATTACCATATTGTGTTCAAGATGGACCTTAAATATACAAACTCCTAGGTTTCTCAGAGCATACCTTTTGCCCCTCAGCAGTTAAAATTAATAGCCCCTTTAGTTCCAGTTACACAGCCCTGAATTTTAGGTGCTAATGTTCCCTCTCAATGACCCTAAGGTCCCAGTGTACTTAGCCATGATTTGTTACACTCTGCCTATGACCAAGAGGTGAAATTTTTGGAATGTCTGAAGAAAATCCCTGAAGACATATTTTAATTATGTGCATATGGGGAAATAAAAAAATGTATTGTTTCAAGTATAACAATTTCCAAACTTATTTACAACTCAAAATATGGCTGAGTTAACAGCTTGCATGTCATTCTTGCATGTGTACTCATCACTATTACATTTGATTCTATGTGTGAATGCAACTTGTATACAAATAAAGACATAAAGAGTCTTTGAACAGTGTATAGTGTTTTTGTATAACAACAACAACAACAACAGTCACTAAGCCTTGGTGTATATGCACTCTTAAAAGCATGTGTACAAAATCTCTCCTGTGTCACTCCTGGCCTTGTTTGTGTGCTCGCCTAAATCTGCCATCCCAATAATTCTAATTATTCCATGCAAAAGCTTAAAGATAGGAGCTGAAGCATCTTGCCAAAAAAAGTCCTGTAAAGGCTACTGGTTAGGGTGCTCTTGGGAGGGGGAGACCTAGGTCTGAACTCCCTCAGGCAGAAAAGGAAACTGTTACCCATAGCGAGACTAAGTGCTGTAACTTGAGTGTAAGTCTTAAGCATCAGCATTCAGCAGATAATTCACGGATGAGAATCTTGTGCTGAGGGAGATATCTAAGCCCTGGAGAATGGTAGGATTTTGAGACTTATTTCTGTCCTCAAGCTTTTTCTGTTGGCTAGATCAGCATATTGCCTTTATATAAATCATAGAAAATTAGTGCTGGAAGACAGCTCAGGAGGTTATCTAGTCCAACCCCCTGCTCAAAGTAGGACTGTCCCCAACAAGATCATCCCAGCCTAAGTTTTGTCTAGCCAGGTTTTGAAAATCTCCAAGGATGGAGCTTCCACCATCTCTCTGGGTAACCCGTTCCAGTATTTTACTACCCTCCTAGTGAGAAAATTCTTCCTAATATCTAACCTAAACTTCCCTTGCTGCAACTTGAGACTGTTGCTCCTTGTTCTGTTATCTGCCACCACTGAGAACAGTCTAGCTCCATTGTTTTTTGACCCCGCTTCAGATAGTTGAAGGCTGCTATTAAATTAAGTCTTCTTTTCTCCGGACTAAATAAGCCCAGTTTCCTTACTCTCTCCTCAGAAACCATGTGCCCCAGCTCCCTCATTATTTTTGTTGCCCTCCACTGGACTATCTCCAATTTGTCCACATCCTTTCTGTAGTGGGGGGGCCAAAACTGAACACAGTACCCGTAGTACTTTAGAGTAAATTTCCAGGGGCTGGTGTGGTATGGGCACTAAGGCTCATGGCTGACAGCCCAGAGGTCTCAAGTTCATAGGCCATATCAGAAGCACTCATGGCGCAGCCCTGTCAGATTCCAATGAATCTGAGGTTCTGAGAAATCTGCTAACTACCTTATCATAAAAGGACACAAAAAAAGGAAAGTAGTAAATTTCCTAAAGTCTCAGTCTGGATGGGAAAATACAAAAAGAGCTGGTATACTAGAACATTTTTTTTTAAAGTCCAGATTTAAAATGTTGTTCCAGAAAAATGTGCACCATCTTACTATGGGACAGGGTCCCACTACACCTCTGTCCCATAGGCAGAGTGGAAAGTTTCTCAGAAGATAGTGTAACTGCCTTCTTCAGTCCCTGCACTAGGAAGCAGCATAATTATACATTTTGGTGCTCTGAACAAAACCGCAGAGTTGTGGGAGAGGGCAGCCATGGAGTGAGCACTCCACTGTTTCATCCAGGGCAGCCCTGAATCTTCCCCCTCCTGCCCGTAGGAGCTGCATAAGCTGAAAAAGCCCCATGCTGCCTGGCTGTAGGAGCTGGGTGCTAAAACAAAGTACGAGCTTCCCGAAACTGCCAGCCCAAGAAGCTGAGCTGAAGCAATCCTATGCTGCCCAGACATAGGAGGGTCATACCTGCCCCAGGGACTCAAAGTTTCCCACTGCTCCTGCTCTATTTAAGGGAGCATGGGGCTTCTCCAACTTAACTTCTACAGCTAGGCAACAAAGGCCTACTCCTGCAGTGTCCTGGTGCACAGGTCCTAGAGTCAAGTAGCACAGGCCTTTTCCAGCTCAGCTCCTATAGCCAGGAGGCAGAGCTGCTCCCAATGTAGCAAAGACTCTGGGGGAGTGGGACATTCTGGCATTCCCTGTAAGTTAGTGCCTAGGTCTGGTGCCCCACTTTCCATCCTCTTCAGCCCCCCCCAAGTTATGCTACTTCTTGGAAAATTCTCTCCTAGATTCACCTAGGGTTTTTAGAGCTTCCTTGTTCTAAAAGGTGAAAGTAAAAAGACCAGAATATGTACAAGGATCTCACCCAGGATGTATAACATCTGAATTTAACTTACTCTTTGGAACCATGTTTCCTGACCTTATGATTTTAACTGTGCAACCTAAGTGTTATAACCTTGGATTGAGCTCCTACTAAACTGAATGAGAATCTTATCGTTGACCATACTAGGAACTAGATAAGGCCCATAATGTTGTGATATTAAGTATTTAAAATAGTTATTTTTTACTAATACTGAGTTAATAACAGAGTCCAGAATTCTACTATACACCAAGTCTAGTGTGTTGATACTGCTACAAAAACTCCAGGCAATACAGACCCTTAAAGCCTTCATACATTATGCTACTGTACTGAAGCTAATGCTAGGTTCATTCTCAGGCCTCATTAAAATTACCTGTTACACTTTTTATGCAGAAGAAGCAGTTTTGAGACTTGGCTGTTTTCCTTTCAACCAGAAACTTCAGGACAACCTTCCTGCCCTTTTCCCATATTTTGACAGGTAGTTTCTCCCAGAAAACAAAATAACATAATCTATACCTACTATGGATCCATTAATCCATTAATCAGGAAACTTGGACATACATCTCAAAGGTTACTTTTTTCCTTCATACAGCCTCCCTGCCTCTTTAGATTTCCCATA
>NW_017729032.1:133360896-133363765 GCF_001723915.1 Gavialis gangeticus
TCCCCAAGCTCTATGAAACCCAGAGTTGGGGCTGATAAAAACACTGAAAAATAACAAGGCATCCAAAAAGCATTTTATAAATGCAGCATATTTTATAAAAAGCAATTTCAAATGTGCTCCAGGTAGACACATAAAATCTTATGAATAAGTTAAAAGCACAGCTCAGAAAACTTTTACATACTCTCTAAAATACAAAAGAGAATGCAGATGCATGTTTAGGAGAATCTCTAAGTACGGTTTGGATCAAATTACTCTATATTCTTTTATACTGAACCTCTAAATTTCACATATCTTACCCAAACATTTAGTTAAAAATAAATCAATAAATACAACTCATTTATTACATGCAAGACAACCAGAGAATATAGCAATCTGAATAAGGGAGGTTTGAAAAATGCTAAGATTTTAAATGTTTTACTGGAACAGGTGACTAAATCCATCCTTGTAAGAGTGGAAGAGTAAAAATTTGCCCTAAACTAATCCAAAATGAAGGAATTTCTTTGACTTGACAGGTATGGATTTTGAAGGTTAAAAGGTCTGATCCTGTATTATGTGCATATTTAAAACTCCTCCTGACCTCCTGAGAGTAACCAGTAATAATGATACACTTATAACTGCTTGTCATCTGTAGATAGCAAAAGACTTTACCAAAGCCCAAAGGGCCATCCATCAAAGGATGAATATTTCCCCATTTTATAGACAGTGGTTGTGGGTTATTCAACTTTATGCAACCAGTGCCAAAACAGGGAAGTAGATCCAAGGTCTTCCAGTTTTGCTTTTTGCTTTTTTATGGTTTCTGCTATCCCACACTTGTAAATTGTTTCTGGAATGTAACAATTATAGAAACTCTACTGAAAAAAAAAGGTTTTTGTCAAACTGTCAATAAATGCTTCCCCCTTTATATATATGTCTATTTTAACACCCGCCCTCTTGCACCAATCATACACGCATACAATCTCTCGCTCGCTCTGAAAATAGCACTAGACTATAGCCATGTTACCACAACCATTACCTGAGGGAAATGCAGTTAGTCCCTAACATAGAACTTAAAAAACACTAAACCATTAATCTTCACAATGTATTTATTCAGATGTATACATTGCACCTCTGGATGGGAAGTGATTTAAAGTAAGCAGAACTCCAAAAAAATACTAGGGTTGGCACTGAATATTTTATGTAACATTTTTCTATATCTTATTATACAATCATGTGCTTGTAGCTCTTATAAAACAATGAAAAAAGTATTTGTAATTCCCAAAATACAGCTTCAAGAAAGTGTGTAGGAGTGATAATTGGATGATGTGAAGGGAAAAAATTACATAAATTCATGGAGTATGCACTGTCTTGTAGGAAGTCAATCCAGGCAGGCAAATGTGAACAATTCCAACTGTTACTGGAAGAATGCCATCAGTCCGTTTCACCCACAGAAAAATTCCACTTCCTAGTACTGAGAGAAAACACCAACAGTGCTGGAGTTCTTATCTTACAGTTTCATGGTAGCCTAAAAAAGGATATACTATTTCAAAAGCAGACACATTCTCACTGATTTCATCTTACTTACTCTTCACTGGGTGTGTCTACACATTCAGTTAATGCAAAGCAATAAAATCTGGGGTTTATTGCTCTCAAGCACACCATTTGAATGTGCACCCAGGACTGCAGCACATTGAGCTGGGTCTGAGCAGCCCCAGCTGGTGGGGACCCCAGAGGATCAGGCTGCCAGCTCAAGGCTACACCCCCCCAGCTCAATGTGCTGCAAAGGACCTGGCTTGGGCATGAGAGTGCTTCATTGTGGGGCTAGTCAGCAGGCATCCCTTGCCCTGAAGCACCCCCCTGCCCCAGACAACCCCTCCAACACCTACACGTACATTGCTACAGAGTTTATTAATTTACTCCAGCGTAAAAGGGGTGCATGTGGAGACATATAATATTTACTATGGAGCTAATTAGTCTACACCACACAACCTGCAACTTCTCAGGAAGGAACTCATAATAATCTGGTTTAAAAAAAAAGTAGGAAAGTAAAAGCAGATATAAAAGCATTTCTCTCTGAAAGATCTCTATATTAAAGACCAGATTGGGGCATTAGACATTATAAAACAGCTTCTTTCATCTATTCTCACTGTGCCCTAAGTGCTTGAGACCAAGGTACTGAAAATACTGGACTGAATGACAAAAGGAAAAAAACTGCACAAATTTTTGGAATGTGCTTTGTCTCATCTCATAAATCTAGGCCTGAATATATGAACAACCCTAAACTTCCTGAGTGAGCACCAGCAGCCTCTTTCACACACTGAAACAGTCCATGTATTATATATAATTTTGAAGATAATAACAAAGCAAGATAAAATCCCCTGCCCAAGGGAGCTTACAGTCTGAGACAGTGTCAACCAGTAATCCAGAAAAGGTGGGTGTGTCTACATGTTCATTAATGCACCTTAGATACTGTGCATTTAGTTTAGTACTTGCTTAATAAAGTACTAACTGAATGTGCAGTAACTAGAGTTACTGTACAATAGTGCTGGTGCACAGTTATTTTGTGATACTGTGCATTAACCTAATAACACTGTGCTCTAGGCTATTAGCATGGTTTTTAACCACCACACTACTGTGCAGTGTTATTAAGCTAATGCGCAGTAAGCAACTCATGTAGACATACCCGGTGAGTACAAATAGACTATTTATGAGAATCAGGATGTGTGGAAAACCCTGAAACTAGTAGGTTTTAGAATGAGAGAGAAAGAGAGCAAGTATCCATCTCCAGTTTAACTCCATTGAACTGAAAACAGGGACAAAAAAAATGAATCCATAGAGGTATTCAGGGGAAAGGTTCCACCTTTCCCCTAAAGGTAAGCGTGTGTTCTCTTCT
>NW_017729032.1:133363776-133371427 GCF_001723915.1 Gavialis gangeticus
TTCCGACCCTAGAAACTATGAAACTATGAAACTATGTATTTAACCACAAGCAATTTAATGTGGTTATTTTATATTGAGCTCTGGAATGAATGTGATAATTTCAATTTAGAGTTACACCTTCAAATACATCTTTTTTTGTTTTGCTACAGTTAGGATAACTCTTTATTTGCATTTAGATATGTCTTGAACTAAATTGTCCACTGACTTCAGTGCATTCACAATAAAACTATAATGTATTTTAATAAAAAAAGATTGTCTACTCAGCTGGTTTAGGAACACCTGACATAATTTTTTAAAATTTTCACATTTAAGGACAAAAAAAAAAATTTACAACACAAGTGAATCAAAGAAATGCAATACAATATAAACCATAGCCTGAAATGTACGGAAATTACAACCTAAAGCCCTCCAAAAATTCACCATTCATGTAATTTCCCCACTGTTAGTATTACTGGGAACAAAGCAAAACAAAAAAAGAACCTTGAAGGACATTGATACAACTGGTGAAATTATTTCACTTTCATTTATGGGGAAATAAATAAGACTTCCTTAAAACTCCCCCTTTGCTGGGTCTAGCAATTACATTTAGCTATATTTTGATCAAGAGGGAAGTGAAATTTCAAAACCAGGAGCTGCCCCTCTCACCTTGGAGAATGCTCTGGCAGTAGTCCTTTCTCGATTTGATCAATAAGAATTGAATACCTCTACTGTTCATGAAATCAGCAATGTGAATATGGTTTGATCTAAGTATAAGTGTAATGAAAAGCCTTAACTGGGACAGTTCTGGCACGTGCTGCTAACACTCATAGCCAGGCCCAGTCCTATTTTATTTGTTACTGCTATAATGAGCATTCTATTTAAAGAAAATAACTTTTGATGTGGTGCAGGTGAAGGCAGTTAAAATGTTCACCAAAACCATCCATCTGGGTTTAAGCAATACAAAGACAGCAAACTGCTCTGTTAAGCACAGAAAACATTATCTTTTACTAAGGGTTATTTTAGCTGAGGTTGCTAATATCTAGCATTGTTTGTGCAATCCTATTACTTCCTGAGTAATGGAGGGCTGTATCTTGTGACCACCCACTACAGTTAAAATAATAAATGGATGCTATTTCACTGCTGTATTTAGTATCTGTATTTGCTTGTATAAAAAGCACTTGCACTTTTCACTGTGGTTTGATGATGACATCCAGTAGCTAGAATTCAGATAAGCACTTTTATTAAATCAAAAAGCAGAAAAAACAAAAACTAAATAGCTTACTCATAATATACTAGTTAAGTTTTCTTATTCACTTGTAATTAATTGTAATCTAAAAACTGCACCTTCTTCCACAACCACTGACATTGCACAAACAGTGCCAGAAAAATGGTTTAAAGCTACCAGTCTACAGTATAACTCTAGAGCTACTACTTTTCTCCATTTTTTAACATTTTAGAAAATGCTGATCCTAGGTAATGGCTAGGTTATAAATATCTACAATATATTAAAAGAAGGGCTTTCCATTAGGTGTCAAAGAGATACTCACAAACTGTTTAACATAAAGAGAGTTCCAACATACATCCATACACTTTAAAAGGGGGTTGGAAAAGGATTGTCAGAGGTGCAGAGAAAAAAAATTCTTCCCATTCATATCTTATTTAGTTGCTACTCATATTTCTGGGGTTACAGAGGTAAATCATGACAATCCTAATTTTTTAATACAGATTATGGTTAAACATGTCCCATACTGAGCATACACACACATACAACTGACATTCTTAGGTGAAGAGTCTCTGGAAACAACACTTGTGTGGGTCAATAGCTTTCATCAACATTTTGAAGATATTACCAAATATTTTACTTGTTTTTTTGCACTGAATTCTTTTTAAAATCACTTTCTTGAAATATTAGATATGTAGGGCTACTTCTGTTCTCATTTCCATGATGGTGGCCCCTAGAAATCCCAACGGAGATTGAGGTGCTCTCCTGCTATATATTGTGCACATGCACACGTGCACACAGAAGACCGTGACCCAAATACTATCTGGACATGTCTACATGTGCATTCATACACTGTAATACAGCGCATTAAATTTAGTACCTGTAATAGGTACTAACTTAATGCACAATAATCTGCGCCAATGCGCAGTAGTGCTGGTGCATGTCTTTTAGGTGACGCTAATGTGCAGTAGAATAATTGTACTGTACATTAGCACATTAGCACAGCTTTCACCATGATGCACTAATGTATAATAGAATTAGTCTACTGCACTTTTAGCACTTTGTACAGACAGGCCCTCTGTGTACCAAACAGGCAAAGAAAGATAAGAAAAAAAGAAGTAGTAATATGTTTATTTTACAGGTAGTGAACTGAGGCACAAGCAGGGAAAGTTCCTATGGGCATGCAGGCAGTTTGTGGAAGAATTCAGAAGTGAATACAGATGTCTTCAAGTCCAGTCCAATACCATAACTTCAAGACTATCCCCCTTCTCTCCTACAAGAACATGTACCCACTAAGTTCTGATCCGTATTTTATCACTTTCTGAAAATTGTTTATAATCTGTTCTATAAATTCAAAGACGTACATCTTAAAAAATATATATACCAATGACTTACTACCATTTAGTATCACTAACCATGAAATATGCATCCAGTAAGAATGGTAAGAGACTTAATGTAAGTGAAAACTAATCAGAGAACTAATTCCTACCAAAGTTATTAAAATGAATATAATGAAGGTATTTTGTTGCCTGAAGCAAGGCCACATATAGGAGAAGTAGCAAGCACACAGTTTTGGCATACTGTTTGAGCTGCATGTGAAGGAAATTATTTACAATCCACAGGTAACAATTTGCTTCTGTAATTATTTTTATCTTCCCAGTCTGCCAACAGTTCTATAATCCAGAACACAGAACAGTAATAGAAACTTGCATAGAATGCAGCTCTTTTATTTCATCCTGGTAAGTTAGTATGTGCTCTGCTCAATATAGAAGTTTCCTAAGGATATAAATTTTACGTACAAAATTCCTCTTAAATCAAGTCCATACAGAAGACAAGATGAGGAGATTTGTAGGTCAGGAGAAAGACAGCTAACAAGGTAGAGAGTGTGTCTATGAGAGACACTACCCAGGAAAGAAGGCATTCTGACTCCTTTCCTTAATTTTTTTTTTTTACCTTGCACTTAATATTGGTTAGACAGACATCAGTAGGAGTGTTTATGCCCTGCTGTGAGCAGGAGCCAGGGCCCAAGCCCAGGTATCCCAGCCTTCCAATGCAATGTCTCTCACAAAAGCAAATACTCCCTCCTCTTCAAACCCTACCTGGAACCTTGATCTTCTGCTCCCTATGGAAGGGCTCTAGCTCCCTACACTACTGAAATAAAAGATGGAAGGGTCTTCTTCCATCAGACGATCTCATCATGGTTTCTCTCCTACCAAACTTTCAGGGCCTTGCATGGAATTATGTGCATATTTTTAATATCTTGTTCCACTTCACAACCTATGCAGTCCTAGAGCAGCCTTCTGTGTATGCTCAGAAGAAAGGTGCAGGACAAGCACAGATTCTGCTTGCACTGGCATAGCTAAAGTTTGCCTAAGTGCTCCAAATTGCTCTTACACAGTTACATAACAGTCACTCAGGAATATAAGGTGAAATAGAATGAGAGCCAAAATGCTCATAAATATTTGAAACATTCTCAAATACTTCAGGACAATTTGTTTTTTTTTTAAACAGAATAAAATTCTAGATTTCAAGGTTGATGGGAGCTGGAGGTTATAGTATTCCAGGAAAGGTCTCTGAAAGAACTTTAGTGTGTGGGAATACTGCACCTTATATTCTGAGTATCTCTACAGTTTGCAGGGTTGGGGGTTCAACTCTCTCAAAATCTTCAAGAGAAACACCATTCCTGAAGGACAGAAGATAAAGAAAAAGCTGTCTAAATATAGCTTCAATAGGACCAAATCCAACAAGTCACCTCTGTCATTGGGGAAAAGTAGCAATTCACTGGTCATACAGGTTTTCAGATTTCCCTGAAACTAGTAGATTATCTGAGAAAAGGAGGTATCATGACACAATGCAATTTACATGATACAATGCCACAGAAAAGTAAGAAAGAAAAAAACATTGATGCATTTTCTATTTAACACTGTAAAACAGACACTCTTAGTAATTCCACAAACTACTGTAAACCCAAAAACATATTCAAGAAAAATGACAGAAGCCTATGTGGGCACTGAGTCCTGAAAGGGAACACTGTACTGTTTTAACCAACTTCTTATGAATGAAAACTATTTTTTTTCATTAGTGACCTGTACTATGATAAAAACAAAAGTGCAGAACTGAAAAAATAGGTCAGCCACCATGTCATGCCAAAATCACATAGCAATATCCTACTGCTCTGAGATTCCAGATAGAGCCCATCATGCAGAGAACAAGGGATCCCTGAGAACTAATACTAGTTCTTGCTTTCTTTGCACACCCCTGAGTAACATCCGAAGGAACACCTCACATGGAAGAATGCTCAATAAGTGCAGATGGACAAAGAAGCAATATAGAAACTAATGTACACTCTGTTTTATTTAAAAAGAAAACAAGAGCAAACTGATTCATTTGGACTTACTTGTACCCTGATGACGCAGGAGGAGGGCCAACAGCACAGAATTCACACCTCCTAATGTTCAAGAGCTGACCTAGTTGACTGTGTGCATGTGCATGTATAAAAGGTAGAATAGTAAAGGCCCCAATGTTAATGTTGGCCAGTGTTCCCCATTTTTTCCCAATCATTTTCTGTAAAGGCTCTCCCTAGCTGCCAGCTCAAGTTTGAAATTTGGCAGGAGACTTGTTCTGGGTCACTGATGTGCCCTTTGCTGTCCCCCTTGTATTACATCACACACACAATTTCAAGCTTTCAGATTTCAAGGACTAATCGAGTCTTAACTTTATTTTGACACAGAAAGACAGAGGACTATCACTCTTTCAAACTTCAAAATCTTGCTGTCATCTCCATGCACTGCCTTTTTTAAGGGCTTAAACACAATTTAAAAAATGCCAGCCTTTAAAAAAAAAAGATTGCTCACAAATTAGTCAGTTAAAATAGCCAGCTGTTCCTTCTCTTTTCCCTCCACCCCCTTGTAATATGACCTATCCATAAAGCTTGGAATTCATTTGTTCTAGAAATCCCAAAGCGCACAATGAATACAACCTGATATTTATTTTGGCAACTTGTGGTAGAACCTTGACATAACCAGTTCATGGCTGACAAGCTGAATGTCATTAGACCAATGTCTTTTGATGCTTTAACCATCTTCAAACATTCTCAGTTACAGTGTAGACCGATTAGCTGGAATTAATCCACTTTCCCTTGTAAGTTATATTGCTACTTCCTCCACTGTAAATTTATCCTGGCTCCTCTAATCAATAGTGTAATTCAACAGTTCAAGGTCAGATCTTTTTAATGCAGGAATCATTGCGCTTCACTCAGAAGAACAAAAAGCATAATAAAAAATATGCAGCGCTGAGACAATGATCAAGATATGAAAAAGACAGATCAAGATATGAAAAATCTACAAGAAATACTTGCAGAAAGCTCAATTCCAATGGTAACCTCCCCCTCCCCCCACTCCAATACCAGCATCATAAAAAAGAAGAAAACCCAACAAAATACAACCCCCCTCCCCTCCCAAAAAGCATAACACTGACAATATTCTGTCTTGTAGCAATTAAAAATAAATCTAACCAAAAAAGGCACAATCTAGAAAAGGTCAATGGTGTAATGGAAATATAAGATGCAACATGAAATGAGAAATATAAAAACATATCTGGAGAAATAAAACTGTGAAAAGTAATTCAGATTATTTTTTATTTATAAGTCAGACTTGTTCTTTGATATAGGAGTAATTTTAGTTTAACGTAGTCTATGCTTACAAAGAGACACCTCTTTGGAATACTAGCACGCTGGGCAGATTCTGCTTTGGGATACACTAGTGTAGTGTTATGAGTTTCAGTAGGGTTGAACAGATGTAAATCAGGGAGAAATTGGGCCCAATATGTTGACTGTATGGAAAATACATAAAACATTACTTAAGACTGAGTTTTCTAAAATATGGACAGTTTCCAAGTAAAGGGAAAACCACAAAGAATACTGGAAGGTCAGTTGTGGCTACTGCAAGACTGCTGCCCTAAAATACGCCAAAATAAACATTGTATAAAGCACATGCTGGAATATAGAGAGGTGCTGCATGCAGCATTGTTTGTGGTTTTCCACACTCAACATTTGGGCAAACTCCCCTAAAGCCATAATTGCTTCATTTTTTCCTAGGAGACTTGAACAAAGAAAACCAAAATATATTTTGGACTACTGAATATAGTCCAATAGTGTTAAGCTTTTCATCACAATATTTAACTACCTTACTGCCATCTTAGGCTTAGATTTTCAAAGGGGCTTAATCCTCTAAAACATAGTAGG
The DNA here is from genome assembly GCF_001723915.1 of Gavialis gangeticus. Lineage (NCBI taxonomy): Eukaryota > Metazoa > Chordata > Crocodylia > Gavialidae > Gavialis > Gavialis gangeticus. The sequence goes on from NW_017729032.1 coordinate 133,370,220, forward strand.
AATCTGACATACCTGGGATGGAACTTTCATAAGTGCCTAAATTATTGTTGTAATTGACTCTGCCTGACTTTCAGAGTTAGGCCTTGTTTGGCTGAGAGAGTCAAAATTTCTCCTAGAGGAGATGCAGCTTATCGAAACGTGTTCTTTTGCCAAAGCAGCTTATAACAGTTCCCTAAACAAAATAAATTATTCTGTTGCAAGTAAAGCCATATCTCCTCTATGTTGTTACCACATAGTTATGGGAGCAAAAGTTTTAAGCATAGCTCCTCATCAGAAAAAAACTGATTCCTCAAATAAAAGCTTGTCATAGGAAAGGGTTCAGTGTTTCCACTGAAAAATATTTTGGGAAAATTTTTTCTTTAACTTTTGAAACAAATTTTAACATTTTCAAAATAAAAAAATCTGTTTTTTCAACTTTAGCTTATAAACTATAGTAAACTTAAAATTAAAAAAGAAAACATGTAAAAAGAAAAAAATAATAAAAATTTGCTCAAACATTTGGGCTTATACAACTTTACTGAAAAATCAAAAAAATCAAGTCATTCTGACTGAACTGAGTCACAGAGAAGTAGGGCTGGAAGTGACCTCTGGGTCACCTAATCCACCCCACTCTGAGGCAGGATCATCCCTATCCAAACCATCTTATACAAACTAAAATCGAAGATGTGCATTAGGCCATCCTCAACTCTGACATAACATAGACCTAAAACCCTAACCTGCCATAGGTAAAGTAGGGGAACTATGGCAGCCAATGTCCTGCTTCTAGGAAATGTTGTCAATATATACTCAAGAGGTCCTGGGTAGAGGGCCACGCTACAGAGGAAGACAAAAAATCCCACAGTCCATACCAATATGACTATGGGGTAAAATTCCTTCCTGACTGTGAATATGGTGATTCGTCTTACCCCAAGTGGAGGGGAAAGACCATCTAGCCAGGAACCTCTGCCTTTCGTCCCAGCAGAAACGTTGGCACACCCCAGTTAGTCCTCAGCTTTGGCTATTGCCAACACCCAGTGCCTCTGAGCAAGGCTTAAAAATACCCTGATCCATGTAGCAGGAAAAAAAAGGGTGGTGGGGGAGAGCACCCAGCAAAGTCTAGAAGCATGACAAATGCTCCTCATTGAAAATAGACATAGCTATGCCTAAGATCATCCCCAGCCTCTTCTTGAACACCTCCAGTGATGGAAAGTTCACAACTTTCCTAAGCA
>NW_017729032.1:133376427-133378841 GCF_001723915.1 Gavialis gangeticus
TTGAAAATAGACATAGCTATGCCTAAGATCATCCCCAGCCTCTTCTTGAACACCTCCAGTGATGGAAAGTTCACAACTTTCCTAAGCAGTCTATTCCACTGCCTCACTGTTCTCACAGTGAAGAAGTTTTTTCCAGATATCCATTAGTCGATGTCCTCTTCTGTACAACAAAAAAGAAAAGGTGTTTTCCCTCTTCTTTATGGCATTCTGCCAAGTATTTGAAGACTGTTATCACATCCCCTCATAAGTGCCTTTTCCACAAGCTAAACTTGCTTAAAAACTTCAGCCCCTCCTTATATTACTTGCCTCAATCATCTTTTCCGCCTGCCTCTGGACCCTCTCTAACTTTTCCATGTCCTTTTTAAAATGTGGAGCTCAGAAGTTCATGCAATACTCCAAATGAAGCCCAACCAGTGCTGAATAGAGCCACTATCACCTCTCATGTCTTGCACCAATGCTTGTATTAATGCATCCCAAAACCACATTGGCATTTTGTACAGCTGCATCACACTGCAGACTCACATTAGGTCTGTGGTCTACCAAGATTTCCAAGACCTTTCCCACAGAGCTGGCACCCAGCCATGTGTTTCCTATTTTGTATTTTTGATGTTTTTTTCCTGAAGTGTAGTACCTTGCACTTGTCCACATTGAACTTCATCCTGCTAGCTCTAATCCAACTTTCCAATCTATTGAGATCCTTCTGAATTGTCCTCACATCCTTCAATATGTTTGAATCCTTCCCAGTTTTGTGTCATCTGCAAACTTCCTCAAAAAGCTTCCAATGCCAGCATCCAAATTATTAATAAACATATTGAACATTACTGGACCCAGGACCGACCCCTGTGGGACTCCACTCAAAACTTCCTGCCATTCTGACACAGAACTAATAATAGATTCATAGATGTTTGGGTTGGAAGGGACCTTAGCAGATCATCAAATCTGACCCCCTGCCCTAGGAAGGAAAGACTGCTGGGGTCAGATGACCCCAGACAGATGCATGTCTAGCCTCCTCTTAAAGACCCCCAAGGTATGAGAGAGCACCAACTCCCTTGGAAGCCCATTTCAGATTCTGGGAACCCTTACCATAAAGAAGTTCTTCCTGACGTCTAACCTAAATCTGCTCTCTATCAGTTTATGGCCATTGTTCTTAGTGACTCCAAGGGATACCCTGATAAACAGAGCATCTCCTATTCCTTGTTGCCCCCCGCCCCCCACCCCCAGTGAATTTGTAGGTGGCCACAAGATCACCTCTCAGCCTTCTCTTGCAGAGGCTGAAGAGATCCAGGGCCCTCAATCTCTCCTCATAGGGCTTAGCCTGCAGGCCCCTAACCACACGAGTGGCCCTCCTCTAAACCCTCTTGAGGTTGTTCACATCCCTCTTGAAGTGTGGCGCCCAAAACTGGACACAGTATTCCAACCTCAGTCTGACCAGCATCTCATAGAGGGGAAGTATCACAGCCCTGGACCTGTTTGTCATGCACCTGCTAATGAATGACAAACAGTCATTCATTTGCAGGTGCAAAATGCAGTTAGCTTTACTGATTGTTTTGTCACATTGATGACTCATAGTATCATAGTACTTAGGGTCAGAAGGGACCTTACAGATCATCAGGTCTCACCCCCTGCCCCAGGCAGGAATGGATGCCAGGATCATATCACCCCAGCCAAATATCTGTCCAGCCTCCTCTTGAAGACCCCCAAGGTAGGAGAGAGGACCACCTCACTTGGGAGCCCATTCCAGAGCCTGGCAGCCTTGCCTGTAAAGTAATGTCTCCTGATGTCCAGCCTGAACCTTCCCTCTAACAATTTGTGTCCATTATTCCTAGTAAACGCAGGTGGTGCCCAGGGGAACAGAGCCTCCCTCAATTCCCACTGGTCCCCCCTGGTGAGTTTGTAAACGGCCACCAGATCCCCTTTCAGCTTTCTCTTGTGAAGGCTGAATAGGCTCAGGCCCTTTAGCCTCTCTTTGTAGGCCCTGCCCTGCTGCCCCTTGACCATGCGAGTGGCCTTCTCTGGACCCTCTCAATGCTAGCCACATCCCTTTCGAAGTGTGATACCCAGAACTGGATGCAGTACTCCAACTGTGTATCACCTCCCTGAACCTGCTTGTGATGCTGGATTCTGTCCCTCCCCTCCAGCGTGCTCACCTCGCCCCACAACTTGGTGTCATCAGCAAATTTGGACAGCGTGTATTCCACACCCATATCCAGATCACTGATAAAGATGTTTAATAGTACAGGCCCCAGGCCCGAACCCTGGGGAACTCCACTGCCCACATCCCTCTAGGTCGAAAATGACCCATCCACCACCAGTCTCTGGGTGTAGCCATCCAGCCATTTTGCCACCCATCTGACTGTGTAGGCATCAGTGCAGCAGTCACCAAGTTTTTTTAAGAGAATGTGGTGGGAAATCAT
>NW_017729032.1:133382896-133383809 GCF_001723915.1 Gavialis gangeticus
ATGTCCTCTCCTCTGCCTCTTTCTCATCAGTTCCACCAGAGACTGTGTAAAAGTGGTTGCTGAGTTGAATCCACACTCTTCAATTCTGGAAGCCTTCCTTCTTCAAGCAGCCACATGCTTCCACTTACTGCTGGTCCTTCCAGTAAAAGAGTTGCTTAACTCTTGTCCAAGTATTTTTTCAGATCAAGGCCCCAGTGGTGAGGGAGTGGGGCAGGAGCAGGCACAGTGGCAGGGACTAAGGCTGGGGGCACTACCAAGCCAGGGTGGTGAATAGGACCCAGGGCCAGGGCAGGGAGTGGGATGGAGCTACAGCCAGGCCATCCAGAGGGTCTGGGGGGCAGGGAGAGCCCCCAGTGGGCAGCCCACATCTGTCCTCACCCCACTGGGCTCTGATCTGGCCATGGTGGGAGGAGGGTGGGTGGGGTGCAGGGAAGAAAGGCAGGCATGTGCCCTCCCAACGGCAGCTCAGTCGGGTCCACCCAGTCTCCCCTGCAGGACACAGAGGCCCCCCCACCCTTGGCAAAGTCAGCACCAGGAGGGGAAGAAGCCCCTCCCCCTGCTAAAATTCAGATTCAGTGGGTGGAGGGCACCTTTAATTTTGTGTTTTCCCAGGGCACCAGTAAAACTTAATATCCCTGTGGGTATGTGGCACCACAGGCCCATCTGCAGCATTGCACACCACACACACTGCACATGCAGGTATGTGCAACATGCTAATTTGCAGCCCAGGGGGGTGGGGTTTACACTAGGAGATCCCAGTGTCAATAAAAATATGCTAGAAAAAAGTGGGACAGCACATATGGGAACCCTGGGAGTCCCCTAGGATTCCAGGTAAGTCGGCTGGGCCCAGCTCAGGTGCTGGCCTCAGCTGCCCCTATTCAACCTGGGGTAACTTGCCATGTGCCAGAGTGCA
>NW_017729032.1:133388809-133397415 GCF_001723915.1 Gavialis gangeticus
CCCTAGGATTCCAGGTAAGTCGGCTGGGCCCAGCTCAGGTGCTGGCCTCAGCTGCCCCTATTCAACCTGGGGTAACTTGCCATGTGCCAGAGTGCATGTGCACAGGCATTCCCTGGAGACAAGTAGCAGTGGCACAACTATGTCTGGACATGCCCCTTTTGTGCTTCCTTTGCTCCCTAGAGCATACCTATGCTGTCAGAATTTTTAAAAAGTGGTGTGGGGTGGAAAGGGGGGAAAAAAAGAACACAACACATGAACCTGAGCACCAAGCACCTGCAAATGCTCCTAACCACACATACATGCACACACATGCACAGATTCTCTTACTCCTTGGCTGTCTCCTGGACCAAACTCCCTGGGCAAACTTCTTCCCTGTTTCCTTCCCTCTGCTCACAGAGGTTTGATAGGTATTCAATTGGCAACTGTTTTGAGATTTTGATATTTTTCTGATTTATGATGGAAACGTTTTTCAATATTTTGAAAATATTTTGGGAATAATTGCCTCCTGCTCACCTCTGTGTTTGAGTGCAGGCCCCTAGCTTTCTAAACATCTGGGGAAATCCCACTCCTTAGGCTCCTTTGAAAAGATCCACCATTACTGTATATATTTAAGTAACCACATCCCATCACCACCACCCCCTGTACCCTAACTTGGGTATATGATAATAGGCACTTACATCTATGTTTGGACATCTAAGCATTTAACTTTTTCACTGTTGTTAAGCAGCCATAGCTTCTATTAAAGTCAGAGTCAATCATCTATATACTTAAATATAACTTTTAAGTTTTTTTAATATCAGGCATTCAAGTTTGACATGTTGATCTGTATTATTAGTAGGAGTAGTCATATTATTATGAAAAAGGAAGCTGCTATACTTGTTTATGGGAAACTAGTCTTAGAATGTGGATGTCCAAAGTCTCTATTTCTTATTAAATTTTACACAATTCATTAACTTGTAATGAATACAGATTAGTTTGCTCAAGCAATTTAGAATCACAAAATAAGATATATATTTGAAGTGATGATAAATACATTCCATACTAAGCAAATCATAATTTAAGTAATAAACACACACACAAACTGTCCTGAATGAAGGTTACATATGATACGTTACCCAGCTTTGTGTCTGATCCAGTCTTACAGTTCCTTCTTTTCACCAGCCCTAATGATTTTCAATCCTAGATCTTCTAATCACCAAAATGGTCATTTCCTCAATATCCTCATTAAGTAGTGCACTCTCATTCACATTTTCATCAGCTTCCAATTTATTTTCCTAAATAAAAGTGACACCAATTATAATGGTACCAAATATGCACAATTCCCATTCATTTTGCTAATTACTTCAAAACCTCTGCTTGTTTTTAGTTAGGTGTGAATGTCAGCTAACATTAAAAAATGTGAGCTTTGCTCCTTCCTAATATTTGTTTACAACCTTGCCAAAAGACAGACTTATTCCAAAATATAGCCATAACGATTTTTAAGGCTTACAAGGGCGAGGGAGAACAAGAGTATTTTCATTAGAATTCAACTTTGGGAGTGGAATTTCATAGTCACCACTTAGAACTTGAAAAGTCATCAAGTGAGCTCATTGCAGGGGTAATAGAGTGACACAGTTTTTCTTTGCATTGCATTTACTGAGCATCTCTGGCAACAGATCTAGAGAGAGACCCATAAGTTGCCCTACCAGCTGGTGGCCATCTGCCTTAGTGACAACTGCCAGATGGAGGAAAGCATCTGAAATCAAGATTAAAACACTAAATAAAAGAAAATTACTTTGAAAGCAACTTTGTCTTCAAAATTATAAAATATGACATTTTAAAAATGTTTTGCTTGTTTTAATTAGGAAAAATGGAGCACTGGGAGACAGAATATAAAACAATATAATCACAATAAGGATTTGATACAATATAATAGTTTGAGTTGCTTTGCTCTTTTGAAAAACAAACTAATTATATTTAGAAATACACTCTATTATTACATCACACACATATTAGATTAATTAAAAAGTGATTGAAATAAAGCTTCTTTCCCCATTGGGACAGGTCCAATGAACACTTCCTAAAACCACATTTCTAGTTAAAAGTGTTTCTCCAACTATGTGTTATAATCAACCTATATCTTAAGCAACTGACCCAATTGAGGAACTGAACTCAAAGCTAGTTGAAAGGTAACAAGTATTGTCAGACAGCATGTCTTAGTACCCTGCAATAACATATCTATGACCAGGGCTGGAGGAGGATGCCTGAGAAAACTGATGACTTCCTCTTGCCTTCCTTACACAAGCTTAATTATATAAAGGATGAGAAAATCCTCCTTAGTTACTTCAGATATTTAAAGAGGTAAAGAACACCCTTTTATGTATAGATTATGAGCTGTAAAACAGAAGAGTTAAGTGGCAAGTACACCACAATCCAGTATAGATGGAACACGAGAAGATATTTATTTACTTACAACTTAGGTTACCAACCTGACCCTTATCCAAAAGCTTTTGAGTGGTTTACAATAAACTAATAAACCATGCATAAGATGACACCCAAAATATCCCAAAACTAAGAACTTCAACTCCCTTCCTCCCCCCAACTACTTCTTCCCCACTCAAACCCTCATACAAGCAAGCCCTCCTTGGTTAGGGACAGAAGGTACACATAAAGCAGTAGAAGTGATCAGAATATGGTTCAAGTATGTAACACAACCAAAGTTCCATGCACATAAAGGGTGCAGACAGAAGTGCAGCTGTAACTCAGAAAGATTCCTGCAAAGTGTTCCGAGTTACAACATGACCCCAGACCAAACAGAAGTTCACTATTGGTTCCGGGGGGAGGGAAATCTAGCTGTAGGCTGGGAGCTTGCAGCCAGGTTCCCATAGCAATAGTCATGCTCTCTGCCAGTGCTCACTATTTTCAGAATGGGAGGGAGGAAAGGCAGTGGAGGGAGTTTATTTTGGGGCTCCCCATGTGGCGCTAAAGGGTGAGGGTGGGTGAATTGAAGCCCATTCTCACCTCAGGGAGGCTCTAATATACCCCCCAGTGCAAAAAACCCTCAGACTGAAGTCCCTCTGATCCCTTTCACCCTTTCAATCTGAAAACAATGACAGACTGGGAGCTCTGCAATCACAAGTTACAAAAGACACAGTCTAAGTTTTAAATTATTTTAAGATCAAGTTTGGAAACAGTAGACATGCTGTATAGTTTTAGTATGAACCTATGGCCTTCTTGAGCAACATTTATGATACAGGTAGCAATAGAAGAAGGGTAATGAAGATCACACTGAGTTAAAAATCCAACATAGAAGGTTTTTATTTTTTATTTCTATTTTTATTTGAATTGCCCTGTAATGTTATTACTTTCTTCTTTCTCTTTCTCCTCCTGTTCTTGGTCTTTAGCAACTTATATATACTGTAGTGCATACGGTATACCTTGTTTGTAAAATAATGAGTCAGCTGCCATAAAAAGATATCAGAGTACCTTATCTCAATTTTATTAATTGAATATTAATTCCCTGTGTAGCATGTTGATTTTTCTATGTACACATGCATGTTTTTCACTGGTCAATGTGTTATGTGTTCCCCTGTTCTGTGCCTGATGCATGGGTGATGTCAGTCACTTACAGTTATCGGCTAAAAAAACAGGCTGTTAGCTCAAGCTGTAGAGGCAAATGTTTTTAGTTATAGGGGTCCCTGGTCTTGGCCAAGGTCATGGCTATCCATACAGTGAGCCTTAACCTAATAGCATGTCTCAGATGTATAGTAAAAACTTAATTAACAAAGTCTTATAAGTAGGTCACAAGAAAGCCAGCTTCCAATGGAATAAAGAAAATCAAATTCCCTCAGTGACTGAAGATTTTTTTATCAAATTTCAGTTTTTATCTCAAGTGATTTTTTTGGCTATACAGTTGTTTAGAGCTCTTATTGATATACTCTTCCTCTAAAAATATATATTTTTGTCATTTTTGTGTTCCAATATATACAGAAGTTTTTCTTGTTTTAACATTGTAAATTAACATATAGAAATATACATGTTTCTGAGAGTTATGTTTACTAAAAAACAGGAATTTAAAGGAAACAGAATCTACCATCTTAACAATATCAGTGTATGTGTGCCAGGTATTCACCTCTGCCTCCCCATAAAAACTTAATACAGCAAAGGTCTAGCTCCAGCACAAACACTCCTCCTCAGTCTTTCTTTTAATTTCTAAAATTGAACATTCTAATCTGTATCATGAGGATTTCATTCAGAATATTGTACCTGAAGAAGAATAAATGCTTAAAGTAAATAAATAGGTCTGCATTTGTATTTTCTTACTTTCAAAGTAGCTAAGGATCCAGCCTGCTCCCACTGAGGGCAACGGGAGATTGACGCTAAACTTCCATGGGAGTAAAATGAGGGTCCATGAATGTCTAGGAGGACATGTATTCCTAAATAACAATAGAAATAGATCCTATTATTACTTAATAGAATATACCTGCCTATTAGTAAAGAAATTATTGAGAATCCTGAGTAATAAAAATGGGAACAAATTCTGATTATTCATCATTAAATTTACTATGGCACCCAAACTTGTGGATAATTCTCAGCCTTTTTTCTTTTGGAGAGTCCTCAGGAAAGGACTCACTCACCTTTACATCATGTGGTAATATGTGTCTCGTTTTTTCAGTACATTAATTTTTTTTATTTACTTGGGTCTGATTCCTTTCTTCCATTACGTTTTAGTTTTTGTCAGCTATGCTTTGCTTTCCATTACATTCCCCCCCCTCCTTTTTTTGTCATTGCTTCTCTTTTTCACCCTACACACAACGTTCCTGTTACCACTTTTCTTATTCTCTCCTTATCAAAAGGTTAGCTACAGCTCAGAGTAGAAGATTATTGGTCAACTGATTACTCCTTGAGGCCAGACCAGTAGTGCTTTCATGGCTGAACCAAGGGAGCTGCACAAACAAAAAAGAAGCTTAAGACAGCAAGCTGCTGCTTGAGCCTACACCCATAGACTGTAGGTAAGCCCTTCTGAAAGCTGGGTGAATTAGAAGTTGCTTCAAGAACAGGAAATATTGCTTTCACAGCCCCAATTGCAGTTGGGACACAATGTTGATCCTTCTCTGGTTTAGCATTCTTTTGCCTTCCATCTACAGCCAATTGCGCAACTCCTCATACCCAATCATTTATGGATTCAAGAAACAACGCAATTCCCATTAAATAGCATCTTATTAAAACTAGTCAGAATAAATAACCCTTGGACCACTTCTTTACAGTAACTGGAATATTACATGAGTAGAGCACTTCGAGGGGAAAAGAGCTTAGCATTATCAATTTAACAAAGCCTCTTCAAAATCTTTATAAGGTCAATATAGTTCCTTTTGGAGAACAAACTAGACATCTCAGGCTGATGTCCCTGTAACATGAGGCGGCTAAAATGCTGAATGATCCTGCATGTATAATTCAGAATGTGTCATATTACAAAGCGTACACTTTTTTTGATACTTCTGCTACAAAAATACCTCTAAATATTTGTATTATGGCTCTCCCAAGCTAAAGTGCAATATTTTTCATGAGCATTTCTAAACTTCATCTCATTTTTGGGCTGTGTAATTACCAGAAGAACTTACGTTAAAAAAAAGCAAATTTAAACAGATGTACAAGCCATCCACTTAAGTTGCTAAAGTGAAAGAGACGATATTCAAGTGCTTTAGTTCAAATGAACAAACTCATTGGGTAGATCTGTTCTTGCAGTTTCACAAGGGGTTAGCAGCACCAGCTGTGTTCCAAATAAATGTGCTGACCTAAGTGAACTTCCTATCAACAAAATTCTCTCAGGCTCCCATTATTTCTCTTCAACAATTAATCAACAGCTGCTGAAAAGTTATGAGTGTGCTTGTAATTTTCAGTAAAATTAATGGATTCCCTATCTTCTAAAATGCAGAAGAAGGTTTTTTCTTCCCAACCCTAGTGTGAGGTTCCTGATTTATTCTTTAAATCAATTACCCTTCTGAACTCCCCTGCCTCTTGTCTTTTGGTAAAAAGAATCCAAGGCTCTGGTACAACAGGCATGGATTAGTTTTAGCTGATGCCTATAAAGCAAGTCCTTTCCTATAGATAGAGGTATTTGTTAGAATAATACAGGAACAGAAGATATGGTTACTTCTTTTGCATTTGCAAACTTTCATGTCTGAATTTTATTCAGGTTATCTATTGCTAGCTGGCAAGAAAGGGTTCAGTTTCAGTATCAATGGCACCAAATTAAAACTATGATACATGGGCTTCATTCCTGCTCAGAGAATCACTTGGGTGTAGGCAACACTGCTCCCTTCCATGGACATTTGCTGTCTGGATTCTTTTAAATGAGCGACTGGCACCCAGGTCTGGAGTCCACTGGTACAGATTCCCTATCTGTGGGTTTGGGGATCTTACACGTTTCCAGATAAAGGTAGGTATAGTCTGACCCTTAAATGCTCAGAGTAACTACTTATCAGAATACTTATCTGACTGGATTACAGAAACATTTCAAATATGCTTGTCATCTAATTTTATCCTCATTTACACTGGTTTACATTAGGACTGGAGAAATTCCTTTGCTGCCAGTGTTCATATACTTGTGTATGATGATAACAACCAATATCAGAATCGGGCCATTAATGCTGGCTACATTACACATTACACCAGGTGATTAAAATGAACTGGAGAAATCACTGCAAACTGAAACAACAACCAAGTTCAAAATTGTTTGGGGAAGGGAGAGCTGGAGATAATTCTGGAGTATGAATCATGAATCCTGACATGAGTAATCCCACTAAGTCCAATGGGACAACTTTTATAAGTATGGGAATCTCACTTGCTCATACGTTTTCAGGATCAGGCCCTTGAACTGTATTGCTTTGTGTATGCTAACAATGACATCATGCTCTTTGGAGAGTTTCCCTGAGTTCAAATAACCTAAAACACAATACTGGCAGTATTTTGACCCAGGTCACCTTTTGTTTTTCCTTAGAGCACAAAAGCAACATTCAACAAATTTGACCCGAAAAGATTTTTATCTTACATGGGAAACCAACTTTGTTTCCCTAAACTACACGTAATGTATTAGTAATAATGGTATTCCACTTCAAACAAATTACAAACTAATGTTAGTGTTCTTAACAATGTTATACTAAATAATAACTCCCCACAGGCCAATTTGCATACAAAATATAACATTTAAAGCCAAGTTACAATTAGCACTTTATTATGAAAGTCTGTGGATTGTAATTTGCTGAAACAAATTTATACTTGCTGCAAGGAATTTTAATTTATGAAAAATTACCCATTTAGAATTGTTGTCACAATGGACCAACTTGTACTAAACTGATGGCTACCTTCTAAGTGCATTTACTATTAATGAAATAAATGGCAAAAATGAAACACAATGTATTCAGGATTAATCATCATGCCTTCTGGTATATAATGGATTCTAGCCCACACCTCTGTCCTTTCCGGAGGTGACAAACAGATCAGATGCGTGCTAAAATGTGTTTAGTTTGAACAAGGGGGAAGGGAAGGGGAGCGGGGGGGTGCTGAAAGAAAGGCATCTGGTATGCTAATGAAATGAAAGCTAGTGCAGAAATAAACCTGAGTTTTCTTGCTCAGGAAAGGTAAATCATGCTGCAGCTACCCTCAGTGGAACACCATAAATCATGTAATGATGATAATGAAACTTCTTAATTCCACAAATTTAACTAATTATTTGTAATGCCCCTTTTCTTCAAATAAGAATCATTTAAACCTAGATGGTAAAGAGATTTGTATTTGGATTTTCCTTAATTCATACTTACGAGTTTAAAGCATGTTCTTCAGTTTGATTTGAGACTGATTCTTATTGATAACTGGTGCATCTTTCTTTTTTTTTAATTAAAAGATGGCATAAGAGCACATAAACTATCAAGCTATTATGATAGATAAATACAGATAAATATTAACTTTGAATGCCTAAAAAATGTTAGAAGAGATTTCCTTTCAGCTACGTATTCTCTCTAACTGTAAAATTCCCTTCCTTATATATCCATGAAAATTTATGTAATTGTTTTGTTTGTTTGTTTCAGTATTCAGGGATTAGAAACCTTCCCACATGACTTACCTGACTCATCAAAATTAGAGCATGAATTCAGCCTTTTCAGATCTGAAAGAAACGCAGAGAACTGCTTGTGATCAGACCAGATATTTAAAAATAAGTTAACTTGATCTCTTCATAGATAACCAATAAGCAAAGAATACCTCAATTTAGATAAATCGTTCTTTGTGAATCATTCACTTTGCTTAAATCTGATAAAATGTCTCCATTTATGAAAAAGTATTTGGCAGTAAAAACTCACCATTAGGTCATAGATTGGTTTAGGTAAGAGGATATTTAAGCAACATTGTCTAGTGCCAAATGCACTATTCAGCCAACAAAACACAATTTCAGATACACAACCACACAATATATATACACACATATTTTCTCCATTTGGAGTCTTCTCACTTCAATGGAGATTAGGGTGGACAGTACATGGCTAAATCTACACTACATTTTGCAAGTTGATAGGCCAAGCTCATTGCTGGTAATGGCATAACTAAGTGTGGGGATAGGGGAAATCATCTCA
>NW_017729032.1:133402415-133403217 GCF_001723915.1 Gavialis gangeticus
GTTATTATCTCTGCGTATCTAAATATATCCACTGGTCCACAGCATTCAACTAGCAAGCTGTCTAAAATTAAAAAAAATCCAAGAAACAAACAAACAAAAAATCAGTTGCTGCCCGCAGGTGCTTGTTCACAATCACAAAATAGAAGTTACTGCTTCCCCTTAGCCCCAGGCACCTGGCTGCACCCCTAAACTGATGAGTCCTGTAAGAGGGGGTGAAAAGTCAATTAACTTAAATGGATTTACACTATATTACATCACAGCTGAGTATAGCTCAGTATATATTTAAAAACTAGTATCCCACTTTTTATTTCCTTTTATAACAGTATATCCTTTTTGTAGTATCCCTTTCTAACATTTAAATTCATAAAAGAAAAAGTTTCAAAAACATTGAATAAAATCTGGGAAAGGCATGAGGAAACACATGTCTAATGTGGTAAATAATCTGTTTAAATGTACCATTTTATTTTATTTTTCTCTGTATAACTGTGCATGCACACACATGCATGTGCACACACACGCAGAAGAACACACATTTCATTCATTTAAAACACCTATCTTGTATGTGCAATGTGAGTGACTTAACTTTATTGATACTACCTTAGATTTTGTGTTCCTGGAAGTATTTTAATTTCTACTCTGCAACCTGGGTGCTGCAGAAACTGATTAATTTTCTTCACTTTATGCACTGCGAGTGTGTACAGCTGTTCACCCACTTATATTAAGACACCTAAACATAGTTTAGAAACAGCACATATACAGCTGTTCACTAGTCCTGATGTAAGTAACTCAAGGTGGGTGTCGG
>NW_017729032.1:133408217-133433210 GCF_001723915.1 Gavialis gangeticus
AATGGAGGGGTGGGCAGAATCATGGGGGGAGCTGATGGGTCTGTGGAGGGCATAAAAATAGCTCAATGGTCGGGGAGGGTGGGAGAAGGAGAGGGGAATAGTACAGTCCCAGGACTAGGGCAAGTGGCTGGGTTTTCCCAGCCCTAGTGATATGCCAGGAACATATGCAGCATTTGGGGGATTGGGTTAACCCAATCTCAACCCAACCTAGTACACCTCTTCAGGTGCACTAACTTAGATTGGGCATGCCATTTTTGGGTGATTTAATCCCTTTGGAGGTTTGTATGATTAGGAATTCATAACAACCTAATCCAGATAGTGTCAGTCTATATGTAATGCCTATATGTACCCTGCAAGTAATGCTGTGGAAGTCAATGAAATTGTGCAAAGAGTATAACCGGAAAGAATATTTTTTTCTGTCTAATAGTATGGTCTCAAAGTGTGGTTAAAATATGAAGAGCAAGTCTGTAAAACTATATCGGTGCATATGACCAACAGAAGGTAATTCATGAAAATTTCAGGTTATGTCTTTTTTTTAATTTATGGATTTTTATTTAAAAATTGACAAAATGCTGCCTAGTATGTCCATATCAAATTTCAGATACTCCTATCATATTACTCAGTTTTCCAGCTCTGCAAAAAATAATCTGGGTTCCTTTCAGCCCAAGTGGCAATACAAGTAAAAAGTTCTTTAACCATTTTTTTTAGAGTCTCAGTTGAGCAATCCATATTATTTTCAATTTTTGTTTCGTGTCACATGTATACCTTTACCATAATTTTTGTAATCTTATGTCAAGTAAATTACTATATCTAGGTTGTACAAGTTTCCTCAATACTTAAAACTCCTTTAACATATCAAATGTGCTGCTTTTCTAACAATTAATGACAAAAATATACTGCTGTATACATGATCCTAGTCAAAGCTATGAGCAGTTTTCTATGAATTCTTTGTGTGCGCGTGGGGGGGGGGGCGCATTTTACATAAACATTTGTTTCCAATTTAAGAAACTCATCAATAAGTGAATGGTTATATTAGTCCACAACAATACCAATTTTTTTTCCTACATACAACCACACCTTTTTCCCCCAAAATAACTTGCAGCAATTGCAGCACACATTTTAAGAAAGGAAATATGGTAATAGCAGCTTCTGTTACAAGACCCTCTTCTGGGGAGAAAGAGAAAGTAATGCTGTACACGATACGCAGGGTGCACATCGACATCAGACACTTACTGCAGAGTTTTCTAATTAGCTGCACAGTAAAGCATTATTGATCTATACATGCAGAGTTATTAGGCCGGAGTAAAATATGAACTCCGACATAGGTTAGTACTGCCAGATACAAGGACTATTCTATGGCGGAGTTATTTACTGTGCCACAACACACATGTAGATGCTGACAGGGCTGGCTGGGGTGAAAGGGTGTTTCAGCACGGAAGCTGCTTGATGGTTAGCCCCACACTATAGGACCCTTATACCACAGCCCTTCCACAGCTTGCTGGGCCAGGTTGGAGCAGCTTTGGGCTGGCAGGCTAACCCCTTGGACCCCTGCCAGCCAGGGCTGTGCTGCCCGTTATCAACATGCTCTGGTTCTCGGTGTACTGTAAACACAGTGCCCTGGAGCAATAATATTCATGCATAGATGCACCCACAGAGTAGTGCAGTGAGTACACAGGGCCCCTCCACTGTTGTCTGTGCACATTTGCTCTTTCTCCATGGCAGAGGCTTGTGCTGCAGAACCTGCTAGTGACTCAACAGAAGTCTTTATCCTGTGCTTTGTGCTCTGCTCTACTACTTTTTAAAGTGAATCCTGGCCTCAGGTGCCAAAGCAGAGGCTCCTGCTGATTAAGCTGGGTGGGCCCTCAGCTGACTTAATAGTTGCTGCTGGCTAGGATTGGGCGCTCAAAAGAGAAAAGGGGCCAGGCAGTTTGGCTCAGCCAGCAGTACCTGATGCAGCCAGGGGGTTAACAAGGCAGCCATAACATGTTGCTGCCCCTATAGTGTAGCTGGCTATGTTTTCCCCAGAAAAATGTCATACTTACCAGTATTATCAAGGAATTTTTTAAAATTAATTTTGCCTCTCAAAAATAAGGTACATGCCTTATTTACAGGCATATTGTATGCAAGATATAAGGTAATAAAAAAAAAAACTTTCTTCTTTTCCCCACAACATTTACTATATTTATAGTAAAACCTTTGAGTGTATTAACTAACACTGGAATACAATATAGAGGTATGTTAACACACTCATTTTTTAAGGTCTAAGCTTTGTAGTTACTTAGCACAGAATATCCAAAACCAGCACCAAATCAAGTAACAGTAATTGACCATGGGTTAGAAACTACTTGAAAAGTTCTCTACTGTGGTCTACTTCAACCAAATCAGTTGTCTCCATCTTTAGGTTTGCACATGTACCCAGTAATCAAGAATTTCTAGGAAATTAATGTAAAAACAAGTGAAGTTGAGATTCAAGTACTTACTGGAAGAAATAAAAAGGAAGAGATTATTCTTTTACCACAGAAAGCAATCTGTCTGCTTTTAAATAATACAGTTCTATAAATGCATAACCCCCCTGATCTAGCAATAATTTTACATTGATTTTTTTAATTTCTTCTCATCAGATATGTTTACACATCACCCTATGGTGACACTGTTACTGTGGGATGCATTAGTTCTTCCTCTTGAAAGTACTAAAGCATGGTGCAGTAACCACCGGTACTGTTCCATGCATGTGGGGCATGGTTAGTTTTTTCTGCTACTACTCCATAACGGTGTGCTAAAATGGGGGACTGCATTGCTACAGCAGAGTAGCTGCCAATCACTTGTAGACTCACATGATCATAATGTTGCCATAGTGTGTTGTACAGTAATGTAGCACATCACTACATGTAGATGTGTAGACATGTAGACACGCCCATCTTGAACAAAAGCAAGAAAAACTAATTTAAAAAGTCACAGAAAATCTTGACTCAGGATCTCATCTGGTATATAGTTGTATAACTGACTTCACTAAATCTGTGTTTATTTACAGCTGCTATAGATCTAACCCTTTTATGCATGTTGATGGGTCCTAATCTGCCAACTTGTCCACAAAAGTCCAGTGATTGTCCAACACAATAAATTAGGCATCTCAACTAAAATACACACATTCATCTTTTAATTTAAAATTACACATTATTAAGTAGCTTTTCATAAGGCAAACTAGTTAGGTTATGGTTCTGGTTCAAGGCAGTAGGTAAGCACATGCTGACATCAAAGCACATGCTGACATCAAAGTCCAATTGCTAGTTTCTGCTGACAAAAAATAGATTTAACTTTTGTGTTAAGATTGCAATTTTGATTTTATCATATTAACAGCATGAAGTAAACTCTAAATTTGTCAATAGAGTTTATCTTGAGTGGTTAATACAGTGGCACTATGTTCTGGCCTTTTGGGATAGGTGAGTGGTGTGGGGTCAGTCCACAGACCAAAATGCACCCACCTGCATCTAGCCAGATGCCTATCCACCCCATCTAACTGCATCAAACCATATGCCAATATCTGGCCATGTGCCAGCTCATGTTATCCAGCCTGCAGAGCTCACCACAGGTCTAGAGATTTGATAGAAGGTTACCAGTAATTAACACAGTCAATATTCTCTTGCTAAATTTCCAGACCTGTGGGCCAAATCTGGCCCACAGGCTAGGGATTGAGCACCCCTTAGTTAATACATACTAAAGCTATAGCTTGTTTAATTTCAGCTAGGATGTTAATGGGTGTTGGGTAACATGTTTAAAAAAAAGAGCTTGTCTACACTGTAGATGGTGTTGGGAATGAAAGACGCAACTAAATTTAAGCACAAGTTTAAGTGCTGGCTTTTCTAATTCACATGACAGGCAGGATTTTTCTTTCAAACTTCATAATTTAAGAGCATCCCACCTCTCACTCTAAAGTGGTTTTAATAAATACATTATCTAATTTGACTAATATATAAATAGACTTCATGAGTGTGTGTATCCGCACACAATGCATATCAAGGATGTTATTTCAGGCACATGACTGATGGCTTCCTTCAGTGTACTAATAGCATACTAAGTTTCTAACATCATAACCATTCTTACAGGAACAGATGTTATGTCACAAACAGAGAATTACATTTATTCATATAACATAGCTTGGGTGCAAACTGAAATTTCAGGGAGAAATTTCCTGTTTATATCCATTTATCTTCGATAGCTAGCAATAGAGGGAAAAGAAAAAATAAGGATGAATAAATCTATAGGTAAAACTAACATGGGGGGCTTGTGTTTAAAAAAAATGGCCTGCCATGAAAGGTGATTTTTAAATTAACAGCTTATTTTGCCATCCTACTCTTGAGAACAGATACACGGATACTTCTAACATATATTAATCTTCTTTATTTAAAAATGTCTGTCCATTTTACATGATAACTGTGTGTATTTTCAAGTCAATATGTACCAAGAGAATGGTGTTCAACATCTCTAATTTGATGGTGAAAAGACTATAAGTGAAAAAACCCAACATCACCACTTTACATGGCCTACAAGAGAATTTTAGAAAAAATGGTATTGGAATCATAGCTCTGAATATTAAACTATGCATAAGATTTAACATGTGCTTCTCACCTAACAGAACAGTTGTCTCCTAGGAGACAACTCTAATTATCAATTAAGAAAAGAAAACATCAGAAGAAGAAACTGATAGGTTACTAGTGCAGTTACATTTTGTTCCAGGATTAATTCGACTGCCCTTAAATGATGCCTTTGGGAGGACACAGTAGTGTACAGGGACAAAATTAATAAAACTAGTGATGGGTCAAGGAGGAGAGGTCAGATCCATGAACTATATCTTGTTAAAATTCTGAAGATAAGAACACTCAGCATTTCCAAACTTATGAACAGTTATATCATGCCTATATTTATTGAAGGACTGCGTTTCCAAGGTATACATTTCAAATTGTATCTTAGCCCTTGTGTTGTAAGGATCAGTGTAATAATTCTAGCACAATGCAGGACCTTAGCCCCTGATGGGGTGGGGGGGGGGAGTTAATTAAGTTAAAATCCATAAATGTTTCATAGATGTAGGGGAGAGGGTGTAGGATTCTAGGAGTCTCTTCTCTCCCCTTGGTGTCTATTTTGTCTTTGCCACTCTTGTTCTAAAAATGGTACCCATCTTTTATTCAGCTCACAACTTAGGTAGAGCTACAAGGTTTCAGATAACATGTTAAGGATTTGTCATTAACCAGGAAGAAATTATTCATCTAAATCAAGACTTAAACGGGTATTTTTGTTCATTTTAAGAGAGGAATAAAAAAGTGTAGTTTACCAGCAAAACAAGAATTGTATAAACCTTGAACAAATAGATTTTGCCTTGAATTTCTTCAGCTTGCCTGTTAAAAAATAGTAAGTAACTATAAAACTTTTATTAAATAATATAAAGATGTGCATGCAATATTCAGACCATAGTATTGACCAATTAAAGGCCCAACCAAGCTAAGATATATGCACATAATAAGCTTTATTACCGCAGGCATCTCACCCATTGATTTTAAGAGATATACACCAAGTAGTAGATAAGCATATTTATCAGCATTTGCAGGATCAGGCCTTAATTAACCTGAGATGCACTTTGATTTAATATGCCTCCTGTTTGAATTTAGTAGGATAGGAAAGTATAACTTCCTATTTTATTGCTGGTCTGTCTGATTTTTTTCTTAAGCAACTAGATCAAACATATATATTTTGAATAAATAATTCCAAAAATTAAGCAGTTGTAATTTTGATATAAACAAATTTGCTGCAGTTCCTTTAGATCAGACTTAGAGAAAACTATTGGATTTGGTTAGAATTATGACCACAGCTTGTGGTTTTAAAACTGATTTGTAAGTGAAAGGTTAGAATTTACAGAAGTAAACCTGAAGTGTGAATAAATCTGTTTTTTCTTCCTTTAATGGAGTAATATTGGTGTGTATGGTTTGATTGGACGTTATCAACTTCATTACAATTTACTCTGAATTAACCCAGTGGGACCTCTTGCAACTAGTCTGTGAAGGGAAGACACAAGTTTGATGTGCCGTTATGATGAACACTGAGCTTTTGATGTCACAATCTAAAACACAGAGATACAAGAATTTTATGAGCTCTAGTCACAGAGGTGAATGTATTAAATACTGAGTTAAGAGATTCTTGGTTAATGTATTAATATATTGAACTAATTTAAAAGGAGGCTAAGGGAGGGGAGGATGGGAACAAGCCAAGAAAATACCACAGTAGCTGTACATAAGTAAACTCCCAATAATCATGGAAGGGCAACCACAGGGCAATTATTTTATCCCACACACTCTTGAAGTGACAGCTGTTTTTTTCATGCAAGACATAAGGACGAAATTCCCGAAGTTATTATACTGTTCTAATTATAAGTTTACCCTGCATATAAAGCCTCAGTTTTCCAGGTTCACATTTTTGGGCAGGAGGGGATGGCAGCTTTTTCTCCCAATATAAAGTTCATAACAACAGATAAAGTCTTTGAACTCTGTTGCCCTTACCAAATCCCATAGGGGAATAGAAAAATAAAAGGAAAGAACCCAAAATATTAAATTCAAGAAAAAATAGAAAAACATCCCCTACTAAAGATACCTTTGCCCAAGGTTCACTGTACCATCTCAGCCAAAAATTCAATGCTGATATATATATATTTAATCAAATAGAATTGTTTACAGGTTTAAAGAGATAGACCCAATTGGAGGGCCAGATTTGGACTGCAGTTCTCTATTTGAACTTCCTGTGACATGTAGAGTTAAAACCCTACTGCCAAATAACCCTGGTTTTAAGGGTTAAAAATCCAATTTTTTCCTAATTTGTTAAGGGCTGTGGGGAAGGAGAAAGTGTGAACAAAGTGGACTCAGTTAATTTGTGATTTAGGAGAATGAGAGCTAGTGCTGCTTTTTATATTCAACCTCCATTTTTTTTACTTCAGTATTAGAAATATTCAGTATCACTAGTCCTTAACAAATAATAAATATGTGATCCACCATAAAATATTTAAAACCTGTTTTTAAAAAATTTCCCACACTTTTGAAGTGTATCCAATGCTGCCAGCTCATTTTAAGGGCTGTTTCTTGGGTCTGTGGCACTTGCCACATGGATTTTCACAAGCCTTTTCCCAGGCTTCCCAGTCCCATGCTCCCTACAACAGAGATATGAGCCTGGAAGCCTTGGCATGCCACAGGGTTACCCTTTACTCTACTTTAACTGGCTTGCCATCCTCATGGCAAAGTAAATGCTTCTTCACAGTACCCTGGAGGGCCAGCTAATATGGGGTGTGGCAGGACCCAGGGGGAAGGAATCCCTCCACCCACCTCAATCTGTTCTGCCACCCTGCCCTGCCCTACTCAGTGTGCTCTTCATCCCACTTACTTGCCATACCTTGTTGGAGAAAAACAGTTAATATGAGAGGTATATTACCACTTCTTGAAGTGGAAGAGGGGAGAGCTCATAAGGCTGTCTCACTGCCTGCTGGGGTTCCTAATGTTGGATGATATCCTGGGTTTCCTGCTTAGGGTATTACCTGACCAACTTCCTCCTCCTTCATCATGAAGTTTGCTTCCTCAGCCTATGCCTCTCAAGCCTTAGGCTCTGGGATACTCCAGGGTTTCCATCCCTTCAGGGTTTGAACCCAGCCACTCCCTCCTTCCAGTTGTGTGGCCTAATTGGCCACACTGGCCCTTGCTGGCCAAAAGGTCCTTGTCTTAAATGGGCCAGGCCCCCTTTGTAGTCTTTCTCCTTAATTCCTGGTTAGCTCCCTGTTACATGGGGTCATGTTACATGGGGGTCATCTGCTCCATTGCTGTTAAGTATGCTCTGTAGTATAATCTGGTACATCCAGAGCAGATGACTCTACATTGTATCCTTGAGGGCCACACTGGCTAGTGGCAGTAGGGCAGATCACCCCAAGCAGCAGAACAGATGATCCCACACTGGCTGCATCTTAAGAGTGTAATGTAGTTTCATCTTCTCTGTACATTAATGGCATATTTTTCTAATTATAAAATTGGCCGTGCATATAAGTTGGCTGCTCTTTTTGAGGGGGCAAAAGGTCAATTTATAATTGGAATAAAATAGTATTCAGAAGTAAGAAAGAAAGTAGTTTTGGCATCTACGCCTAATAAATCAAAAGGGGACTGAATAGTTAAGGAAAGATCCAGGTTGGTTCTGTAGGTACCTAAATGAGCCTTAGATGAAATTTAGGTGCTTAAGTTCCAAGGAGAAAACCAGAACTGCAGTTTAAAGAGGAAGGACAAATTCAGTTTGCACCTAGATTCAAGTAATGCCACCTCTTTTGACTGCAAAGTTCTACGTATGTAAGCTGAATTTAGTGGGGGATGGAGATAAAAGCCCATTCAAGGAATCTGTTCTGAAGTACCTAGAGGAGAACAAGGTAACCAAGAACAGCCAGCGTGGATACACCAAAAACAAGTTATGCCTGACCAACCTGATTTTCTTCTATGATAAGGTGACAGGCTGTGAGGATGGGAATGAGAGGTGATATACCTTGACTTTAGCAAGGCTTTTTACACTTTCTCTCATGAAATTCTCATTAACAAGCTAAAGAAACAGAATCTATGATTCTATGATTAAGAAGTTAAGGAAATAGAAACTATATGAAAACACCGTAAGGTGGGTACATAATAGGGCTGTGCTAAGCTTCAGACCCTGATTTGATTCAGCAGAGATTTGGCCTGATTTGGTGGCTGAATCTCTGAATCTGAATCAAATTAAAGGACCCTTTAATCTCTCTAAATTGAATCGGAACCCTCCAGATCAATTCAGAGAGATTCAGAAAGATTCAGAGATTCAGACATAGAGACAGCTTTAAAGGTTTTTTCTACATACCTTTAGGCAGCAGGTGGCTCATGAATGCTGCAATGATGGGGCAGATGGAGTGTCCCACAGAAGCACGGCGGGCTCCCCAGCACACTCCTCAGCAGACCCAGAATTGGACCAGAAGCACTTCCAGTCCACTTCTGGGTCCACCAGAGAGCATGCTGGGGGGGCCCTCATGCCCTCCTGGTTCAGCAACTAGTTCCTTCTTGGCCTGGGGGGGCACCCAGGGTCCCCCCATAGCTGATCACCAAGCCAGGGACATGCGGTGGAGGGGGGAACACACTTCCCAGAGGACCGGAAGTACTTCCAGCCCACTTCCAGGTTCATCACCAAGTATGCGCCTCCTCCCCGCCCGTGCTCCTGTGGGATGTTTCATCCGCCCCAGCATCACAGCATTCACGAGCCATGCCTGATACCTCAAGGTATGTAGAAAAAACATTTAAAGCAGTGTCTATGGCCAAATCACTGATTCTCTGAATCAGTACTGAATCTACAGATTCAAATTCAGCCAAATCAAATCAGGGACAGTATTTCAAATCAATAAATTGAATCACTGTCCCTGACTCAGGCCAAATCTGAATTGAATAGGGCCTGCTTCACACACCCCGAGTACATAACTAGTTGCACCATCGTACTTAGTAGGCACATCTACATGTTCATTAATGTGCAGTGGTTACTGTGAATTTAATTAAGTACTTTTATAATCAAGTACTAAATAAATGTGTAGTAGCAGTGCCAAACACCGTTTTAGTGATGTTACTGCACAGTGGCCTAATAATACCACTTGAAGCTCTTAGACCACTTGAAGACACACCCATTTCTCCTATTGTTTGAGGTACACGTGTCAAAACACTAAATTCAGTTTGCCCTGGCCAAAAGGGCACCCATCATTCCCATCACTGGCCTACCCTTTAAAGTGGAACAAGATGGTTGGAAGTCCAAATGCATGGAAGGACCTTCCATGCAGTATGAATTAAGTATGCAAGCCATTGAAATGGGCAGGATTTCAGAGAACGCTATGCTTAACATTTCCTATTGGCTACCTTGACATGCCTCTGGGCTTTCTGTATTGCCCTTTGGAGGCATCTACATCTTCTCATTATCTATACAGAGGACCTAGTGCCTTACCTTGCCTATTTGGATCACAATTAAAAGATGCCTCTGTCCTGTATTGGCTCTATAAAGATTGTTTTGTCCCCTTGGGGCAAGGCAACTACATTATAGGCATTCCAATGCCTAAGTGTTGATGTCTACTTGAGCAATCTAGTCATGTCTACTTGCCCCATAATTCTTCTGCAAAATAAAATAAATGTCACATGTCAGGAGCTGTCCAGAAAGATACACTGACACAGAGGGTGCATCTACACGTGCCCCCCACAATACAGTTGTTACTGCACCATCATTTAGTACTTGCTTAAGAAAGTACTAAATGATGTCACAGTAACAGCCATTACTGTACTCTCCTGGCGGCGCATGGTTATTTTTAGCAGCTATGTCACTCTAGCAATGCGCTATAGCAAGGTAGCTTGTCATTACAGAGACATAGCATCGGCATTATGGTTTGTGCCCTTTGTTGCTATGTTGCTGTAGTGTCACATGTAGACGCACACAGAAAGAGGCTATTTTAAAATGATCAGAAAAGTTGGCAAGAGATCAGCAATCATATATGTAGACTAGCTTATTGCTTTAAGGCAAATTTCCTTGAAAAATTGTTTTGTTTAAACAAATAAATAGTTTGCCTTATGAATAGTATTTGTTTACTAGAAAGCGTTATATACATGTAAGTTGCTCATTAAATGAAAATTTCTTCATGTGTTTCATTATTTTTCTCCAGTTACTTTTAGCTAATCTAGTAATAAAAGTATGAAGGTAGCTAAGCCCAGCCAATAGTTTAAAAAAAAGAAAAGATGTTTTAGGAACTCATTATGGAAGCATTTTGGGGGATTGATGATGATAAACATGACTGAATTTCTATATAAGCAGCAAATAAGAAAAATCTCCCAAACGAGTTTAAATATCATTCCAAAAATGTCTGCAACTTTTTTTTTATTTCCCTTGATGTTCAGCACTTTTACATACTGCCATTATTAAATTATTTTCCCCTTCATATGTAGCCTCCCTTAATGACATTTCTAAGGATATTGATGCAAAAAATACCTAACAATATAACAGAGAAGTGATCACCAAGGTGGAGGTGTTAAAAGAGAACCAGACCTGTTATCACACCTCTCAACCACATTTTCACCTGCTCGTGGGATATTCTCACATAACCTATAGGAAGCAGACTCAGCTAGTAAGAGATTGAGTCACATCTTCAAAACTGGTTTGCCTTTTTTTTAAAAAAGTGCTTTCAGATGTGCTAATGTAATCACCAATTAAACAATGAGTAAACAAGGAGGCACTCCCCAGAATGATTACATACCCCCCCAAAATTTGTTTTATTTTATGATTACAGAAGAGCTGACATTAAGATATTGCAGCAAATGTGTAAGAATTTGAGCCTCATTGAAAATGTAAAGTGGAGTAGATAATATTCTGCAAGCTAATGCAGAAATGAAGTAGATGAGAAAACTCACCCCACAATATGCATGCTTATTTTTTATTGTTTGCTGAAACATTATTTTATTGTTTGCTGAAACAAAGAGGGAAACTTCTAGGAAGAAAGTTCTCTCGGGGCAGCTTCAAGCCAGATTCTTTCTGCCTATCGTTTCACATAGGCTAGTGTCAGTCATGGTTGAACCTCTCAGTTTTAAGAAGGAATAAGTAGTAGAAGTAAAAAGAGAGAGAGAAAATCACTGAACTGCTAGAAGAGTGAGCAGTAGTGGAAAGCCAAAAAACCCTTTGTGCAAGGTACAGTAGGAAGGTGATCACAATCCTTTGTCAATAAAGAAATAGAACCCTTTGCTTAAATCTCTGTGTTAAGGCAGTTTGATTTTCCTGAACCTGAGCAACTGCCCTTGCTGGATCTGGAAATAAGAGTAATACCATGTGGCCACTGATTTAATAGAAAAACCAGAAGAATACCAGGTAAATGCCCTGACTTTAACTATGGGTGACACAACTGAAGAATACTGCAAAGTGGAAGAAGGTTTTAATGCTGATGTCATAGTCAGAAATAATATAAACTAAAGGGTAAAAATTTTAAAGGAGGTGCTGGGAACACAGGGATACAACTAAATCTTGTAGTACTGCAGTTCACAGTCTTGCTGAACACTGGAAATGTGAAACATTAAAAAGAAAAAAAATTAGTAAGAGAAATATCTTCTGTTAAAGAGACAGCATATCTTCAGTTAAAGGCAGATCTCACATTAGCAGTAACAATAGCAAAAGCAAGGATTCAAGGAACCATGAAGAAACAGCAATGTGATTTACATGTTAGCAATACAACAGAGATTGCGCCAAGCAATATGACACAGTAACGAGAAAAAGACGCATGCTTCCCACGGTTGACCAGACATTAGCTCAGTGATCAGAGGCTAAAGTTAGATGCTCTGACAGACTTTTGGCAAATCCGACTTGCTAAAGAATCTATACAATTAACTACATCCAAACCAATTTGAATTTGATTTCAATTGGTTTCTATTTGGCACATCTTCATCATTGGAGCCTTTCCAAAACACAATCTTCAGATTGTGACAGCATTGCCTGGCATCTTTTGCCATGCAGATGATGTGTCAGCTTATGTCACAGATAAAAATGAGCACGATGAGCTATTCCACGCTGTTTTGAGATGCTTTCAGTAAGCTGGCATCACTCTCTGAACAAGAATTTGGAGTTTAGAAAAGAGAAGATAAGATTTGTAAGAGAGACAATTAGCAAAACAGGAAATCCAGCCAAAGACAAACTGAAGGGTAAGATGAGCCATTCTACACTCACCTTACCTGTGACCAAAGGTGTAAGCAAATTTTGGGTAGGATGAGCAATTTTCAGAAATTCTTACCAGAGTTAATTTCTTAGTCAAAAATCCCTGAAGAAATCACCTTGTTGACGATTCACTATGTGCATCTGTACAAAAATCATATGACAAAATGCATTTACTAAGGGGGGAGGGGAACACTTTTGACACACACCTCAAACAATAGGAGAAATGGGTGTGTTTTCAAGTGGTCTAAGATCAGTGATCAGACACATTCTCTCTCTCTCTCTTTCTCTCTCACTCACACACACACACACACACACACACACACACACTCACAGCTTGAAGGAAACCTGAGATCTTTTTAATCAAGAAGCCTGAACAATGATCTACACAAGTAAAAAAGTAATATCTAGTTGACCTTTAGGCCTGCAAGTACCTGATTATATATTTGTTTGGCTTGGATTTTAATATAGAAAATATAGTGGCATTATTAGTTTCAAAACAACTGAAGGACCCAACACCTGGAATTTAAAGTTTGATTACAAATGAAAAAAAATCTTTCAATACTGAGCAGATACTAAGAAGAACAGAGGGGAGCATCTAGAGCTGCAGCTAACAACAGAAGAAAAAAAGGGGGTTGAAAAAACTGTTAAGAATTTGACCTGCCCTTGCCTTGCTGCAGTTTCAGGTTCTTCCAGTCTGCTCCATTAAATAGCAAGCAAACAATTACAGGATGACATTTGCTGGTAAGTCATTCAGTGCTACCAAAAAAGAGAGCAGGATTAAAGGAGTCATCCTATGACAGACCTGCTAAAACACTGGAAGAACCAAAAAGGCATGTTTCTAAATGAATAGTTCTTTTGTTCTCTATAGGACTTCCAAAAGAAAGGTTCTCCAAAATCCATAAGGGCATGCAGGTATAAAAATGTACAAGGCCTGAGCAAATCAATTTTGTGTGCCCAATCCATGTAGACAAATTCAGATTTTAGAAGACTGCTTTGAGGAATTTAACAAAGCCAAAAAAAAAAAAAAACAATTTCCAGAACCACTAATCTCTGCCATACTCCCTGAAGCACCTTGGCAGTAGCTAGCAACAGATTTGTTTTTCCCCTGGAAAGGTTATATACTGTATTGTAGTTGATTACTACTCCAGATGTACTGACCTGGTTCTACTAACACAGACCTCATAAGCAGACATCACCCAGAAACTAAGATCAATATTGGAAAGACAAAGAACTCTTGTAGTCCACATTTCAGATAATCGGCCTCAATTTATCCTTGAAACACTCCTAGTTTTCACACAGAAATTTGATTTTTGAGCATTGTTCAACACTGATGGGGATGTGGGGATGGGGGTGTTGGTACAGGCACATGACATAATCACTACAGAGTAATTTACCCTTATTTTTTCTATAATAAGGAATAAACAAATGCAATCAGACTTCCCAAGACAGCTGTCTGCAATAGCCTTTATCACAATGCCTTGCCCTAGACCATGTCTATATGTAATGAAAGATACCCCAAAGATTAAACTAACCAAATGCAGGCATGGAACTGGTGATACATTGGTGTAAGTTACTCCAAACTTTCCAATGTTGCAACCCTGGTATGGGTTGACTTATACTGGTATAAGGCTGAAGGTCACATGCTTGCTTCACTTTTAGCTCAGAATAAAATAAAATTCCTCTGTGAAATATAGTGTTATATGTCCAAATTTAAGACAGCTAAATGTACCACATAGAAACTTTGTACCCAAAGGGGTCATTACATCATGTGTATTAATCCTTCTGTCCTGAATTTAAAAGCTAGGCTATGGAATGTCACAGGCATGTGTGTGCGCACATGTGCACACACACACATACACACACAAACACACCTCATATCCTTTCTCCTAGTATATAGTCTTCAGAAAAGTGTTGGCAGCAGCCCAAATAACAACTATGCTAAATACTAAATAATCATATTAAAAAATGCTAGTGCTAGGCTCAGGTTGTGTTGCAGAAGCAGATATTACACTGGGAATGCCTAGAAGCTGCCAGAGAAACTACCATCTGTTTGCGTGAGCTGAAATGGGCTGAATTGCTTATGCCATGTGACTAGCAGGTAGCCCTAATTCCACACTCTGGGACACCACAGGGGGGTAGAGGTTTCCTCAATACTATGTTGTGGGAATAGAGCGCTAGGTTCTGGACTTAGCTCTTCACTATGACCATTCTTGAACCTACCATCTGGACTTAATAGTCCACTTCTCCTCCATGATGATTAATAGCTACTGCAATTAATCTTGTAGTCCCTGTGGCTAGCTCACCAGTCTGTGCAGCAGGCTTGAAGTTTCAGGGTTCAAACCCTGCAGAAAATATATGGCAGGAGCAGGGACAGTAAATGTTGCCTAAAAAAATTCAATAACAATAAAGTCACCACTACCACCCAAGAAAACACCACCAAATTAAGAAATTAAATTAAAAATACCCATAAAATACAGCAGCTTAGACTAGACTTTGCCAACACTAAGTAGCAATATAATTATATGCTTAATTTTTAATTAAATTAATACATTTAAAATAGATTAAAAATTAAATTAGATTAAGAATGTAAAGTTCACATAATCAAAAACATGAGTGCCAAAAATTACACTTCTACTGCTGTGCATGCAGCTTTAATTATTTCCCGTAAACACTCTTACATATGCATTGCAATCTCAATTTTGAAATATATACTCAAACACTTTCAAAGTATATTTGTATAAATGAAGAGCACACACATAGACTGATGGGTTTTTCCCCCAAAACTAATCAGATTTTGTCTTGTCTTACACTTTCATGTGATTACTGCGTTAGATTTCAATATCTATTTCCTGGGAAAAATGAAACAATGGTGGGGAAAGGAGGAAAAATGGTATCTGAAAAATCCTTTTGTTTCATCTCTTCAGGTAAGCAGTGTCATGTAAGCTAATAAAGCAATACCTAAAATCAGAGCAACCCGATACCGCTTTGGATAGAAGGAAGCCAATTGACCCATCTAGCAATTTTTGCCTGTGGAACTATTGTGCATAATTCATGGTGATTCTGGTCTATGGTAATATTAAAAATGGTTTTTAAATGCTTTACTCAGCAATTAGTAACAAAGTCTTGCAGAGCTCCAGTGCATTGTTGATGTTCCTCAGTTAGTTCAAATTACCTTCAATTTGATCACAGTGGACTAAAAAGGCAGGCCTTCGGTTCAGTACTCCTTCTCTTTGAAGTGAGCAGGAAATGCTCACATATTTCTATAGCTGAAAAAGGATCGGAAAACACACAGATAGTAACCATAGAATAGATTGAAAAATGGAGAGGAACATTTAATGCCAGAAAGACATTAAAGATCTTTTCCCCCCTTCCTTACTTTAGGAATCTGCAAAAAGAGAAAATAAAGATGTCCCATTAGTTGAAGTTTTATTTTAAATATCACCAGTTCCTTTATCCTCACACTTTCACAGGAAATCCCTAAACAAATGAGGAGCAGCTCCCCACCACACACACACCAAAACAGGACAAAATAAGGGAAATAGAAAAAAATCTCCCCCACTTCATCCCTCTTTCAGGCATAAAGAACTTTTCATTAGCAATAAATCCAAGATTAGCACTAGCAGCTGTCAATCCCCAGCAAAGAGTACCGGCTGATGATTTTGGAGTGGAAAGTTAGTTGAGTTCCCCCTTTGTAATGTGCAAGTAGTTTGAAAGTATTTGTTGAGATAAGTTGTCTATCAACCAATTAAACACTGAATCCTAGCTCCTTTAGGTGGAAGATATAAGCATAAAGAACAGACTGGGTGGTCTGAAGGAAATAACAGCTGTGTGCAGAAACTAGCAGAGCAAATGGAAACAGTAGCCAGGTGAATAGGAGTGTGTGAAAAGCACACACCAGTAGCAGGATTAAATAGGCTCAGAAAGTGTGTTTGCGCAAGCACTTAAGTGTAAAGATGGCACAGACAGGTAGTTTCTGAAGACTAAATTTGATTGGAGGGACTTGAATAGGACATAAATGACCACACACATTAAAGCAAAAGTAGACCAAAATAAATATATTTTCTTCTTAAGTTTGAGAGTCTATGCAGAATGTTGCAGAGGGATTCTAGAAATTGCCCTTTAACGGCAAAGCAAATAAGATCAGCCTGGAACAGCTTCTATGATAGTCCATCAAGTATAACCTATGAACAAGTGACTGCCTTCCCAACAAGGGCCATGGTGATCTCTGGATGGGACACCAGGCATTTCTGAGTGGAACTTCTCATGCAGAACATACATTTACCTCTCCACAGTAAGTCTCCCCACCCATCTCTCCTTTTACATGCTCCCATCACTCCCTTCATATCCTGAGAACAATTTTTTAGACCTGTAAATCAAAAAAAAATAGTTCTTTGCAGAGGATAAAGGTATACTAATCTGAAGTCACTGCTAGGGCTTAACTTTCTAATATCCCTCTTAGTTAGCATAGAGATGAATCAAGGTAACCCTGGCAATTGCTTTCAAAGTTACATCCAGTTACTGGAATGGTAACCTCTAATCATGATCTGTGTCTACATACAATATGGTTAAAAACTGGTGATCCTAGTCTGCCACAGCTACATCACCTCCATACCCTGCTAAGGAGCAGTAGCAGGAAGCATGCTTCCAGCTATTAACTTCCATTCCATGCCTGACAAATCTCAGAATGAAGCAATGTAAATGCTTTAGGGTGTGCCTGAGTGCACACCAATAAACATGCCTGAGACAGAGAACTTAAGAGCAACACTGGACCTGTACTCAGAGCCAACTGAAGGTGGCTGCATTCCCTCATTTTGGCAAGTGTAGACCTGGAACATGTTCCAAAACAGCTCACCAGCTTGGTGTATCCATGCCCTCTGTTGTCTTCCACTGACCACACTTCTTTTGCACATTTCAATATGTTTGTAACCAATTTGAGTGGTTCTCCTCCTCCCAGCTGTGTATGCCCCATGCTGTATTCCATCCTGGGCCTTAAAATAGATTATCCTCAGACTAGCTTTCCACCAGTCCAACTCCTTTCTCCATGGGCTGTAGTTTCCTTTGTCCTTGATTCCCAAGAATTTAGTCACCATCTTTCTCCCTTGAAGAAAGCACATAAAGGGCATATTCAAAGGGTGCTCTACCAGTTTCCTGTGTTCTCTTTTCCTCCTTCTATAAGATTTAAAATAATGCATGGTTAGGTTATGCATTTAAGCAGTGTTCATATTTCCAATCTTCCATTTTCCACATTCTTTTTATTTAGGAAAGAAAGCTTTACTCCTACATTTGAATTATTCTTGCTTGGTTATTTTTTATTTCTAGTGCTGCAACAGCATGAAAATTAGGGAAGATATTTATTGGAGAAGAAAAAGTGATGCCCTGTTTATATTACACACATACACAGAAAGTTTTATACATACACATACAGGAAGTTGTACACACACACACACACACACACACACACACAGAGGAAGTTCTGTAATATATATATTATAGGGATATAGAATTTGTCAATCCGAGACTGACAGGTTCGACATCTAGACTGTGTTTGGATGGGATGATGTTTTCCTGTCCCATGAAAACTTGAGACTTAAATCTTTCTGTTTTACATTGTGATGAGCCTGAAGCATTTCAACGGTTTTCATCAGAAGCCACAGGCAGAGCCCCACCCCAGAATAACTCAGGGTCTAAGACACTCCTGTTCAGGCTGACTCAGTACAGGAGATCAACCTTAGGCTTTAGCCATGGAGCTGTTATATAGTTGGGCTTGCACTGTCTCTAACCATAAATTCCACTTTGGACCCAATAAATTCCTTCCCTACAAAAATGTTGCTAGAACTCACGTATGTTCAAAAAAGTATTGGTTTTGACAAATTAAGGCGGGGAGGAGGGGAGAAGAAGAAACCATGAGAAATTCCTATCTAGCCATAATAAAAATGAAAGAAGTTCAGATACATTTTGAATAAGCATCCCATAACCTTTTAGAGAGTTATTCCTCATCAAATGAAACAGTGTTACTTGGGGAAAGGAAACATAGTATAAAATGAAATCAATAAATAATTTAAAGAAACACAACTACATTGTCTTTTGCTTTCTTACTGGATGAACTTTTTCCCTAAACTAGCTTTCTTTTTAACTGCACCCTATATTAACTGTGATGGGACAGGAAAGCTCTTCCCAGAAGATACAAATTAAAACCAGCAACATTTCCACAAATCCCTGTCTATTTAGATTTGTGTTACAGTTTGAGATCAACCAATATGAAATAAAATCATTTACAAACACTGACTTTTTTGCTACAACATCTATTCAATATTCTTTTGTTATCTGAGCTATTGAACTTCATTAAATCTAGATTTAATGAAAGATGCATGCAATTGTTTGCACAGAATACTTTTTAATGTGATAAAAGGATCTTATGGGCATGA
The DNA here is from genome assembly GCF_001723915.1 of Gavialis gangeticus. Taxonomy (NCBI): domain Eukaryota; kingdom Metazoa; phylum Chordata; order Crocodylia; family Gavialidae; genus Gavialis; species Gavialis gangeticus. Next base: position 133,427,390 of record NW_017729032.1, read on the forward strand.
TGTTGTGATTGTAAAGATATGCAAACCAAATTGCCAGGAAGTTAGGATCCAAAATCAATTAGCAATTTTTCAAGGAGCTGATCCCGTACAGCATCAATTGATTCACTCCTCTGAAAAATAGTAGTCAGTCATTTCAATAAATGTCTCTGAATTTAGAAGCCAGATTTTTGGCATCTAGATCTGAAAATTTTGGCCGTAATTTATATCTCTTCATATGTGTACACACAATGTTTGAAAAATGTTAATTAATGATCTAAGCAGCACTCGCACAGTTGTCCAAGTGTATGACACAGATGCAAAATCATGCAAGATTATACTTACATTTAAACAAAAGATTAATTATTGCATTTGATGCAGAATAAGATGGTATTTCTTTCTTTTTCTAACATATCCACAAGGTAAGGAATGAAACTCAAGAGGCGCTATGCCAGCACTGCCATTCTTTGAATGGTTGCTGGGTGGGGGAATCAAACCATAAGCAAAAACAAATTCCTCTTTACAGTACTACAGATCTTTTGTGCACTAGAGACTTAGGCAAGGTTTCAGACTGCCATTTTATGTCTGCTCTCTAGACAAGTTACCTACACCTTATTGGTGCCTACAGCTATTCACTGAACACAGCTTACATTCATGCAGCTTATTTTAAGCCACATGAATGCAGACCAGGATCAGACCATCTGTACTGCTGTTTGCCAGAGCCAGGAGCTGGAGGATGGGGTGGGGGAGGAGGCAGGTATGCAGGACTGGGGGGGTGCTAGCAATTTTGCAGTGGGGAGGATGGCAGGTCTGATGGAGATTTAGCAGGATCAGGTGGGGCTGGCAGGTCTGTGGCAGGGGTTGGTGGGACTGTGGAGGAGTTATCCATCTAGATATGGGAGTGTCAAGGAATTAAAATACAATATATAGTTAGGTGCTAGGAAGGAAGGGGGCAAAAAGATCACAGCCCCGGGCCTAGGGAAGTGGCTGGGCTTTCTCAGCCTGGGGCTGCACTCCAAATGGGTACAGGTGTTTGATAAATCAGGTTAATCCATTTCTAGTCTAAGTTCACTTTCTCAGGTAAACTAACTTAGATTGGGCTTGCCATTTTTTGCCTGATTTAATCCCTCTGAATGCCTGCACAGAAGCACAATCATTGCCAAAGTTAATAAATATAGTTAAGTTGATCTAAATGTAACAGCTAGATGTACCTTATAGTGAAAAGGTACAGGTTCATTAAAGAATACATATTCACTATTCACAAAAGCTTTATTGCTTGGTCCAAAGTAGTTCAAGAGGAGGTGCGCATTTTAAAATCATAGAATCATAGAGAAGCAGGGGTGGAAGAGGTCATCTAGTTGAACCCCCTGCCTGAGGCAGAAACATCCCTATCCAAACCATCTTATTCTAATCTATAACTAAACTCTACATAAGACTACCATGAACCCTGACACAACACAAGCATAACAATCTAGCCTGCCACAGGTAAAGCAGAGAAACCGTGGCAGCCAACATCCTTCTTCTATAAAAGACTGTTGATATATGCTCAACAGATCCCAGGTAGATGGCTATATTCCCCACTACAGAGAAAGGCAAAAACCCCTACAGTCCATACCAATCTGACCATAGGGTAAAATTCCTTCCTCACTTCCAAATATGGTGGTAGGTCTGACCCCAAATGCAGGAGAAAGGCCCCATAGCCAGGAACCTCCAGCTTTAGTCCTAGCAGGAGCATTGGCACACCCCGGTCAAAGTCCCCAGGCTTGACTGTAGCCAACATCCAATGTCTCTGAGGAAGGTTTAAAAACACACTGACACATGTAGCAGAAAAAAGGAGGGAGGGGCAGCCAGCAAGGCCCAGAAGCATGGGACATATCCATAGTAGAGCATAGGCATAGCTACACCTAGAGCATCCCTGACCAGTGACTGTCCAACCTCTTCCTGAACACCAATGAGGGATAATCGACAACTTCTCTAGGCAGTCTAGGCCATATTCTATTCTAACAGTGAAGAAGTTTGTCTGAATACCTGATCTAAACTTACTTCGCTACAACTTCAAGACATTGGTCTGTGTCTTTCTCTGTAAAGACAAGAGAAAAAGGGTGCTTTCCCTCTTCTTTATGGCAACCATTCAAATGTTGAAGATTGCTGTCATGTTCCCTCTTAAGCACCTTTTCCACAAGCTGAGCATGCCTAGCTCCTTAAACTTAAACCTCTCATGTGACTTGACTTCTAAGTCCTCAAGCATCCAGGCCTTTTATAATCTTTGTTGCTTGCCTCTGGACCCACTCTAACTTCCCCACTTCCTTTTTAAAATTTGGAGCCAAAAACTGAACTCTAATCTCTGGGCTGCCTGTACATAGGCATAGAGGCTGCTCTGATGCACTGTAATTACAGCGTGTCAGAGCAGACACGATTAATCTCTCTACTTGAATCGAGTCCGCTGCAGTGTGGTATTTACCATGTTGCAGCAGCCTCCCACATCTTGTGTATCAGCATCCCCATGCTTAAAAATGGTGATGAGGCCACTTGAACTAAATCTCATCAAACAAGCTTTAATTCAAGTGCCTCCACTACTATGTTAAGCGTGGGGATGCTGATACACAACACACTGTGATGCTTTAATTAGAGTGGATCTGAGAGCTTAAATTAGAGCACCCCGCCCCTGGAGCATGTGTAAAAGTGCCCTACAAAAGGCCTAACCAATGCTGAGTAGAGAAGCACTATCACCTCCTTCATTTTGCACCTAATGCTTGTATTGATGCATCCCAAAACTCCATTCACCTTTTGTACAGCTGCATCATGCTGCGGAATCATATTGAGTCTATGATCTACCAAGACTCCCAGATCCACTTTGTATTTGTGTTTACTGTTCCTGAGGTAGAGCATCTTGCATCTGTCCTCATTGACCTTCTTCTTGTTAGCTTCAGCCCAGCTTTCCAATCTGTGAAGATCCTCTGATTTGTGCTCCTGTCCTCCAGTCTGTTCACAGTCCTTCCCAGTTTCATGTCAGCTGAAAACTTGCTCAAAAAACTTGCTATGCCAGCATCTTATAAACCCACTAAACAACACTGGGTCCAGGACAGACCCCTGTGGGACTCCACTCAAAATCTTATGAACATATTGAACAGCACTAGGTCCAGGACAGAACCCAGTGGGACTCCACTCAAAATCTCCTGCCATTCTGACATGTATCTATTACTAATTACCTTTTCCTTGTGGCTGTTGAGGCAGTTATCTATCTACCTTATAGTATACTTTGTCCAGCACACATTTCTCCAATTATTGTTTTTAATGAGAAGATCATCTAGAACCTTGTCAAAAGCCTTGCTGCAGTCCATATACACCATACCCACAGCATTCTCTAGGAGACCAGGTTTGTCTGACACTATGTGTTCTTTCTTCTTAGTAAATCCATGCTAGTTGCTTGTGGTCAGCATTTCCTCTTCCAGATGCTTGCAAATGGACTTCCTTAGGATATGCTCCAGTAATATACAGGCCAGGGTACTGAGTGAGGCTAACTGGTCTGTAATTCCCCAGATCCTCTTTTGTTACCTTTTTAAAAAAGGGGCATTATGTTGGCCCTTTTTCAGTCCCCTGGTTCATGGTCCATCTGCCACAACTTTGTGAAGATCATTGCCGAGGACTCTGAGATCTCCTGTGCTACTTCCTTCAGTACCCTGCAATGAAGTTTATCAGGTCCTGCTTATTTGAATTCATTTTCTAAAGATAGGTTAAAAAAATCAAGTGTGGACTGTGAATTTGTTTATGGTAATGTTATAAAAAAAGCTATGAGTTTAAAAACATAACAATGAACACAAACTTTTTTTACTATTAATTTCTCCTCCACTGAAATTAAAAATATTCTGGGATAAACTATTATCTATTGTAATTAAAGTTTATAAGAAAAATCAAATCAATTTTATAATAACTTTAATTTGACCTCCTGATTTTCTATATTACCTAGCTTGTTTCTGAAGAGAGATCTGAATTCCTTACATTAAGACAATATTAAAATGTCATCGTATATATTAAAGAAAGACAATTTTACAATTATTTGGTGAAAGACATGGCTGTCCTGGTTCTGTAAGAATATTGGAGCCATTGTTGAATGTGAATAAAGGATCTCAATATAGCCAAGAATTCAACATTTTTAACAAGTGTAAATTCACTTAAGAATGCACATATTGGCCTGAATAAATAACAGCAAGCAGGTGTGTAATATCCTCTTCACTTCCTGACATACATGACACAAAGTGGTACAACCTCAGCTGTATTCGTTTGAAGTCTAGCTTTTGGGTGTCACCAAACATGGCTTGATGAAGCATGCACATGCACAACACATGCACACAAGAAAGAGTTATGTAGCCTTCCATTTTTTTATGATGTGGCAGTTTTGGAAAAAATTGTCAGAGATAATAACTTAAGTTAACCAGCATGAATCAATATGAACATGTATGTAGCTCAGAAATATGTTCCCAACTAGTATCTTAACCCAGGGAACCCACTTTCCATGTGTAGCAGCAGAAATATGGATCAGTAAAATGGGTGACCAAGAACTGAGCACCAGATTTGGCCTATGGAGCTGTGTTTTCCAACCTGTTAGTCTTCCCATGGGTCTGGAAATTTGGCAGAGGGGAAGCATGTCAGCCAAGGCAATTAAGGTTGTCACCACTCATCCTGCCACCAAATTTCCTAGGGGAGTCCTGAAGGCCAGATAATATGGTTCTGCACCACTCATCTGGCATGCAATCTAGCCCCATTCCACTTATCTGGCCTGTAGAGCTGGTTGAGTTGGGCACCTCTCAACTAGAACATACTCAAAGCACTGGACATTGACCAAATTATTACACAGCATAGATCTGGAAAATGTTTTGATAGAATGATTCATGTGGCAGAAAGCTATCCCTTGATTAGATTCTGGATCTCTGCTCATATACAGGACCTACATGTCATTAAACATCTTTCCATCAATCTTTTTTTTTGGAATAATCAGACTTCCCTTTAAAACTAACAGAATTCCCCTTGACCAAACTGTAAAGTTATTTTCTTATTTACTCTCTTTTTCAATCTTCTGCCCTTCCTCCTCCTCCACAACTTTTCACTAAAGCTAAGTACAGACATTCAAAAAGCCTGAGGCCGAACCGACCAAACCTTCATGGGTTTCTGTACACTGCATAGCTTGGATCAAGAGTAAATGGAGCACATGTTCTCTCTTCAGTGGGGGGCATGCAGATTCCTGCACTGGTCAAAGCCAAAAGGCAGGGGGTGCTCTCACATGCCTCCTAGTGCACTGTAAATTGCTTAGGGCAGCCAAGTGGGGGCCATCCCTGATTGGCTGTCAGGCATGCGTCCCAACCCCCTGCTGTCACCATGGACCCTCGCCTGCACCCTTCTCGGCTTCCTTGGCATGTCTATCAGCCCAGCCAGTGGTGGCACAGGGAGGTGCCCAATGCTTCTGCAGGTGGGAGGATTGGGCTTTTCAGAGCAATTGCGGGGTGGGAGCGGGAACAGAGGCTGCAGCTGTGTCTGACCACAGCCCCTTTGCCCAGCTGTGGCTGCTCGCTCAGCCAGCAGGCAGCCCAGAGCAGGCAAGGTCAGAGACGAGCAAACAGGGACGCTTTCCAGCTTGGCTGAACAGTGGAGCTCCTCTCCACAGCCCTGAGCCCCTTGCCAACTGCTGCCTGTCAGCAGCAGGGAAGGAAAGGGGGGAATGGAGTCTCTCACCTCAGCCCCTCACCCCAGCACTTGGGTATGCATAGCCGGGGGAGGGGGGGCAAATGGCAGGGTCTTTTCCCTCCCTGCTGCTCACTTTCAGGCTCAGCCCCTCTCCACAGCCCTGCCC
>NW_017729032.1:133433663-133435960 GCF_001723915.1 Gavialis gangeticus
CCCCCCCCCCCCCCCCCCCCCCCCCCCCCCCCCCCCCCATTGACTGGAAGCAGGGTGGATCTGTGGAGAGAGGCTCTGCTGGCCAGCCAAGACCTCCCCCACCTGCCCACTGGCTATGCAGACCCAAGCTTTGGAGGAGCCAGGACTGTGACTAGATGGGGGGCTCTGACAGGCAGTGGCTGGTGGGGGAGAGTGGGATTGTGGAGTACAGGGCTTTGCTGCCTCAGCTCTGAGACAGCCCAGAGGTGGGGCTTGCTTGGTGCTCAGCCAAAGCAAACAAGCACAAGCTGAGACATACACACGGGGGGGTGGGGGGGAGAGGGATTTATGGGGCTCCCAAAGGAGCCTGAGATTCTGGAGGATAGCAACCTAAAATGTGTTGGGAGGGGATCTTGTGGAAATTAGAGCAGTCTAACCTAAACCAATTCAATCTGATACTGCATCAACCCATGTCTATCTTAGACCGGGTTGCACCATTTTTAACTGGTGTGTGTGAACTGAACTTTTGTCCTGTTACAGGTTTCGACTTGTTTCCAGTCACTTATACCAATTTCTGTATAATAAAAATAATAAAACTCTTTTTCAAATACCATACTGAATAGCTCTAACCATTTCTCCTAGACTGCCTTCTTCCCTGACTTTTCTGCTGCCCTGACATTTTTAAAGATGTTTTTTATCACTCCCTGAAATTCTTGACCAACCAACATAACCTTTTTCCTCCCAATATGTCCCACCCAGTCATACTATTTTTTTTCTTCAGTTGCATTGCTCTTGGTTCCATCACACAGTTGCTTCTGATATCTTCAGGCTACTGCTTCATCCTTGTCCTGCTGCATCTAGCTTTTGCTCCATTGCATGAGAAGGGAAGGGATGGCAAAGAGGGGGCTCTTTGTACTCTCTCCAGAATGATCCCCATTTACTCCCACACAAAAGGAGCAGTCTTTCCAGTAACTGGTGGGTTTTTTTCCCTTTTGAAATACTTCTTTGAAGTCAGAAATGCTTATTAAAGCTTGCCCATGAGACTGGGAAATGAAGCTGATAGAAAGAAATAAGGAAAAAAATGAAAAACCTCTATAGCTATAGGTGTCTACAATATGTAAAAGAAGGAAGACTTGAATTTCTCCTTCTCCTCAGTGTTGATGGATAGAATTGCAATAAAAAGATGAAACAAGGGCACATCACCTCATTTCACTTTTGCAGTAGTTGCATCCAAGTGATAAACAGCCGCTGTTTCTCTGCCTATCTCCCCTTGGCTATCAGCCCTGACTCCACAGTTCCCATCTCACTGACAGATTCATGTTGCCTTTCCCCTACACTCCACCCATACTTTGCCAGTTCTTAGATCAAGGGAGGGGTTCAGATCCAAGAGAAATAAGGACAAGTCTTACTGGGATTTCAGGATGAGAAAGTATGCATAAACTCACTAGGTCCAAGAGTCAAAACCTGTTGTTCTTCCTAATGATGTGAAGCCTACTCTCCAATGGCCTCATGGCCACTACCAAGTCCTGAAAATAATAATAATTAATAATAATAATAATAATAAAAAGCAGGGTATCAACTCCCTTCCAGAAAATAAATTAATACAGAAAATTAAGCTTTGCTTTTAAAATGAGCTAAATAGGAGGGAAAGATCAACTTCGGAGGAATGCCCTAGATAGGCTGCTATGTCACCTTCCATTCCATAATGTTAACAGATTATTACGTAATTGTAATCATTTTTTCTAGTGGAGTGAGTAAAGTGATGGTTCATACGTAATATAGATTGCAATTTCAATTTTCAAATACTGCTGCTGTGCATTTTGGTACTAAAAATTCATTATCCATTCTTGCTAAAATGTTATTGCTTCATTAACAGAAAAATTTTGAAGTGTACAAGTAATGTTTGTCTTTTGAAATATGCATGCTTGAAACAGTTGTAATTAAGTGGAACACCCAATCTGTCCAGTTACATGATTACTACTGAATATCTAGCAAATTTAATGCACACAATCATAAATAATTCAACAGATTTATTAATTTTAGGTTCTAAATATATTTTTGGAGTGGTATGACTGTGTATTCATGTACATATTATACTGACATTACAGGGGAATTGGAGTGCATGATAGTTGCTAAGACAGTGGTACATGGTACAACAATTAAATGAGGAGGAATACATTACCAAGGATATATCATTCAAATTAAATGTTAAACTAAGGCCTTCTGTCAGACCATTAGAAGTAACCCTGTTTCCTCCACCCCACCCCCACTCCACCCACCCCGTGTCAGCACTGTAAGCTCTCCACCTCTTCAGGCCC
>NW_017729032.1:133440960-133443644 GCF_001723915.1 Gavialis gangeticus
TGGACTCTCTCCAACTTGTACACATCCTTTCTATAGTGAGAGGCCCTCAGCATTCAAATATCTGTACACACGGCTCTCGTTATGTTTTTCCACCAGGAAAACAAACCTTAGAAAATTCTCCCAGATTACTTGAATGTGTCTACACAGTCTTGGGTAGCCATCATGTCAATCATTTTCAACCTCTCAATAGAATTAATTCTAATATAATAACAGCAGATAGTTAAACTGGTTTAACCCAATTCCATATCAACCCAAATAAAAAACCTTGAAAACTGGGCTCTAACTTAAATTTTATTGGGCTTGTATTCTCTGTAGATGGGAAAGGAAAAAATAAACATTGAAAAGTTAAAGTTGGAAAGATGCTGAAGGAAAAAATATTGTAAAAAACAAAACAAAGGGAGAATATGGAAAAAGACACAGGGTGTACCTCCACAATCATTAATGTGCAGTAGTTACTGCACATTTAATTTAGTACTTGCTTAATGAAGTACTAACTAAATACACAGTAACTATAGTTACTGTACACTAGCACCAGCACATGGTTTTCTTCTGATGCTTAATGTGCTGTAGCTTAATAACACTGTGCAGTAGTGTATTAGCACAGTTTTTGACCGGCACACTACCGCACAGTATTATTAGCAGTAAGTGACTTGTGTAGACACACCCATATATGCATATATATACTGTGGGAGATGAAATTTTAGAAAGTTCCACAAATAAATTATTACTCCCATTCAACTATAAACGAGGGTATGGGCAGAGGATTTCTATATCTTTTCTTCCCCCACCCAGTGGATCCAGGTCAACAACTCAGTCCTCTTTGCCTCTTCTTCCCTCTGCACTGGGAGAAGCAGAAGTCAGGAAAACACTTCAGTAAGGAGACTTTGGAAAGCACCAAGCCACTAGAGCTCCTCCACAGGGACAGTAGAAGCTACTGTCAAAATTCACAGTGTTGAAGATCAGGGGTCTGAAACCCTTCTCTTTTCCCTACCAGAAAGAGAGGCAATGCTTTCCCAATCTGGAAAACCCTGAATTTTTTGCTTTTTTCATTGTCTTCTTTCAACTGTTTAACCTCCTCATTCCACATCTTTTAACACTGCAACCTTCCTTATTAAAAGTGATTTTCTGACTCCTGCTTCTCCCAGCACAGAGGGAAGACAAAGTAGAGAAAACAGGACACTGATCCCCCCTTTTTCCCCCTTCTTTTAACACTACAAATTTTCACAAGCTCATCCTTATTCTTTCCCTGTCTACTACCATCCCCTTTATTTCTTCTTTTGAGCTCATAGCAGTATAGACACTTCCTTTTTTTCCTCCTATTTCTCAACAAAAGAGCTATATCAATGTCACTGTGCTGTTGTAGCTTCACTGTACTGATACAATAAAGTACTTTCAACAGTTCAAGCTAACCCAACTTCAAAGTCAACTTTTGTACTATTCTAGTACATCTGTGCTGGTACCCCTACCCCTACCCATAATCATCCTTAACTGAGAGGGATTGCCAAATATCCCCATAAAAACTAGTATAGACAGGGCCTGACACACAAATTTCTCTTCTCTACTATTCCCAGTCCAGACTTTGAATTCCCATTTAAAAATTAAGCTAAAGCTTTAGGTCATGTATGGGTGGGTCTACAAGTGCACTGGACTGCTTCAGCAAGTACTAGATGACTGCACAGTAATGCTGTGCAGTAACATGTATTACTGCACAGTCCCATAGCCGCACAGTTATTTTTAGCTGCTGGTATGCTAAAATTTGCTACTGCACAGTAATGTTGCTGTCCTGGTTTGTGCCCAGCGATGCTACGTCACCATAGCAATGAGCTACAGTGCAGTAGCTTGTTGCTACAGTGATGTAGCATCTCATGTAGATGTGCCCATTTATTAAATGTATAATAAAGAAATAAGAAATGTATAATACACAAATACCACCAAACTAATAAACCCCATGCATTTAAAACTAATCTCAAAGTAATTACTTATTCTTCCTACTGAAAGCTTTATCCTCTTTTCAGTCTCTACATTCCCTTTTCCTTGTACCAATTTGTCATGTCAGGTATTCAACTAAATCTACCCACTATGTTATCTAAAGATATTTCTACACCATGTTCTGAGTTTGAATGGGCATGCTGTTGAAGAAATAAGCCCCTCCCATCCCACGCAAGCCTGGATTCACAAATCTTTGGTTTATACAGCTTGATGTAATCCTGAGACCATGATCCAGTACCATTATCAGAACTTTGGCCATTTTTACACATGCTTCTGACATGGCACCAGGTACTTTTAATCAGTGAGCTGTGCTAATTAAAAGCATCCATGTGTCAAATGTATCAATGGTACAGTGCATCCCCAACCTGAGAAAATGGCAAAGTTGTGCTTTGAACTAAAGTGCATTGAACATGTTTTAATTCAAAGTTCACAACTGCCATTTTCTCAGCGCAGAGGTGTGTGTCGCCGCTAATACACATGACACACCAGGTTGCCAGAGCGCGTTGATTCCAGCAAACTCAGTTGAGTCTGTTCCAATGTATTGGATTTCCAGTGCATTGGAGCAAGCTCCCCACATGTGTGTAAGACCCTTTGAAACTATGTAAGTATTATGGGGAATAAACAGGAAGAACTGGTAGTCATAGTAAAAAGCCAAAATTCAGCAAAATTATGAGATAGCTAGGATTTGGTGGATT
>NW_017729032.1:133448644-133467832 GCF_001723915.1 Gavialis gangeticus
TAACAAATTTATAATTTTTCCATATATAGAATCTAATTATTATTGAGTCATATTATACTCTAAGTCACCTTAGATTTGAGTAAATACAGTAGTAACTTGTATTGTATTTATTCTTTAGTGCATTAATTTACGTGATTAGAATATTGTTATGGATAGGTATTTATTGTTCAGAAAGGACAGTCAGGAAAAAAAAGAAGGAGGCATTTTCTTCTGTGTTCAGAGTTATATGCACTTATCTTGAGATACAGAATGAAGTTAAAATAGGAGGAGGAAAAAATAACAAGAATAATATTACAATGGATTTCTACTATAGACCACAAAAACATTAGGAAGAGGTGAGACTTATTTTAGGCTAGGGGCAAACATTCAAAAAGCCTGAGCCTAAATCAGTTCAATCTTTGCAGGTTAATATAACCTGGTTAGGCTAAATCAGTTTTGTAACTGGACAGACATCCCAAAAATGCAGGCACATATCAGGAGTGGCTCACTCTACAAGCTGGGGGGTGCTAAAGCAGCGCTCCCTTCCTTCCATAGCATGGAGCTGAGGTGGGGCATGGCCAGGCTCCAGCAGAATGCTGTGATTAGCCCAGAAGGGAATTGATAACAGTGTTCCTCACCCAATTAAGAAAACAACAGGGGGACATTGCCAGCTGCTCGTTGATTCTACCTATTTATTTTGCAGGGACCATAGCCAGCATGTGGTCTGCTAGCTAATAAACAAACACCTCCTCAGCAAGGCAGAGGGGAGGGGGGAATTCCTGCTTAGCAGGGAGTGGTGAGGAGGAGGGGGGAGGCTGCAGCCAGGGAACAGAGGGGAGAGGTCAGCTCTGCTGCAGAGCAGAGAGCCCTGCTCAGCCCAGAGAGCATGCCAGGATGCTGGGGGTGTCTGATTTATCTTAAACCAGCAAGGGGTCTGAGACAAACATTGTATAAATTGGTTTGAGTCAAATCAGTTAAGTCTGATACTACACTTAACCAGGTTTATCTCAAACTGGTTTCAGGCATTCTCAAACTGGTTTATGTGCACTGAACATCTGTTCTGTTACAGGTTTAAACCAGTTTCTGATCACTTAAGCCAGTTTATATGTAATGTCTGTCCCTAGCCTTAAAGAACTAACTGAAGCATCCAAAACATACAGGATTTGGTGCTTATAAGGAAGTTTAGTTACTACAGTATGTGCTGCTATGTTACCTTCCTAGAAGATAAATAGTTTAGCTCATTTTTAGATTATGTTTGGAGTTAAGACTATTTTTTTCTGGTACATATAGTAGACAAAACTAAGAGGAAGGTTTTTTGCAATTTCCTTCTCACCAACACAGAACACTTGGTGAGAGTAGAAGGCAATTTGGGCAACAGTGGGTACATCTCCATGAGGCATTTACTGTGAAACTAACTATTATCTCTACAGTACAGTCTCAGAGTCTATATATGAGGTGCTGTTAGCCCACAAGAAAGTAATTAACTCCATCATAGTTTAGTATTTCTAAACACAAGTAGTAGGCTATAGCAGTGTTCTTTAGTGTGCAGCGATCCACAAATAGACTCTGAATGGCCTGGCCAGAGCATGAAGGTGCTTCAGTGTGGAGGCTGCCTGCCAGCTAGCCCCTCCCTGAAGCACCCTTGTGCCCCAGTCAGCTCCTTTGCAGCACGTTGAGCTGAGCAAGATAGATACTCAGTGTACAGTGGAAAAGAACAAATTAAAGAACAAACTAAGAGAACATCTGTTCACCAGGGTACTCCAAGGGAAGACAAGGTCCAGCAGTCACAAACTCCTGGAAGACTGTTTTAGGCTGGACATGAGGAAAAACTTCTTTACTGTCCAAGTCCCCAGGGCCTGGAATACACTCTCCCCAGAGGTAGTGCAAGCACCTACTCTGGGGTGTAGGTTGTAGCCGTGTTGATCTAAGCACATAGGCAGGCAAGGTTCTTTGGGTGAATCTGATATCTTTTATTAGACCAACTTAAATAGTTGGAAAACAATTTTTAAGAAGCTTTCGGGTTCAAGAAGGTTTTTTGAACACGAAAGCTTGCTTAAAAATTGTTTTCCAACTATTTAAGTTGGTCTAATAAAAGATATCACCCAAAGAATCTTGAGCACCTACTCTGGACATTTTCAAGAAACACTTGGATGCCTATCTTGCTGGGATCATTTTACCCCAGCTGACCTCCTGCCCCTTGGGTAGGGGGATGGACCCAATGATCTTGTGAGGTCCCTTCCAGCCTTAATGTATGTGAATCTATGAAAGATTACATAAATAAGCTAGATGTTTTCAAATCAGTAGAACTTGATGAGAATACTAGAATACTCAAGGAACTTCCTGAAGTTATTGAAGTCATTGTATATTAATCACTGAGAAACCATGGAAGTAAAATGAAGTCTAAAAAAATCAAAAAGGGAAATATAGTGTCCATCCCTATATTAAAAAAAAAGACAATCTGGAAGACTACAGACTTTTTTCAAGTATTGGTGTTAGCTTGACTAGATACAAGAGTATATCAATCAATTTGCAAGTACTTAAAGGATAAGACGGTGATAAAGAATAGCCAAAAGCAAATCATAATGAACCAAGGATCATCTGGTTTGCGCAAAGTTGACTGAATAATCATTTTCAGAGATTAGTTATCAATGGTTCAGTGACACACTGGGAAGTGTTATAAAGTTGAGTTCTGCAGAGATCTATTCTAGACACAGTACTGTTTGATAACTTCATTTATTAATGACTGAGCCTATTGAGCATACAGTTGGTAAATATGCAGATGGCACCAAACTGGGTAAAATAGCAAACACTGTAGAAGACAGAAATAATGCTCAGTGTGACCTTAATAAAATGGAGCAGATTAACCAGAAAGGTTGCTAGAAAGATTTCCATCACTGAAAGATTTTAAGTGTAGTTTAAATAAATATTTGTTTGAAATGATTTAGAGGGATGAACCCTCTAAATCTTTTTCAGCAAAAGACTGAACTAGACAACTTCCTAAGATCCTATCTGGCTCTGTTTTTCTACAAAGCTAAAAATGTAATGTCAACTATGTTGAAATTTGACCCTTAGCATTATGGATATAACCCAGATCCTGTTGAAGCCAATAGATGTATTTCTATTAGCTTCAGTCAGGCCAGGATTTTTCTGCATTCTTTTATCATTGTACTTTTATACTTTTCGGTGATGTTCACCTGTACATTGCTGAAGCAAGACAGTGCTCTCAGAAAAAAATAAAACATTTATAGTTAAATCATGCCAAGTAGTTGTTATTTGACATTTGAGACATCTGGGGGGGTTGTCATCATCTTACAACAAGATAGTGAGCAACACACACGTGCAGAAATGAACTCACAGGAAATTATTTATCCAAAATAGCTGCAGCATATGGAGGCACAAACAACTTTCATGTAAGTAAGAATATCAAATGACTTCGTTTAAGTTAAAGCAGGTCACAGTCATGATATCAGGTAATAGTAAGTTATTTAGGATAAGAGCTTGAAGTTGGATGCCACTGTAGAGAAAGGGCTGTCCATGCTTCAGTTGAGCAGCATTGTGTTACATTTCCATACAATGTTTCCATACAACACTGAAAAGGCTAAAGTGAAAGACACTCTATAATACATTGCTGCAATAACTACATTAAACTGAATAGAGGTAAGCACATTGTATTACCAGTCTGCATTGTTTACAGAAATCTACATTTTCCAATTCTAAATATCACTAAGCATTCATGTTCTTCTCCAAAGTATTTTAAGCTTCTTACAGTCCTTAGTACATTATGCAAAAAGAAACTGTCATAAGCAACCACTTTATGAAATAATGGCTAAAAAGATATGATGTCTGATTTTTCAGGACAATATTTCCCATTTCAATAATCATAGATAGATCTGTAACTTTATTCATTGGGATTTTTGTCTTCAAGAACGAGGAAGAAGATCAGTGTACTTCTGATTAAATCAGTTGCTAGCACACCTCTTTTTAAAGCTAGAACAAAGTACCACAAATCCAAAGCAAAACCAGTATCTCACTAGTCTTATTCAGGACAGAGCTAGAACTTGCATAATTTCATATTTCTGAAGCTGACATGTACTTACCTTCTCCAACACATGTTTATGAGCAGATCTGCAAATATGCATTTTTAACCATTCATAATTTAAAATTTTTCTCTCCGCATAGTACATATGATTTTAAAAAATTATAAAAATGCCCATCATACAAAGAGCAACATCTGGTACTACAGTCCATGTTACCAAATCCCATCTCAATAATATATTTCTACCACCTTGGACAATTCATGTGCAAGCAAGAAAAGAAAAATAAAGACAGTGTTAAATGTACATTGTTTTTACAGTATTCTAGATCAGAAGCCGTATACTAACTGGTACATAATCATAAGAGGCAGCTAAAATGACATATTCCTCTATTTTTTACAGTGCCAAACACATTGCCAGAACTCAACAAGAGTTAAATAAGCCTCTTAAAGCAGCATGTTGGTTTTTTTTTTTAAGAGAGCATGTATGCCATTCAGAGTTAGGACAGTATCATTGTCCCACCCCTGGGAGTGAGAAGAAAGGTCAAAAAAAATGAGGGCAAGTTTTAACAGCTTTGAAAGACAGTAAAATCTTACCTATTAGCAATCACTTAATCGCATCTAGCTGTTCAACTCCCTGGATTGTTAGGTGATTTATTGCATACTGAATAAAGTTAAAGTCAGAGCCTGACTGGGTGAGTGAACCTATCATGAACCTTGGGCAGGTTAAAATCCTTTCTGTACATCTAGATGATCCTGCAGCATCTGCCAGAAATGAGGGGAGGGGAAAAAAAACAGCTAAAGCCTCAGCTGTACACAGTCCAGTAGTCAGCCTAATTGAACTGAAGGGGTTCTTGTAAAGAGCAGAATGCTAATAAGTCTAATTGGTAACATACACCTGGATCTCAGGAGTGCAAGTGTTTGGGGGATGCGGGGGGCAAGGGAATTTGAGGATAGTGAGAAAGAAAGCAGATAATTAGCATATAAGAAGAATACTGTGAGAAGCAAGAGCCAGCAAAAATAGAGACAAGAAGTTCTGAGATGAGGGTATGGTCTTATTTCTTCGTCTTCATTATCACAGACTACTGTATAAAGCCCTTCCTTACTCATTTTTCATTCCATTTTGAACTGAAGTCAATAGGACTCTCCTATTTAAGAAATGTGGTCAACACTCAAGATAACCCATTACTTTTATGGAGAGATTTAGCCCATTCTAGAGGTGAAGAAGGTCTGATCTACCCTATGGTGTGTTAACTTTGCCCCATAACTTATCATCTGTGAACTTGGACAGGGTGCTCTCTATGCCCAGGTTACTGATGAAGACATTGAATAGCACCAGTCCAAGGATCAAGCCTTGCAGGACTCCACTGCCCACATCTTTCCAGGTTGATATCAACCCATCCACCACCACTCTCTGAGTGCGACCCCTAAGCCAATTTGCCACCCGCCTGACCATGTAACCATCTATATCACAGCCTGTCAGTTTATTTATGAGAAGAGAATGAGATACTGTACTGAAGGCCTTCTTAAACTCTAGGTAGATGACATGTACCTTGACTCCTGTGTCTAAACATTTTGTGACATGCTCATAAAAAGAAACAATGTTAGTCAGGCAGGATCTACCTGAAATGAATCTATGCTGATTTCCTTTCATTATGTCCCCTGCTGGGCTCCCACAAATGTGATCCTTAATGATTTTTGCCAGAGTTTTCCCAAGGATAGTGGTGAGATTAACTGGCCTATAGTTTTCCGGTTCCTCCCTCCTCCCCTTCTTGAAAATAAGGGCCACATTGGCCATTTTCCAATACTCTGGGACCTGGCCAGAGCACCATGAGTGTTCGAACAGCTGTGCCAGTGGCTCTGCTATGACACTAGCTAATTCCTTCAGCACCCTTGGATGAAGTTCATACTACTTTGAGGTACAAGCAAACATTTGTTGTAGATTTGAATTTGAACTATCTTGCCCAGGGCCATGGTTTCCAGAACAAACATGGAGCACTAATCTACCATGCCCTGATAACTGTTGATTGAGGGAATAATCCAGTTGCCCTACCTCAGTTCTAAGATACTATTGACCATGATGGCAACGTTCACAGGAACTTCCCAGCCACATGGAAAGTGGAAGTGACTTTGGCAATGCCGACAGTTACTCTCGATACTCAACTGAAAAAGTCCTATGATCAGTTAACCAATGACAAATAGATCATTAGAAATGATACTGGTCTCTACAGATGCACAGAAATCACTGCCTATTGAATTTAGGTACTGAGTATTCTCCAAATAAACTGTATGCCAATGAAGGCCCATGGTTATTCAGTCTGCCCTTCTAGAAAAGAAAGAAACTATACTATATCAATTTATACTTAGTGAAGAGTAGAGCTGGACAAAGACTGTTTCGGTGTCTCTGTCTCTGTTTGTGTCTATGTCTGTGTAAGGCCCCTCATAGTTTATATGTAAGATTCCATTAACTGACCTGGCCACATGTTCATTCAGTTAATGGTATGTTAAAACAAGGAATAAGTTATTTAGGCCACTGACAAACATTAAAAAGAATATTTGATGGGATCTGATGCCACACATGGATGGCAGGAAGTGTTATTGTGGTAGTGCGCATCAGATCCCATCTTGCCATATTGCTGATGCATGGGGAGTCTGAGATCATCATCCTGGTCTTCCCCTGCACTGTCAATCTTTGTTCCTGTGGCTGGGAGCTCCACCCAGCTGGTGGGACTCCCTGCCCCAGGGCACATGATGCTCTCCCATGACTGGGATGTCCAGTCACTGACACGCACCCAGCGCATGGTGCACTCTTCGGCTGAGAGCTCCAATCAGCTGATGGGGAGGCGATGGAAAGAACACGCTGTGCTCCTGCAGCTGGGAGCTCCATTGGCTGATTGGAGCTGATCGTGTTCTCATTCTGGTAATGATTATTTTAAAATCTCCATATGTTTGCAAAAGCTGTCTATATCACCAAGGTCACTTCCAAAATGCAAAAGTTATATACAGATCTATAGATCAATCTAGACAGACAGACAGACAGACAGGCAGACTTTTGCAAACATATGGAGATTTAAAAATTATCATCACGAGAATGAGAACAGAGTCTTCCAATGTCTTTTTTGCATGTAAAAGTGAGGGCTCTTCACCAAAATATCCAATAGTCCAGTGGTTCATCATAGTGGGTTCATCTACCCAAGACGCTGACTGTGCAGTAGTGTGGCAAAAACCATGCTGAGATGCTACTGCGCTGTAGTATTAAGGTACTGAGCACTAGTGTCACTTAAAAGGTGTTCGCCAGAGCTACTGCGTAGTAACTCCAGTTATTGTATAATCAAATAATAAATGCATAAGTACTAAATAAATGTTCAGTAACCACTGTGCCATAGTGTCTCATGTAGACACATCCTGAGATGCTGATTTAAATCCCTTCTTCAGCCATTTTGGAGCTACAACTAAACCCTTGATCTCAACCTCCAAGAAAACAATTTAGTCACCAGAATACTCACTATTCCAGAATATGTTCCTTCTACATTGTACCACTACTGCTCAAACACTTCCTGACAGAGGTTTCCTTGAAAATGATTTACTTTGAAGACTTTCAGAGTCAATTAATTTGAATTTTCCAATTAAAAGATAAAATCACTAAGAAATTTGCAACTAGTACTAGTGACAAATACAGCCACAGATTTTTAAGCTATAGTAAATTCAGGATAAATATTGTTTTAACTGAATCTTTATGAAGTGTGGCAGACTGACAGCAGCCAAAGGCTTGATCTGAAAAAGCACTTAAACACCACAAAGCCTAACCTTCAGGTATTGGGCTGCTACAGTAGAATCCAAGAGCATGGCTTAGACCCCTAGGTTCCCTTTGCAGTGTAAAGGAGTGTTTGGTTTTACTTATACTATGGCAGTGCATCCTGGTACCAGGAATGGGAAGAGGTTGTAATCCTGTGCAAACTCAACCTACCCAAGTTCACTGATGTGCTCCAGAGTCAGAAGTTCACTAGTTAGGTTACTCTACTGCCTACCCTCAGACTCACCAGAGACTGAGCACTCAAGCGTGAGCACTGGAGATAAACCTCATAGGCAAATTCTGCTTATGTATTGTATCACTGGACTCAGGTGAACAGGTATTCTCAGCCTTGTGTTACTTGGGCTATGATACTACCATGATACAGACAAGCTCTTTAGTTTATTAGAATGGGATCCAAAACAGCCAGCATCCTACAAGGCCCAGCTTGCTTTCTGTGCTTTTTACCTGTGGCATGTTGTACAATACTTGGTTTTTGTTAGGCTCTTTGTGGCTCTGATATGTGTGAGAGATCAGAGTGGACAATATTTAGGACTTTTTGGATTAATGGATGTCTGCAAATCCAAGGACTTGACTCAATGGTCCAAGAGACTCTTTTATGTCCTATGTTTCTAAAGAGGTACCAAAAGTGAGCATGGTTGGTAAGAAGCTGCCTATACTAGAAAGCACTGAAGACTAAATTCTTCCTTTTAGAGAGCGCTTTGGTACACTGAAGATACATGATCCCAAACTCTTTCCTGAAAGTGGGCATCAACAATCTCATCTTCAGGGGAAAAAAAAGAAAGAAAAACAAGGGAGAAACAAGGATTACCTGCTTCTTTTAATGTATGAACAGAAAGAAGAGCCTACACTGAGTATATTAACTTAGTGGTTAGGGCAGTCACCCAGGAAGTGAGAAACCTGAAAACAACTCCTTCATCCCCCTGAAAGGCTTCAAATGCACCTCTCACCTCACTGCTACACCAGTTTTAGAGACTGTTTTGGGGTAGGGCCACTTTTCACTCCTCTCGGTGAAGCTGAGACATGGTAAAGAAAAGTATTCAAAGTTCAATGTCTGCATGTATGTAAAAAAAGTGCACATGCAAAAGTGAACCTAAGTGACAGAGATGACTAGGAATTTGGGGCCATGAGGGTGCCAAGCTTTGGACAGTCTTACCTTCCCACACACAGATCATTGCAGCTGCTACCACTTCATGGGCTACCTTCACATAGGTTGCTGCTAGCTTCTGAGGCATGGATTCCTTAGGAGCCACCACTCTGACACCCCGCCTAAGTTGCTGAGTGCTTGTGTTGCACTCACCCCTCCCTAGTTATGCTGCTGGTAAGTAGAGAGAACTAGACCCCTGCTCCCAGGACTATTTAGGCATTTAAAATATAATAACCCTGTTGTTTAGACAGTCAGGAAGAAGCTGAACAGAAACATTCAGGGTCACAGTTTTGGCCCTAGGAACCTAGCTTTTATCTAAGTCAAACTTTAAGTCTATTTTTTTAATCTGGCTTTTGCTGTCCATAGTCAAGTTGTTTTTAACCTACTTAAAGAACAAGCTGCTCTCTGGCACAGGTCAACTGGCTTCATCTTACTTTTTAACTTCTGGTTGGCTGGATATTTAACATCCCTTTGGCACCTGCTACAATTTAGGAAAAGTTTGCCTTTTTCACATTTAATTAGACCTCCAAGACACTTCTGATATGGTTCCAGACCTAGGATTCAAATGCTATGCTGACCTGGATTTAAAAACAAGGGCAAGCATCCCACCCATTTCTAGCATGAAAGGATAGAAGAGGCAGCTGTCTCTACCTTAAAGTTCTACAAATTTATTTTTTGCTCTAAAGCCTTTTTTAACAACATGAGCTGATTTAAAGATTCAGACATCTGTGACCCAATTAACAAAAAATATATCTTTATGTTATTTTAAAATGTCAATTACATAGAGCTGCCTTTTTCAAGAGCCTCAAGGTAAATATGTTGATTTAAATATTGTTAAATAAAGGTCAAAACTGCTTTAAGAGCTCTTTTTTCAGTATCACGTTTACACACTTCATAAATATAGTGTAATACAAAAAGTCTTTAGAGAGTTAAAATGTGAACGGCATAAAAAGAAGTAATTTAATATCATGTTAACTCATTCTATATGATACTAGGTATTACTACATCATGACATAGACATGGTGTAAAGTATTCCCATATGATTTTATAACCATTAATATGAGAATTCCATATTTTATAACATCAGCAAACCAGATGAACCTCATCCACTTAAAATATGGAACAGTGAAAAGAACAAATGTCTTGTGAAGAGTGGAAATAAGAACAATGTGTCTGAGGTTAAACAGTGGAAATAAGTTGTGGATGCTATGCATGAAATAATTATTTCTGCAGTGGGGTTCTGCTGTTCCTGCATTTAGTTTATAAGCATGTCAGGGCACACAATCCAGGCATATTTCAAAAAGAAAAATACCCAATTCACTTGACATGTAGAGAAAGTTGAGCTGGACACAAAGAGCCATTAAAAGCAAAGCTCTGGAAATGGAGAATTTCTGAGTTAAAATGTATTTAAATGATATGGTATCTGTAGCTCTAACCATTTCAGTAAGCCTTCTGATAGTTGGCATTAAATATGTTTCTTGCAAGAATGAAATATCTGAATGATTATCAAGGGCAAGCCACACATTTAAAGAATAAATAATTTTACTGGGATTCTATATACATTTAAATACTGGCATTTAAAAACTGCCCCACATTCCCAATAGATATCTGCATTTGAACCATAAGAGAAAAACCCCAATCCATACTCGGTTGGCATGCAAATGAAAATAAGCAAGCCCAAACCAAATAGAAACATAAGAATATGGATTGCAAACAACAAATAGAAATGCAAACTTCCTTTGCTAAAATACCAGAGGGTGAAATCATAGCCCCAGTCAAATCTATAGGAGTTTTGCCATTGATTTCAACGGGGCTTTGATTTCACTCCAACTTCCAGAATGCAGCTTAAAATATCTTCTACTCTCTATATATGCAAGGTTTTAATAAATTTAAGTCAAAAGGCTTTGAAGATTTGGCATGTTCAAGCCAATACATATAATCAATTTTGTCTCATGACATGACTGATAAACTCTTGAAGATGAAAGGTAGGGGAGTAAATGGCACCTTAGGTTAAATATAGACATTTAACTAGCCTGTGGTGCAAGCACTCTAAGTATAACGCTTTACTCAAAATGCCTTAGATTAGTTTGGGAGCAAACAGAACCGATGTTTGCCCTTGGTGGGGGGGGAAAGGCCTGGAAGAAGCCTGCACTGGCCAATGCCAGCAGGCTGGGGTCACTCCACATGTCTTCCAGGAGGCTGCAAGAGTGGCCCCTCTCCCCACCCCCTAAACCCATCAGCTGGCAGCAACAGCTGGGGGGCAGGGGGGAATGTGGCAGCCTCCCTGCCATGCAACCCCCCCCACCCCCAGCTTGCTGGCTGGAGTCTGGGGAGGGCTAGGCCAGGTCTGCATGGCAGCAGGGCTCCGTTCCCCCCACCTCCACACCCCAGCCTCCTGACAGTTGCAGCTCAGAGCCATGTATGGCTTTTTGCTGCACTGGAAACTGGAAGTCAGGGAGGTGAGGGAATAAAGCACAACTTCCACATGGACCCAGCCCAGGCTTTTCCCCCTCAACCCCCCACAAGACCTCGTAGGGGGGTATCTATTCTTCGCCTCCTGGGAAAACAGGGAGGAGATAGAGCCTTTTCTGTCTCTCTGTGTGACCGCCTGGGGACAGGGCTGGGCCGGTGTTTATTTAAAGCAGATAAGCACCGGGCAAGGCTTAGCACTGCCTTGCCAGGGGCCCCCAGGATGCCAGGGGAATGCAACCTAACATGAGCTGCAATGGGATCTGGCACTGATGTTTGATAACATGCTCTAACCTAAAGCACTTTAGTCTGGTACCACATCCATTCAAGGTTATCTTAGATTGGGATCTGCTATTTTTAAATCATTCTATGTGTGGTAAACATTTGTTTGGTTATGGTGATAGAGCAACTATGTGCTCTACAACCATATGGTTGTAGCAACTATGGTTGTAGAGCAACTATGTGCTTATTGTGCAATAAGTGCAATGTTTGCACCTAGCCCTAGATACTAGCTGGTTCAGAGGGACATAAGCTGTCACAGGCAACAATCTACTGTGTGAGATGCCCTCAGGTGCCACCCTACCCTACCTTCTACCTACGTTCTTGAAGGTTTATTGCTGGGCACCCGTCCATTATTCCTTGTCCCACATGTTAGCCCTCCTGTCCCTCCCCCAAGAATTATAGGCATGAATAGAAAGTTCAATTTGAAAAACATGAACAGGGGAAAAAAATCTTTCTTTACACATGAGCAACCATCCTGTACAGAGACCAGCATGACCAGACTCTCTTGTTTACTTGGAACCACACTGACTAGGGCCTGAAGTGGGAACATATCTGGATGTTCAGACACTCCTAGATAATATTAATTACAAATTGTAACTGATACCAAGCCACAAATTTCAGCTATGTTCCTTACACCTTCTTTTCATATATACCTGGAGTTCAGAAGTGTTCAGATTTGGGATGCTACGTTTTGACTTGATTCTAATTAAAATTGGATTAATGATAGGAGAAACATTATTCTCCAAACCACTGCCAGAGCCAATGAATGAATTACTGCCAGAACTGACACACATGAGAAGCTTTCATTCATTTTGCAAGATAAACAAGTCTGAAGATATTTGGAAAGAATTTCTAAATTATATGAATACCAGTTCTGAAATAACTAGGTTAGGTTGTGAAGAAAGAAAAGAGGGAGTACATTTGATTTAGAACCATTTGTTAGTCACAATGATTCACTGTCTATGAGAGGTTTTTAATTATTTTTTTTAGAGATGAAAGCCAAACAACACACATAAAAAGGACTGCTGAAGAGCCAATATTCTCCTGACTTTGGACATACGCCTACTAATGAAAGCGCTGGAGTGACACACACCCACACACACACGGGCTACTTGGACCTTGAGTTTCAGAGAAAAGGAGGAAGGAGGAGAAAAGTTCACTGTCTTTACTTGGGGTTAGGTTTTTAAAATTTAAGAATTTTATTTTTATTAAAATTAAAGTTCCACAATTTTTGGAATGGGGGAGAAGCTGAGAAGTGGTAAAAGAAAAATAAGTTGGAATGTGGACAGGGAGGGTAGAAAAAAAAAGGAAGAGCCTTGGGTCCACCCGACTCCTAGCAGTCTAGTCAAACTAACTTAGAAACAAAACAAACAGACCCTTTAGAAATTCTACCTCAAAATTTTATCTCAACATTTTCCCAATTTTAGGGTGGGGAGGCTGGGAGTGAAAGAGTCAGCAATTTATTTTCTATTCAGACCACTGAATGTTTAGATAAAAAAAAAAATAGGAGCTGGAAAAAATGCTGTAAATGTTGAACGAATATATTTCTTTATTTTTCTTCCCTTCCATTTTTCACTGCTTTCACTTCTCAAAACTTTTGCGTTGGTGTGGGAAAGGAATAATAATTTACTGCTGGCTTAGATCTCAGCTACAAATATTACTTATGCATGTTACATTAACAGAAATTAGCTAAAACAATCTTGTTAGAAGGGACCAGGATCTCAGTGAAAAGAATGAGGACCCTGTGAATAGGACTCCCCTATTTCAGGAGAGTGCCCTAATCAAAAAGCTAGAGAAAAGTGTTCCTTCTTTCTCCATCTTTTTATCCTTATCCATGAGTGAAAAGTGCCTCCATTAAAAAGCACTGGTGTTTAGGGAAGTTTCCTGAGATATGTGGATTTAACTCTCTCAGCCTGGGGATAAATATAAAACAAGTTCTCACATCCTGGATAAATGTACTAACTGTATTAGAGGTGGGGTACTATATGCTCCAAAGCCCAATCTTGTTGGAATGAGTGAGTTATGCCCTGAAAACAGGAAAAGGAGACTTAGAGGAATACCTTGTCCTCAATCCTGATTCAGCTTAGCTGCTCAGCCTGAGGCAAGTTCTAAGTACATATGCACATGTAACTCTAAACACCTAGGAAATTTTACATTCAAGGATGAAGACACCTACAGAGCTTAGGTGCTTGAAAAACAGGTGGCAGCTGTCCTCCACTAAACAAAGCCTACCATGGAGGAGCAGGGAGGTGAGCGGGAGAGCAGGGAGAGCATCAGCAACATGATGGGGGGTGGGAGAAGGGGATGCAGCAGGATGAGCTGTATGCCCCTGACCCTCACTTGCAGGCTAGATCCAGTCACGTACTGGGATAGATCCATACTGTAGGCCACAGATTATCTGCCCCCGCACCTAAGATCCAGAGAGACAGGGTTTCAAATATCCCCTGCCCTTAGTGTTTTGCATTAGTTAGCTGCAAGCTGCTCCTCACTCAGCATGTGAGGATTTTGGATCCCAGTCTGAATCTCTTAGCTTTTCCCATGCACTCTAGAGGAACCCTTAACAAGGTTCAACTCTGGGTCACACACCAAGATCCTTTTTTATTGGATCTGACTCTTACACACCACTCAACAATCAGAGATATGCCTAACGTCAGCATCTAGGTTTAGAAAACAGACAGCAGCAGTTCACGTTTCAGCACGCTAATCCACCAGTAAGGCTAAACCCTAACCACAAAGGGAGTGAACAGTTCAAATCCTGATGCCAGCTAAATTCTTAAATGGCCCTGGAGGTTGTCGGCTGGGTTGCCAATTGCAAAGGTAGTTTTGTTTGGATGTGAATACCTCTCACTTAAGACCACCATTTACGGGTTTTATTTTACATAGGCAGGAAAACAGTAAATGGTAATGACTCTCGCTCATTATCTACCTCGGGTCACATTGGCAGAGATGAAAAGCTCTTTACCCAATTACCAGCCCATTTTACAGTACTATAGCTATTTAGAGGTTCATCAACTTGTGCCTATTTAGTTAGCTCTTATTCCAACAGAAATGCAGAATTTATCCCCCAGGAACTGGTAGGCCTGTGACAGCATGTGCTTCTTTTTCACAAAGATTCTTTCCCAAGCACTGACAATCAGCCTCAATTGTCACACCTGAATCCAAGTCAGAAAAAGTGGATGGCCTGCTTGCCATTATAATGTAACTGGACTTCATTCTCACCAGTTAGCAACATCTGGCTTTCTCTTTAGGCTCTCTCATAGCAAAGAAAATTCTAGCCAGTTAGGTCAAACCAGTGGATGACTAAACAATTCAAATTACTGATCTGACCCACTGCTAAACTTCATAAAAAAGAAAAGTTCTTCTCTACTCAATGTTAGAAAACCACGTAGGGGTAGTTTATTTATGAGTTAGTAAAATGTCAACTTGTATGTCAATTTTATCCAAGATTTATTTAATATTTTGTTGTAAATGATACAATCCTTGTGTAAATTATAAACAGAGTAGTAAGAAAGTTACTCTCATATAGAAAGAAAATGCTATAGTTAATGTGACTGCAACATAAAAAAAAGCTAGGAAGTTCCTAGTTACAGCTTATAGTTGATCTGTTAATTGTAACATTTAAGTAATAAAAAATGCAACCTCCTGATTTCACAACATAACATTAATCTTAACACAGGAAGTCTTGTTGCTTAGCATGTTGCCTTTTTAATGTCTGAATTGCTTAGGACATTAACATGTACTTAATTACATGCATTTCATAATAAATGAAAATAAGCAATTTGCCTAGTTAAAAATGGGAATATTTTGTAAGCAGGAAGAATAATTTCTCCCATCAGGTTCAATGTGCAAATGTAACATGTCAGTGTCCAGTTTACCCAGTACAATATAATAGACTCATTGGTCAGACAAATTGTGGGGGAGGGTGTTGTTTTTTAATTAAAAATGACAAAAATGCTCCCCAGTTGCATCTACCACTTTTAAACTCATACAATTTTTTTTTTATTATATAACTATGGAATCCATATAAATGAGCATCATGATAATGGGTAAAGCAAGGTCTTATGATTATGGCTAATCAGTAGCCTATATCGTAACATTTCTCTGTTCTGCTTGGGACACCAGGGTTGCTTTTCAAGGGAGCCATTACACAGGCATTTTGTTTTTTCACCTTTAAGTACTATGTATCATTTTGTTTTTATAAGACAAGTTAACACATTCCTAAAAAGAAAACAAAACATGCAGCATAACAAACTTCAGTCTTTCCTCTTTGGAAACATACTCTCCATTCTACCATTTTATAACAACTAAATAACAAATAAACAGTTGGTTGCTGGTACAAACTTACCACTTCCCACCTTCCCTCGGGAGCCTCTCAAATTTAAATGCCTGCAGCGTCTTGAGTGTTCAGCATCCCACACCTCAAAATTGCATTTGATGTGCTTTAGTTAAAGCACGCCCACTGCCATTTTGAAACATGGGAACACTGAATACATGTGATAACAAAGCTAATTAGACTAATTAGACTAATTAGAGTGTGTTAGAGTAGGCATCCCACACTGTACAGGCACACCCATAGAGTACAAAGCCACAAGAGAGCATTAGATAATCTGGTATGGTCATCTACCCCATATTACATATAATTAAATTTCACCTAGATACCCCTATATAGAACCCCCCCCAAACAAAAGCATTTCTTGGGCCAGTCCTCAGAAAACTAGACATATGTGGTTTAAAGTGACTCTAAATCTGAAGCCTTTACTTTGTTATGGGGATAGATTGCTAATCACTGTTCGGTTTTGTTCAGTGGTCTGAAGAATACCCAAAAATAATGAAATCTCTCAACTGTGCTTCACACAACTGCAAAGAGGCTTTTCTGCTATTTCTGCTATCACAGATGTAATGTCTGTGAAAAATATATATCATTCTCTTGTTATAACATAGGAAACTGAGCCTGAGAAAAGTAAAATACGTGATTGTTCCTGTTCAACTCAACCCAGATTTAAAGGTTGGTGCAAAAACCGAATCTCCTAATCCAAAAGGAGCACCAGAAAGTAGCTTGACATACTGGAACACAATGCCATCACCTTTTTCCCAACTTTCCTGCTCATGTTCACATATGCCTACAAGCACTTGGACACTTATGCCTAACCCAGTATATTATTTGGTGGTGAAGATTATATCCTCAGAGGGCACGTCTGCAGAAGATGCTATGGTGCAGTAACAATGAGCTACTCTACCATAGCTCATTGCCACGGCGCCATACCAATGCCAGGCATGAACCAGGATGGTGACGCTACTGCATAGTAGTAACAAGATACTGCACAGTAGCACCTAAAAATAAACATACAGTGACAAGACTATGTGGTTACTGTGCACTCATTTAGTACTCAGTTAAACAAGTACTAAATGACTGCACAGTAACAACTGTGCAGGCCACCACATGTGTAGACATGTCCAGGAAGTAGAAACATTGGGCCAGATCCAAATCATTTGAGAACCAAAACAGGATTTAGATACCACTTTGATGCCTAAGTCCACAATTGCCATGAAAAACTGCTTGCTAAATGGCCATTTAGCATTGAAGACGACAGACTCAGTAAGAACCTCCCTCTCCTGCATGGATGTATTCAAAACAATGTCTGTGCATACCCAGAATTAAGCTTCTCTTAGAAGACCTACCTCCTGCCTAAGACCCACCAGGATACATAAAAAAGCTAAGCAAAGCAGTACCTATGAAGGGGTAGAAGCTCTTTGAAGCTCTTTGAGTACACACATTTTAAGAATGCCTTACCAAAATCAGACAAGGTTCTTTGGGTAGATGTGATATTTTTTATTAGACCACCTAAATAGTCATAAAAATTGTTCTTTGCAAGCTTTCAGGCACAAACAACCTTCTTCATGTATAAGGAAAGTCTGCTGGTGTTTTGTGTGCTCTCCTGGGTAGAATAAAAGCCAGTAAGCAAAATGTAGGTCTGTGAAAATGCAAATGCATGGCAGTGAGGGTCAGAGGAAATGGGATGGGTATGAAACAGATAGGTGGGAGGAAGGGTAAAGGTTGAACTGGTGCTAGAATGCAGCTGGTAAAATGTACATTATAACCTGCTTGCCATCTGATAAACCCAGGTAACCTGTCTGCATTTTACCAGCTCCATTCTAGCACCAGTTCAACATTCCCCCTTCCCTGACACCTACCCATCTCACACCTATTGTTCATACTGGCTTACTGCCTATATAATGCATCAGTCTCTTTCTTTCTGTGTCTGATTATAACCAGAAATTTCACCTTTGTTCACTATGTGCATTAAAGTTTCTGTAAGGCTAATTCATGCTTTCCAGTGGGGGAAAAAGGGCGGAAAGGAAGGACAACATTTGTCAGAAAAGTCTTGATTTTCTCTAGCCAGAACTTTAATCTGGTCACTGTCAGCTCTACAAAGCTATTATTCCCCTTTCTCCTGTCCCATCCTACTACCTTGTGAAAGGATTAAAAATATAAATAATTGACAAGAGTGTCTTCAATAGGTAAATTTGAAAAGAGCTTATATTTTGAATAAATTTTGTTCAAATATTCACTAGAACCTAATTTTAAATTGAAGTTAGCTGCAAAAAAATGCACTTCATGCTATGGTAGCTAGCTGGGGTGCCATTTACTTTGGAAAGGCTACTTAGAGAAGTAAAATTACACATGTATTTGCAGAATTATCCCCCTACTCCTGAGAATTTTGCAAGCTGTTCTTCCAAAATTAATGAACAAAAATAGTGGTTATGTGCATTGAATAAAATGTTTGTTGTGAATTATTTGTCCATTTCTCACTACTGACCTAGCTATGGCTCACTGTCGTCACTTAAACAGTAAATACACTCCCTGGAGAATACATTTTGTTGTAATCTCACCTACTCTTCTTGTGAGTGCACACCTGGCACGTTTGTAGACAAACACACCAAATATTACTTTAGCTGAATGAAAGTGCCAAAAAGAACCACTTTTAAAATTCAGGTGTAGGTGAAGGAGAGAGACCCACTGGTCCACAGTTCCAAAGGAGTATTCAGATAAAGCCTAATTAAGAATCCTTCCTCTCTGCATTCAGGATTAACATATCTCTTTGAAATGAGGACATGCTTGTTTCCCTCTTATTTGGGGTTAAGATTCACAGCTGAAGTTTCCTTTCTGACTTTTTTCCATAATAAAGCTCATGCAATTAAAAGTTTTCAGCTTGCCAATGCAGGAAGTTACTGTCTGAGCTGCATTACTAAATCTCACTCCACTCACTTTCTGGTTTTAACAAAACACTTTAACATCCTGTGCCACCTGCAGCATTTTCCAGGACTCATCTCTTTGCCTCCAAGTATCGCTTCCACATGCAGAAAAAGCTTCATGCTCACTTCTGTATGATGGGACCATCTTAGAGAGAATTGGTTTCACAGCCTGATGTTAAATTACAGAGAAGGGGAATACTCGGGGGGGGGGGG